>NC_077234.1:105947423-106628673 GCF_027887165.1 Monodelphis domestica
AACTTTACATTGGAATAAAACAACACTATTGTTTCTTTTCTTCACTCCCTCATCTAGATTTTTATTTTGATCTTCTAAATTTTGCAACTGAAATGAAAGTTGACATATTAAAAAGTAAGGAAATAATCTTTCAGCTCAGAACAAACAGTACCAGCACCTAAAGGGTAAATAAAGGGGGTAGATGTAGCAATAAAACAAGCAATAAGGTGAAGGCTTCTGAAAGCTCACCATAGATGAAGAAGGGAAGTGACATAACTTTTGTGCCAAAATCAAAGAGAAATACAACACATTCATAGAGAATGAAGAAAAGTACTTAGAGATCATTCTATATACCCCCACTCCTAATTTAACATATTAGGAAACTATGTCTCTAAAACAAAGGAAAGCAAAGAAATAAGATTCAGAAGTAAACAAGTGGTCCAGTAAAGAAGATGGGATAAAGGGAAGGGAGGTAAGGGGGTGGGGGAAACACCAATGAAGAACTAGTCAGATAAGGAGGAAGCAGAAGGGGTAGCCAGAATTATAAAAGAATATCATGTGGGAATTTGTATAATCTATGAAATCATCAGAGTAACATATAGAAAATTTTATTTCTGGACTCAGAAAGCCCTGAAATCTAATCTAGCCTCTGATTCTGAGTGATCCAGGGCAAGTCACTTAACTTCTCTCTGCCTCAGTTTCCTCATCTATAAAATAGGGATAATAATAGCATCTATCTCCCAAGATTATTGTAAGGATAAAATGAGAAAATAATTCAAATGCACTTTGCAAACCTTAAAAAAGCTATATAAATGCCATTTGTTGATATTATTAATCATTATTATTACATCAAGAAATCAAGTCAGGATTAGGAAAAGCCAGAACCAGAATCAGATTTCAATGTCAAGCTCTAAAGAGCTATGTGTAATAAGAATTCTTATGAACTGAAATGAGATGGAGTCTTCAACAAACTGAAGCAGAAGTTAAGTGGCTTGATTGGAACCACTCTACTAGTGAAAGTTTGAAGCTGATTGATTTGGGGTCCCCTGAAGCCCAGGTCCAGTGTTTTATCCTCATACCCCCTCAGCAAATTTAGGTCTTACCTCATTTCTTTTAAAAGCAGCAATGGAAAGCTGTAGAGGATTAAGATCCACAAGGACCTTTATCTAGAATGTAATGTGGAGCCTATATGTCTATGTACAATTTCTTGTTTAAAGAATTTTGAGGAAATCTCAAATTCTTTAATTTGAAAGAATAGAGTCAATGATATCATTACCACTATACATGCTTACTTAAACGAGGTACCTGAGGTGCTTTTTGTTGTTTAAATGTAATTGGGGGGAGTGGAATTAAATGTAACTCCCCCAAAAAAATTTCTCAAAGAATGAAATCTAAATTACAAAAAAGACAATTGTCCCTCAGAAAGGCTAGGAGTTCAATGTATCATGTTGCTCAACTTTCAGAATTCCAGCATGGACTGCGTGGGTTAAAACCAGGAGGATGGCATGGTGTCAATGACTAAGAGATCTAAGTACAGAGTGGGAATGGTCTAGTTGGCTGACAAGCTTCAGGTTTGGGAATCCCACTCCCCACTTCTTGAATGGCTCTAGCAAGGAGGAACTGGTGGAAAGGATTGCCTCTGATCCCCAAAAAACAGGTTTAAAAAAGTTAAAAATGAACCTTGCTGAGATAACCCATTTTTACCTTTGGAGACCTTTGTTTCACAGAGTTAAAGTTCTGAAATCCTTGAAGGCCTCCACCTGATCAAAGTCTAGGTGTCTGTCTCTGACAGGTGTGACAAGGAAATCACTTTAAAAGACTGATATATATTAATTTAAGGTCGCCAAGGAATTCAGCTATGTAATTCCTAAATGAAAACTAAAGTCAGCAGTCAACCTTTTATGGAGTTTTTAATTACAAACAGGAGGAAGAAAGGTATTAGAGAGAGAGAGAGACAGAGAGACAGAGAGAGAAAGAGAGAGAGAGAGAGAGAGAGAGAGAGAGAGAGAGAGAGAGAGAGAGAGAGAGAGGAGAGAAGGGAATAGGGTTTAAATACCCCCTCTGTTTAGGCTGGGCCAAAAGGCCCAAGCCCTTAGATAGCTGAGGCAAAGAAAAGAGATCAGTCCCTATCACTCACGTGACCAAAATGGAGAAACAGTCTCAGGGGCCTCCACCTCCAGCCTCCTTCAGAGCAAAACTTCTCAGAGCACAACCTCTCAGAGCAAAACCTCTCGCACCTCCTCAGTCCTCAGACCCCGCTATCTTTAAGGAAACCATCTAAGTTTCCTCCCTTCCGTTCTCACATCTACCAATCACTGCCCATGTCTTCCCTGTGCCAATGGTGGCTCTATCTTTAAGGAAACCATCTAAGTTTCCTCCCTTCCGTTCTCACATCTACCAATCACTGCCCATGTCTTCCCTGTGCCAATGGTGGCTCTAGCTTAACCCAGGACCGCCCAGAGGTCTGCCCCTTTGCACATGTCTGTTGAAGGTCATATTCTCAAATAATTAAATCTTGATCCTTGCTGCATCCCTTCCTAAATCCTTTTACTCTGAGTAGGGTGGAGATTGTATTTTCCAAGACCTGGTTCTGTCATTCCAAGTATCTCTATTGTATCAATTCTAAAATCAATCATGACTCAAGAACTTCCTGTTCTATGCTTAAGCATAGGTCAAAGCCCTTTCCATTGTTTAGCAAAAGGTTTCTGTCCTAAAGTAGTCTTAAGTAGGGAGGAGAAAGATCCTCCCATGCCAAGGGGGTTCACATTCCAATAGAGTTCTTACTATCAGTAGGAAATTTTTTCCAGTATGAGATTTCCCAATGGGGAAATTTCCAACATTCATAAGTCTAAGAAATTTTAAGGTTTACACAGGCTCCACTGAGGCACTGGAGCTAAGGCTTCTTAATGCTTCTCTCTCCCTTCCCCTGGCCTTCTGAGGAAGGAGGAATGGAAAAAGAGTAGTGCTTTTGGTCCTTAAACATGAAGTATATTCTCTTTTCATTTTTATAAAAAAACTCTGATGCAAGAGCTTGCCAAGCCCTTTTTAAAGCTACTCATCCACCTTTGATCGCGTTCTCACCTGTGGCTCTAAGAAGCACACCTCAGTAAAACCATTTGGGCAGATGAGCTATATACCAGGTTGAAGATACCTGGCAGTCATCAAATGCACCAGTGATTTAGGGGGAGGTCCAACCAAAGCATGTGAACACTTTCCCAGGTGGAATGGGCAGGTGAGAACAATTTGTCACAACAGCCAGAAAAGGAACTGACTCAGGCCCTGTGGAGTGCTTAGAGTGTGGTCAGACATCAAAGATGTCAAGGTCACCCACTAGAGACTATCACTAGTCATCCTGATTTTGTCTTGTCATTGGACTTGGATGACTGGGAGAGAAGATGAGGCTAATGACTTTGTGCAAATCTAACTCACTTAAATCCAATTCATGAGCAAGTCAAGACATCAACTGATGATGACATTGATCCTCTTCCAAAACAATACCACAAATGATGTTTGCTATATACACAATGTTCAATTGAATGAGTTAAGATGGAGTGGAAAATTGCCCAAAATTATTTTATTTCACTTAAAATTTAATTAAAGAGGGATTATTTAACCAAGAGGGAAAAATAGAGATTTTTTTTTAAAAAATGATTCAGCTATTTTTAAATGTAACGATCAAAGAAAAAGGATATCATCTAAAAGGTGACATGGCCTATTGCTAACCATTCATTAAAAATATTCAAAACCTAATCAAAAACTCTAGAAGAGTTTCAAATGGAACAAATGGGAGGAAAAAGATGAATTGAAATCGTTAGGTTAGGTTCCTTAATAGAGATCTAGGCTAATCACTAGAGTTCAGTGTAGAAATATATTTTTATTTTCCCAATGAGCATTTTCTGGGCTCTAGTTTCAGATGTAGTATAGCAATCAAGGAGAGGAAAAAAAGAAAGACAAATAGAAGTCTTTTTGAACTACTTGGGAATCACTTTTATTATCAACCATCATCATCAGATATAAATGTTCACCTTCCAGATAGATGGCTTTAGAAGTTATAGCATGAGAGAGATCAGTTGCTGTACAAGAACTGGGGAGGCAGATTCAACTCTTGCTTCCAACATTTATTAGCTCTGTGAATATTACAAGTTTGTGTGTTAGAAGCTTTTTGTATTAATAATGCCTGTAGGAACAGCAGCTATTTTGGGGTTAGGAGATTAATATGATATATAATAATAATTAATAATAATAAGGTTTTTAAGGAAATTTACAAATGTTATTTCACTTTATCCTCAGAACTACCCTGGGAGGTAGATTATTATTTTCCTCATTTTACAAATGAGGAAATTTTGTGGCAGAAAGGTAGTTAAGAGATTTGCCCAGAGTTACATAAGTGGTAACAAGTGTCACATAAGTTATGTGAGATGGAAATAATTCAGAAAAATATATAGTAGGGAGATCTTCATTATTTTAATGGGATATGCAGGAAAGACTTCTCAAATCCTTTTTAATACATTTAATGTCATTTGTTCAGTCATAACCAGATAGTGGGCGCCATGGATAGAGCTCTTGACTTAAAGTCATGAAGACCAGAATTCAAATCCTGACCCAGATAGATCATCTCTCAAATGGAGATAATTACATAGTTACTGAATTATTGATTAACACTAGCCACCTTATTGCCCAAAGATGGGTAGGCTATCATTTCTTCCTCCTCCAGGGTTTTCAGATACCCTTAAGAGGAATTAGGAGTAGCTAGACTCTTTGCCAGCTCCCAAGATGTAGTGAGATGGTTCCCTGAATTCCTGCTTCATTTAGTCACTCATACTTGGATTAGCTTTCACAAAGAAATACTTACTTCAAATATATAAGTATAAATATTAATTCTCCCCAAACTAGGAAGCATAATACCCTCCCCACCTGGCACCAACTCAATTGCTAGGGATGTGAAGGAGATTAAGGTCATACTTTGACTCAGTTGTGATAAAGTACAATCCCAGGTCCAAGGATAATCTAAACTTTTTTGTGCTTAAGTCTCTTGCACCCTGTCGTCTTTGGGCTTCCCTAACTTGCATTCCAGATTTCAAGGTCACTATGGCTTAATCTCCTAGAAGTCACTCCTTCAACTAAAATTTAGAAGGAAAAATAACACAAAATAAAAGTAAACCCTCCCAGATCCATTACCCACCTCCATGAGAGCTAGAATAAAAGAGAGGGAGAGCAGGGGAAAGAAGACCATCTCCTCTTATTGGTTCAGTTAATGGAGCCTGTGCTTTGGGTGAACTTTATGATCTTCACACACACTTGACCCAAGAAAAAGGAATACAAAGAGAGAGGATACAAGAAAAAGGAAACAGAAGCCAGAAAGAGACCTGAAGAAAGAGAGCTTATTCTCATAGCCAACTTAAGAAGGCAATATCTACTCACACTATAGGGAACAGAGTGCCTCTGCTTTAGGAAATTTGGGGATGCCCAAACAAGTCCCCTTAAGTTGCCTTTTTGTTGGACAAACCGAGCAAACTTAAAAACTGCCCCCTTTTAACAATTTTGAGTATCAAATAAGAAAACATGAAGAACTGATAAATAGAAACAGGCAAGAAATACGTTTATATTTACATTTATCTTTTTGCCAAATGATGCCTTCTCTAATGGGGGAAGGAGATACCTGGATCTTTTAATATAACAAACTAATATTTAATTTAAAATTTGCTTTTCAGAAGGGCTATATAAATGTTATTATTATCAGTTATCAATATTTATTTATTATTGATACTATTATTTTTATAATATTTCTATCAATAATAATCACTATTTTTATAGTATTGTTTGATTGCTAAACAATGTTCCTAGTAAAGCAGCAGACTAAAACTTGTTATTTTACTGAATTAGGTACAAATATAAAACAACAATAAATTCTCACTGTATAAAATATTAAGATAACATCTAATACTTACTCCAAATGAGAATAAAAGAAAAGGAACTTCCTAGGCTTATAAAGATACTCCAAATTCTATTTCCTGTTAAGTTGTTCATAAGTGAATTCATAGAGAACATAAAGCATTTATTTGCAGAGCAATAGTTTTTGGCACACAACTTGTCCCTGAAGAAACAGTACAGATTCTGTTCATTGGAACCAATTCATCTCTCCCATTCCACCACCTCACTATTCCAGGAAGAAAAAGGCAAAGAAAATGTTAAGAACTTAATGACAGAGGTCTAGGTCTCTAGATCTGTAGGTCCCTAGTTGGTGATGGGAGTTGGGGTATATACTCCCTTCTCATTCTGAGGCAATGGAAACAATTCAGAAACCACTTTTATGTACTTATCTCTATTTTAGATTCTGGGAGAGATTACCAAATTTAGGTGAGAATTAGTCTTGGCCTTTGTGAAACTTGGTCTCAGAGGGAGTGATATTCACAAAAGAAAATATAATAAACAGGCTAAAAATAATCAAATTATCTTAATCAAAGAAATAGCATTAAAAGTGTCTAAAAATATGTCTAAAAACACCATTAAAAACATTATTCATTAGTAATATTCAAGATGGCTTGGCTAGGGGAAAGCCTAACAAAAATTTTTCTTTAGAACAAAGACATCTACAGGTCCATCAAAATGGTTAACTGGCCCCTTGACTGTCAGGAATTATAAATATTCTAAATTCTATTTATAGATATTTAAATTAAAAACTCAATTTAAATAATACAAAATATATACTGGAAGAAATCTTTAGTTTCTTTCTCATATTTTACTCTCCATAGCAAAATTGATGACCCTTTCCATTGTGAGTTGTACTGGAAGCTGGATGGTACTGTTTATCTGTCCTCCTTGAGAGTAAGGACTGTTTCTCATTGTCATTTTTATATTCCCACTGCCAAAACAGTGTTTTGCATATATTTGGTATTTAATCAATATGTGGGATTGGATTGACTCAAATAACAATTATCTTTCAACTCTGTGGATTTTTCCCCAATATCTTAAACCATCTAAAAGAATTCAAGACCCCACTATTCGATCACAAAAGCAAACACTAAAAGGAAATGGAGGTTGAATAGAAAATAAGTGGTAGTTATATGTATATTACTTTTTTTCTTTTTCAGTCCTCATATATCTTTCTCTTTGGTTACTAATTCACTACTAAGAAGCTAAGAATCAGTTGTTTCCATCCATTCCTAAAGATTCACAATGTGATGCTAGTGTTTATTTATAAAATATTTCTTTAAAAGAAACAACTTGAAAGTTCCATAGAGTTCAGTATAATGGGATTTTACTTTCTTTCCTTCATGGAAACAACACACATGAATCTAGAAAATAGGTAATTACCATTTTAAAATTAGTCAAATTTCAAAATAAAAGAAAGTGAACAATGCAGATTCTTCCTACACACACAACTCCCACACTCTAGCAGTATTAATATATCCTTTAAAAAATCATAATATTTCTCTCAACACTTGGAGAAAACTACAGCAGTTGTAATATTCTCACTCTAATTCTCAAATTGGCACATCACAGCATACAACCAATTTCCAAACAAGCAGGTAGAAAAACAGTACTTTATTGTGGATTAATAGTTAAACCCAAGAAAAGAGTTCATGGAATTTTTATTTTTTAGCACACTCAATGATTAAGAATATTATTGCATTTAGAATTTTCAGTCCTTTGCTTATGTGGAGAAGCCATCTGACATCATGAGGCAATGCTGAATCTTTCATTCTGCTCTGCTATGTCCTACCCTTTACATAAGGTAAACTATAATTAAAGTTGTCAATTAGTGGAGTGACTGTTTGCTCTGTGGGCTTCTTAGGGACACACGCACACAGATAGCAATTTTTCTTTTTTTTTCTTTTTTTCCTGTTTCAACAGGAATATAGGTATGACACAGCCATAGTCTGAATATTGAGATAAAAGCTCATGAAAAAGATTGAAATTTAAAGAATAAACTATATAGATAAGCTACAGCAATAGAGTTAGCCCTTTATTTTTCATTGACTTTTTTTTTACTCATATCCAATATGCTCCCCCTATCCAGAGCTTTCAGACATTTTTGCTTTCTTTACAACACATGACGATGTGGGAGCAGTATTTCACCTAATCAAGAATGCTATCCTTGATGTTGTATGGGCCTTTAGCTATGTCTCCAGCGAATGTGGAACAGCACAAACAGCTTAATGAGGTTGCTTGCAAGGAAGAAAAACTTCCTATCACACAATCTTAGAAATACACTTCCCCTCTAGCCCTTGTGGCTGGAGAGATGAAAATAAACAAAACTAAAGGCTTATCATCAAAAATAAGGGCTTATTTTCTAAGTCTTCTTTCTAACTGATTCATCGCCCCTCTTGTTGACCTTAAAAGAGGACAGATCAATCAATCCCCAATCATTTATTAAGCACCCATTGGGTGTCAGATGATATGCACATATTAAGAGCCCATCTTTGTTCCCCCTCCTGGGCAAAATAGAATTTTACAAAGAAGGATGAGGGTTGCAGTGTGTGATCCTTTCTAGTACATTGGTGAATAATAGTAATTCCCATTCATGTTAAGCTCTCTGTTTCTGAGATAGAAAAACAGACATAGCTGCATTATTGCCAGTTTCATATTGACTTATGCTTGCTGACGTGTTTAAAGAATTCTTTTGCAAGTTGATAAATGTTTTTTGTTGTTGTTGTTTTATTCTTTAGAGTTTGGTCAATGGAGAGGGATTAGAATAAACAAAACAAAACCAAAAAAATAAAAACAAATATTGCTCTTTGAAGAGAAGCAACAAAGAATTCTGAGGGGTCCAACCATTGACACTCAGGGATATCAAACTGAACTCTTAATGGGTTAGTTCAAAGTTCAAAGTGAGTTCTATGACTATTTATTTTGAAGACTGTTACTAGACCCTGGGAGAGAGAATGATTTGCTCAAGATGCTAAATATTAGTCAGAATTTGAATCAAAGTTTTCTTAGATATAAAATTAACACTTTTTCTATTATACTATACTGTCCTTTGCCCTGCTTGCCAAGTGGATAGCTAAATGTTCTCTTTCCTTTAAGTCCCCAATCAAATTTCATGTTTAAGATTTTTATTGAAGCCCATATTGATCTATTCTTCTAATCTTCCATGGCAATTTTAAACATAATTTATGATGTTGTTGTATCTGTTTTTACTATTTTCCATGTATATTATTAGCCTTAAACTCTCTAAGTTGTTTAAGGCCAAGGAATGTGGCTTTCACTTATTTGATATCTTCCATTTAGTCCTGTCTGCACAACAAATTGTTTTTGATAGATTGATCTTTTTCAAAGCATGCTTTTTATGTAATGCCCTAAAAGAAACAATTTTTAAAATGGACCCTGGACTTAGACAGCCTCAAAGCAAGTTCAAAATTCTGAGAAATTGAACCATTTTTCACTAGGGTAGTTCCTAGGAAATTTAAGAAAATTACCATTCCTTCCTTTCATCCTTCCTCCCTTCCTCTCCTCTCCTTTCTTCTCTTCCTTCCTTCTTTTCTCCCTTCCTCTCTTCTTTTTCTTCTCTTCCTTCTTCCTTCCCTTTCCTCTTTTCAATCACCCTCCTTTCATTCATTCCTCCTTCCCTCCTTTTCCCCTTCCTCTCTACCTTTTTAACACCCCACACACACACCTTCCTTCTTTCCTTCTCTTTCTTCCAGGTTAAGATTTAAGGTTTTCACATTAGCATTATTTTGATAAGGACAGATTCTCTAAAGAAGGCCTTAGAAAAGGAACCTGGTGATTTTTAAAGAGCATTTCAGAATTTTAAAGCAGCAGCTCAGTCAGACATCAGACAGATGTTTGATTTCTTTGCTAGTAGGATTTCATCCCTGTGCTCTTCTTGCGCTGCAGCAACAGCAGTCCAGTGAGTTTTGTTGATGTTTTAGGCTTTTTCTTATGGGCTCAATCCAGAAAGAATAGACTTGTGCCTCTTCACAAAACACTCGCTTTCCTTGGTTCCCAATAGATATATGTCATTGAGCATCAAGATAGCAGGTGCTGAACTGACTGAAAGCACCAGATGAATGAGTGAGGACATTAAAGTTTCTATTTGGCTCCTTCGCTGGATCAAAGGATGGATTTTTAGTTATTCTGTTTGTTCATTTCTGGACTTGGAAATTTGGAAAAGGATCACAATTTTACAGTAATGTGAAGTTGATGAAATTCCAACTGTAATCCATTAGAAGCTGAGCTGAACCATCAAATTCATTTTGATTGTAATCCAAAGCAGTTAAAATCCAGTTTTCCACTAGAGGTATTTGAATACATTGAGTCAGTTAAGATCTACTTCCTTGTATGTTCCTGAAAGAAAGAGAAATGTAAACAATAGTATGGAAAGTATAGTGTAACCATTATTTGCTTCAGTCTGACATAAAGGCATTTACAAATTTCCTTAACTTCTCTAAGCTTTAACCTATACTTTAATCTACTTTTTTTCACCTTATCACTTGATTGATTCCACTATAGTCTTTAATTACCATTTCATAATATATCTAATTATACTATACTGATTAGCCCGCAACTGTACTGTGAGTAAAGGCAGATGTAATTTTTTAAAATAATTAACTTTGTGTTATCACAATGTCAAAAGTGATACCTATTAATGCTATCGTATGTGATCCATATACAGATAGGCATTTGGGTAATATTTGAATCTATTTCTAAGAATTAAAAATGTTTGATAAGCAATAGGAAGAAAGAATACAATTTAATGTGCTACTTTTTCTACAAAACCAAGCTTATTTATTATTGTTAATATTATTTTGAAGCAAAACTTCTTATTTCATGGGTGGGAGGTATTCATTCATCAGCAGGCAGAGTGTCTCAGAAGGTACCATGCCTTGGGGCATGCTCCTGGCAGATTCTGGGAGTACCATGTAGAGTAATCATGTGGTTGGGAATGAGGAATAATCTCTTGGAGGTTGTCCATATATACAGAAAGATGTTATAGTGGGTGTTCTGGACACGAAAGAGGGTAAGAAATCGGGAGAAGAAACACTGGGTATGTAATTGGAAATCCATTACCCTATAAACTGCATTTCCCAGGAGGCCACTAACTTCCTGTCATTATGTACTTCCTGTAGATGGGGATAAAGTCAGTGGGGTTGCTGGTCTTGCCCTCTTGGCTTCCTGGGTTGTGCTTGTGATGGTAAGTGGGCTTGAACAGGTTAATTAGTCATGGGCATGTGGTTTTTATTTTGTTACCTTTTAAATCCTTTATTTCTAATGATCATTAATAAATCTATTAAAACATAATATTTTTAATTATTGATATTAATTTTAATTTTTACAAGGGGAAGGAAGAATATGAAATTTTCAGAATTTAGGAAGCTAGGGGAAGCTGGGTGGCTCAGTGGATTGAAAGCCAGACCTAGAGTTAGAAGTTCCTGGGTTCAAATCTAGCCTCAGACACTTCCTACCTGTGTGACCCTGGGTAAGTCACAGAGCCTCCATTGCCTAGCCCTTACCACTTTTCTGCCTTAGAACCAATACATAATATTGATTCTAAGAAGAATGTTCAGGGTTAAGAAAAATTAAAAAAGAATTTAGCAAGCTAAGAGTAGGACAAATAGTGTATCCTCGTCCCTTTTCTTATCCCAGTCCTTTAGAACCAGTTTCCTCATCTATAAATTTAAGGAGTTTAATCTGATGGCCCCTGAAATTGTCTTTTGATTCTGACCCTCTGATTCTAGGATCCTGTGGCCCATGGGGAGATGGTATGCCAGTGTTTCAGGCCAAGCTAAGCTTTGATGTGCTTCTTTGAATTGTAAAGGAACCAAGTCTGCTATTTTCCAACTCTATGTCCCAAAGGCTGCCTCTCACTCCAAGAGTTCCAGGGCAGGCTGCCACCATTCACGTTTTATTTGTCTCACTGTTTACTCGTCTTCATTTGCCTCCCTGTGTATATAGAGTTATTTTGCCAAGAAGAAAGGAGAATGTGAAGGCGGAGGAGCTAGACAAAGTACCGGTAACAGTGCACGTATGTTCTTTCAACTCTTACCAGGTACAAAATTAACTTTCCCTCAGTAATGTCAAACCTGAAGAACTGATTGTCTAATGTTCCTGTTTACTGCCAGGGCGATTACTCCAAAGGCAACGTTTCCTATGTGCCCCCATTTATTACTGAGGAGTGGGAGAAATCAAGAAAATCAAATATGTGACAGAAAATTTGATGAACGCCTGAATAGATGGAACACCTACACCGAAATTTGTCAGTCCTCGGGCTCTAGATCATTGATTGCACGGGTCGTGTGGCCGTGGAGAAACATCCCTGAGCCATAGTTTCCACATCTGTAAAATGAAAGGATGGAATTAGTCATTTCTAAGGTGATGGTCCCATGAATCTAGAGCCAAAACAGGAACTTGGACATCATCTGGCCCAACATGCTAATTTAATATATGATAGAATTGAAGTTCATGGAGGCTGTTCGTTGTCCAAGATCAGGAGTGGCATAGTGAAAAGAGACACAGACATAGAAACAGAAAGATGTGGATTCAAGTACTGCCTCCTTACTAGTCAAGTGACCATGGGCAAGCCATTTAACTTTACTGACACTCAGTTCTTTGTCTATAAAAAGAGTGAATTAGATTAATTAGATTGCCTGTATGATCTTGGTCAAATCTAACTTTAGGATCCTATGAACCTGGGTTCAGTGTATTTTCCATTGGACCAGATCTAAAATTCTAGAATCTATGTTCCAGGATAAAGCAACAACTAAAACTACCACCACGACACCCCATCCAAGATTATGGTTTTCCATAACATGTAAAGGAAGAAAAGAAAAGAAGGATGGAGATGTGTGAAGAATTAGGTTCAACAAAGAAACCAAACCTAAAACACACACACTCACACACTCATACACACACACACACACACACACACACACACACACAGTCACACACACAAACAGCAAAAAATACAAACAAGCTCTTAACATTGAAGGAAAGCAGAAGCAACATCGACCAATCCACAACCCCCACTGTGCAAAATATGACAAGTAAGGGCTAAGGGATGCTGTGAAGAAGCCAAAGTCTCTGCCTCTGAAATACATACAAACTTGCAGACAATTGGGAAACAGAGATGTTTTCCAACATTTCTGCAAAATGCAGCTTTGGTGCCAAAGAAAAACTACTTGACTGACTGGAGTAGTTAGAACCTGGCAGAGGCAAAATCTTAACATCTTGATAAGGGGAGGAAATGGATAAAAGTGGGAGACTAGATGAAGAGAAGACGGAATCTCCTAGGGGTGGGACCTGCTGATTTGCAAGCAAGGACCACTAACTTTCTTACATGATTAGGTAGAATCAAAAGTAGGAGACATGGTTTAACGAAGCACAAAGGCACACACATAAGGATAAAAGAGGGGGAGCATAGAATACTGAAGTCCATGATTAAGAATTTCAATTTAATTCAAGAGAGGGCTGGAAGATATTGTATGCCTCTGAGAAGATAAGAGATAATATCAAACTGATGCTTGAGGAAAATGTTTCTTTATGTCTATGTAGGATAAATTAGGTGGGAAAAGAGATGCTGGGAGATTGAAGAAAAGGCTGTTGTGGTAAATCAGATATGAAATAGTATGGAGTAGGATTTAGAGAGGATGGATTTTTAAAGCATAAGGAACCATTTATAACAAAAAGTAATAGATGATGGTGCTTTATTTCTAGCTAGCCTATGTGGCAAAGTGGAGTAATTGCTTTTTGCCTGGTTTTGTAGTCAGAGACATGGATACAAATTTCATCAAGTTTTTAAAAGTTTGGTCAAAAAGGACCAAGTCAAAACAATCCAAAAATGCATACAAATTTAAGATGAGCCATTGTAGAAGCATTGCTGTATTTAGATTCACAAATAACACTTAAGTTTAAGAGAATAACTAAGACTCAAAATTGTATATAAAAGCCAAGACAGACCTCCTCAGGTCTCAAGAAGTGCCAGATCATGCTCTAAATAAGTTTATTGGGGTTTTTTCCCCTTTTATACTTGAAGCATGAGTTTTTCTCCTGGTTGATCTGCCACTGCAAGGATCCCAAGAATCTAGTCATAAGAATCTTTTTCCCAAGATCCAGCCACACTTTGAAGCATAGGTAGACTTTCTATCATCAGCCATCTTGACACATTGGTAGAAAAAAATATTCTGGAAGTTGTAGGAAGACACATCAGGGTGAATTATTTATATTTAATTCACTTTCGAAATAATTTATTGGTTGTTTACTTTGTACAAGACACTGTGCTAGGCACTTGGGATGCAAGGACAGCTAGAACAATGTCAAGCCACTCAATCAAATGATTGGACAGGAGAAGATAAAGGATTCAATAGCTCTGATACCAGGAAAAATGAGAAGAATGCAGGGTTGTGCTGTGAGTAGAGAGCACCAAGCCTCTATCTGCTTGGATAATGGGCAATTAATTATCCACTGAATATCCGAATGGAATTAGGGGGAAAAAACTGAGTTCAAATCAAATCTCAGACATTTGCTAACTCTGTGATCCTAGGAAAGTCACTTAGCCTGCCTTAGTTTCCTCGATCGTACCAAGGGGTTAATAACAGAACTTCTCTCACAGTGCTGTTTTGAGGAGTAAATGAGATATTTATTAAGATCTTAGCATCGCATCTGGCACATAGTCGGCATTTAATAAATGCCTGTTATTTTAGCTGCCTAAGGAAAGGTCTGTGCAAAGGGAAATTGATGAGGGAATCATTTTCACCTGGGATGTCGAGAAGATGGTAGAGCATTGAACTAAGGAGGTGGTAACGATGTTGGTTCTTGAAGGTGGGGACATCACCTGAGAAGTGATGGTGTTCATAGTAGGGGATGGGGTGGGAGAGACCCACATCAGATAAAGCTCAGCGGTGCTGTAAGACTGGAGCATAAAGACAGGTCCAGAGTGGTAGCAATATCAAATGCACTCAGTGAAAAAGTATGTAGGAAGGAACCTTACGTGGCACAACTAGTGGTTTATGCTTAATTCAGTAGGAGAGGCTTGATCTGGAACATGAGCAGCAAATTAGAAAAAAAAATACAAAGTATTAGTGTGGAACATGGATTGGAGAAAGGATGACTGGAAGAAGTAAGACCAGTTAAGAGCCTATTAAATTAGACTTAGAGGAAAGAGAATGGGACCAGACTGAGGCAAATTTAGGATGGAGAGGAATAGCAATATACAGTATAGAATATTTCACCAATAAGAATCAGATTTTTTTTGATTACCAAATGGGACTCTTATACTAGCAAGTTGGGTTCAATTTTGAGCTGCAGGTTATTATTGCAGATTCAAAGCACCTAAGACATTTCTTAATTTATTAGAATAATAGTATCTTTGTTGTTATTCAGCTTTTTCCAAATCCTATCTGTCTTTTATGATCTCATTTGAGGTATTCTTGGCAAAGATACTGGAGTGCTATGCCATTTCCTTCTCCAGCTCATTTTACAAATGAAAAAATGGAGGGAAACAGAGTTAAATAATTTGCCTGTCTACTGAGTGTCTAAGTCTCCATTTGAATTCAGGAGGATGAGTCTTCTTAGGAAACTCCAGACTCCATACTCTGTCCACTTACCTGCCCCTCTATACCACCTTCTATATGTCCCTTATATGCACCAAACAATGCCTTACCCTTATTTAAGTCTAAAATGGATAAAGCATTTTTAGAAGACATAAGTAAGCTAATAAACTGACTTTTCCAGGACTGAGAAATGCCTTATTCATTCATTCAATCTATCAATAACCTCTATTGCATTCTGAGCTCTTGTTAAACACGGTGGGTGATAAAAAAGAAGTCTAGTACACTATCTTTTTGGTGTGCTTTTAGCTCGTTAATGATGACATCAAATATCAGTTAATTACACAAACTTTTAAATGGATAACAAAATAGCTATCTGTTTGCTTGCGTGTTGTCAAACATTAGGTGGATCTGGGGCAATTACATGGCCCAGTAGACTTGGGACCAGTGGCAGCATATACTGCTGCAAACTGATTAGATATTTTACTCCTTAGCTATATTTGTTGTTAACTGCCTCTAGCTAAGGATATGTTGACAGATAATATAGGTGTGACAGAAGAGCTGTCTGGGAAGAGGCCAATGACTTGAAGTGATGGGAAAACTACAAATAAAGATTAAGAATGACTTTGCATGCAGAGTTAGAAGCATATGGTGGCTGGAGGCTTGTGAAAAATAGACAAATCTCTCCAACTTTAGGGACTGATACCTCTGAAATGGAAAGGGTATGTCAGGTAGGATTCAGAAGGAAATCATATATACATATTTTCTGATCTAATACTGTTATTTTCTTTTCAGTATTTTTACTTTATAATTATTTTGCATTTGACCTGACTATTCACACAAGAAAGGATTCCTATACCACATGTCAGGCAGTCAGGCAACAATAATTTATTAAGTGTTGGGAATACAAAGCAAAGCTAAAGTGGTTTATTTCCAAAAGGAACTTGCATTTTAATGGGGGAGACAACATGCACAAAACTACATGTATAAATGTAAGGAATGCTCTTTCCCAAGGCAAGACCAGCTGTGTTGCAATCATGCCACCAGAATTTTAGGGGTCCATCTAAAGGAGTTGGGCCACCTCTTCTCTAATGCTCCTGCCTTAAATTCCCCATTTCGGTATTATCTCCTTACTGTCAATTACCAATAGTTAGCACCCTAGTTTTATTTTATTATTTCACATTAATTAGTTTTTGACAAATGAATATTTATTTAAAAGATGGAGGAAAACCCAAAGTTCAGACTTCCTTTTCCCCCTCCCACCAATACAAAACCAAGCACAAACTCCATCACAGACCTCCACAGGAGCTTGATCTCCTCTTCTCTTGAAGCTCCCAGTCTCCAATTTCCATCTCCAGGCTCCTTCATCTAAATGAAAAAAAAAAAAATAACAATAATGAGGTAAAGAACCAAAGTCAACATTCCTGACCACAAAGAAAGTCCAAGGCTTCTACCCATCCTTGTCTTCCACCACAATGTGCCCAGAATGAAAGAAGCCAGACCAACAGGGAAGGAAGAAATCAGAGAATATATTTTGTGGATATCCTTGTGTTGTCATTGCCAGCTAGAGAGGCTTCTATTCACTATATGGTTAGCCTCTTAGAACCAATTATAGAATGTCTACACAAATGACTAAGTCAACATGAGTATTGTATCATGTAAGCAATCTACACATACTCATAAGGACTGATTATTAGGTAATTTCACATTGCATTCAACATGTGCTTCAAGCTGAGGTGAAAGGAGGACAAGACCTTGTTAATATATATATATTTACACATATACATATATAATTTATAATATATATAATTTGTATGATGTAGATATTATTCATATATAATTTGTTTTATATAATATATAATTTATATATACATATATTAATACAATTAAAATTATCTTGAGAGTGATTTGGGGGTAAGAATACGAATTTATTAATTATATCAGGTTTATGGTTAATCTAGTGTCATAACCGATAAAGTAACATAGGTCTTCATGGTTGTCTCTCATGGCCAAGGGTGACTGAGCTGCATTAGACAGATTGATAAATAGATTTTTAGGAGCTCATTTTTCAGCCCCTCCTTTGAACATCCCATGTGTGGGTTTTAAAATTAATATATAATAACTCAAGTATTATGTTTATGAGGTTTATTTATAATAATGAAAGTAAAAAAAAAGAACTAGCTAAAAAAAGATGCTAACCCAGCCCACTTGAGAAGAAGAGAGAGCAGGAGGTGGAGCCTCAGAACTTATACAAACATGACCACACAACGTGGTGGAGAGATTAAAAGGAATTTGGGGAAATACTAAGGGACTTCTGGAGGATGAAGTCAAAAGGTTCAAAATATCCATTTCTACACAAGATATCTTTAATTGTGGAATAGCTAATTAAGAGGTGGTCCATCAACCTACTTACCCCTGCCTATACCTACATCATGGGAAACATGCACACAGGAAAAGAATCTTCATTCCCTTCATTTATTAACCAAATTCTTTTAAAAAAGAAAACATTCCTTGGGATTTCTAAGGACAATGAAAATGAAAAAAGCAGTAGACTAGATGGTATCTCTGATCCAGACCCCAGTCAGGAATATACAGCAATTCTCCCTAATATACAGGAATTAATACAATATATGAAAAATAAATTCTCACTATATATTTATGGAGTGAAAATTCAATTTTCATATATATATATAAACATATACTTTCCATGTACCATAGAAAGTATTCTTAGAAGGAAGCCATTGGAGAAGGGAAAGAGCTGGTAAAGCTCTACAGGAAGCTTCTACAGGAGGTTATAGAAAGTAGGATTTGAACTAGTCTTGAAGGAAACCAAGAAAACAGGGTTAGAGGTAAGGATAGAGAGCACTGCAGACATGGGAGACAGTCAAGATGTCTAAGAGGCAAGTGTTATATATGAGACAAGCTCATAAGAGACTATACAATAAATAGATCTTGCAATCATTCATATAAAAAATGACCATTGAATCCATGAAAAATGATGAAATCAACAAGAAAAATAGTATAGATGGAGAGAGGACCCAGGACAGACATTAGGGACAAAACTTATTGTTTTCAGTTAGGAGGACATTTAGTAGAATTTATGTGCTATGTTTTAATCTGAAAGAGATTATAAAGAGATGTGTTGGGATTAGAATTTCATAGGAATGATAGCAACAGTGGGATTGCATTCAGGAAATAACACAATACTTTTAATGACTCTATGTATCTCCCCAAAACAAAGATCCATTTTGGGCATCTAGGTGGCTTAGTGGATAGAGAGCCAGACATGGAGATGGGAGGTTTGGGGTTCAAATATAGCCTCACACACTTCCTAGATATGTCACCCTGGGCAAGTCACTCAACCCCAGGTACTTCTACACTTCTCCCTTGGAATCAGAGTCTAAGACAGAATGTAAAGATTTTTAAAAAATAATTTTTGACAGTAGTATTCCTCTGGTCACATGTACTGTTATAAATCATAGAATAGAAATATGTATAAAAGGCTGAATTTGAAGACCATCAAAAGAGAAGTAGGTGATAGCATGATAAGTACCAGAAGCTTAACACCCATTATAATTGATAACTAAGCAGAAGAGGTGATGTAAAACCGAGGGATTACATACTTATGACCCACAACATTTGTGGCTAGAACCAGATTAAAATGCAATTGAGAAATAGTTGACAAAATAAATAAAAATAAAATATTACATTTTAAACAAAATAAATATGCAGTTGAGGGATCTTTATTGTATAGATTAATGGTTCTCATTTTCTATTTGAGTTTGATACCACCTGTATAAAGGATGACATTAGGGAAATGTATGATCAGTAGGAAAAAAAAGGGGGGGGCTGTTATGTAGCAAAAATAAGAGATTAGCTGATGAAGAACTCACATTCCCTATTAATATCTATGCAATATAAAAATAATAATAATGATGAAAAATGATAGCCAGCCTTGTATGAACATTCATCTATCTGTATCTATTCTGATCCGCACTGTTAAGAGGGATTATCAACAGGGATGACATCAGAGACCTTTTGGCATATTGAAATAATTTATTTTGACAATTATAGTTCATATCCTTAGTATAATTAATATTTTCCTGAAAGAATAAAATATTCTTTAATCAGACATTCTTAACCTAGAGTCCCTGTACATTTTTAACAACTACATTTTAATATTTTCAGTTTCCTTTGTGGTTGTCTATATTTTATTTTACACATTAAAATTATTCTCAGAAGAGAATACTTTTCACCAGACTATCAAAAGTCAGTGACACCCCAAAAGGTTTAGAATGCTTGCTTAATTATTTTTTGGTGGAGGGGATTAAATGTATTTTTTTTCTCTTTACCATATAGTCCTCTTTTGTTTATTTTTAATTAACCAATTTATTTGTTTGTTACATCAAAATACCCAGTTAATACCATCTCTTTCCTCTCCCATTAGAAAATTTGATATGATTTAGCAAAAAGATAAAATTATTCCTTATTTTCTTATCAGTTTATTTTTTCCTCTGGAGGTAGACACACAAGTCATTGTTCAAAAGATATTTCTGTTGCCGTATATAGTGATTCACTATATTCTAAAGTGATTTTATTTTTTGCATGAGACAAATGCCATTCTACCCCTCTCAACCATATCCATCAGTGAACCTTATCTTCTAATCACCTAGTTTGTAAATTTAATCTGAATAAATGTAATTACTTTGTAATTTCTCTAAATTCAATTATAAAATATATCAATACATTAAGCAAGTGATACATGTTGTGGATATGGAGTGGTATCTAATTTCCAAGAAGCCATAAATAGTCATTAGGTGAAAAAGTACTAAAATTCTTCAGGATTTGACATCATTGCTACATGTCACAGTTCAGATTCATTTTTGATATAACTGAATATTTTAGAATTACATGATCTCTCTCAACACCAAGCTTCAGGAAAGAAGTCATATGAAAATTCTATCTAATATTAGCAGTAAGTATTAAAACACCATTCCATTAGAATTTGGTTCTATCCCAAATGATTTAAGTTTTCAATTTGTCCCTTTAGGAAGAAAAAGTCTGTATTTTAGAACTAAGTTGCTTTCAATAAATAGAATAAGATATTTCAACTTTGTATCATCAGTCTATGGGACGTTAGAATCTCAATAATTCATGGTAAGTAATTTAATCTATTCAGAACTCTTTTTCATTAATATGTGAACAAAAAATTAAAATTATGGGACCCTGCATCCCTAAATACATTTAATTTCTTTTGAAAAATGAAGTTTATTTTTCATAATAATTCAACGTGCCCCGATAAACTCCAATCATGTCTTTTTTTTTTGAGATATAAAATAAATTGAGCTAAATGTTGAGAGCAAGTTGGCATTAAGCTGTGACACAATGTCTCCAGAACCCTGATGCTTACTGGCATACATTGCTGCCTTGTAAGAACCTTTCCTTTAATCTGTCAACTGGCGCTCATTTTCTATTATAGTTTCAGAATATTAGATATTGCTGTAGTTCTTCATTAAATCTATTTTGAGAAAAGAAAGATGGGAAGATACTAAGACATTAAATTTTTCCTCTTTGCATTTGGGACATTAGACTACTAATGGACCCTCCCAGACCCAGATAGATAAAATTTTTCTCACTTTTTCTGTCAAGTTCTTTATCTACCTAAGCACAACACCAATTGTACATGACCTAAATGAAATGTAAAGTTATGAAGAGGGAAGCCAGAGATTTTATTTTACTGCCTTCTATTACTCATTATCATGGATAAACTTCAATTCTCTTCTCTTAAAGTGGAATAAAAGCATTCATCTTCTAGGAGGCTGTACACATTTTCAATACACTAGAAGAAGTTGGCTCCTTCTTTCTTTGGTCAAGTTAATACTTAACTGAAAGACAAGCTATTTAGAGGTAAAAGGATGATTAATTCTTCTCCCCATGCCTAGGTTATATGTGTCAGCCTAGAGTTCAGAATATAAAAATATAAGAATATTCAAGAATAAGGTAACTTGGACTTCTTTTCAAATCCACTGCTTTGCCAGAAGAAAGTGTAATGGAGACTACTAATCTTCTGCTTTCTAGCTAGCAACACTGAGATGACGGTTTATTACCTCCCTGACAAAGCAGCCTCACATCATTTGACTAAACCAATCTAGTCACCTCACTTGAGAGACTGAAGAAACATTTGGGCAGAAAAATGGGAGTAGGAGCTTTTCTGAAGTTGAGCAGTGGGGTAGAGTAGGGGAGGCAGGTCAGAAAGTTTTGACATAAACATGCTCTGCTGAAAGAAATCAACTCACTTACTGAGGAGAGCAAGGACAACTCAGCATGCATTCCTGACTCTGGATGTTCTCTTCTATGCCCCAGAAATCTCTCCACTCTGAAGTTCCACTTTATTCCTTGGCTTGTAACACTGGAATTACCCATCACTCTTGTGACCCCTTTTTCTGATTGGTTAGTTTCTCCCAATACATCCATTTTAAGAATTTTGAGGAGGCCACAGAGGCCAGCTAAATCTTCGTTTTCCTGCTTCTAGTACTAATGATTCTTTGGGATTTTTCTGCCATTCCTTTCCCCATTCCCATCTTTCCTAATATTTTCATTTGTCTTTGTTCTCTTTCCTCTCCCCACTTCCTACTATATACTTTCTTCTTCCTTTATAATATAAGCTTCCTGTGGGCAGAGACTGTCTTTTTGTTTATTATTTATATCCCCAGTGCATAGCCCAATTCACGGCACAAAGTATGTACTTAATAATTGCTTGCTGATTTTGAGTGACATTGACATTTGGAAGCAGAAAAGAACTGATTTAAAAAATTAAAATTAAGTGGCAAGAAGCAAGGTCTGCAGATGATGGCACCAGATAAGATAGAATCACTATCTATGAGTATTTGAAGAAAGCTAAAAAAAGAGTAAGGCAGCTAAGTTACACAGTGGACAAAGAGCTGGGGCTGGAGTCAGTCTACATCCAAATGTGGCTTCAAAAGCTTACTAGCTATGTGACTCTGCCCAAGTCACTTAACCCTGTTTGCCTCAGTTTCCTCAACTGCCAAATGAACTGGAGAAGGAAATGGCAAACCACTGCAGTATCTTTGCCAAAAAAAACCGCAAATGGGGTCATGAACAGGCAGACACAATGAAAAATGACTGAATAATGAAGAAGATTGATGAGAAGCTGCTGTGTAACAATGATAATTAATACCTATTGAGAAAAGCAAGAGACAAGAACAATTAGAAGACAGACAATGTAGGGAGATCATTTAGACACAGGAGAATTAGTTCAGGGAACACACACTGACCATTCTTGATCAGAGACATAATAAAATTACTTTTGTAAGTCATGAAACTAAAATGAGTCTTTTGGAATTATTGCTTTTTGTGGATAACATTATTTTCTAAAAGCATGTAAAATATATGATTGCCAATGTTATTTGTTTTGTTGATGTATGTGAATAATATTATACTAGAATAATAACTGTTTCCATTAACAAATAAAATGATTCCTGTTTTAAGCCTTTTGAAGTTGTGTTCATTTTATAGTGATAGGCTGATAGTTTTTATATCTAAATAAGGAAAAATGATAAGGCAGAAAATTAAGAGATCCAAGGAATACCTGAGCTCTTCACATCATTAGTAACTAATATGATAGTTAAACCAGCTGTTTGTATAATCTGTGGGTGCCAAGAGTTTATAAATATAAGATTATCATATACCCAGTCCCATTGATACTCCCAAACCAGCAACACAAAAGATCGATACTTTTTCTACAGTATGGAAGTCTAGAATGATGAATGATGCCCAGCTTTAACGAGGAATCTAATTCTTCCTTTGATAATTAAAGTGGAGCAAACTATACATCAAGGACCATGGAAAACAACCAAAAGTTGTATATATTGTGACCTGCAACTTCCTTTTAAATATATTCATACTCAGATTTTAGTCTACCTGTTTACTTATATCTTGGAGTGTAACTCAAAATTTCTCTTTTATATCCCCTCTCATAACTATGGCAGGAGTCTACACAATGCTAACTGGGTTATAAATATTTAAGCTTAGCACTGAACCCAAGAATTTAGATGGTTTCCACATCACAGTCCTGATACTTGCTTTTTCCCCCTTTAGACTCCTAAAACCTTGAAGTGTCAGCACATCTTTCTTCTACCTTAGAACAATATCCATCCTCTACCTCCTCACCCCAAACAAAAGTGACCAGTCTTTACCTGGTATTTTAGTCAGGCTGTATCTGAGGATACCTAGTTCTCACTTGCCCCACTAATTGCAGAAGTTCTGCCTTTGTCCAAATATGAGCATCCGTGTCCACATTAACTCAAAGTGGTTGGCTTCCCATAAGTTTCTACCATCAAATTTCTCGAGCTTCAAACTTATCCATTCACCCAATTACCATCTTCAGTTTCAGATTTCCTTGAGTGAAGACACAAGCTTTGGAAACTTGAGAACTTGACAGCACAGTCT
Organism: Monodelphis domestica; assembly: GCF_027887165.1. Classification (NCBI taxonomy): domain Eukaryota; kingdom Metazoa; phylum Chordata; class Mammalia; order Didelphimorphia; family Didelphidae; genus Monodelphis; species Monodelphis domestica. The sequence goes on from NC_077234.1 coordinate 105,971,357, forward strand.
TTCCTAGGAGGTCATTACTTATCCAGGAATCCTTCCAGAAAACACTAAAGATTTTAAACCAAACCATCAGACTGTTGATATAATACTTGTTTCCTTAAATTGATTTTTAAAATTACATAGAGTAAAGGCAAAATTGGGCCAGGGGATTTAATTTATCAGGGCCAAATTATAAGATTTATAGCCAGTAACCAGAATAGAATATGATGACTTCTTTCAGAATAAGACAATTCTTTAAAGATGATTTTTTAAAAGTTTAACAATAAATATGTTTTACTAGAAGGAATAAATATATAATTAGGCTATTTTTGAAATGGAGATTTTATTTTAACTCTGATGGTCAATATTACCCAAGACTACTTAGAAGGATTTTAGTTCTCAGGTCATTGGCCAAATGACCTGTGAGAGCTTTATTGTATTATTTCACATCCATCAAGCTGCCAAGCACTCAGAATCCCATTGAGAGATGGAGCCAGCCAAGGACTCACAAGCAATTGAGAATGTTGACTTCTGAGGCATTATTAATAGAAATTGTTGGAGATTATCCTTCTTTTGGTACTTGTAAAAAGATGGGCAATGATCTTGGTATAGTTCTTATGTATTTCTTTTCTCCCCTTATATTACATCAATGCATTATATGCTCCTTTTAAAGGAAAATAATGCTAATGATTCTGTGTGTGTTTGTATCTGCTTGATAGCTCTTCTCTCTCCTTCTTCTACAATGTATTAATTCTCCAATATTCTTGACTCACTTCCCTAGAAGTAAGAGCAACAAAACTTTAATAACTGAAATATTTTCCATAATTTCTAATCTCTAAAGTTTTATATGCCTTCATATTTTAAATGTGTAAATGTCTGAAACATCTGATTGCCAATGTTATTCATCTTTTGGATGAACATGAACAGTATTTATATATATACACACATACACACTGACTTATTAGCATTATAAACATACATGTGTGTGTTTGTATGTATATATAGTTTTCTACCACTAACCTCTAGAGATAGATAATTAAATATTTTTGTACAAATAGAAGCTGAAGCTTCAAAAAAGATAAAAGACTTGCTCAAGTTAATGAACTAGAAAGCATCAGAGCTAGAATTTAAGATCAAGGTTCCTAATATCACCAGGTCCAACACTCTGCCATTTCTTATATTATTATCCTTTAACGATCCTCCTCTCCTATTTCTTCCTTCTACCCTTTTCTGAATTTACAAATTTTCATAGTGTAGAAAAAAGAAAATTGAGTTAAAAGCTAAGAGATGTGGGCTCTTTTCCAGGCTGGGTCCCTTGTCCATAAATGTAATTTTGTAGCAATCACTGAAGCTCTTCAATTCTCTAAATCTCTCTTCAAACACTTCATTTGGAGTCTTTTCTCTCACTCGCCATCTTTTCATTACATGGTATTACTACTTCAGTTTCTCTCCCAGCACTCTGCCCTATCCAATTCCAGTATCAACATCCTAATTCAAGCAGTTTGGTTTTTTTTTCCCCCTTACCTATATGTTGCATTTCTGCACTCGCCTCCTCCTTTTTTGATTCTATCATCTTCTCCATGAATAATTGACCAGCTGATTTTCTGAAAGCACAACTCTAGTTGTAGAATGTTATCCATTCATAAAAGTGGAGGTAACCTTAGAATGTACCTTATCAGACTATATAAAAAAGTTTACATTGGAGGAAAGAGAGAAATAGAAAGGTAAAAAGACTTGTCCCTAATCACTCAACTATTTGGTGGCAGAGATAGCTCTCTGGACCTAGACCATATAACTTTTGTTCTAGTCTCTCCTATAATGCCTCTCTACTTATATAATTTCCAAATTTTAATAACCTTAAAATGTTCTCCATTGACAGATTCCTTTTTCAATTTCTTAGCCTTGTATCCAATGTAATCCAAAAAATACTCCACCTATCATTCAAAATTTATCTTTCCACAGACTTTTTTCATATACTCCATACCCCAAATAGACTAAAATATACATTTTCTTCCCAAATCTGGGCTATATTTTTATGCCTCTAGTTCTTCTCTCATTTTTTTCCTCTTTATCTATCTTAAGTCTCGTCTCCCTCCTCAAAAAACCCTATCATTCAAAAAATTTCAAATATTACTTCTTTTATGAAGACTTTCTTCATTTCTACTATATGATGTGATCTTCCATCATTTCTGAAAGCATTTAATTTTTATCTTTTATTAAACTTAAATTTTAACCTAAACTTAAACTTAAAGTTTATTAAACCTATTCTTTGTAATCTGCTTAGTTGTATAATAGTATTATCTACTGGATAAGACAATTCTGCTTATGGGTAAGAAGTATATCTTACTTATCTTAGTATCCCCTCCATATTCCCTATCAATTACAAATATATACCCATTGTAGGTACACAATCATTTTTCAGTTGTATAAATAGAGGAATGAGAAACAAGAAGATAGATGGAAAATAAAGCTATAAAAAGTAGCATAATACCAAATTCTCCAGAAGGAAATTTAGAATTACACAAATAAATACTATTCTCCTGAATGAAGTTGACCTACCAATGTGAATAGTACAAGATACCATCATGGTTGTATTTTTGTAAGCATGCTAGAGAATTCTATTACTACTAATCACATTTGTAACTAATACCAAGTATAATAATGAGGGTAATCAAATCTCAAGCTCTAGGGCTTGAGATAATCATCCTCCTTGGTCAAGAAGAAGGAACTACCTCTGTATGTAATTATTTTTCCCTTCTGACACAGCAGGAATTAGTTACTGCTAAAAGTGAGACTATGGAATTTTCCTCAGACTATAAAATGAATTTTGTATTGTGAGTATTTTGATAGCAAAACCATTATCAAATTTTAGTCTCTTAGCATTTTTTCTACATTAGTCCAGAAGTATATATTTTTTTTCTATACTCTAAGACCAAGAGAAGCTCACTGACCTCAAAATTTAGATTCATGAACAAACAAACCCAGCAGGGCTATCTCTATCTTCTTAAAATATAAATATTTAAGAGAATTGTGTATGTATATATGTATAGCCAAAAGTATGTGTATATATATTGAATATATACATATATATTCAACAAATTTTTATTTATTACTCTGGGTAAGGAGAGAATCAGCATGCCATAGTACATAAAAGGCTGACCTTGGTGCCAAGAAAAACAGGGTTCAAGACCTGCCTCTGATTCATCCTATCTGCATCACCATGGGTAACTCACTTCTCCTCTCACTCTACCTGGAAAGATTCTAAGAATATTAGTTCAGCCCAGTTTCCAATATACAATGCCTGAAGGCATATTCATAATGGAAGCTCCCCACACTTGTGAAATTGGAAACAAGGGGAAAATGAGATATTCTGCAAAGTACTAAAATACTAAGACAAAAATGAAACCAAACAGTTCCTTCCCTGATACACACACACACACACACACACACACACACACAATGTAGGTGTATATATAGCTATATATGTGTGCACAAATATATACACATATACATTTACATGCATATATGTACAAGAAAAAAGATTCAAAGGCTACAAGAGGAGAAAGATTATATCTACTTGAATTATGAGTAGGATGTTATGAGAGAGTCACCTAAGTTTACAAATCTCTGCACAGCACTGTCAGAATGGTCACTTGAAAGAGATTCGTAACCATGGATGTATTAAACAAATGTATTATGCTTATTGAATGTATGTATTCATGTATGCATTCAACTGAGTTCAGAGATCATTTCCAAATCCAGAATCCTATAAAAAGAAAATAAGGCTGAACTTTGCACTTAATTATATAGAGGGATTTTGAAATGTCACTTGTGTGAGGGCAAGAATATATTCTCTCAAGATTCCATCATGCTATGTGATCACTATGTTCTATGTTGACAGCCATTAAAAATTATATATATATATATATATATATATCAGCTAAATATTCAAGCAATACACAGACTCCAAAGGTAGAAATTTTCATTTTGATATACTGTATTTGTGGTTAAATTTTACCTTGAATTATTTTTTAATCTTAGAAATTTATCATTTAATTAAAGTATAATTTCAAGTTGTCAAAGTATATGACAAGTTTGGCTAATTACATTTTTATTTATCCTTCAGGATAGTTGCTTTTCTTTTTCCCTTCGATGTGTCATTCACACTTTATATACTTAGAAAGCCCTGTAGGTAGCCTTGGAGGGGATTATTTCTTAATTTGAAATAGTACCAAAGTACAATTTTTTTTAAGTAGGAGGGGAAAAACATTTTAGTAATTTACTTTATTATATTCCCATCCAGATGACACTCTGGAACGTAATGATGATAAGCATTATATTTGAATACCTTGACATTTTATTGAACTATTAAAATGGAAAATTGGAAGAACTTTAACAGTTTTAAGAAACATTTTCTTATTCTTTATAATTAATAAACAACAAAGAAAACTGTGTTTCTAGTGAACTGAACTAAAGACTGGGAACAGCCATTTTGACATTCACATGAGTATTCTAAAGTTTAATTAATCAAACAGAACAAGATTCTATTAGGTAAGGAAGTTACCTTCTAGAAGTGTTCTAAGTATTATATAGTGACAGTTAGAAACTTAGTGACCTGAAACAGTCAATTCATAAGTATTTCACACTACCTAGAATCAAGTTCACATACCAGACAGAAAGTTTACAATTAAATGAGTAAAAGGCCAGGCAATGACACAAATATGCTGACATTTGGCATTCTTATTTTCTATGAATTTTAAAATAAAAATTCTAAACTAAAGATTATCCTCCCACATTCCCAATTAGCTTCCCCAAAAGATTTGGTGGATGGTAGTTTATCTAATTGGCAGTAGTGGGTCTTTGAGTAATGTAAAAATTATGTCACATAATTTGTCACATGGATATTTTCAACGTCAAACCTATCTACTAAAGAATAGTTGAATGATGTTAAATATTAATGGCTTTTTAAGTTTTTCAAAATCTTAGATGAATTATGTCCTCCATTTCAATAATTATTCACCTTATTATTAGGACCTTAGTCCCCTGTAGTGAAAAAGAATTTAGACTCCTAAAATTTCTTTCTGTAGAAAGTTCAAAATAAGTATTTTTATTTGCTTAAATGTTACTTGTTTGGTTTGCCTAAGAATTATAGACAAGAAGAAATGTTAGATTTGTACAGTATCTGATATATGAGCTACATAAATTCTTTTATTCTGCTGATCAGGAAACTAAGAACAATAGAGATGTTTATTGCCCAAAGTGACAAGATTAAGGACTAGAACCTATGTCTTCTAATTCTTTGGTGCATTGCTCTTTCCTCTATAGAATTTCCTAAAATATACATAACTTGGAATAAAAATAAATGTTAAACTTCCTGATGACAAAAAATGAAATAATTATTTCATGCTAGTGTTTAATCATTAACCATTAACTTGTAAAGATCAATTCTGTTATGTCTGGATATGGCAAATTTATGTAAGGGCATGAACAAGAGACATAGACTATGGGTAAAAGCATAGTTAGATTAGAATTCATGCCATTGTAAGAAGGAATATCCAGTAGGAGAGATTCAAGGATAATCTGTGCACTGGAGTATGGGTTTAATGGAAATAGTATGGTTTAACCTTTATATTCCTAAATTTGAAATCAATATATTAATAAAATTTTAACAGGTTCAAAATATTCTATGGAATCTTAGTTTTGTTTTTAGCAAAATTGAATGAAATCCCATATATACACAATATCTTGGAGCCTAGGTGACTTTCATATTGCCCACAGTACTTGTTGATCTGAAATAACATTGAAATATAGTGGAGTGTGAAATGGGGGGAAAGAAAGAAAGAAAGAAAGAAAGAAAGAAAGAAAGAAAGAAAGAAAGAAAGAAAGAAAGAAAGAAAGAAGAAACAGAACTATTAGTTATATTTGAAAAAACTTGTATCCAAAGACTTTGAAGTTTTTAAAGTCTTCCACAATTTATTTGGTATTTTCCTTTTTTTAGCTTAATTTTTTTCTCATTAAAAATATACCACTGTTGGAATAGAAATCAAACTCTTCAGTGAATTCTCAAAAATGATTGCATAGATATAAACTTCATTTTCCCCACACCATTTACTACAATGAGACACGAATTTAAATGTGAATATTTCTTAGCCCTGTCAGTTTCTTTTTTGTCTATTTTTGCTTTCCTTTCTTTTCCTTAATTATTTTTTAAAGAGAGCAAAATTAAATGTGAAAGAATTAATGTAATATTAAGGTTACAAGTTAAACACAAATCTCTCCAGGTTTTGCAAATGTTTTTCCCAGTAGCATTAACTCATTTTTCACAAACTATGTAGTAGGAAATGCATGCGCCTAACTAGTCTAATTACAGTTCCCCTGGAGAGATACAGAAGATGAAAACCTAGACTTATGATGCTTTAAATAATTAATTTCTAAAAATTTAAAGAAATTCTGTTTTACATGGTGGTTTTCAATACATGCCAACTGCTTGAAAAGTTCATTCATTAATTGCCAGAATTTTCCCTTGTGAAATGAAAAAGTGGCAAATATTATAGGAAGTAGGAAGAGGAACACTAAAACTAGACCCATTTGGGGCCTACAAGCATCTAATATGCAGACACATTGAGACTTCTTTGATATTTGCTTAAATCATTGCTTCATATTCTTAAAGTAAAGAATTTCTATCTCTATGGTGATCTTCAAGGTTTCTATAACTGAATATTATTTCATCAGACATGTCTTAGAACCTTAGTTAGGACTTATCAGACTAGACACACTAAGGCAGACCTAAGAAGGAAAATCATTTCCTTTGCTTAGAAAAAAAAATATCCTACTCATACCCAATAAAATATTAATCATACTGTCTTTCAAAGGTAAACTCTACAATAGAATTTATTCAGCAATACCCTTCAAATATGATACTTTTTATCTACCACTGCACCATTATTACATTGTCCTTGTACATCTTTGTAATGCCTTCTATCCTTTGTATGCTAATATGAGAGGATGGAATTTAGAATCATGATTTTCATATTACAAAATGGTTGTAGAAAGAATAAAATGTTTTCTCCAAATTTTATCCAAATGACAACAAGGCAGAAATAGTGATGTTGACTTGAAAGGTATGCAGACATGATCCAGTTCACTGGGGTGAGGGGAGCATAGCCCACAACAAGGCCACAGGAAGGAGTACCAGGTCAAACCACCATCAATCTTCTTATATACTCCTCCAGGCTCAGAACTAGAGCCCAGGCCAATTTTGTGATCCTAGACCCTGCCTAAGCCAACAACAGTGCATCTCCACATCTACTCCTTGAAGTACTAGGACAGAGCACAAGCCGGCAACGAGGCCCCAAGCCTTATACAAGACAGTATCGGTACACCTGGATGTTGTAGGTGCAGAGGGAGGCTCCAATTCCCTACTCACATACAAACTCAGACCCTGAGCCAAGCATAAGGCAGGCCAAAGCATGCCCAGGTGATTCAATCAAGCTCAAGTGAAGGCCCAGAAACCATGCTCAAGACATCTGTGAAGACCTAAGACCCAACACAAGTCAGTCCCTGGTGTGTCTGACTGCTCTAGGCCAAGAATGAGGCCTTGAATCCTTGGATAAGGCAGTCTGCAGCATACCTGGCCTGTTTAAGCCCAGAGTGAAGCCTAAAACCCCTAAGCTTGAGGTTAGAACCTAAGCCAAAGCAAAAGGTAGTTACAGTGTTCTGAGTCCTGCAAATCATCAGTTAAACCTAGGGAGACTGAATAAATTGGTGAGGGGTTGCTTTCAGAGCTCCCAGCCCTCTAGCCATCAAACACCTTGGAAGAAGTGAAAATTGCAGAAACACAGAATTAGATCTGAGGCTAATAGCAGGAAAAAAAACTGAAATTTAAGAGAGTATCCTATATACCCTAAGAACAGAACCCACGTTAAAGATAAAAAATAAAACTAGAGAATTTAGCAAACATGAAGAAAAAGAAAGAAAGAAAGAAAGAAAGAAAGAAAGAAAGAAAGAAAGAAAGAAAGAAAGAAAGAAAGAAAGAAAGAAAGAAAGAAAGAAAGAAAGAAAGAAAGAAAGAAAGAAAGAAAGAAAGAAAGAAAGAAAGAAAGAAAGAAAGAAAGAAAGAAAGAAAGAAAGAAAGAAAGAAAGAAAGAGAGTACAGAACTATATTGTAAGGATCATTCACTATAACCCGGTGGAATTCATACCAGGAATGCAGGGCTGGTTTAATTTTTTAAAAAACGATTAGCATAATTGACTATATTGATAACCAAACTAAGAGAAAACATGTGATTATTTCAATAGGTGCAGAAAAAGTCTTTGACAAAATATATGGCCCATTCCTTTTAAAAACACTAGAATATATAGAAATAAAAGAGCCCAAAATAATAAGTAGCATCTATCTAAAACCATCAGTAAATATCATCTATAGTGTAATATGAGACTTCCCAATAAGATCAGGAGTAAAACAAAGATGCCCTCATCACTCTTCAATATTATATTAGAACTGCTAGATTTCATAAAAAGAGCAGAAAAAGAAATTAAAAGAATTAAATTAAGCTATCACCCTTCATTATCACTAACATTTCTATATATTACCAACAAAGTCCAGCAGCAAATGATAAAAAGAGAAATTCCATTTAAATAACTCAAGGCAATACAAAATACCTATAAATATACTTGTTAAGACAAAAATAGGACTAATATGAACACAATGACAAAACATTTTTCATACAAACAAAGTCAGTTCTAAATGACTGGAAAAATATAAGTTGCTCAGGAGTAGACAGAACTAATATAATAAAAATGACAATTCTACCTAAACTAATTTACATACTCAGTGTCAAGTCAATCAAGCTACCAAAAATTATATTTTAGAACTAGAAAAATATAATAATAAAATTCAGAACAAAAGGTTGAGGATATCAAGGTAATTAATGGTAAAAAATGTAAAGGAAGGTGATCTAGCAGTGCTGAATCTCAAACTATATTATAAAGCAATAATCATCAAAATGGTCTGGTAGTAGCTAAAAATAGAATTGCAGATCAATGGAATAGATTAGATATATAATATATATGGGTAAATTACATTAGCAATCTAGTGTTTTATTAAACCCAGATATCTCATCTTTTGGGAGAAGAACTCACTATTGGACAAAAACTGCTGGTAAAAATTGGAAATAAAAAAATATGACGGGGCATCTGGGTAGCTCAGTGGATTGAGAACCAGGCCTAGAGAAGGGAAGTCCTAAGTTCAAATCTGGCTTCAGACACTTCCCAACTGTGTGACCCTGGGCAAGTCACTTGAAGCCCCATTGCCTACTCCTTACCACTCTTCTGCCTTAGAACCAATACACAGTATTCATTCTAAGACAGAAGATAAAGGTTTAAAAAAAATTGACAGAAACAAGGTATAGACCAATATCTCACACCTGTGAATTTTAGATTTTCTCCATTTTGCTTAGTCTAGCACCCAGGAATATATACACCCACACCACACTGGCATGTGCTAGCAAGTGACAAATCAGAAACAACTGACTGTCCCCTGGGATGTCCTAAGCCAAGCTTGAGCCATCATTGGCACATGTGAGATGCAGGAAGTGATGTAGAGAACTGCCTTTGTAGTTCTACTACTTCCTGTGGGGAGAGCTGGGAGCCAGATGACCCTGGAACTTGAGCCTGGAGGAGCTCCTCAGACAGCTTCCTTGAGACAGTCAAGTGATAAGACTGACTCCCTTTTCCTTTGGCTCTCTGGTGAGGCCCTCTTGGCCAATGCCTTTGAACTCCTGCCTGGCTAAGCCTGAGCTGGAGCAGTTTAAATTAGCTCCTTTCTCTCTCTCTCTCTCTCTCTCTCTCTCTCTCTCTCTCTCTCTCTCTCTCTCTCTCTCTCTCTCTCTCTCTCTCTCTCTCTCTCTCTCCCAATTTCTTCCTCCTATTGTAAATAAATCACCATAAAATTCCATTCTGACTTGAGTGCTTCCTTGAGATTTAGAAATTAAATCCCTGGTGACCAACTAAATTTATATTCAGTCTCAATCCTAAATTTACCTTTTACACACCCTATACCAAGGTAAGGTCAAAATGTGTACATGATTTAGAAATAAAAGGTGATACCAGAAGTAAATTAGTGAACATAGAATAGTTTACCTGTTAACTTATGAAAAAAACAAGTTATAGTGAACATTATAAGATGTAAAATGAATAATTTTTGTTATATTAAATAAAAAAGAATTTGGACAAATAAAACCTATATAACCAAGATTAGAAGGAAAACAACAAACTGGGGGGAAATTTTATAGCAAATATCTTGGATAAAGGTCTAATTTTTCAGTAATATAGACTATTAAGGCTATTTAGTAAGAAAACAAAGCATTCCCCAGATGACAAATCATCAAAGGATATGAACAAAGTCTTTAGATGAAGAAAGAAAAGCTATCAATAATCATATAAACAATATTCTAAATCACTCTTGATTAGAGAAATTCAAATGAAAACTACTCTGATCTACCCTCACATCTATCGGGTTAGCCAATATGTCAGTAAAGGAAAATAATAAATGTGGAGGGGATGAAGCAAAATTGGGACACTAATGCATAGTTAGTGGAGTTGTGAATTGATCCAACCATTTAGGAGGGTAATTTGGAACTATACCTAAAGGGCTATAACTTTGCGCATACCCTTTAATCTTATAACACCACTACTACATCTGTATCCCAAGGAGGTCATAAAAAAGGAGAAATGACCTATCTGTAAAAAAAAAAAATATTTATAACAGCTCTTTTTTGAGGTGGCAAAGAATTGGAAATTGAGAGGGGAACAACTAAACAAATTATGGTATGTGATAGTAAGAGAATAATATGTGTTACAGAAAAAAATGATCAGGATGATTTCAGAAAAAGTTGGAGAGACCAACATGAACTTATGTAGAATGAAATAAGCAGAACTAGAAGAACATTGTATATAGTAACAGTAATATTTTATGATAATTAACTGTAAAAGTCTTAGCTACTCTCAGCAATACAAGGATCTGGAACAATTCTGTAGAATATTTGACAAAGAAGGCTATCCACCTCCAGAGAAATAACTGCTGGAGTAGGAAAGCAAATCAAATCAGACTATTTTTCACAGTTTATTTATGTTCTGATTGGGGATTTTGGTTTTATGTGAGTGTTCTCTTATAATTATGACCAATATGGAAATATGTTTTGTATGATATCCCATCTATAATCCAGATCAAATTGCTTACCATCCCAAGTAGGTGGGAGGAAAAGGAGGATAGGAGACTATTTAGATCTTAATAATTCTGGAAAACATATAAAAATTATTACATGCATGGATTGATAAAATATAATATTTTAAAAATAATATCATTAAAGTATCTGTTTTAGGAAAACAAAAAGAAAATACATTATCAATCTTGAAATTTTTATGAACAGCAATCAAGGAAGACTCCATACCATCTTATGAAAGTCTATCCAACCACATAATTGACAGCATAGCGTCTAACAAATATAAGGATGAGCTATTCTTAACAGATGATATTTTAGTGATGCCTAAGCTTCAAATAATGAATAAAAGCTACACCTGAGATTTGTGGTCCTACATTTGAGTAGCAATGCAAAGAAGATCATTAACAACCTAAATTTCCAACTGAGAAAAGTTTTATTACAAAGAATAATGAGACATCTGCACAAAGATCCCCCTAGGATAAAGGGAAAAATAATAAATTCCAAAGAAGACTTGGGGAAACAAAACTTCAGTCTGAGTCAAAGTATGACAACTAACATGTGATAATTCTAAAGCAAAGATTATATGTTATGTATGAATAATATAAGACATGTGTAATTAAATTTCACTTAAGTCACAGTGACATGTCTACATGGTAGAACCAACCATGGTTTGGCTGCAACCAAAAAAAAAAAGATGAATGATGGCAAACTGCCAACAAATTGTTTCTATTTCACCTTGAAAACCTATTTACAATTGATAATTAAATGTAAGTATCATTGATAAATATTTGGACAATATAATGTAAAGGGTATCTTTTCCAAATTGTTGCTTCATCATCCAACAACTTTGGAACATGTGATTAGAAATCCTTCAGAGTAGGAACAAAACAAAAATGTAATACTGAACCTATATGCACTCAAAGTTATGGCATCCAAATTTTTAAAGGAAAAACTAAAAGAGTTGCTTATGGAAATAAATAACAAATTTATAATAGCAGATATGTATAACCTCTCAGAACTAGAAAAATCTAATCTAAAAATAAATAAGAAAAGTTAAGGAAATAAATAAGATCTTATATACAATAGATATCTGGAAAGAATTGAATATTAGAAAAGGAATACACATGTTTTCAGTGACACAAGGTACCTTTATAAAAATTGACAGTAAATCAAAACACAAAAATTTGTAGATAAATTCAGAAAATCAAAAATATTAAATGTATCCTTTCTAGAAAACAATGCAATAAAATTATATTTAACATGTTTAAGAGGACCATGGAAACAAAGATCAAAATTCATTATAAACTAGCAAACTTAAAGAATTAGTGAGAGTTAATCAGGACTTCCAGGTAAAAATGGTGGCAGTCTAGACACAGAACTCTTCCTCTCCTTAACACCTACTGATACAGAGTACCTCAAAAAAAAATTCATATAATCAAAGGGAATTTACAGTAGGGTATAGAATTGAAGGTACATAGAATTTGGGCATTTCTACACCATAAGGGGGTGAAAAAGCTTCCACCAAAACACAATCTGATCCACCCTCCCCCAATCCACCTATGGAGAGCCAGAGTCAGAGCCAGCAGGCTCTAGAATCAGTGAGTGAGTGAGGGGCACATCAGGAGTGTGTGAGGGGCACCTCTAGGTCCTTGGCAGCTGACTGAGACCAACGAGAACCTACCGCTGAGAGTAGCTAGACCTGACACCCCAGAAGACTAAGGAGCCCAGACTGTGGGCTTGGGCAGGGAGATAACACAGAGAGATGTGTTAAAGGAAGCTGCAGAGACTCAGCTGGCCTCAGCCAAAATCATTGCTTCTTAACTCCATACACAGAGAGCCTACCCATCTCACTCAGATTTCTAACTGGAAAAGAAAGGAAAAACCATCACAGTAATGACAAACAGTGCCCAGGAAGAACAACTTCCCAACACCAAGAAAAACAAGAAGAAGGGGTTGACCCTAGATAATTTTTACAGAGGAAAAACCCAGGCTACAGAGGAAATAAAAGAGAAAATACAAATAAATGTACCAAACCTTCCCAAAAAATGGAAAATATCCACAAACTCTTGAAGAATTTAAATTGGAGCTTATCAAAAGATGGAAGCCTTCTGGAAAGAAAAGTGGAAAATAGTTCAAAAAGAAAATAACAGTTTAAAAGACAAGAACTCCCAATTGGAGAAACAGCTGGAAGACACAAAAAGCAGGATAGACCAAACCAAAAAGGAAAACCAGCACTTAAAGACCAGAATTAGGTAATTGGAAGCCAATGATCTTTCAAAACAGCAAGAATTAATAAAGCAAAGTCAAAAGACTGACAAAATAGAAGAAAACATAAAATACCCCACTGAAAATATGATGGATGAGGAAAACAGAGCATAAAGAGACAATTTGAGAATCATTGGTCTACCTGAAAACCCAGAAATGAACAGAATTCTTGACATCATACTACAAGAAATTATCCAAGAAAACTGCCCTAATGTTCTGGAACAAGGGAAGAAAACAGACATTGAAAGACTTCATAGAACACCCTCTACACTAAATCCTCAAAAGACAACTTCCAGGAATGTAATTGCCAAATTCAAGAGCTCCCAGGGTAAGGAGATCCCCAAGTATTTGTAAAGAAATACCAGATCTAAGTGGAAAGTTTGATATTCAAACACGAAGAGCAAGAGAAACGTGAAAAGGTAAATAAGAAAGAGAGATAAAAGGGGGAAATTTTTTTATTCAAACTTTCTTCTTTAAGGGCTTCAATAAGATCAAATTATTTATAATAGTATATGGGGAAAATGTTATTTGTAACTCTCAAAAATTACATTCACTGTTATAGTAATTAGAGGAATAATTCACAGGTAGATATGGCAGTAATAAATGCTATAAAATGTCATGCAAAAAAAAAAGAAAAAGGGAGGGAAGAATTGAAGATGGCAACAAGAGATACTTGAAGAGCTTCTGGGTAAGCATGGCAGCAGATTAAACGCAGTTAGCTTCCCCTCCTCAGACCCAAGGATACAGATGACTTCAAAGGACCCCACAAAAACCATCCTCATGAGAACAGAGGGCCTCTACAGTAGGGCGCAGCACTGATGGTATGTGGGACATGGGCATTTCCTCACTATAAGGAAACAAAAAACCTCCCACCCAAACCTGAGCTGACCTACCCTCCCCCACCACACCTACAGAGCCAGAGTTAAAGTCAGCACATGCCAGAAGCAATGAGTGAGGGAGGGGTACACCAGGAGTGAGCAACAGGCAGCTCCAGGTCTTGGGAGCTACAAAGACCACCAAGGACTTACTCCTGAGAGCAGTAACACCTGAAACCCTGGCAGGTAGACAAGAGGAGCTCAGATCTTGGGCCCTCAGAACCAGTGCACCATAATCAACAAGTGTGCAAAGGGCATCCCTGAAGTAAGCAAGGGGTACCTATAGACTTTGGGAGTTGACTAAGACCACCAAGGACCCACCCCTGAGAGCAGTAACACCTGAAATGCTGGAAGGCAGGGGAGGGCAGATCTTGGGCTCCCCCGGGAAGATAGCCCAGGTAAAGAGTATTAAGAGCTGGCCTGAGGCAAAAAGCCTTGATCATTAGATCCATACACAGAGAGCCAGCCCTCCTCACTTGATTTCTGACTGGAAAGGCAAGGGAAAACCATAGAGAGGGCAAACAGTGCCCAGGAACAACTTCCCAACACCAAGAAAAGCAAGAAGAAGGGGTTGACTTTGGATAATTTTTATGGAGGAAAAATAGAGACTACAGAGGAAATAGCAGAAAAGGAATCCGAAATAAATGCTCCAAAACCTTCCAAAAGAAATGGAAATTGTCCACAAGCTCTTGAAGAATTTAAATTGGAGGTTATCAAAAAAATGGAAGCCTTCTGGCAGGAAAAAATGGGATATAATGCAAAGAGAATTTAACAATCTGAAGGACAAGAACTCCCAATTGGAGAAACAGCTGGAAGCCTCAAAAAGCAGGCTAGACCAAACTGAAAAGGAAAACCAGTCTTTAATGTCCAGAATTAGGCAACTGGATGACAATGATCTTTCAAAATAGCAAAAATTAATAAGGCAAAGTCAAAAAATTTACAAATTAGAATAAAACATGAAATATCTCACTAACAAAGTGACAGATCAGGAAAACGGAGGAAGGAGAGACAATCTGAGAATCATTGGTCTAACTGAAAAGCCAGAAATAAAAAGGAATCTTGACATCATAATACAAGATATCATCCAAGAAAACTGACCTGAGATTCTAAAACAAGGGGACAAAATAGACATTGAAAGCATTCATAGAACACTCTCTACACTAAATCCCCAAAAGACAACTCCCAGGAATGTAATTTCTAAATTCCAAAGTTTTCAAACGAAGCAGAGAATTCTACAAGAAGCCAGAGAGAAACAATTCAGATACCAAGGAGCTCCAATCAGAATCACACAAGATATGGCAGCTTCCACATTGAATGACATCAAGGCCTGGAAAACGATATTCAGAAAGGCAAGAGAACTGGGTCTTCAACCAAGAATCACTTATCCATCAAAACTGACTATATACTTCTGGGGGAAAGTATGGGCATTCAACAAAACAGAAGATTTCCAAGAATTTGTAAAGAAAAGACCAGAACTCAGTGGAAAGTATGATATCCAAACACAAAGAGCAAGAGAAACATGAAAAGGTAAATATGAAAGATATAGTTAATGTACAGTCTGAGAATTTTTAACATTCACAAGTCTGAGAAATTTTAAGATTCACAACACAGAATAGTATACATGTCAGACCTGTGGGAAGGGAAAAATTTTAAAACCAAGCAAGACATAGAGTCACAAAATGTAAAATAAACAATTTTCATTACATAAAATTAAAAAATTTTGTACAAACAAAACCAATGTAACTATAATCAGAAGGGAAGCAACAAATTCGGAAACAATCTTCATAACAAAACCCTCTGATAAAGGTTTAATTACTCAAATTTACAAAGAACTAAATCAATTGTACAAAAAAATCAAGCCATTTTCCAATTAATAAATGGGCTAGGGACATGAATTGGCAGTTTTCAGTTAAAGAAATCAATACTATTAATAAGCACATGAAAAAGTGTTCTAAATCTCTGGTAATCAGAGAGATGCAAATCAAAACAACTCTGAGGTATCACCTAACACCTAGCAGACTTGCTAACACTACAGCAAAGGAAAGTAATGAATGCTGGAGGGGACGTGGCAAAGTCAGGACATTAATTCATTGCTGGTGGAATTGTGAATTGATCCAACCATTCTGGAGGGCAATTTGGAACTATGCCCAAAGGGTGATAAAAGACTGTCTGCTCTTTGATCCAGCCATAGCACTGCTAGGTTTGTACCCCAAAGAGATAATAAGGAAAAAGCCTTGTACAAGAATATTCATAGCTGCACTCTGTGGTGGCAAAAAATTGGAAAATGAGGGGAAGCCCTTCAATTGGGAAATGGCTGAACAAATTGTGGTATATGTTGGTGATGGAATACTATTGTTCTAAAAGGAATAATAAAGTGGAAGAATTACATGGATACTGGAACAACCTCTAGGAAGTGATGCAGAGTGAAAGGAGCAGAACCAGGAGAACACTGTGCACAGAGATTGATACACTGTGGTTCAATCAAACGGAATAGATTTCTCCATTAGTGTCAATGCAATGTCCCTGAACAATCTGCAGGGATCTAGAAGAAAAAATACTACCCACAAGCAGAGGACAAATGGTGGGAGTAAAAACAACAAAGAAAGGCAACTGCTTTGCTACAAGGGTTGAGGGGATATGACTGAGGAGAGACTTTAAATGAACACCCCAATGCAAATACCAACAACAGGGAAATGGGTTCAGATCAAGGACACATGTGATACCCAGAGGAATCATGTGTTGGCTATGGGAA
Source organism: Monodelphis domestica (assembly GCF_027887165.1). Taxonomy (NCBI): domain Eukaryota; kingdom Metazoa; phylum Chordata; class Mammalia; order Didelphimorphia; family Didelphidae; genus Monodelphis; species Monodelphis domestica. The sequence continues at coordinate 105,988,447 of NC_077234.1, forward strand.
GGGTGGCTGGGGGGTGAAGAAAATGATCTTTGTTTCCAATGAATAATGTTTGAAAATGGACCAAATAAAATAAGGTTTAAAAGGGAAAAAAAAGAGGTATTTGAACAAATAAAATAAATAGGATAATCTTTATCATACATAGATATACATAGGAAGAGGAGGGAAAGAATCCTCTTATAAGAAGGAGAGGAAGAGAATGCTAATAGGTAATACTTAAAACTTACTGTCAGTGAAATCAATTCTGAGAGGGAAGAGCATCTAGATCCATTGGAGTATTGAATTCTATCTTACCCTACAGGGAAAGTAAGAAGGGAAAACTAAGGGGTTGGGGGGGGGGGGAGGGAGTACAAAAAGGGAGGGAAAGAGAGGGGGGAGGGCACAAAACAGAACCTAAAAAAATAAGAAAGAACAAAAAGGGAGGGGCCAGAAAGGGAAGCTTATTAAGTGTAGGGATTAGGGGGACTGATTAAAAGCAAACCACTGGTTTAAAAGGATATAGCAAAAGAAGAAAGTACAGAATTGGGAGAGGATATCAAAATGCTGGGGAATACAAAAGTGGCAATCATAACTTTGAATGTGAATGGGATGAACTCACCCATAAAACAAAAACAAATAGGAGACTGGATTAGAAATCAACATCCTACAATATGTTGTCAGCAAGAAACACATTTGAGCTGGGTAGACACTAATAAAGTTAGAATCAATGGTTGAAGCAAAACCAATTGGGCCTCAACTGATAGAAAGAAGGCAGGAGTTGCAATCATGATATCTGACAAAGTTAAAGTAAAAATAGATCTGATATAAAGGGATAGAGAAGGTAACTACATCCTGATAAAAGGCAGTATAGACAATGAGAAAATATCAGTAATCAACATGTATATACCAAATGGTATAGCATCTAAATTTCTAAAGGAGAAACTAGTGGAGTTGAAGGAGGAAATAGATAGTCAAACAATACTAGAGGGAGACCTGAACTTACTATTATCAAATTTAGATAAATCAAATCAAAAAAATAAATAAGAAAGAGGTAAGAGATATGAATGAAATCTTAGTAAAATTAGAGTTAATATATATGTGAAGAAAAATAAATAGGGACAAAAATGAATACACCTCCTTTTCAGCAGCACTTGGCACATTCACAAAGATTATCCTTGTACTAGGGCATAAAAACATGGCAAACAAACACAGAAAAGCAGAAATAATGAATGCAATCTTTTTAGATCATAATGCAATAAAAATAATAATCAGTAAGCATACATGGAGAGCCAAATCAAAAATGAATTGGAAATTAAATAATATGATTCTCCAAAATTGGGTAGAGAACAAACCATAGAAACAATTAGTAATTTCATTGAAGAAAATAACAATGATGAGACATTCTTTCAAAATCTATGTGATGCATCCAAAGCAGTATTCAGGGGAAAATTTATATCCTTGAATTCATGTATTAACAAATTAGGGAAGGCAGAGGTTAATGAATTGGACATGCAAATCCAAAAGCTTGAAAGTGAACAAATCAAAAATCCCCAAATGAAAATTTAATTAGATATCCTAAAAATTAAGGGGGAAATAAATAAAATCAAAAGTGAAAGAACTATTTAACTAAAAAGTAAGACTAGAAGCTAGTATTTTGAAAAAAACAAACAAACAAAATAGACAAAGTACTAGCCAGTCTAATGTTAAAAAAAAAAGAAAGAAGAAAACCAAATGAACAGTATCATAGATAAAAAGGGAGATTCACCTCCAATGAAGAGGAAATTAAGGCAATCATTAAAAACTATTTTGCCCAATTACATGGCAACAAATATGGCAAGCTGGGTGATATGGATGAATATTTACAAAAACATAAATTGTCTACATTAACAGAAGAGATAGAATTCTTAAATAATTCCATAACAGATAAAGAAATTGCAGAAGCCATCAAAGAACTCCCTAAGAAGATATTACCAGGGCCAAATGGATTCACAAGTGAATTCTATCAAACATTCAAAGAACAACTAATTCCAATATTATACCAACTATTTGATAGAATAAGTAAAGAGGGAATTCTACAAAGTTCCTTTTATGACACTAATATGGTACTGATTCCAAAGCCAAGCAGGTCAAAAACAGAGAAAGTAAACTATAGACCAATCTCTTTAATGAATATAGATGCAAAAATCTTAAATAAAATACTAGCAAAAAGATTCAGTGAGTCATCACAAGGGTTACTCATTATGACCTCCCTTTGGGGGTACATTCCCTTCCCTTCCTTCTTCTCTCCTTGTTCTTTCTTTATTTTTCAAAACATGCCTAGCCTTATTGATCTTCATCCAGTACTTAGTATGGATTTTAAGACAGAAGTTGTTAGGTTTTTTTTTTTAATAAATCAAACCATTTCAATATTCTCTTCTCATAATTGAGTTAACTAGCTTAGTGGACAAGAACATTTGGATAGAAATTCATCTGGGAGAACTTTGGTTAAAGAAATTTAAACCTGCCTATAGTTTTGTACTACTCATCATAAAATACTTATATTTTAGTGTAATATTTTTGTTATGCTAATCATGAAAATTAATGGATACTCCATAGTTTAAAAGTATTTATACTATCCCCAAATGTTCACCCAATGGTAAATTCTACTTACTGCATATATTCACTTTACTTTACAGACTTCTTTGGCATGTAGTATCTACATACATTCATGATGAATAATAATTCTGAATTAATTTTTTACCAATCTATTAAGTCATCAGTAAGTGGATATGCATCAAAAATGGCAGAATCTTTGGAATAAGAAACTTGAATCAGAATAGAGAACAAGGTCACAAGTTTGCTACAGTTATGAAATGAGTGTCTAGTACCCTGGTCATCTTGAATGATCACATTCACAAATCTAAGTTTAGTATATTTTAGTATATTATATTTATTATAAAGGTATACTAAACATATTAGTATAATATATATTTAGTATATTAAGAAATATAGTTAGTTACTTTTGGAAGTCACATTTTTATAAAGATTTTAGATTTTATAAGGGTGGTTATCTAGATTGTCTCATTTAATTTGATTTCTCTTCTTTTCTAGTTCTATAAATGAATGATTATATTGTCTTCAAAACAAAAGTCATCCCTTACTAAATCTTCTCAGTTCCCTTTGAATATTCCCCCGGAAGCTCTATTTGCTAATAAGAGAGGTATGCTTCCCACAAAGACAAAGAACAAATCTGTTTAGATAACTATTAAAATCTCCCCTAATGATTAGAATTTGCCACCTTCTGAGAACAAATATAGAATATAAAAAACTATTCAGAAAATTAATGTAGTTCTATTCTGATCAGGGACTTTCTGGCCTGTTAGGGAAGTTATTTTTTTTGCTCTTAGTTGTTATTGAACCTTCTACAATCAAACATGCCAGCCCTAACACATCTAGATAATTCTTTCTTTAAACAAAGTACATAAAATTTGAAGTCTATGCATCTTGAAAAAGATGACTAAGCTAATTTTTACCCCTATAAATTTTACTTCCTCTTTCCCATGGGATATTAAGGAAGCATAAAATTTCTGAGTTATGAGGGACCTTAGAAATGGTAGAGTCCAAACAATAGCTATATAGCAATCTCCAATACAATATTCATGCCTAGAGAGACATCAGTCTTCCAATCAGTTGTGAAATGTTATTTCTATCTCCATAATATTTCTTCCAAAGATCTCTTTAGCTCTACTCTTATAGGCACCATTTTAGTTCTGACTTTCATAACATCTTGCCTGAACTATTAGACTCAACTTTGTTCTTCCCACCCCAATCTGTTCCCATGTCAATTCAACTTTGATATGGATGACAGTGGTATTTTTTTTAAGTACAGATCTACCTATATCACTTTCCTATTCAATAACTATCAGTGATTCTCTTTTTCAATGGTTTGCAAGTTAAATGATAAAAAATAACACAATTTTGTGTATTGACCTAAAATTAACTTTATAAAATTTTATGTATTTAAAAATATTTTAATATATAATGTGTTCCATTTCTTTCTGTGATGCTTATTTTTAGTTCTTTAGAGTAGTGTCATTTCACATTATTTTTTTATACACAGCAATACCAAAAACAATATTTGTGCCAAAAGATTTTTTATTGTCATGGGAATATTAGGGTCAGCTAAAGAGCTTTATAATTCCCCAAATCAATCAAGATCTTTTTCCTCTTGATTTTCAGGTCCATGTGCATATCTATTATTTGTCTTGGATAGTGTTATTATTATTATTAATTATGATGCTATTAATAATATTAATAATAACTGATATTCATGTAGTGATTATTATATGCTAGGCAATGTCATAAGCACTTACAAAGATTACCTCATTTGATACAACAATCCTAATCCTAAATTATCACAGTTTGATAGATGAGGAAACTGAGACAAAAAGGAATTGTATCTTACTTGGGTCAAACAGGATCATACATGCTCAGGTCACAGAAATTGTCTTAGGTTGAATTCTCACTCAAAACAACCTGTCTCTAAGCCAGGAACTCTGTCTATTGAGCTACCCAGCTGCCCAATAAACATATACATACAAATAGTTTTATATATACATATATATTTTTTCTATTGATATTGTCTCTAATGGGAGAAAGGAAGGACAGGAGTTAATTGTATTTTAATTTAAAAAAACCAAGAAATAAATAAATTTAAATAAAACAACAAATATGGCCCAGCTTCTCTCTCTCTTCTCATTCTCAAAGGATCTCTATCTAAATTTTATGAAGTATATGAAACCTGATGGGAAAATGCATCTCTATTTCAATGTAATTGCTTCTTATATAAATCTGTAATAGATGTACATATATATAAAACTCCTTAATGTGCAATTTTACATATAATATGCATAAATGTAATACAATTGTAGGTTGCAATATATTACATCTATTATATTTATATGCTATTTCATATATTAATGTATTTATAGATTATGTATATATGATAGATTTAAATATATTATTCTGAGAAGGGGTTCATAAGTTTGACCAGACAGCCAAAGGGGCCCACAAAGATATTTAAGAACCTTTAACTTAAAGAATGATCCCAGAAACAAATTGTGTCTACTGACTCAAGGATCAGTCTAGCTAACTATAGAGATTCATCAACTATAGATTAACCAATAAATGATTATTTGTGCAAGCCTCTTAAAGAAAAATTCAAAATATCACTTTATTACTGCCTGACCCTGTTTTACCTCTGCTGTAACAATGGTGGAATAGCTGAAAAGAAAACAGATGTGTGAATAAGTATAAATTATTTTTAAATGTATAGATAGGTTAAAAAATCTATAAATATTCACCTGACTCTAAGTGATATAAATATAAAATAAATCATCCACTGACCAAGTAGCTAATACCTAGAGAAGCTAGATTATATTAATATGTCAGTTTTGCCTTATATTGTGGGCTCTTAACTTAAAAGTTTTTAATATTTTGATAACTGTATTTCTGTATGATTGTTTTACTTGTAATCTTAAATAATTTATTTTGTTAGTTCTGAGAAGGGGCCCACAAGCTTCACCAGAGTGCCAAAAGAAAAGGTCTATGTTACAAAATAAATGAAAATCCTTTGCTTTAAATTAAAACAGAAACTCTAAAGATATTACAATCAAATAGAATGATGACTCACAGATTTTCCTTGGAGGAATAAATAAAGGAATTGTTGTAATTGGTTTAATTAATAGTCCAAAGGCAACAAGATATATTAATTTCAAAGATGTTTGTTAATCTTTTATTTCACTGTTCATGTTGAGCATAATCAAAAGACTATTATGAAGATAATTGAATATACCAAACTGGTCACTGAATACATCAAATGAGATCATGGTTTAAAGGAAGAGGTCACTAGACTTGTCTGGAGGCCCTCAGTTTAAGTCCCTCCTCAGACGTTTGCCAGTTGTATGACTGATGAAGTGATTTAACCTCTCTATTCTTTGGTTTCCTGGTTGGAATAATGAGAGAGAGGCTTCAATGTCTTCTTAAATACCTTCCAACTCTAAATGACTAACTCTCCACACTTCTATTAAGGAGATTTTATGATTACCTTAAGAAGACTTTTCAAAATAAAAATATAATTTAATAGTAGGTTATATTTTTAAATAAGAAAAAGCCATAGAAAAGAGCAATAAATATGTTGAAAATATGAATATGATTCAAGATCAAAAGGTGAAATAAGTCAAAGAATTGTAGACTAAACAGAAGCTTCACAGCTATATAGCATGAATAATTTTGTCAAAAAGGTTGTGAATATGAAAAGCACTGAATAACATTTGAGGCAAAATACTTACTATCTGCAGACTGGATAAGAATGATTACTGATTGGTATCCTTTTTTGAATCAGCTCTCTGAAGACTGTCATGTCAACTTACAGGGAAAATATCAAGATCAATACCAAATCACACCAATCAGTCAATCATCTTCTTGGCATCTCTTAATGATGAGAGATAGAAGACAAGCAGAGAGACATACAGATATATAAATGATGTATATAAACTTATAGATACTATATCTATATGCCCACAATTTCTGAAGAAGACCCTTTTTCCCAGTTCCAAAGTCCTTAGTTTCAAGGATCTGAATCCCAAAAGATACAAAATTAAATTGACTCATTATCCTGCATCCAACCGGTTTGCAACAAGCCCTTTTCAGAGGTCTACACATTTACAGGCTTCCTCCACCCTATGATTTTTAATGAAGAAAGATAGATTTTCCCTTCATTCTATAAAATAATAGAAAAATAAAAAAAACGTTTCTGCCTTCATAATAAGTATATACAACTAGTTTCAGACAGAAAGATTTGAGTTATTCCCCACAAGCCCTTTAATGAGATCCATTAGACTAGAGATGGGTTTTATACCCCAGATAGAACTTGGCTGGGATATGACTGAGCATTGTTCCATCCTTATTATGGGATCATTTCTTTATGCTGAGCCAAAAGTAAAGGTTATAAAGTATTTTAAGGCTATGTTTTGAAGTCAATATGCATTATGGCATATACAATAGAAACAGATTTGTAGTCAGAGATGCTGGGTTAAATCCTTACCTGTTTATTTACAACCAGTGTAACTTTGAAATAGTGCAGAATCTACAACATTAGATTTGTAATTGTTTTTAAAAGCTTAGTCTAACCATCCACAGAGGAAAAACCAAATGGATAAAGAATGGTAGTTGCAAGAAATATGTCATACATTTTACCAGGTAGCTCATTAAGCTGACCTAAAAAAGATATATAAATAATTCCGAAAGTCCAAAAGAATAATGAACAAGCCCAAGGATGAGAACATGGTTTATTTTATTCAGAAAGTTGTGAAAATTTTTTCCCATGATTTAAACTTCTTCTTATAACTAAATGCTAAATGGAATGACTTAAAGAATTCCATAATATCTGAAGAAAATTATAAGTAACTTCAGGGATAATGGAGAAATCCATGGATAGTATCCACAGACTACAGTGCATTGCCAACAAAAAACTCTATGCAAAAAGCTGTTTAACTATTTTACTCAAAAAAAAAATGCATGGCCATGAAAAGAAATGAGCCAGTTTTAATGTGAGCAAGAGAAAACAGATGTATAATCTTTTTACTACATCAATACCCTGCAGTAGCAAGTGTTTAAAAAAAGGAATGCTATCAACATGTTGTATGGATCCATTGTAGATGACTTGTGGGAAGAGAGTATCAAGAATTACACAAAATGACCAGGGGAAGGGGAGTGGGGAGAAATCACCAGAATCACCATCTACACTATTGGAGACAGTTATCCACCTTGATGAAATCACAGATTCTTTGAAATAGATGCATTGAAGGATATGGAATATTTAGGGAAGGAAAAGAGAGAAATCCAGGGGATTCTTTCAGATGCTGGCCTCTAACATATAAAATTACTTTACCTGGTAGAGCTTGTTCTGGTCTTCTTTAATTCTTTCTTAATCTTGGATCAAGTTTCGTTCCAGCATGTATAGTTCAAATAGATTTGTCTCTGTGCTTACAGGTTCCAGTCCTTTAAAGACTAAGGAAAACATTTTAGCTAGAATAGAGCAACAGAGGGCCAAATCCTAGGTAAAAAACATACAAACAAAAAAGCATAAAAATCTTTATTCCTAGATTAAAAAAAAAGAAGTTACTTTTTACTTATTGGTGTAAATGGAGGCTACATATCTTAATTGAATTAACTTCTAAAGGGTAAACATTATGGCTACATATTGAAAATAAGTATATAATGATCATGGGACACATTTAAGTATTATATAAGCCACATGAGGGTGGGTAGAGGAGAGGACAGTATGACCTAAATTTGCAGCAGTATAGCAGTTAGGTGGCTAGATATATTTTTATTGATTACAAATAATAGGAAGGAAGGAAGGAAGGAAGGAAGGAAGGAAGGAAGGAAGGAAGGAAGGAAGGAAGGAAGGAAGGAAGGAAGGAAGGAAAGAAGGAAGAATAAGATTTAAATTAGGTTTGACTCCATATGAGAGTTATAAAAGTCAGATTGTGGTCGCTGTTTATAAAATATTAGTCCTTAAGTCAAAAATGACTGTTAGCAGCTTTTATTTACAACTAGGTAGATATATTGAAAGTGGGAAATGTAGGAAGGAGATAGAGCCTTGTGTAGCCTACCACCCTAAGTGCTACTTGAAGTCTGGCTCAGCCCCCAGCAGGGGCTCCCTCAAGTCCCAATCTCCATGAGGAAGTCCCAGTGGTGTCTTCAGCCAGAAATTCACCAAATTAAGCCTCTTCCTTCAGCCTGAGTCACTCACTCAGCAAGTCTCTCTGGAATAGAAAGCTCCCATCAATGATGAGTCTAGGGCAATGTGACAGCTTCCTCTGAGAGTCTCCCTTCAACTCAACTCACCAATGCAGAGTGAGTGAATCGGTCCTTGGGCTTTTTTCCATGTCACTTCCTATCTCTCCCCCTCTTTACAGGAAGCAACTGCAGTTTCCCAATTTTGCTATTACTGCCAGTGCTTGAGGCCTTTGGGGGTGTGAACTAGTAAGTGACTTGTGAGCTCTCTTACCTAGTGACTTACCAAGTGCTAAGTAGGGGTACTTCAAATTCTTGATTTGATTAAATTAAAAGTTGCTGATTGACTACATTTAAAAATAAACTAAGAGAGTCCAATTCTCTCTTCACAGAAGAAAGGAAAAAAGAAGGAAAGACATTTTATTAGACATATTACTATACCTGAAAAACATAAAAGAGATGGTTGTTGTCCTCAAAATATTTCCATTTTAATTAGGATTATGTAAAGGACTCTGTACAGGTAAAGTACATAATAAATGCTTATTGATTATATAAAATTATACTTATATCTATATGTATATGTAACTTTCAACATACACATCACCTTTTCAAGTTAAGTAAAATTTTTTTAAAAAGAATCATTTTCAGTAATATTCCTTGGTAGCAACAATGAAAATCCAGTTATTTTTCTCTTTTAATCAGTGAGAAGACATTTAGTCAGACTGTTTGAACTCACTTCGCTTATTCTGTTCATATTCATTACTTTTAAAAGCAACAAAGTACAGAATTTTAGGAGAAATAATATTCCCTGATTTCCCATTATTTTAAGTTAGATAAAATGGTCTTTAAAAATAGCATGTTATATAGTGGAAAATGTGATTGTGTGGACAAGAAAGTTTTATCGACTTATTTGAGGATTTCAAATAATTCTTTTTAAAAAAAATCTTTCCATCAATCTCTTGTATATTTAATGGAAGAAATAAAAATCCTGCTTTGGGGAAAACAATTATATTTCAGTCATCAGATGTCAGAGCATAGAGAAATGGGACATTTTTTCAAGTGTGAAAAAACACTAAGGTGTGAGGAATTAATGAGATTGCAGGAGAGGCATAGAGTGAATCTAGATTCATGACAATGGGTTTGGTTAGCTTATGGTTACAATCCTACCACCTAGAAGGGAGTCATTCTATGTCTACATTAAAAAAAAAAAAACCTGTTGCAAATTTCCAAATTATTTCTTTTCTTCATAGTAAAAAAAAAAATTCCAATTAATTCAGTTTTCTTGTAGGACCATCACAGGGAGATTCTGAACACAGTGTTAATAAACAAATGCCTAGCCTTGTAAAAGTGTCACTGTGATCTATATATACCCACAGAGCAGAGCCCAGTGAAAACTGTGAAGAAGGCCACATACCCAGGCTTTCAGTGACACTGTAAATCACTCCCGCTTCATTCTCCAGATGATAATAGGACAAACATGAATGAGTGGTAGCAGGCATCATGAAGGTCTGTGAAATGAAAATAAAAAGAAAACCACATAAGGTGACTATGGAAGTGATAATGTGAGAGACAATAAGGACAACTTCTAATCTGAAAAAGTACCAAATATTTCATCTTTCAATGTCAAACAGAAAAGCACAAATCTACTGTCTGCACAGTCTCTTGTTTCAAGTGAGAATGTTTAAACTAAGTGCATTTTAAAGGCAGCATCTTGTCTAGATAGACCCCTGAATTAGGGGTCACGAGGACCTGGGTTCAGATTCTGGCTCTACTAAGTAGTGACTGTGTGAGACAAGTCAAATCCAGCTGACTTGTTAGATTTTCTGTTTCCTCTTCCATAAAAAGCCATCTGATCTCTGTGGTATCTTTAAATTTGCAATCTTAACATCTATTGTTTCCCCCCATTTATTAAAAACATTAGATTCTTTAAATGCATTTACATAGATATTGTAGAAATAATTTTATGGAGAAAAATTAAGATGAGTACTTTAAATGTGCTTGTTTAATATGCATTGGAATCATACTAAAGGCTGACTTAGTGTCAAGGTTGTGTTACCTAGAGTTCCATTTCACAGGGCTTGGCAGCTCCTGTAGAGAAAGCATCTGGGAGCATCATTCCCAAAACTCCGAAAGAGCCAAGAGATCCAGGAAACTTGATCTATGGGGACCTAAGTCTTTAGTCAGGGCTTCCCTGTGGCTAAGTATTTTCCAGCCAAATTGGATTACTTACTATCAGTCATTCTCAAACTATCAATTCTCAACTATATCCTTCTACGTGCCTGAAATGAGTCCCTTCCAGTTCAATCTGTCACGGTTCCCTTTCTTTCTTCAAGAAGCAATTCAGGGACAACTGGCTCCATAAAGCTTTTCCTCATCTTGCCTGTTCCACTCTGTATCCACAAGTGAGAGTGTGATTTCCTTCCTCAATTTTCACAGCAGCTTTCCTAAACCATTCCTTTATTTTTGTCTCCTTTTCATCAATAATTATATATAAATGTCTTTACTTAGTACACTATGAGATTCTACAGAACAGAACATGTCTTTATGCATATCCCTAGCACTCAGTGTCTTGCAATATTAGGTCAGGAAATGATTACTAATACATATTTTCCACTACTAAGAAACATGGGACAGCTCTGCCCAAGTATATAGGCATCCAAAAAGAAATGGTCATTTTTTCCCCAAAAAGTTCTTCAATGCAAATAAAAGTTTTGAATTGAATCAAGCACTTAAGCCAGAGGAGAGTCAGGGATTTGGAACATGAGGGTCATCATTACAGGTTTCTGGCCCTGGGTTTGAGCCCCCCAACATATGACCTGAATGCTCAGGAGGTGAACTCAATAGCTTAATAGATCAGGAATGTTGGGCTGCAGACTGATACTATTCAGGTTGTAGGTGGTTGGGAAGTTCTATCTCTAATATACTTTCTAAATCCCATCCATAGGAAAACCTGTTCTGCTCTTTAGACATGATACAAACATGAATAATCAAGGTTATGACTGCACAGTTGAGCTGCCATTGCTGTGTCTCTACCTGTAATAGATAAAAGAAACTGGAAAACAGGAGAGGTGTCACAAGATTGAGGACAATTGTTTCATTTTTCTGTAAACTATAAGCCAGCTTGTGTAACTTCAATTTCTGGGGAAAATTCAGACTAGATCATTAAAAAGGTATTTATTGAACATTTGAAAGAAAAGTGCGGATTACAAAAATTCAACTAGCTTCTTCATCAAGTTATGTTACATTAAATAGATTCTCTTTTTTAAAGGTTATTAAACCTGGACTGGGGGAGTATTATAGATGTAGGTAACCTCAATTTTAGTAAAACTCAAGTTAAAGAATCTCAGACTATTCTGGTGACAAAGATAAAGAGATGTGGACTAAATCCTCCACAACTTGGATAGAGAGATTAGAAAAGTGATTGGTGTCATTCAGAAGATTCAGAAGAGGATAGAGAAGTAAGGGGATTTGCATCCATGTCAGATAAGAACTAGTTGGAGGGTTTGGACATGTTTCACATGGAAAAGATAAGGCTCAGGGAAATCATGGCAAAAGTTTCTGAAGAGTATTTTGTGGACTTGTTCTTTCTTTGGCCTCAGAGGACAATTTTTTGTTTGTTTTAGCATTATTGTTCAGTTGTTTCAATTGTGTACAACTCTTTGTGGCCCCATATGAGATTTTCTTGCCAAATATACTGGAATAGTTTTCCATATCCATCTCCAATTCATTTTTCAGATGACAAACTGAGGCAAACAGCATTAAGTGACTTGTCCAAGGTCACATAGCTAGTTAGCTATCTAAGACCAGATTTAAAGTCGGGAAGATGTCTTTCTGACTTCAGACCCAGCACACTAACAACTATACCATCTAATTGACGCTCAAAGAACAGTCCCCAGACCGATTATTAAAGGGTCAAAAAGTTAAATTTAGACTCGGCAGAAAATTTTTTTCTAACAATTATAGCTATTCAAAAATGAAAATATGCTGCCTTAATAGATGGTGGGTTCATCATTCTTGAAAGTCATTTAACAAGGACCAAATTACCATTCATTTGAATGTTATAATGAAGATTTTAAGAAATGGATTGAATTAGAAAACAAATTCCTTTTAACTCAATACCTTTGTGATTCTGTGATTTTTCTCTTGTTGGTAAAATCTGCTTAAAAATTGCAAACCAAAATTTAAACAAAAAGTAAAAATGAAGATTGATTTGTCAGACAAAGTTTCAATGAAATCAAATATACTATGGGAAAAGACAAACATTAAAAACTTAATGTTAGACAAAGGATTTTACAAAGCTATAATAACATTGAAAGCAATTATTTTAACAAAGAAAAAATGGTCAACCTCATGCTCATTAGGAAGAGTGAGATAATTTTCACAGATGAACAACACCAAAAATTAGGTATAGTAACAGAAAAAGGTGTGTTGAAATTACAAAATGACAACAGCTACCAAATAAATAAGATCAACTATAGAATTAAATCCATTATAATATGAGATATTGCTATTTGATTCTTCAACCTTTGAATTAATCAATCACATTATACTGGCCAAAAGTCCATTCTACTGTAAGGCAACATTGTTAAAAATTGGGAAAATAAACATGATATTATTCCTATTCTCACATTACTTATATTCTTTTTGGATAGAGATTAAAATATGAAAAAAAAACTGTGTATATATATATATATATGTATATATATATATATATATATATGTAAAACAGTGACCCGGCAGTTATAAAATGCATGGTACCAACCATAAGTAATATAATTGTAAAAGAGGCAGGGAATTTGATAACACCCAGAATAATCCAGGATGTTGTTTTGAAATTGTAAGAATTTATAAAAGGATTAGGGAATTTGCCTTCTTTCCAAGCCTCTCCAAACCCCATCAAAAGAACTGCAGAAAAAGAGTTTTTGAAGGCAGCCTACTATAGTAGAACTTGGACTTGGAGTCAAGAAATCAAGACTGATTCCAGGCCTAAACACTTTCTTGCTATGGGATCCTAGGTTTGTGAGAAACTCCCAACACTCAGTTTACTTATCTATAGAATGGGAACAATGATACTTATAATATTTACTGTGTGAGATTTCAGTGAGGAAATTGCTTTGTAAATTACAGAGTGCTGCAAAATGAAAAATTTTATTCTGCCTATTTCTTCTCCAGATGGTTCATGTGAAGATTAAATTTAACCCTCCCCTGATTATAACAATGAATATACTTAACTCTCTTCTGATTGTGAAGATTAAATTGTAACTCATGTCTATTTTTAGATTTTAATCCCTATAAGTAGAAACACCCTACTTAAAAGTTAAGTATGAAGACCTGCCTATTTTTAGATTCAATCACAAAAAGTGCAAATGTACTTAAAAGTTAAGTATGAAGATCTGCCCATTTAATCACCAAAAGTGCAAATATTCCACTTAATCATGAAGTGGAAGTTCTGTGACCCACATGTGCAATAATGGGTAACGAATCAGAATTGACTAACTACCTTCTGGTGTATACAAGGGAATGACCAGAAGCAATGAAAAATTGAATTTTGAAGAAATGTCTCAGAAGAAGAGCAGATGGAACCCCAACTGACATTGGGCGATGGTATGGAATTTTCCAGACTCAAAAGGCAGTTGGGGGGAAAACCAGGACTTCTTGTCTTGGGATCCTTGAGTTGAAAAGTAAGGAACTACCAGTGGCTGTGAAGATACACAAATCTCTCAATCCTTTTACCTGAGCAACAGAAGATCTTATCTCTCAACTGGTGACAATCTTTAGGATAAAGACTCTTTTTTCCCTTAGGGGAACCCAGAGCTTATTTCTAAAGAAGACTCCCTGGTTCAAAAGCTCAAGATCTGTATAGGAAAAATAGCTAGGAATTTCCTTTTCCCCTGTCCTCATTACCCTTCAACCCTTTATACCTAAATAAAATAGACATCTTAATTTTTAATAGAAACTTAAATCAGATTCAATGTGTTAGGAGGGGAACTTCAAAATCATCATTTCAAGAAGCAGGCTGAGGGAAAATTTTACTTACCCTTTTAGTCTAGTCAGACTGACTCCATTAATCAACAGCTCAACTTGGGGGAAGGGGAGGAAGGAAGGAAGTGTCACCTTATACTCAATCCCCATGTGTTCAACAACTTTGGTTACTCCTTCAGGTCCCCCACTAATACACTGGGCAGTCCTAGAGCAGAGTGTCAGCTGTGATTGGTAGACGTGGAATTATGGGAAGTGACACAAGAGAAAATATCTTTAAAAGTGGAGTTTGACCTGGAACTGGAGACTTGAAGTGGAACCTCCTGTGAGAGAGGAGTTCTTCATTCTTTTGAAGTGGAAACTGGGGGAATTCTTCATGCTTTCCAATTGAGGCTGGTGAAGAGGGGAAGAAGAATCTGCTGACTGGACTGACACATGGTGAGTGAAAGGCTGACTCTTAACTGCTGAATTTTTCTGAAAAAAAACTATCCTCTGGAGAGACCTACTCTAGAGAGACACTTCCCAATTCCTCAGATTTGCCAAGGCCAGATGAAACTAATTCTCCCTGCCCAAAGGGGCCTGGAGTAAATTACTTAGTGCTCAGGCTAGATAGCTTACCTTATCCTCTCTCTGATTTCTTGCTTCACTCTTTCTACATTTTGTAAATAAAGTGTAAGTAAAATCTCTTTGGAATTAATTAAATTCCTGGCAACCACACACTTAAATAATCAAGTCCAACCCTTTAAAAATTAACCCCATTCCCCCTTACTTTCATTATGGCAAAATAAAGATCAAGATAGAAAAGATTTGGTGATATAAGACACACCATGTCAGTGACACACAATGGAAAGAGTATGTTAAATGAAAATTCCTACAGAAGTATCAGATACGAATAATAAAATAATTTTGTCAGCACTAGAGAAAAAAAACATATAAAAGAGGGAGTTAAAGGCCTTTAGAGATAGTATAACATATTGTATTACTTATTGCTACCTTATGAAAATGTCTTATATGCTTCTATCCAGATCACAATGCATATTTCATCAGTTCAACTAGAAAAAGATATGTTTTTAATATTTTTAAAAATAAAAATGTGGTTAATGATCCTACCTAAATTAAAGTGGAAATTATTTTAAATAGAACATATTACTACCATCTATTTAAGCAATTTAGTCTAAACCTATTCCTCAGGTCTATTAGCACTAAAACAATGGTCTAGTGCAGTGGTTCTCAACCTGTGGGTCCAGGACCCCCGTGGGGTGGAATGACCAAAACATAGGGGTAGCCTAAAGTCATCAGAAAATACATATTTCCAATGGCTTTAGTCGCTGAGAAATCGTGATACTTTACAGCAAGATCTCGGAAAGAACAGGGACCTTGCTGCCCGCACATTGTACTAATATTAGTTACATATCAGCAGCCCTCCCTCTATGAGGGGCAATGGATTTACCCTGTTGCCTGCAGACTGGACTCAAACAGAGACCCAGAGAGAGCACCTGGGCGCTGGCTCCGGAGGGGTTAAGAACGAGTCCTGGAGCAGATAACTCCTGGAGCGGATAATGGAGCCGAGTAACCCCAGCAAAGTGAAGACTCAGCTCGAGCTGGAGGCAGACAACAGGAAGAAGAAGGCAGCGTCTTCGGAACCCCTCCCCAGGCAGGACTTACCTCCAGCCCCCACGCTCAGGCTGCCTCCTGCTGGATTAATATTTCTCAATATATAATTAAATATTGTTTTTGTGATTAATCACTATGTTTAAATTATGTTTGATTTGTAGCAATGAGAATACATAATGCATTCCAAATCATAACTATAGCAAAATTACAGTTTTGAAGTAGCCACCAAAATAATTTTTTGGTTTGGGGTCACCACAACATGAGGGACTGTATTGCAGGGTCACAGCATTAGAAAGGTTGAGAACCACTGCTCTAGTGCTTTAGGTGGAGAAGACAGAAGTCTTTCACAACAGGTTTAGTGTTGCTTTCTCACTTCATAATTTCAAAAATAAATTTTAGTGAAAGGAGGGAGCAGCTTCAAAAAGGGATATGGATAAGCTATAAGATCAATAGTAATCTAAAATACCATCCAGCTCAGTTCACAAGCCAAGAGTATCACCATCGATGTGGGCCAAGTAAGTGATTGATTAGAATGAACATCATGTCAGTCAGTTCTATTGACTGATTTAAGCATTTAAATGCTTACTGTGTGCCTAGCATTGTGCTCTACATTGAGTCTACAAGGAAAGTCAATTTTCTATTTATCTTACATTTGATCTTTTCTATTTGTTGTCTCCCTCCCTCCCCCTACACAAAAATATGCACATGCAGGCACATACACTTGCACATACACACACAAACCCATCACATTAAATCATCATAGCACAAGTGCTAATGTTATACATTGCACCCAGTTGTTCACATCCTTCTTATATCTCAGAACAAGAAGCAAGATTAAGGGTATAATGATCATTTGAACTCTGGGTTTTCTGGGCATTATGCATTTAGGTTACACACTTATGTCTAATTATTCTTATGATTATATTAAATAAAAATTGAATCATATGAATATTTTTAAAATCAAATAGAGTTCATCAGTTTAAAGATTATAAGGAACTTTTATTTCAGCTAGAAATCTCATAAATATGCATTTGAAAAAGTAAAAATACAAACTTTTTCACTGGCTTGTTACTTGGAAGAAGAGTTATGCTTTGGGGAAAACACTGAGTCTTTTCAGTTGCACAATAGCTACAATTCTTAGAAAACTTGGAAAGCAAAGACTGCATAATAACCACATGCCCTCCCAGAATTACAGCAAAAATAGACACATAGAACATTTTTCAGTTTGCTCACTAACACATATTATGAAAACTGTGATGTCTTACTCTGATTAAATTCCATTGAATTTGTTGTATGTAAGTGCACATTGTTCTTTCCAGTTCTAACTCGTTATCTTGTTCTTTCATGCTAAGTTGGGAAAATTTCATTCCAGCCTTGTAAGTAACCTTTAGCCCTTCCTCAATTACCTAAATTCACAGAAAATTGAATAGAGTCAGCAAGATTTTCCTTGGTATAGCCCCAATTACTATACCTGCATCATTTCCTTTGTATCATGGCCAGGAAATAATTTGGAAAAGCTTTCTTAGACCATACTAGAACATGGCTAAGAAACAGTGGAACGAAGGAAAGAAGTGTTAAGCACCTACTATGTGCCAGGCACCATGCTGAACACTTTTATAAATATTGCATTTGGTCCTTACAACAACACAAGGATATGCTCTTATTTCCCTCATTTTACAATTGAGGAAACTGAGAAAGACAGAGGTCGTGACTTACCCAAGGTTGCATAGCTGGTAAATGTCTGAGGCCCAATTGGAACTCAGATCCTCCTAACTTCAAGTCTAGCTCCCTATCTATTGCCTATCCAGATGCCTGTAAAGCAATGATGTCAAACTCAACTGGGCTACTAAATGGCATATAAGGGTCCCATGGGCCACAAATTGATTCAGAAAACCACAAATTAACATTATCTACATTCTATTGCATTTTTATTTATTTTGTTAAATTTTATGTTTTAATCTAGTTCTGACATCATAACAGACCAAAACCCATTGCACGTAATTGCTACTGGTCCAGATCATTGGACTCAAAGCCAGTAAGATTTGGGTTAAATTCTGACTGATATTTAATGCTATGTGACCTTGAACATGTCACTTAACTTCTCCAAGTTTCAGGTTCCTCATCTGTGAAATATTGATTATGTGTAGTATACATCTTGAAAAATTATTACAAAATTCTAATAAGACAATAGTTAAAAGGAAGCAAACCCTTCGCAAACCTAAGGTATTTTATAAATATTAAATTTATAAATATGTTATTAAATTTGTCATAAAATTATTAAATTTATAAATATAAATATTAAAACCTATCATCATACTTCCATATAGACAGAGAGATTTCCTGACAAAATATCTATTATTCATCAAGTAGACAGATATTTAGAGCTTCCTCTACCTTCTATTCACTTTTAACCATTACTTCTCATGCTAAAAATAAAAAAAAGTAAAACCACCACAAAACCACACGAAAAAAAGAAAAAGAAGTTATTTGATTCCCCATATATATCCTGTATGATTTCCATAAAATTTCCAGGCTTGATTTCTTTTAGACCAGGAGTATGAAGGCCAGTATTCATTTTAATGGTTGTATTTTTTTTCCCTTTTTTTGCTCTTAACAACAATATTTAGAATTGACTGACGTGTAAAATACTCAACCCAGTGAGATCAATAGAGGTTATAGCAGTTTATATGTGAAGTCTGGATTAGAGCACAGACTGAAAAAATAAAGTAATAGATCTAAGATGCTACTAAAGAGGAATTAATAAATTGGAGTGAGAAGAATTAAAAACTAAAAACTGAAGGTATCACCATATATGTATGTATGGCAAGAGGGACACATATGTATACATATTTTCATGACACAGAAAGATATGTACATATTTGTTTATATACAAGTCCCCTATATGATATGTGTGTCCATATGGGTTGACCAGCATTGTCGAATGAATGAAGAATGAAACATTATTTAATTAAACTCTTAATATATACAAAGTACTGTGATAAATTATTGGTGATACAAAAAGAAAAGTCGATTCATGCTCTCAAGGAACTCACAGGAGTGGTATGGATAGATGTCTCCAGAAAACGATCCATCTATGCCAAAGGAAGAGTCATTTCTGGCTAGGGATGAGAAAGAAAATGTCTGTAGCAGATGCTTGTTCCTCCCTTTACTGATCTCTAAGAGGGATACTGAGCTAGAATTGTATCTAGGAATATAAAGGAATCTGGTCCCAAAGGACAGGCACTGTCTTATCAGTTTTAAGCCTAGTTCCTTCCCATTTAGTGCTCTTTATACAAAACACTATTGTAAATAATGAATATTGAATTAACCCACTTATCCAATCAGCTAACAGAAATCAAGAAGTTATGCAAAATGGAATATACTAAAAATATACCAGAGTTATATGAGATCTTTAAGTGACGGTGAAAAGAAATCCCGAGAGAAAGAACACAATCTCATTCAAGGGGGTCCTTTTTAGCACTTTCTCTCTAACGGTGGCAAAAAGGAAATCAGGAGCAATGTTGGCTTCTCCTACAGGACTGCTGCTTCTGTCCTGAAGAGAATGTCTGGAAACCCAAATATATCTCACCTCCTAAAGAAACTAGAAATGACTCTATCCCTTATGCAGTACAAAGCTGCACACTTACTTCTTTGCCAATCTGGAGTCACTTCTGCAGGAATAGCTAAATGTGGAATGCCACGGGATTATTTGAAATTCCAATTATATTTGTATATTAACATGTATATATTTTCAAACATGTGGGTGCACACGTATGTGTATGTGTATCTGTATGTCACTAGGCTGACTATATTTCTCTATATTCTTATTCTCTCTTCTCTACTCAGTCCTAGGCCACTTTGTAGCATTGTATCATGCCATAGTATCTCAAAGCTCCCATGATACCCTACCATTCACTCTCAATGGAAGACCTCACCTCCTATTTTTCCAAAGAAACTGAGACCATTACACATGAGATCTTTCCCTTCTTCACCACCCTGAAAAATGCATAAATAGAACTCTGAATCACATCCTATTCTTCCCTCCTTTACTTTAGTCTTTGAAGAAACAGTGACCTCTCTCTGTCCAAGTCCAATACCTTCTTTTATCCTTGAGTCCAAACTTGTTTATCTCCTCTAAGAGCTTGCCCTGCCTCTTCCTCTAATCTTTTTAAACACTGGTTCCTTTTTTTATTTTCCATGCTCAACTCCTCACCAATTGTTCCTTAAAATATATTCATTTAACCTTTCCATAATAATCCTATACCTCTTTTCCTTTTCACAGCCAAACTTGTAGGAAGAATTGTATGCCATTTTTACCTCCATTTCCTTAGCTCCCACTCGCTTTTCCACCCCTTGTTATCTGGCTTTCAGTTCTCACACTCTACAGAAATTGGACTCTGCAAATTACCAACAATTTCTTAACTGCTGAAGTAAAAGTTCTTTTCTTTTTCCTCTCTGTAGCTCTAACACCGACTATCCCTTGCTCCTGAAATGTTCTTTCGTCCCAGTAATTCGGTGACAGTTTTCCCCTTTTTCTCTTGCTACATGTTTGATGGGTCTTTTCAGGCATCTCCCCTGAATCATTATCAGTTTCTTTCTCATCTAGCATGTGTCTCATTAGCTTCTGGGAATTCTTCTTTCTGTGTGCTCTTTATCTCTTCAGCTTCAGTGTTTTCAGCTATGCAGATGGTACACACAGACATATGTACATACACACACACACACACACACACACACACACACACATATATATCTTCTACTCTTTATTCGGACCTTCAATCCCACATCACCAACTCTTTTCTAAACATCTTTTAAAAATCTCCATTAGTGTCAATGCAATGTCCCTGAACAATCTGCAGGGATCATGGAGAAAAAACACTATCCACAAGCAGAGGACAAACTGTGGGAGTAAAAACGTCGAGGAAAAGCAACTGCATGACTACAGGGGTGGAGGGGATACGAATGAAGAGAGACTCTAAATGAACACTCTAATGCAAATACCAACAACATGGAAATGGGTTCGAGTCAAGAACACATGTGATACTGTGGAATCGGGCGTTGGCTAGGGGAGGGGTGGTGGAGGCGGGGAGGAAAAGAAAATGATCTTTTTTCCCCCCAATGAATAGTGTTTGAAAATGACCAAATAAAATAATGTTTAAAAGGGAAAATAAATAAATAAATGGCTAGATAAATAAATAAATAAACAAATAAACAAATAAATAAATAAATCAACATGTCCAAAATGGAGATCATCATCTTCTCCCCTAAACTTTTTTTTCCATAAATCCTTCTTTCTGTTGAGTATATTAACATAATTTCATGCAGTATAAAGCATGTTTAAGTACATCATTTTTAAGGCAAATAAATGGCAGTTTAATGGATGTTCATTAATTGGGGAATGGCTAAACAAGTTGCAGCATATGATTGTAATAGAATACTACTTTGCTGTAGAAATGATGAGCATGTTAATTTGTTGAAAACTTGGGAAGACCTATGTGAATTTATGAAGAATGAAATGAATAGAAACAAAAGAACATTAAATATAACAATAGAAATCTTGCTTGAAGGATGACTTGTATATGTCCACCTCCAAAGAAAAAACTGATAAATAGAAATAATTAAGACAATTTTATATATACATATATCCTTTTGTCAAATGATGCTTTATACAATGGAGGGAGGAGAAGAAGAAGAAAGTTAACTGTGTATTTTAATGTAACAAACATAAAATAAATTTAAATGAAAAGAACATCATTCCATGTACCACATTCATATCTTCAATCAGCATTGTCTTTGATTCTCCATTCTCCCTCCCCTTCATATTAGTATCTTAAAGATTCAACCTTCCAAATATCTCTTACAACTCCTCACTCACAATCTATAAAACCACGATCTAGTTCAGGCCTTCATCACCACTTATTTTATTTGGACACTTTTAACTCTTTCCAAATTGGTCTCCTGCTTTTAATCTCTCTGACAAAAAATAATATGCCTAAAATATTTGCCTAACTGTCACTTCTCTCCTCAAAATCAGTGGCTTCCTATTGTTTCTTGGATAAAATGCAACCTGCTTAGCCTGGTATTTAAATTCCTAAATGGTTCCTATTTACACTCCTTACTTCTTTCTAATAGTAGAATCATGTTTTCATAAATTTGGGATCACCTAATTTTAAAAACCAAAAACACTATAAGATGAAACAAGTAATCATTTGCATTTTGTTTAGAGATTTCCTTAGACTCCAATGCTCCAAACAAAGTTAATTGATGTAATTTAACAAGAATTTCTTTTGCTTTTGCAACAGTTGCCCTTGTTATAAAGGACAGTCCTAGAATACTATGAGGTATTATCGTATTTGCATATGTGTGTTCTGTAGCCTGAAATGCTTGGTGCTTCCTCAGTAATTTCTGGTTTCAATCTGAATCACCTCTAGATATTACTTTTTATTCCACAGAACAGACCAGTAGCCTAGATTTCTTCAGGTAAATGGGGCACAGAGTAATCATAAATATAAGTCCACAAAACTCAAGAGAACAAAATTTATTAATGTTATAAATGTCTGACTTAATAAATGGTGACATTTTAAAATATAATAAGCATATTTTACAATAAAATCTGCACTTTTACTGTGCTTCTATGTCCTAAACTTTTTCCTTGAGTTATTTTTCACCTAAATCACATATTTCAAAGTATCCACTTTAACCTGACTCTTTTTCCAGTACCTCACTGATGCTTGTAGTTTCTTTCTCAGGAACCTCCAAGAACTATTACAGACATTTCCATGTTGGCCTCTGACTTCATGAAGGAGCCAAGTATGAGTCTTAGCAAGGTTGATGATGTAATTTTTAGTACTCATTTTGATATTTGTTAAGCGTTGAATATGAATTTTGTGCAAGTTGTGGAAAGACTTGTCTGATAGCTTGTTTACCTACATGTTCCTCTCCAAATAAAATTTAAAAATAAAATAAATAGCAAATGTATAGCTCATGTTTTCTAAAGTATCTCTTTTTCTCTAAAAAAGGAGAATGAGGCAAGAGAAAAAAGTGTGGACATGTTTGTGGTTCCTTAAATCTTCTGCTCCTGTCTATACTATATCCCTTTTTTGAGAAACTCTGAATTGTTTAGTCTTTTACAACAAAAAGGGAATCTGTTTACCAGAAGTAAAGTCGCTTTTAATGGTGATTTCAAACAGTTCTCTTTTGACTTGTTTATTTATTCCCTTCTCAAGTCTAACAGTTCTAGAGAATAAATGAATAAAAGAAAAAATAAATAAAAGTCTACTATGTACAAAATACTATGCTAATTCCTGTGGACACAAACAGTAAAGCAAGATACACAGAGGTAGATGACACAGGAAGTTTCAGCTAAAGTTGAGCTGGAATGATCCTGTAGACATTTGGGTTCAGAAAAAAAAAAGATGATAAAGAATCGTTTTTAAAGTGATTTCCATGGATTAAACCATATCCATTTCTAGTGTTTAACCATTCAAAAATGCAAGGGAAATCAGCAGTAAGAATTTTCTTTTCCTGGTTTTCAATAGATGTAGCTCCTGAAGAGGCAGGGGGCTGAAGTTCTTGCAGAAGCCTTGGCCTGTTCAAATATTCACAGAAAATATTTCCTTTAGGATGGCTATACAGTGCACTCTGAAAGCAATGGTCACCATCTCCAGGGTGTTGCCAATTCATGGGCACTTTGGCTCAGAATCATGAAGTATTTTCCTTTAAACTCTTTTCATTGGCCATTTCCTATGCCTAGAATGTTTTCCCTTCTCACTTCTGTCTCCTAGCTTTCCTGACCTTGTGCAAGAGTGAAAGAGTTGGCTGCTATTCTTCCTTCTATCTATTCTGCATTCCCCATACTTCTTCCCCTTGTTTGTTCCTTCACTATGAAATTGCCTTCCATTTATGAGTGAGAGAGAGAGAGAGAGAGAGAGAGAGAGAGAGAGAGAGAGAGAGTTAGAGAGAGAGACAGAGAGAGAGACAGAGAGAGAGACAGAGAGAGAGAGAGAGAGAGAGAGAGAGAGAGAGAGAGAGACAGAGACAGAGAGAGACAGAGAGAGAGAGAGACAGAGAGAGAGAGAGAGAGAGACAGAGAGAGAGAGAGAGAGACAGACAGAGAGAGAGAGAGAGAGACAGAGAGAGAGAGAGAGAGAGAGAACATTAGATATCTGGTATCATACAGCTATTTCCATTTTGCCTCTCTCTTTAGAAAATTAGTTCCTTGAGGGTAGATACAGTGTTTTTGCTACAAGGGATTCAAAAGTTCCCTTTAATCTCCCAATCTACCATTTTATAAACCCATGAACCAAAGTATCCTAATCTAGAAAATAGAGATAGCAATACTGGAACTATACTATAGATTTATTGTGTGGATCAAATGAGATTTTATATTCAGTGACTTATGAACCTTAAAATATCATCTAAAAACATTTTTTTCAGAAAATGTGGGGCAGATAATCAAATATGAAAATGGACAGGCAGACAAATTATTTAGTTTTTTAAACCTTTATTTGCTTTATATTTTCCCACCTCCTTTTATTTGCTTTTCTCTGCATTTTGTGATTGTTTTTCATTTGCATTTATTTAGCTTTTTTATTCAGTGCAGGTCATTTCTTGTCACCTCTTCTTTCACTGAGAGTTTAGAAACTGAAGCTTCCTTTATTTCTTCCCAGGATATAACAATATATCAAGGATGTGATTTCCTTTGGAGAGTCAGAAAAGATTTTATACTTCCTCGTCTTTTCTGAAAAGACAACCAAAAACTTCCAGGAAGTGGATCCACATGCTTCAGTTGTGCTGTCTAAAAATTACATGTGTCTTCCTGTGGCATCTGTTCCATTGAATCAAGATTCTCAAGATAAAAAACAGAACATATCCCAGTGTGCTTGGAGAAGAAAGACAAAACAATTTGAGCAGGGAGGGGGGGTAAGGGGAACTAACTCTGGGGAAGAAAGATCCTTAAAAATAAAAAAGCCATGAATGCTCAGGACCATGACTTTTCACTCCTGTCACTTGACATTAATCCATATGTCTTTCCCCACTACTCCCTACTTCTCTATATCCTGTCTGTATCCAAAAAAGACTAGCTATTTGTTATGTATAGCTCTATGTGTCATGCTGGGCACTTAATAAATAAATTTTAATAGAAGAATGGTTTCTAAATTGCAGAGGAAATGTCAAACCTGAGGAGTGATCACTTCCTAGGAGAATGAAATAATGATGGGAATTAAGGCTAAATTTTGACATTATCTCAGTGCCACTTCTTTACCTACAACTTCCCCATACCTCTTCTAGATGTCACACTGTAGCTAATGCAATCATTATGTGGAATAATGAATATTGCAATGATCATTATTAATACTTAAAGATTTTCATCTAAGCATCTCTAGTCATTTACAACTATAATTGGCCCATACTTTAAGGTTACAGGATTTCTTTTAAGTGAATCTGGGGACATTCTATTATTTTAATGTTTAATTCAACAGAGCCCATCTCCAATTCTAACACATTCACACATTTGCATTGCGTAGTAATTATTTCATGTATATTAGCCTTATCTTCATAACTAGATTTTAAGGTCCTGAGGGCAACAACAAGGTTTATAAATCTTTTGTGTTCTCCATAGGCCTAGAACAATAGCTGAGCATTCATTCACTCACTAATCCCATTCAGTTCAGTGAAATTCAACAAACATTTATAAAGCACCTATTAAGTGTGAGTCACTGTGTTAAACACTGGGGATTAACTGGAAATGCTAATGTAATCTAATGCATTAAGAGATGAATAATGTTCAGGGGTAGGGAAGTGATAGTTCTGCTATAGTCTTCCCTGATAAAAACAAAACAAAACAAAAACCAGGAATACTGTGTTCAGTTCTAGGAGTCTCGTTTTTAAAAGGAATTGGAGAAGTTGGAGAATGTCCAAAGGAGGACAACAAGGATTACTGGTTTCTGAATCATGATGAATCTTGATTAGTTGAAATGACTGAAGATCTATACCCCAAAAAAGAAAAATCCTAGGTGGAAAGTGAGTTCTTTCCTAATCTTCCTCTACTTAAGGATGCTATGCAAGGAATTTACCCAGGAGATTTTCCTCATCATTTCATAAATTCCTAATTTCCTAGACTTCTTCATCCCCAGAAACTCACTATTCTTCAAGATGAAATCAGTGTTGAAAATCACACCTCTTAGATCATTTCCCACTCTGAGAACATGACTTCATCACACCCAGGACCCTGCATAACATCCCCTCTTTTTCTTTTCAGCTTCTTTTTATACTTGCTTCTCTCTTCCCACTTAGATTGTGAGCTCCTTGAAGGCAGTGACTGTCTTATGCATTTCTTTCTATGGCCAGCATTTAAAATAGTGCCTGACACAAAATAGACCCTTAAAAATGTTTATTGACATATTCAGAGATTAATAAAAAGCTAGGTGGTAGCATATTGGCTAACATGACAGCAAAGGAAAGTAATGAATGCTGGAGGGGATGTGGCAAAATTGGGACATTAATGAATTGCTGGTGGAGTTGTGAACTGATCCAACCATTCTGGAGGGCAATTTGGAACTATGCCCACTGGGCACTAAAAAACTTTCTGTCCTTTGATCCAGCGATAGCCCTGCTGGGTTTATGCTCCAAAGAGATAATAAGGAAAAAGACTTGTACAAAAATATCCATAGCCATGCTCTTTTTGATGGCAAAAATTTGGACAATGACAGGATGCCCTTCAATTGGGGAATGGCTGAACAAATTGTGGTATATGTTGGTGATGGAATATTATTGTGCGAAAAAGGAATGATGAATGGGAGGGATTCCATGTGAACTGGAATGACCTCCAGGAATTGATACAGAGTGAGAGAAGTACAACCAGGAGAATATTGTACACAGAGATTGATATACTGTGGTACAGTCGAATGTGATGAACTTTTCTACTAGCAGCAATGCAATGATACAGGACAATTCTGAGGGACTTATGAGAAAGAACACTATCCACATTCAGAGAAAGAACTGTGGGAATAGAAACACAAAAGAAAAAAAAATCTCCTTGATCACATGGGTCAATGTGAATGTGATTGGGGATATATACTCTAAATGATCATGTAAGTGCAAATATCAGTAATATGGAAATAATTCTTGATCAATGACACATGTAAAATCCAGTGGAATTGCATGTTGGCTATGGGAGGGAGGTGGGTGTAGGGGAGGGAAAGAACAAGAATCTTGTAACCACAGAAAAAAAAAAATATTCTAAATTAATCAATTAAATAAAATTTAAAAAATAAAATAAAAAGCTAGGTGGTACAATGGATAGAGTACTAGACCTAGAATCTTAAAGACCTGAGTTCAAATTTAGCCTCAAACACTTCCCAGCTGTGTAGTCCTAGGCAAGTCACTTTACCTCTATCTGCCTCAGTTTTCTCAACTGCAAAGTAAGATTTTTAATAGCACATACCTCCCAGGGTTATTGTGAGGATAACTGTAAGGGGTAGAAATGTGAGAGGTTTATATAAAAGGTTAGATTGAATTATTCAAGAGTAGGGTCACCAGGGACTTTAATTAATTCAAAAGAGATTTATTTTAACAAATTTATTTATAAAATATAGAAAGAGTGAAAGTAAGAAAATCAGAGAGAAGACAGGGTAAGATATCTAACCTAAGCACTAAGTATTTTGCTCTGACCCCTGGCTCAACCCAAGGACCTGGGAATGTAGGGAGCCTCTCTCAAGAGGATAGGTCTCTCCTGAGGCTAGTCCCTTCAGAAAATCCAGGAAAGGAGTCACCCATTTTAACTCATTCCATGTGGTAGTTTAAGGAAAGTAGAAGCAGTCTGAGATCCTCAGTCAGATAACATAATATTTGTAAGGCACTTGGCAGATCTTAAAGCATAAGATAAATGGTAATTACCATTATTAGGTGAGTAAGATTGCAATGAAGACTATGTAAATAGAAGAAAAACATAAAATAAATCTAGAAAATTAGATTGCAGACATATTAGGGAAGAATTCCCAAGCCAACATGGGGAATCTGGTTTGTAATTGGTAAGAAGAGCCACAGAATGTAGTTGAGTATTTAGTGATGTATAAGGAGAAGACTGAGATTCTGCAAAGAGTAGGCTGGATTGGAGAAGAATGGTCCTGAAAGTCAATAACTTTCATTAGAAAGTTATAAACCTAATTGATGAATACAAGAGTCTGAACTAGTAGCAGTTGGAATAGTAAGAAAGAAAATACAAAATATATAGTGTAGAAAGAATCTTCAAATCTAGATGACAATTTGGATAAAGGAGGGTCAGGAAGAGGGCAGAATCAGAGGTGAAATCAAAGTTTACAAATATTGGTGGATGAAGAATGATGATGTATTTAACATGTCACAGATGGAAATGCTTCTAGGCTAAGAGTAAATTCCCAGGTTTTATATATATATATATGTAGTAATTATTTTAACTACACAATAACCACTAATATGTA
The DNA here is from genome assembly GCF_027887165.1 of Monodelphis domestica. Classification (NCBI taxonomy): domain Eukaryota; kingdom Metazoa; phylum Chordata; class Mammalia; order Didelphimorphia; family Didelphidae; genus Monodelphis; species Monodelphis domestica. The sequence goes on from NC_077234.1 coordinate 106,017,258, forward strand.
TTAGTAACTTTCATTTGCTGTATTAAAAGCTATTCTCTTGGTGATGGCATACACACACCTGGCATCAGGAAGCACCTTTTTCTTCTTTATGTGGGAAGTATAAAAATATATCAATTACATTTGATATTCTGTGAATGAATTCTTCTAAGCAATTAATAAGTTTTATATTTGTAAAGACAACTTTCCTCTACTTAAAATGACAAAAACAAGAAGCTAGGAAGAATTATCAGTAGATATGCTTTGCAAGAAATAATTCAGTATTTTATTAATGGGAAACTGAGGCTTATGGGTTAAAAATCCTAATCTACATTTTCATAAATCAATGGTAGAAATAGGATGAAAATGTAAGCCTCTTGATTTAATGCACTATCCATTAAACTTATCAACTAAAGATCATTTTTCTCCTTTTCTGAAAATGAATGCTTTCTGTACTGACCCCATCTTTTATAAAACCAATGTTCCAAATCATGTCTTTATCACTACTTCTAATTACTCTGCTTTTGTTCAGTTTCTCACACTACTTCACTTCCTTCACAGTCTACTTTTTTCCACATATTTTAATTCTTGACTTGCCTTCTAAGGTAGACCATTGACAGCCAAATAGCATAAATAATAATATTATAAGCTGTTATAAAAGTAAGTGGGAAAACTCAGACTCTTAAGAGTTTAGATTAAGCAGAAAGATATTAGAGACTAGATTATCTCACCACAGCACATTTCCTATTTTTTTTTCTTTCTAATTTGGACGATCACACACCAATCTGAAACAGAAGAAATAATGTATCAGTGGAATGGGGTTGGAGTGCTTTTGGTTTAGAAAAAATATAAATTGTAAGAAGTGTTTGATGGTAAATAATACAAATAATTTCATTGGAAGTCCCTTTTCTTAATGGACATTAGAGCAGAAAATTGTTTTTTCTAGTGTAATGAATAGAGTCATACTGCAGTAAGAATTGAGTTTAAGCCTTGCTTCTGACATATACTAGTTTTGTAACCCTTTTGTAGTTGTTCATTCATTTTTCAATTATGTCTGACTGTGTGACCCCACTTGGAATTTTCTTGGCAAAGATATTGTAGTGGTTTGCCATTTTCTTCTCCAGATCATTTTACAGATGAGTAAACTGAGGCAAACAGGGTTATGTGTCACCAAGCCAGTGAGCATCTGAAGCCAAATTTGAATGAAAAAAGACTAATCTTTCTGCCTCCAGATCCAGCACTCTATCCACTGGAGCCACCTAACTTCTTTTTTTTTCTTTTTCTTTTTTTTGGCAACCCTGAGCAAGTCATTTAAACACTTCATGCCCAAAGCAACTCTCTGACTACAAATTATAGGAGTTTCTACATCAGTAATTTACTAGACCAATAAAATGGCAAAATCAGATTTTTTTCTTAAAAAATAACCCCGAAATTTTAAAGTATTATTGTAAAGTAGCTAAGAGATTTTTCAGGATCAGAAGAAGGGTCCAGCACCCTCTAGTAACAAGTAGGAGTCAACTAGGGTAAAGCTAAAAAGTGTAAAGTTTATTCTCTCCTCAAAAAGAAAAAAGGAAGCAGAAAAAATAAAGCCTGATACAGGTGAGGCTTTTCATGTTTATAGTTTACAGTGACATCTGTGTTATTCTAGAACATTTCCAACTTCAAAATACATGATCTTTTAAAACTGATAATATTTCATTTACATTAATCTGATAAAAATGCAGAGGTGCAGGTTTGAAGGTTACAAAAGTAACCAGCGTATAAAGCAGTTAATGGAGGACTGCCTTAGTGAAATAGCATAGATCTTTTTGCCAGATGGAATAGTTGTCAAGCTTGGGGAATTTATTATGTTTAATTGTTTTCAGCTTTATAAAACTGTAGCCTGTGGCTCTACATAACCAGTAAACAAATTACAAATATTATAAATAATTTTAACAATAGTCAGGCACAAATGTTTATATATTTTATTTTTCAGTCATGTGTTCTGTATGCCAAAAGACCACAAAAAACAATATGCATTTATAGATTTATAGAATGCACATAAGAAGTAACTGTGAAATGACTGAAATCATTAAATTGCAAACTGTTTTTAATCAGTGACATAGTTCCAAGTGCATCATCATCATCAACAAATTTATTCAATGTCTACTCTGTGCAAGACATTGCTAAGTAAGCATGGAGAATACAAAAAGGGATAAGATACACTTTCCTGCCCTGAGGACTGACATTGGAGACTAGGAGAATACAAACAACAACAAAAAAAAAGTTTTCTCTTTTGGCAATCAGACTCCAGAAGACCTTAACAGAAATATAAACTCTTCTTTTAATCTATTACCAATTGTCAATTTCTCCCTCTCCACTGGATCCTTAACCTCTGCCTAAAGGCATGCATAGATTTGTCTTTAACTGAAAAAAAAAAAGGAAAACCTTCACTTTGCCTTTCCTTTCCTTAAGGTACCAAAGGATCTTCCTCCTTTCTTTCATAGATATGCATTGACTCTGTACACAGTGCTTCCATTTCTTCACCCCCTACTCTTTCTTTGCTCTCACTCCAACAGCCTGTCTTTACTCCTCCCTAAAAACACTTCTTTGAAAGCCATCAATGACCTTTCTGCTACAGTTAGTATCTTTTTTTGTTTTCATCCCTGTTTCTTCTTTGCTGCATTTGATACTATGTACTTCCCCTCTCCTTCACCTTTCACTGGGCTAGATTCCCCATGACTTGAAAACTCACATATTTTAGAGCTAAAAGAGATTTTAGATATTACTTCAATCAACTCCTGCATTTTACAGAAAACCCATGTAACTTTTCCTAATCATGTGAAGCTGGTAACATAACTGAGACTAGAAAAAAGATCAACAACTCCTAGTCCCATGATTTTTCCACTCTAACAAAGTGACACTTTCTATCACACAAAAACAAGAGCTTAATCAGATTTCTATGCTTTCTCGCCCTTCTCCAAACCCTGCTAAAATGAGCTTATACTGTAAGAAAAACAAATAGTGGTTTTTATTTTGGCATTTAGGAAAAATTTTAACAAGATATCACAGATATCTTGTTAAAGATTCTATAAGAGAAGCGACAGGAATTAAACCATCAGATCAGAGATGATACAAGGAGATAGACTGTTGATGAAAGCAAGAGATAATCAATTGATATTGGTAACCATAAAATGTATTGTGAATTTTAGGTTTATTCCACCTGCTTAGTCTTTAGAATTTTAGCAACCAGGAATGTATACACCCCCACTTAAGGATTAACTGTGGGGGAGGAAAGTCTATGACCCATGTGTGCTAGCAAATGACAAATCAGAAACAACTGACTGACCCCCTTTGAACAGAAACAACTGTCCAAAGCCAAGTTTAAGCTACCATTGGTACATGTGAGACACAGGAAGTGAGTTAAAGAACTTCCTTCATATTTCACATCACTTCCTGTGAGAGGGACTTTGGCAGTGGAATTTGACTTGGAGGGCTGGTGTGTGGAACCTCCCTTGCTTCACTGAAACAACCAAGTAGTGAGTGTTAAGACTGATTCCCCTTCTCCTTGGCTCTTTCTGGAAGTACTAGCCTCCAAGGAGATCCCTCATCTTGGAGGAGGCTTCATGGCTGGAAGATGAGCTAAATTTAATCTTCTGGGAAGGCCCCTTGGCTGAGGCCTCTGAACTCCCCCTGGCTCAGACCAAGCCAGAGCAGATCTACCCTTTTCCTTCTCTCTCCCTCATTCTTAATTTCTTCCTTCTATTGTAAATAAACTACCATAAAATTCCATCCTGACTTGAGTGTTTCATTGGGTGGAATTTAAAATTTAAATACCTGGCAACCACTAAAAAATATATTCAGTCTCAACCCTAAAATTTACCCCTTAACAGTATAGCAATCTAGACAAAGATCCCCAGCAGATTATGTAGATTCCTCTATGGATTACTTATGGAAGACCACAGACAAGAGTATCATATAATAAAACATGAATGGATCCTTACACATATCAAAATTGAAAGTATCATAATACATTAAGGTATTCCAATTAATTCTTCAAAGCCTAGGAAGATGCTAAATTGTGATATACTCTGGATCATTTTTGTTATTTTTGCCTTTATACAATATATAAATCCTGTCTTATGAGGCACTATCATCTCAGGATGCACAGATAAATATGTATCTGTAAGAAACTCTGGAAAGCTCTGTATTGGTAAAAGACTAGGATTGGTTCAGTAAGCATCCTAAGGAAAACTGGTGAAAGATATAAAATTAAGAATAGACAAGATCTACATTTTGAGGGATAGAAACATATAGAATCAACTATTTCATCTTTAAGACTTGTATACCAAAAGACTATGACCATTGACATCTATAGGAGGTGACCCTCAATTTGTGAATTGAATATAATTTGGATGAGATAATCTCTCAGTTTCATGGAATCAGTAAAAACAAAGATTAGAAAGTATGATTTCACATGATTCAATTATAATCCCTAGGCATAATATGACTACAGCAGAGAGAAAGAAACAAGAAATACAGTAGGGGGAATGAACTGTGCTGAATTCCCCTAAATTGCTCTAGCCATAGCAATTGACCCAGTTTCCTAAAGGGAAGCCACTAAAGTCCTGGTACATTGTGATTCTCTGAGTCTGATCAGGTTAATTGGAAAAATAGTTTAGTTTGAACTTTGGTCATAGTAACTACAAGTTCTATAAATACTTATCAGTGTTTCTTAGAATAATCCCACTTAATCATCCATGTCAGGTTGGATAACAGGTAAGAAGATTAAAAAGATTTTGAAAAAAAAAAAAAAACCTGTTTGGTCATATATTTACAAGCAAATTCAAATACTACTCACCATGTTTCAACATTCAACTATCTCAGACCCCACACTTATAAATCATACAGAACAAAGTTTACTTTTTAATGCCTATTAACTGATTTTAAAGGTAAAAGTAACTTCTTTTCTGAAGGTGAAATCACCTGCAATATCATGGATCTAGAAAACATAATAAGTACTTTATAAATAATGATAAACATGTATAAAACACCTAGTATGTCCTAGGCACTATACTAGGCTTTGGCAATACAAAAAAATTAAAATTCCTGTCCCCAAGCAGCTTATATTCTAGCATAGGAGACAACCTGAACACATATAAACATGCACAAAATATATGCAAGGAAAATACAATTTTTAGGAAAATACATCAGTTAGAGTGAATTAGGAAATGTCTTGTAAAGGTGTCATTTGAGCTGAGTTTAATGGAAATCAGAGATTATAAGGGGAAAATTAAGTCACAGTGGAAAGAGTGCCAGGCCTGGGTGAGGAAGACCTGAGTTCAAATCTAGCCTTAGACATTAGACATACCTCAGGAAAGTCACTTAACCTTCTTTTCCTTTATTTCCTCATTTTAAAAATAAGTTAAAGAAGAAAATGGCAAGCTACTCTAGTATCTTTGCCAAGAAAATCCCAAATGAGGTCATGAAGAGTAAGACATGACTAAAAACCTAAAAGAGATTCTAAGATTCAGAAGTGAAGACAGACAGCATTATAAGAGGCTTGTGCAAAGGCAAAAAAAGGAAAGAGTACTTTTAGTGAAGAAGGGCAAAAAAAGACCTTTTTGATCGGAATGTGGAAGATATAAAGGAAAGTAATGTATAACAACAAGCCTAGAAAGGTAGATTGGAACAAAGTAATAAAGTGCTTTAAATAACAAAGGAAGTTATATTTGATCTTAAAAGTATGGAGTTATTGGAGCTTAATCAATAAGGACATGAAAAAGGAGGACCTAAACTTAAGAAATATCACTTTAATAGTTACTTGGGCCAGGGCTCAAAGAGGGGTGAGACTTGAGTTGGGGAAACTGATTAGGAATCCATTAAAATAGTCTAGATGAGAAGTGATGTGTGCCTCAACTTGGCCAATGTCCATATGAGTACTTCGTGTCTCTCTCCACTCCACTTGGAAAAGAACCATTTGAGTATCTCATGTCTCTCTCCACCCAAATCCATTTTCCTCTCATATGGCAATGGGGATTTTCCTAAAGTTTGGGTCTAACTAAATAAACTATGCTACTTGTCAAATTTCAGTAATTCCATATCATCCTCAAGATATGATTGTTTGTCATTTAGAGTCTTCACAACCTGGTGTTTTATTACCTTTCTCCTCTTCTATACTTGACTGCTTTGCAGGTGTACTATACAGGCCTGAACAACCTATTTCCGTTTCCTAACACATAGCATCTGATTTGCCAAGTTGATGCATTTACATGGGCTATTCTGGATTTTCTTGACGGTGTTCCCCATCCTTTGAATCCCAGCTTCCATAATTTCCTTCAAATTTTAGCTCATTGTCCACTTTCTTAAGAAGGTCTTTTTTAGTGTACATCTTCCATCCCATTTTAAATGTATATAGATTATATTTATAAATACACTTTTTCTTCTATTATAATGGGTGCTCCTTAAGTACAGGATACATTTCCTTTTTTCCCTTTTTTGTGTCTCTGTATCCCCAGTGCTTAACACAATGTCTGACACATAATAAATGTTTAATAATTTATTATTGATTGACTAAGTATAGAGAAAGGAACTACTGACAAGGAATGAGAGTGAGTTGTTAAAGCAGCAAGTGAGCAAAATTTTATGACAAATTGAGTCAAGGAGAATAAATGTCTAAACTTGTAAAATTATATTTTTTCTTAGTTCACAAGCTCTTTAGGCTAAGTCAGAACTTGTCATGAGTGTATCATCAGATTACATAATTTTTTTTTTCCAATTTAAACCTTATTTTATTTGGCCATTTTCAAACAATATTCCTTGGAAACAAAGATCCTTTTCTTTTCCTCCCCCCTCCCACCAGCCCTCCTCTAGCCAACGCCCGATTGCACAGGTTATCACATGTGTCTTTGATTCAAACCCATTTCCATATTGTTGGTATTTGTATTAGGGTGTTCATTTAGAGTCTCTACTCATTCATGTCCTTTCCAACCCTGTAGTCAAACAGTTACTTATCTTTGGTGTTTTTACTCCCACCCTTTGTCCTTTGCTTGTGGATAGTGTTTTTTTTCTCCTAGATAACTACAGAATGTTCAGGGACATTGTATTGACACTAATGGAGAAGTCCATTATGTTCGATTGTACCACAGTATATCAGTCTCTGTGTACAATGTTTTCCTGGTTCTGTTCCTTTCACTCTGCATCACTTCCTGGAGGTTGTTCCAGTCTCCATGGAATTCCTCCACTTTATTATTCCTTTTAGCACAATAGTATTCCACCACCAACATATACCACAATTTGTTCAACCATTCCCCAATCGAAGGGCATCCCCATATTTCCCAATTTTTTGCCACCACAAAGAGCACAGCTATGAATATTCTTGTACATGTCTTTTTCCTTATTATCTCTTTGGGGTACAAGCCCAGCAGTACTATGGCTGGATCAAAGGGCAGACAGTCATTTATCGCCCTTTGGGCATAGTTCCAAATTGCCCTCCAGAATGGTTGGATCAGTTCACAACCCCACCAGCAATGAATTAATGTCCCTACTTTGCCACATCCCCTCCAGCATTCATTACTTTCCTTTGCTGTTATGTTAGCCAATCTGCTAGGTGTGAGGTGATATCTCAGAGTTGTTTTGATTTGCATCTCTCTGATTATAAGGGATTTAGAGCACTTTTTCATGTGCTTATTAATAGTATTGATTTCTTTGGCTGAAAATTGCCTGTTCATGTCCTTTACCCATTTTTCAATTGGAGAATGGCTTGATTTTTTGTACAATTGATTTAGCTCTTCATAAATTTGAATAATTAGACCTTTGTCAGAGGAAATTGTTTCTGAGTTTGTTGTTTCCTTTCTCAATTTGGTTACATTGATTTTGTTTGTACAAAACCTTTTTAATTTGATGTAATCAAAATAGTTTATTTTACATTTTGTGACTCTTTCTATGTCTTGCTTGGTTTTAAAGTCTTTCCCCTCCCACAGGTCTGACATGTATACTATTCTGTGTTCCCCTAATTTACTTATAGTTTCCTTCTTTATGTTCAAGTCATTCACCTATTCTGAGTTTATCTTGGTGTGGGGTGTGAGGTGTTGATCCAAACCTAATCTCTCCCACACTGTCTTCCAGTTTTCCCAGCAGTTTTGTCAAATACTGGGTTTTTGTCCCAGAAGCTGGGCTCTTTGGGTTTGTCATACTAGGGTCACTTACCCCAATCTATTCCACTGATCCTCCTTTCTGTCTCTTAGCTAGTACCAAATTGTTTTGATGACCACTGCTTTATAATAGAGTTTGAGATCTGGGACTGCAAGGTCACCTTCCTGTGTATTTTTTTCATTATTTCCCTGGATATCTTTGACCCTTTGTTCTTCCAAATGAACTTTGTTATGTTTTTTTCTAAGTCACTAAAAAATTTTTTTGGAAGTTCAATGGGTATGGCACTAAATAGATAAATAAGTTTGGGTAGGATGGTCATTTTTATTATATCGTCTCGTCCTACCCATGAGCAGTTAATATTTTTCCAATTGCTCAAGTCTAGTTTTAGTTGCGTGGAGAGTGTTTTGTAGTTGTGTTCATATAGTTCCTGTGTTTGTCTCGGGAGATAGATTCCTAGGTATTTTATATTGTATTATATATTTTATTTTGTCTAAGGTAATTTTGAATGGGATTTCTCTTTCTAATTCTTGCCGCTGAGCTGTGTTGGAAATATATAGAAATGCTGATGACTTATGCGGGTTTATTTTGTAATCTGCAACTTTGCTAAAGTTGTTGATTATTTCGACTAGCTTTTTGGTTGGTTCTCTAGGATTCTTTAAGTAGATCATCATATTATCTGCAAAGAGTGATAGCTTGGTCTCCTCCTTGCCTATTGTGATGCCTTCAATTTATTTTTCTTCTCTAATTGCTACTGCTAGTGTTTCTAGTACAATGTCAAATAATACAGGTGATAATGGGCATCCTTGTTTCACTCCTGATCTTACTGGGAATGCATCTAGTTTAACCCCTTTGCAGATGATATTAGTTGATGGTTTTAGATATATACTGTTTATTATTTTTAGGAATGACCCTTCTATTCCTATGCTTTCTAGTGTTTTAAAAAGGAATGGGTATTGTATTTTATCAAAGGCTTTTTCTGCATCTATTGAGATAATCATGTGATTTTTTGTCTGTTTGTTTGTCGATATGGACAATTATGTGGATGGTTTTCCTAATATTGAACCAGCCCTGCATTTCTGGTATAAATCCTACTTGATCAAAGTGAATGACCCTCCTGATCACTTGCTGGAGTCTTTTTGCTAGTACCCTATTTAAGATTTTTGCAGCTATATTCATTAGGAAGATTAGTCTATAGTTTTCTTTCTCCGTTTTTGACCTGCCTGACTTTGGAATCAGTACCATGTTTGTGTCATAAAGGGAATTTGGTAGAACTCTCTCTTTGCTTATTATGTCAAATAGTTTGTATAATATTGGGATTAGCTGTTCTGTGGAAGTTTGATAGAATTCACATGTGAATCCATCAGGCCCTGCAGATTTTTTCTTAGGGAGTTCTTTGATAGCCTGTTGGATTTCATTTTCTGATATGGCATTATTTAAGAATTCTATTTCTTCTTCTGTTAGTCTAGGCAGTTTATATTTTTGTATATATTCATCCATATCACCTAGGTTGGTATATTTATTGCCATATAGTTGGGCAAAGTAGTTTTTAAGGATTGCCTTAATTTCCTCTTCATTGGAGGTGGGTTCCCCCTTTTCATCTTTGATGCTGTTAATTTGCCTTTCTTCTTTCCTTTTTTTAATTAGATTGACCACTACTTTGTCTATTTTGTCTGTTTTTTTTTCAAAATACCAGCTTCTAGTCTTGTTTATTAGTTTAATAGTTCTATCACTTTTGATTTTATTAATTTCTCCCTTAAATTTTAGGATCTCTAGTTTGGTTTTCTTCTGGGGGGTTTTACTTTGTTCGCTTTAAAGTTTTTTGATTTGCATTTCCAATTCATTAATCTCTGCCCTCCCTAATTTGCTAATATATGCACTCAAGGATATGAATTTTCCTCTGAGTAATGCTTTGGATGCATCCCGTAAGATTTGAAAGGATGTCTCACCATTGTCATTTACCTCAATGAAATTATTAATTGTTTCTTTGATTTCTTCTTTAACAGATTTTGGAGTATCATATTATTTAATTTTGCATTAATTTTTGATTTGGCTCTTCATGTACCCTTACTGATCATTATTTTTATTGCCTTATGATCTGAAAAGGCTGCATTTATTATTTCTGTTTTTCTGCATTTGTATGCCATGTTTCTGTGACTTAGTATATGGTCAATCTTTGTGAATGTGCTATGTGGTGCTGAGGAGAAGGTGTATTCCTTTTTGTCCCTATTTATTTTTCTCCATACGTCTATTAACTCTAATTTTTCTAAGATTTCATTCACATCTTTTACTTCTTTCTTATTTATTTTTTGGTTTGATTTATCTAAATTTGATAGTGGTTGTTTCACATCTCCCACTAATATGGTTTTACTGTCTATTTCCTCCTTCAATTCTCCTAGTTTCTCCATTAGAAATTTGGGTGCTATACCATTTGGTGCATACATGTTGATTAGTGATAATTCCTCATTGTCTATACTCCCTTTTAACAGAATATAATTACCTTCCCTATCCCTTTTGATCAGGTATATTTTTGCTTTGGCTTTGTCACATATCATGATTGCAACTCCTGCTTCCTTTCTATCCACTGAGGCCCAGAAGGTCTTACTCCATCCTTTAATTCTAACCTTGTGAGTATCAACCCACCTCATATGTGTTTCTTGAAGACAACATATGGTAGGGTTTTGGGTTCTAATCCAATCTGGTATTTGTCTACATTTTATGGGTGAGTTCATCCCATTCACGTTCAAAGTTATGATTGTCACTTGTGGATTCCCTGGCATTTTGATATCCTTCCGTAATTCTGACCTTTCATCTTTTGCTATAACTTTTTAAACCGGTGGTTTACTTTAAATCTATCCCCCTAGTCCCCTCCCTTTATATGTTTCCCTTTCTGGCCCCTCCCTTTTTTGTTCCCATCCCCTCCCCACTCTCCTTTCCTCCCTTTTTTTACTCCCTCCCCCTCCCCCTCCTTAATTTCCCCTTCTCTCTTGTCCTGTTGGATAAGATAGAAATCAGGATCCCAATGGATCTAGATGGTCTTCCCTCTCAGAGTCGATTTCACTGAGAGTACAGTTTAAGCAAAACCACTTCGCACTCTCTTCCTCTCCTCATTTGAGAATTCTTCCCCTCCCCTTCCCATGTGTATCTCTGTGTGGGAAAGATTATTCTATTTAGTTTTTCCCCCCCTCTATTTCTTGAAGTAAATCTTAGTATCTTCAATGAATCCCCCCTTCCCTTTTTCTTTCTTTTCCCCCTCTTTCACCAAATCATCTTGATGTCCCAATCTTTCTCTATGCATGATTCTTCTAATTACTCTTATGATGCATACAATTTTTGAGAGTTACACATTACATTTTCCCCACATTTTTATATATATAATTTGATATAAATATAGTCCTTATAGAAGAGAGTTTGACTTAAAGAAAAAGATAAGATTTTTCTCCTTTTCCCTTTCTTTCACATTTACCTCATCATTTTCTCTTGCTCTCTGCAATTGGATGCTGAAGTTTCCACTAAGTTCTGGTCTTTTCTTAGCAAATATTTGGAAATCTTCTATTTTGTTGAATGCCCATACTTTCCCTTGGAAGTATATAGTCAGTTTTTATGGGTAGTTGATTCTTGGTTGGAGACTCAGCTCTCTTGCCTTTCTAAATATCGTGTTCCATGCTTCGCGGTCTCTTAACGTGTTTGCTGCCTTGCTCGAGAACATCGGGGCAATGCTCTTCTATAATTTCCTGTAGTACGGCATCAAGGGGGAAAGGGCAGCTCAGTTCACGTTTTTGTGTAAGCTTTTCCTCCTTCTTATAGTGTGGCAATGTTCAAACCCCACTTACCTTCATTTCTGTGGGATACTGGAGAGTCCCTCCATCCTTCCAAAGATTATTTTTAATGCTCTTTTGAGGTAGTCTATTTCATTTGGTGCTGGGGAGAGGAAGCGATTTGCTTCTAGATTGCAGCCATGTTTACCCAGAAGTCCAGATTACAACTTTTTACTAATTAGTATACATCAATAATTTCAATGATTGATGTGTTGGTGAATGGCAGGTGAGAAAATAAAAACCCTGGAAGTACCCAAACTTTTAGATTTCTAACTACTTACATTTCTTTGTAGATTGGCTATAACAAATTAAATTGAGAACAGCTCAGAGTTAGTTGATAAAATATTCTAACTAATTTATAGAAACTCAATCTCTCATGCAAATGATATTGTTGAATCATCTAATCTTTATTCCATTCAATCTATTCTGTGATCAATTATCATAACCATTTCTATGCCTCTATTTTTTACATGTAAAATTGGGATAAATGAATGACTTTTATCCATCCACCTAGTATTTCTGGGATCAAATATATAATCCTCAATTTGCCATAGGCTGATAGTTGAGCCACACCTCTCTCATAATTATTTTTGAAAAAGTGCCTGGTAAACCTTGAAGTGCTATGTAAGTAAGAGTATAATTACACAGAGAACGTGTTGGCATAGATCAGAGAGGCTCTGAGACTTTCTTTTAATAAGTTGTTTCTTTTTTTTTTAATGTCCTATTTATGAGTCATCATCTTTTTGTGCCTTGATGTACTTTACCCTACCTTGTAATGCTGGAATGGTTACTTTCTATGCTTGTGCCTCAATATCTAGATGTGATAGGAACACACAACCCAAGAAAGAGAGCATCTGATTTCCTGTTAAAATATATGTTGCAACCCAGATGTGCTCCATTCAAACCTGATTGGAGAATACCCGATAGGTTGTGATAGGATAATGTATTTCAGGCTGGACCACCTAGAGGTCAGGCTGTGATATCAAATACACATTGACCCAGCTCTTAAAGCTGTAAGGTGTTTTGTGTATAACTTTTCATTCTTGCAGGGTCACATTTCTTGAAAAGATCTAAAATGTCCACAGCTTCTTCAGGTTACCATAACTGGAGCAGCAGTTTTTCCCTATGCCTGGAAACATTCTGGAAAAATGCTCTTGTGACATGTGGGTCATTTTGTGTTGCTGAATCATGTGAGGAATGTTATATATGTTCCTGCCTTATATCCTTTGCTTGACAGATTCCCATTGTTTTGTATGGAAGCCCAGACCTGAAACAGATTCCTCTTTTGTTGTTCAGTTTAAATAAGTTATTCTCATTTTTGAAGAGCTAGCTAGGCTGATACGTCATCCATTAATTCTTCTCTGATCCTTCAGCACTTACAAGGAATCATTTATGCCACCCTGTTGTCGGTCACTTTCTAATCTCCTGGAGATGTCTCATACACGCTAACATAGATGATAAGCTCCTTGAGAACAGGATGGGCATCTTTTTTTCTTTAATCATTGGAACTTCTGCCTGAAAAAGAATAATTGCTTAATAAATGTTTATTCAATCAAATTGATTTTTTAAAAATCTCCCTTGACAATTTCAAGTGGTTCCACTAGCCTTTGAATAGAACATGAGCTGAAAATCTCTTCCTCCTCTGAGGTTACCTCTCAACTCCTTTGTATATAACTTAGATGTACTTAGTTTTCAGGAGAAGCTAAGTGGCACAGTGCCAGTGCCAGACCTAAAGTTAGGAATACTCATTTTCTTGAGTTTAATCTGGTCTCAAATACTTATTAGCTGTGTGACCTTGGGCAAGTCATCCAACCCTGCTTGCCTCAGTTCCTCATCTGAGAAATGATCTAGAGAAGGAAATGGCAATTCACTCCAGTATCTTTGCCAAGTCAGACACAATTGAACTGAACAACTACTACAACAACAATAACAAATCCTAGTTATCTTCATATTGTCTCTCCTATTAAAAGGGAAAGTCTTTAAGGACAAAAATTGTTTTATTTGTCTTTGTATCTTCAATGTTAAAGCACAATACTTGGCATAAATAAGTTTAATAAATACACCTTGACAATCTTCTGCAATAATAAAGAAGTTGCATTTTCATATGCATAAATTGTTCCTAATAATTTTTTCAAATATAGCATGATACCAAAGGAAAAAATAAATTCTTCTTACATGGGGCAAATCAGCTTTGTCCATCTGCTTTATTTTTTCCCTTCCAAATCTGGCATACTTTCTGTGGTCACTGCATTGAGAAAATATAATTATCCTGTCATGCTATAATTTCTCTCTATGTCCTTTAGCAGCCTACCTATGACTCTTTCAAGATTTTTCCTGCATTTTAAACTTATTGCCTTCTGTCTAGGACTTCATGTCATTCAGGTACAGCTGAGATAAGTGGTGAAACTGATGAAGCCCAAGATACAGAAGATCTTTGAGAAATGTTAATAAGTCAAAATTTATTGAAATTGGCTCTTAAGTGGACAAATCTATTCATCCTTGACTGTCTAAAAGCTAGCATCGTCCCTGACAGACTGTCAAGATGATAGTTCAATGAATCCTTATATTCAGAATTAATGGATTTATAAATTCAGTATAATTATTTGTGACCTATAGCACATCATGTTCTAATTCTTCCACTTTGTTCTTCTTCTGTCTGTGAAAAGAAGAAATTTAATTTAAACATTTTTAGTAATTAAGTTAATTTAACTTGAACACAGATACACACTTGTACTCTGGACACTATATAGCATTACAAGAAAAGACTACCTTGAATCCACAAATGGAGACAAGCTTCCTTTTCAATTTGTATGTAAATTAAAAAATAAGAATGAAGCTCTTTTAATAAAAGTGGCTAGTCTAACTAACATTTATTTTCTATGGAATATTATAAAAAAGATAATCACAAGCATTTTTATCTAATTCTGCTTTTTAACTTTGGCTTTTAAAATGTTTTTAATAAAATTGACTGTGTACTTTTAGCAAAAGACGCTTTTCTTTAAATGTTGAATTACTTTTCATAATTAAGAGGACAATAACATATACAGAGGAAATTGGTGCTAAGGTGAGACAATCATGATTGCACTGATAAACTAATACTTGAAGTATCCAAAGAAAGAGCAAATAACAGAGGAATGATAATAATTTAAGATCTTAAGTGCTGCAAAAGGGAGTACCAAGAGAACCTAGGTACCCATAAGCCAAAAATTCTCTTCTCCAAGCTATATGAACTCTTTATTAGAGTGATCAAGGTCATATTCAATGAGAGTATTCATAGGGAACAAAAATGTTTTCACAAACAATATTCAACAATGCACCACAATTTTGCTATCTCACAATTAAGTTTATTCAATTTTAACGTGTTTGTTTGGTACACTAAAATTCTCAACTACCTCCTAACTCCCCAAAGTAGAGAAAGCATCATTTGATCAAAAGATATATTTTTATATCTAAAACTGTGTTTTATTTGTTTCTATTTATCCGTTCTTTCTCTGGTGGTATACATATAGAAATTATTTTTCAAACAATTTCTGTTGCTTTATTTTACAATTAACTGAATGATCTAGAGAATATCTGAGCACATCGTATCTATTTCCTGTGAATTATATATATATATATATGTATACATACACATACAAACATCTATATAGCTATGTATATATGTACAAATTTGGTAGAACATACTCCCCTCAAATCATTTTACTTGAGTTATTCTCTTTTGTATAATATTATTTCATCTATAAACACCTTAGGTACAGTGATGTTAGGTCCTAGGGTAGTGGTTTTATTATCTTTGGTGTACAGAACTGCTTGCTAAAATAATTTTGCAAATATTATCTATTTGTTTCATTTGTTTAACAACCCAAAATGCCATATTTCAAGAAATCCTAAATGAAGACTGCCAAGATTCACAAAAATCAGGGGGCAAAATGAAAATAGGAAGAACAAATACAAAGAATGTATTAGTAATATATAGAAAGAAAATATAAAGTGGAAATATCCATGAATGGCATGGTAAAAATACAGAGCTTCTAGGTTATATGCACACACACATAAACACAAACACACACACACACACACACACACATATATATGCATATATATAATATAGACCATAGATGACCATTGAATAATAGTAACATCATATATAACACATATATAATATACATATAAATATAGTATGCAGTATATGTGTACATATGTTTATATATGTTTATATATTATATGCACGTTGGATATTAGCATCAAATCAGTTAAGGGAATATTTAAATCAATTATATAAACAAATAGAAAACTGAGGAATCTTAATGTAGCTCTCTCAGACCTAGATAAATATAACAAAAATAACCCAAAAAAAAGTGTAACAATAAAGACATTAAATGCCTGAATAGAAATGTAAAAAAAAAAGAAATATGATAGATTTTTGGTAATTGCTGCATTAAAATAGAAAACCCAAAGGTCCGCAAAGTATTGCAGCTTCTTTGTCTTCGCCAGATCTTTAATGGTATCTTCGTTAAGCTTAACAAGCCTTCGATTAACATGCTGAGGATTGTGGAACCATATATTGCATGGGGTTACCCAACCCTGAAGTCTGTGAATGACTTGATTTATAAACGGGGTTATGGCAAGATCAAGAAACAGAGAATTGCCCTGACTGATAATGCCCTTATTGCAAAATCTCTTGGTAAATATGGAATTATCTGCATGGAGGACTTGATCCATGAGATCTACACTGTTGGCAAGCACTTCAAAGCTGCCAACAATTTCCTGTGGCCCTTCAAATTATCATCTCTATGGGGTGGAATGAAGAAAAAGACTACACATTTTGTGGAAGGTAGAGATGCTGGTAACAGGGAAGACCAGATCAACAGGCTTATTAGAAGAATGAACTAAAGGTCTCTACCATGATTGTTTTTCTAATGGTCTGTTATTAAAAATGCCTATGATAAAAAAAAAGGTGCTGCACATTGCACTTATTCACAAAGCATTGCACAAAGAAATATCTGGAGAACTACACCTACCTAATATTTCATTTCCCATGAAAGTAACAAACAACTCTAGAGAATATATATACATATATATATATATACACACACACACACACACACACATTTTACATATTAGTTGACATCAAAGATTGGAGTACATTTTCAGAAAACAGAATTACCTCTGTTTTAATATAGAAAGGAATCTTTCATAATCTGTCACATAAGCATGAAAGCATCATATTTTGAAGAGGGGGATAAAGTGTGCATTTTGTTCTAATATATCTTTTTTTAAAGCAAAAAATGTAGTAGATATTTTATTTTCTGTTCTCTCCAGCAAAAGGCTGTCTTTCCCTGAGATATCATATACAGTAAACTCTCAATCTATTTTTAAGTTGTGTCATCTTCCAAATGAATTATTTTTGTGTGTTTTTCATCTACATCAGCAATTGTTCCTGATTCCATCTTCCTGAAATCCATTTCCACTTCTTATAAATTGGGAATTGGGGTGTCAGAGCCCAAATTTGGTAGTTTTTATATATTTTTTTAATCTGGACCTCAGTATATAGAGGAAATATATTTAGCTACTAATCATAAGTTGAGTTGCCAATAGGAAACTGGAATAAAAGTTAAACACCCAGAGGGTGTCTCCAGAAGCCATATTAAATTTCACTCAGTCTCTCTTCTTTTTCTTTTTTTAATTATAAATATTTTTTAAATTTTTTTCCAGATTACATGTCAATACTATTTTTAAATATTTATTTTCTAATATCTTACAATCACTGTTCTCTCTCCCTCCTATCCCTACCTTGTCCCCAAAGAGGCAGATAATATGATACAGATTGTATAAATATTATCATTTAATATATATTGCCATATTCATTGTATTGTGAAAGAAAACACATTTTGCTTATGATAGAGAAAATTCATGGAGGAAATCAAGTAAAGAATGGTATGTTTCAATTTGCATTCAGACTTCATCTTTTCCTTCTTTGGCATGGGAGTCTTTTTTTTTTGTTCATGAGTCTCCTGGAGTTGTCCTGAATCCTTGTCTTTTTAAGAATATTTGTTATGTATAGTTGATCATCATACCTTATTGCTGTTACCATGTACAATGTTCCTCTGATTCTGCTTACTTCCTTTTGCATAGCTTCATTGAAATCTTTAGAGTTATTTTTTGTTTGTGACTGGACCTGTTATTTCATTAGCATCTCTAAAGTTAAGAACCTTCCTCTACCAGTGTCCACTAACAACTACTCTACTACTTGTAGATTCATAGAATTCTCCAAAGCACTGAGAGATAAAAAGAGCTTCCGGGGGTCATATAGCCAATATGTGTCCAAATGTTAAATTGTAAAAGTTTTGTACAAACAAAAAAAAGCAACCATGATTAGAAGGAAAGCAGAAAGCTAGGGGAATTTTTTGCAGGAAATATCTCTGATAAAATACTAATTTCTCAAATATGTAAAGAACCTTGCCTGCCACACTGGGAAATTAAGAAATCTGACTCTATGACACCTATTTATTGAAGTGAATCTTTGAGGCTTGGACTGGGTTGGAGTTCCCCCAATATTTAATTCACACATTACAATTTTCTGCCATTCCGCTTCATTGTATTTTGCAAATAAATTCTTATTTTAAATGGACATTGCTCCTTATTACCATTTCTTTACATAGTAAGTAGAATACTTTTTTTTTTCCTGGCTTAGGCAATTTCTAGAATTATTTTGCCTCCTCATTATGGTGATTTGTTTATAACAGCTAAACTTTTTCAGCAAAAGGTAATAATCAGTAACAACGTCTTTGCCTTTTTCTGTTTTCCTTTTTTATATTGATTGCTCATCTGAAATGATCAAAACTGTAGCAAGTATAACATCTTATGTTCTTTAGCCTTTCTTCAAACTTGTTATTGATTTTGACTTTGTCCTAACAACCAATTAAATGGTCAGAATGATGTGATTTTGTTCATTGCAATGTACTTCATTTTAAGATACAATCAATTTCATTTTTTATGATGATTTATCATATGTGTCATCTCCAGAACCTTTTTATTTACTTCTGGAAGAAGACATTCCTGATAGATAAATTCTTTTTGTTTATTTGTTAGGTATCTCAAAATGTACTTCCCCTTAATAGATTCACCACCAACAACCCCAGAAGTGAAATTCTTTGAGGCAGAGTTGGCAAGTACTCCTCAGAGGTGTGGAAATCTTCAGATAGCCTCTGGCAAGGTAAAAGAGCCCTTTCTCACACTTCCCAAATGAGTAACAAAAAGAAAACTCTTGATTTTAATTTTGATACATATGCACCTTGTCTCTGATATCTGTCACTTTTATTATTTCATCAACTGGACAGTAAGTTGTGGAGAATGAGGGATATATGATTTTTTTTTAATTACTTTAAGCAACACTTTATTTTACATATTTTTCATCATTCTCCTTTTTGTCCTCCTTGAAGTTTCTAAAAACTAACATATGTACTTACCTTTGTTTTAATGATCTTGTTCAATTCATCACAGATTTTTTTCCCTTTCTGCTCATTCTTTGCAGGAGACGTTAATGCTTAAACTACACCCATCTTCAAAGTAACATTTTTTAAATTATGTTCATCATGAGTATTTTAACATGAGATGATTAAATGTCCTAGGAAATAATATTTACTCCAGGAGGATTTGCTCTTTTCCATATTTAAAAAAATTTAAACTCTATAACTTACTGTCTCTACAATAATGTCTAATATTAGTAAAAAAGCATCACACATTAGCAAAGTTGCAGGATACAAAATAAACCCACATAAGTCATCAGCATTTCTATATAATTCCAACACAGCTCAGCAGCAAGAACTAGAAAGAGAAATCCCATTCAAAATCACCTTAGACAAAATAAAATACTTGGGAATCTATCTCCCGAGACAAACACAGGATCTATGTGAACACAACTACAAAACACTTTCCACACAACTAAAACTAGACTTGAACAATTGGAAGAACATTAACTGCTCATGGGTAGGACGAGTCAATATAATAAAAATGACCATCCTACCCAAACTCATCTATCTATTTAGTGCCATACCCATGGAACTTCCAAAAACTTTCTTTGCTGATTTAGAAAAAAAACATAACAAAGTTCATTTGGAAGAACAAAAGATCAAGGATATCCAGGGAAATAATGAAAAAAAAATACAAAGGAAAGGAGTCTTGCAGTCCTAGATCTCAGACTATATTACAAAGCAGTGGTCATCAAAACAATTTGGTACTGGCTAAGAGACAGAAAGGAGGATCAGTGGAATAGACTGGGGGCAAGCAACCTCAGCAAGACAGTATATGACAAACCCAAAGATCCCAGCTTTTGGGACAAAAATCCACTATTTCATAAAAACTGCTAGAAAATTGGAGGACAGTGTGGGAAAGATTAGGTTTAGATCAACACCTCACACTCGACACCAAGATAAATTCAAAATGGGTGAATGACTTGAACATAAAGAAGGAAACTATAAGAAAATTAGGTGAACACAGAATAGTATACATGTCAGATCTTTGGGAAGGGAAAGACTTCAAAACCAAGCAAGAATTAGAAAGAGTTACAAAATGCAAAATAAATAATCTGGAATACATCAAATTAAAAAGTTTTTGTACAAACAAAACCAATGTAACCAAAATCAGAAGGGTAGCAACAAATTGGAAAACAATCTTCATAAAAACCTCTGACAAAGGTTTAATTATTCAAATTTACAAAGAACTAAATCAATTGTACAAAAAATCAAGCCATTCTCCAATTGACAAATGGGCAAGGGACATAAACAGGCAGTTCTCAGCCAAAGAAATCAAAACTATTAATAAGCACAGGAAAAAAGTGCTCTACGTCTCTTATAATCAGAGAGATGCAAATCAAAACAACTCTGAGGTATCACCTCACACCTAGAAGATTGGCTAACATGACAGCTATGGAAAGTAATGAATGCTGGAGGGGATGTGGCAAAGTGGGGACCCTAATTCATTGCTGGTGGAGTTGTGAATCGATCCAGCCATTCTGGAGGGCAATTTGGAACTATGCCCAAAGGGTGATAAAAGACTGTCTGCCCTTTGATACAGCCATAGCACTGCTGGGCTTGTACCCCAAAGAGATAATAAGGAAAAAGACTTGTACAAGAATATTCATAGCTGCGCTCTTTGTGGTGGCCAAAAATTGGAAAATGAGGGGATGCCCATCAATTGGGGAATGGCTGAGCAAATTGTGTTATATGTTGGTGGTGGAATACTATTGTGCTAAAAGGAATAATAAAGTAGAGGAATTCCATGGAGACTGGAACAACCTCCAGGAAATGATGCAGAGCGAAAGGAGCAGAACCAGGAAAACATTGTACACAGAGACTGATACACTGTGGTACAAGGGAACGTAATGGACTTCTCCATTAGTGTCAATGCAATGTCCCTGAACAATCCGCAGGGATCTAAAAAATACTATCCACAAGCAGAGGATAAACTGTGGGAGTAAAAACACCGATGAAAAGCAACTGCTTGACTACAGGGGTGGAGGGGATATGACTGAGGAGAGACTCTAAATGAACACTCTAATGCAAATACCAACAACAGGTAAATGGGTTCGAGTCAAGAACACATGTGATAACCAGTGGAATCGTGCTTCAGTTATAGGAGAGGGAAAGGTGGTGGGAGGAGGGGAAGGGAGGAAAAGAAAATGATCTTTGTTTCCACTGAATAATGTTTGGAAATGACCAAATAAAATAATGTTTAAAATATATAAAAAAAAAAAGCATCACACAGTTCCTTGTTCATGATCCATAGTATTTTTATATTTATAACATTTTTTATGTTGTAAGAATCTTTCAAAATTAAATGGATAGTTAGGTGGCACAGACTCATTACCAACTTAGCTAGAGTTATTTTGAAATTCTTTGCCTTCTTCACCAAGCCCCCAGTATACTCATCATTGAGAATTCTCATAATCTTATAAAATCCAGTCAACCTTGTTATTCACACTTCATCAGTATCCTTTGCTCCCCTGATTGAAAGATGGAGCCATAAACTCCTCCATTTAAGTAGGAGAACAAGATTGACATTAAAAATAATGTCTTCTTTCCTACCATCCACATCCACTTATTTTGGACTTCTTTTTCCTCTCCACCAGGCCCTCGTTCTAGGTACTTCCCCCTCCACTCACCAACTAGCTTTTCAATTTTCAACTTTTAACTTTTCAACCTCCTTTTTACGTGTAGCCTTTTTCATTAGCTTGTAAGCAACTTCAGGTTGAGGAATGCTTTTCTTTTTTCTGGATACATATTCCCAGCACCTAGCACAGTACCTGGAACATAGTAGGTCTTTAATAAATGCTTATTAATTATAGACAGTACAAAGAAGCTTGGATCGAGTTCTAGGAATACCTGAGTTCAAATGTGGGTTCAAACACTTATAAACTGATAATCCTGGGTAAGTCATTTCACCTTTGTCTACTTCTCCTATTTGTAAAATAGAGGTAATAGCAACTCCTGCCTCGAGAATTGTTGTAAGGACAACTTATGTAAAGCACTTTGGAACCCTTAAAATGGCATATAACTGCTAGCTATTAAACTGAGTGATTTAGAAATTATACACTTTGCATAAGCCACAACAAGGCTAAAATGTCTGGGCATCTCATTTCCTCAAGATTAGCCTGCTTCAGATTTGTGCTTAATCTTCTAAAGTATTAGAGTCCTCTTTTGATTTTGCAAATCTGTTACCTTAACTACCGTTGAGGGTCTTTTATCTATGATTAGGTCAATTTTCTACAGAGCTAAACATTACACTCCCACTTTAGAAGCCATAAATATTTTGTTTTGCATTCGACCAAGCTGGCTAAGTCAGTTGAGATCACTGGATTTTGGAATTAGAATCCAGAGAATATAATCCCTATTTTATGTGACAAAATACAGTCCTAGACACTGAGGACCTTTCCCATGAAGGGTCTGCCAAGCATTTACCCTCTACTCTGCATTCCAACTCTACAGTGAGGCTCCAATCCCCAACACATGCTTGCTGATAAGACTGTTTATGAAGAGCTCACAGAGATGCTCATATGGAGACTAGAAGTGATACAAGGTCTCCCTGAGGAACTTTGGTATTGATCGTGAGACCCGGGAGACGTTGGCACATGGAACGGCATGCCCATATTAAAGAAGGCATTGTGCTTCATAAGGAAAACACAATGGCAGTAGCTCAAAAGAAACACAAGATGTGCACATTTAAAAGATCTCCATCCCAAAGGTTCATGTGGCAATTTGCATAGTAGAGCCTTCTGAGTTAATGTATATCTGATGAGCCATAGTAGGACACACTATACGCTGACCCTGACATAGTGATATCATTTTGGTCCTTTTCGAGTATAAAAAACTGTAAAAATGGAGATTTTGAACCCTAGACTTCAATCCCCAGAAGTCCTTGTTTTCCCAGAATTCCCTATAATCTCACCTGAGTCTCCACCTGGGCGAGATCACAATTAGTGAAAAACTGGCAAAACTGGCAGTAACACCTCCCACTCTCTGTCTTCCATTCCATTTCAATGATGTAGTAAGTAAGCAAAGCATGTGGACTTTAAATGGGCTAATCAGCCATGGGCACATGGTTTTACTTTGTATCCTTGATTTTCTAATAATCCTTAATAAATCTCATTAAATATAAATATTTTTTATTATTAGAAGTATGCTTTTAAATTTTACAGAACAACAAACAAATTGTTCAATGACCACTATATACTATACCTCAAGAGTCTATTTTGAAAGAAAATATTCAGGGGGCAGCTGGATGGCTGAGTGGATTGAGAGCCAGACCTAGAATGGGGATGTCCTGAGTTCAAATATGGACTTGGACACTTCCTAGTTGTGTGATCCTGGACAAGTCACTTCACCCCCATTGCCTAGCCCTTACTACTCTTCTGCTTTAGAACCAATACATAGTATCAATTCTAAGATGGAAGTTAAGGGTTTAAAAAAATAAAGAAAATATTCATCATTTACAGCATAAGGCTTCTGAGTAATCTACAATTCTTTGTTTTACATATTTCAAGGTCAAGATATTTTTCTACTTATTTTTCATTTCCTTTGCTTTGAGGGTACCAAATACCAGTGTTTATATTGTTTTATAAGAAGTCTCTTTAACAATAGCTTCATTTTTCAAATATGTGAATTGGGTCAGTTTGATAAAAATATATTCTTAAATTGACAGATGGTAAAAGGACATGAACAGGCAATTCTCAGATGAAAAGAGTAAAGCTATCTTTAGCCATATGAAAAATGTTCCAAATCATTATTAATTAGAAAAATTGCAAATTAAGACAATTCTGAAGTACCACCTCACCCCTGACTCATATGATGAAAAAGGAAAATGATATATGTTGGAAGGAATATGGGAAAGCTGGGGCACTAAAACACTGTTGGTTGAACTGTGAACTGATAAAACCATGCTGGAGAGCAATCTGGAACCATGCCCAAAGGACTATTAAACTATGCATACTCTTTGACCCAGAAATACCACTATTCAGTCTGTATCCCAAAAAGATCAAAGGTAGGGAGAAAAAAACTGGAAACTGAAAGGTTGTCCAGCAATTGGGGAATGAATGAACAAGTTGTGGTATATGGTTGTAGTGGAATACTATTGTGTGATAAGAAATGAAAAACAAGATGATCTCCAAAAAAAAAAAAAACCCTTGAAACACTTAGATGAAATGATGCAAATTGAACAGAACCAGGAGAATGTTGTACACAGTAAGAGCAATAATATGTGATTATCAATTGTGAATAACAACATTTATCAGCAATGCAAGGATGAAGGACACCTAGAAGGGTCTCATGATGAAAAAGTCTATCCATAACCATAGGAAGGAACTGTTGAAGTCTGAATACAGATTGAAGAATACTGTTCTTTACTATTTCCTCCATGAATTATTCTCTGGTATAAGTGATATGTTTCTTCTTTCCCAACATGATAAACATGGATTTATGCATTGTATGATAACACAGTTCAAACTATAACCTATATAAGATTATCTACCATCTCAGGAAAGGGGAGGAAAAGAGGAGAGAAAATGGATGGCAAAATGTTAGAAAATAATTATTAAAAATTGCATCACCATATAATCTGGAAAAATTTAAATAATCCTTTGTCTCACTTAGAGATTTTGTTTTACTATCCTTATTTTGTTTTAATCCTTTCATCTCATAACCACTAATGATATTTAGAACATATTTATCTCAAAAATTGTATCTTTTCTGTTTAAATGAAAATAATACACTTATGATGTCAATTTTTTTCATTGAAATAGTTTCTATTGTTTCATTGAAAATGATCTTTTTAACATTGAAATTTTAGAACCAGTTTTTGTTTACTCTAATAATGTTTACTTTTATGATTGCTATGATTCCACAATACTTTTTATTTTAAATCTATTTTTAAAATATCTGTGTATTTGAAACCTGTAGACAAAATATAATCTTTACTACACTCCAATTAATTTTCCTAAATGAATCATTATCCTTTTACAAATATATAATGAGTCACATATAGCAGCTGGCTTGCTTCAAAGAGAAATGTTAGAAGGGTGGGGCTGGTATAAGTTCTCTGGATCATTAAAGAATAAGGGGAGTTCCCAAGTCTTTATTAGTTTAAAGGAGATGTAATTAACCTTTTTTTTTTTTTTTGATTCATGTATCCCTTTGACTGTCTGGTGAAGGCTGTGGAACCCTTCTCCTAATGATTTGTTTTGGTTTTTAATACACAATAAAGGCATACTATTAGTGCTTAGTGAAAATAAATTATTTTTTCCTCTATCCAGGTTCACCTTGAAGGCTCTTTCTTGTGAACCTCTGCTTTTACTTTCAGATTTTCTTTCATCCAAACTCTTCTATTGAATCAATTTCACTTTAACTCCCACCAGAATGATCTCTGAAATTTTAGGGCAATCTAGATCTCCATTTCTCACTGTCCTCCTTTCTAAGTTTCTCCTTATGTCTTTCAGGTTAGAATTCTGGAAAAACTAAACACTAGGTTCCAATCTGCAAGGGCTATCCTTCCTCAACCCAATTAAAGTTATGCCCTCCTATTCTCTTTGTGACCTTGGACAAGTCATATAACTTCCCTGGATCTCAATTTCCTCATCTACAAAATGAAGGAGTTGGACTTCTGTAGCCTCTAAGGTCTCTTTCCCACTCAGAATCTAAGATTTATGAACCTGCAACCTTTCTCCCTTACTGACCTCCCCTTTCCCAGCTAAGACTGAGTAAGAAACCCATAACACAGAGAAGTTAAGCCAAGATTAGCTCTCAGAATTCCCAGTAGATAAACAATATTATCTCATCTCTCTAGGTGTGCTGTCTAGAGCAGCCCTTTACTTTCTGCTTATGCAAATATGGTTGTTTACATTTTAGAATCTTATTTAAAATATTAGACTGCTGTGAATTTATCTCCTAATCATTGTTATAACAATGACACAAATTATTTAATTTATATTCCTGATGTTTTGAATAAAACATCTGTAAATCCAAACCCCATTGAACCTTGGTTAACCTTAATTTCCTTTTTTTCCCCCTAAGCATGTATTCTCCCCTTCAAATATAAACTTTGTCTAGCTATAGCTTCAGGAGTAGGTAAGGAACTATGCCCCACCCACCCTGTAAGTGACATTCTCCTCAGTATAAATAAGAAACAAACAAAACTATCAGCAATGCATATTTTTCTATAACATATATTCTGATTTTTAGTGAGCAAAGTATCCTTTGCTTTGGTTGAAGTATTTAGATTCTTGTCTTCTTAAGTAAAAATTAAGGTCTCCATCAGTAATAAGCTTGCTTCTAGGAGTACCTTTCAAGATCCCTTAGAATTCAAGATAATTAAAAACCCAGTAACTCACTAATCAATTAACAGTTAAAAAAAAAAACTCAAGGAAAAAAAAACAACAACTTAAATTGTAATTTACATCTCCAAGAGAAATCAATATTATATTTAGTTTAGTTTCTGGATAATATTAGGAGTAGAAACACTGCACCAAATGAATCACGACTGGAAATTTGATTACTAAAAAGCACTGTGATGCTATGATAGACATTACATGTCTCTCCTTTCATCTTGTTGCAATATCAAATTTTTCCCACTAAAAGTATTCTTCAGTCTCTCTGTTCTGATGCCCTTAAAACTACTGCTTTGATACTGTAATACATTTCTAGCAAATGATGAGCCTTAAATTAATTTTACTCTTACAAAGAAGAAACTACAAACAAGAACTGTTTTTAATAATTTTATTTACAAGTTACTAATGTGCAATTTGTTGCTTGTCAAAACAGTAGAAATTATATTCCTGTTTCATGTTAAATATAATTAGCCAATACTTTCAGGAGGATATTCAAGCAGAGGAGGTGACTTTTATTTGCAAGCTGCATTGGCAATTTGGGAATTTGTCTATGTTCCTACTATCTCTGAATGTAAAGGGGATTTTTAAAATCCTATTTTCTATTCAAGAGGGATCTGATAGAAACCAATTTGCAGAGTTTTCTTTGTGTCTGAGTACAAAATTTCTTTAGCAGAAACAAAATCTTTGTAGAGGAAATCATTTGGACTCAGCATATGAAAATTATGGATTTTTTCCTTTAGTTCTATTTTTTTAAAGTTCTCAATATTTTTGCTAAATTTCCAATATTTTTCGAAACATTACAAAAAGGTTTTCATGTAGCTTTGTTGAGACTAAGTATATTTATTTATTTATATGGTTAATAAACAAACAAGTTTTCAATTTTTAAGAAACATTTTGGTGATATATTTTATTCTTTAATTTAAAAAAAAAACATTTGTTTCCTGACATTTCCCTCTCTAACTCATATCTCTTGATACACAATCAAATGATTGGATAAAAACCAAATGCTAAGTCGTATAAGCAGCATATCAGTAGAAGTGTAATTTTGGGAAATCTCCATTAGTAATTATTGAATACAGAGAGTGAGATATTTATTATCCAGATTTTCCAGTTGGATAAAAGCCCTGCCCATTCCTGAATTCAATACTATAATAGCAAACTAAAAACAAAACTAAACAAAAAATAGAACATTTCCATTTTGAAAAAAGCATTAACATCTAATGGACAAACATAATGGTGTTCAGAATCAAACAGGTGGAGAACTTTGGAGTAGCTTGAGAAATCTGAATAATATCATTTCAAAATCTTCCTATCTCTATTCTTGCAAATTCTACTACTCTCTGATGGCTATAAGCTTCATTTTTCTAATGGCTATGAGCCTGACTTAAATTTTCTGTACTTCCTCCAAGCTTTCCACAGTTTCTTCTTACCCATAAACCTTTTTAATTTTCTCCTCATCTCCTACATTTTCTCTTTACTTCTATAACCTCTTAAATTAATTTCAATTATTTTTGAATTGGGCCACACAATTTAATTTAGCAAGTATTTATTAAGCAACAAATATGGGCCACACAGTGTGATTTGTCTGGCAATAAAATGAGCAAGTTTAAAAAATCTCTGTATTCTATGAGTTTACATTCTATGGAAGGAGAACAGGAAGAAAACAACCACAAAAATAGTAAAGTAGCTAACATTTTGTAGAATGCTTCCTAATAATTACTATATTTAGTTTTTTAAAAAATTCCTAAAAAACAGAGTAAGACCATTAACTTTTTCAGTTGAACACTATAGATATATTAAAGGACAATCACAGAACAGGGTTCTTTCTTTTCCAATTTTCCTATCTCTGATGTGCCCAGTGTAAAGATTAAAATTGATATTCAATATTCTAATAATTATTTTAATACTATTTATTAAAATCAACTTAGATCAAAGGGAAAATAATACCACAGAAAAGCTGAGATGCTCCCTCCTCCACACTGGTCAAAAAAACAGAGAGCAAGCTCCCCGGAGCAAGGGAACATGAGCAGTGGAAAAGGAATTAACACTCAATCAACATAAATGACACACAAACAGGAAAAGGAAAAGAGACTTGTGGGAAATTTTATGGCTAAAGATTCTAAATCAATGCATGCCCCTGTGATCCTTTGGGAAACCAGTCTCTCCAATGGATCATGAAAACAAAACTAACTTATAACTTGAACTAGAGATATACACAAATATTGTAGTTTTTAAAGGAACATTACAATAATTTGGTGACAACAGGAAAATAAAAAGGAATAGGAACAAAATCAATAATAAGTGCATTGACAAAAAAACAATTGGGGGACAGTCACATTTGGAATGAGTGAACATTCAAAAGAAAAGCATTTCAAACCCCCCCAAAGTTCAAATTTTCCATATCTCAAAATTCAATCTGGATCATCTGGTGCAGCATGTGGTCTCTGCAGGCATCTTCAAGGCACCTTCTAGATTCTGGGAGGTAGTCTCTTGTTCTAAATTAAGCGAATTAAAGTCAAAGTTCACAACAATAACATAGACCCCCCCCCCCTGAGAAAAATAATAACACATTCCCCCCCTGAGGAGGATACAGGGATAAACATAGGAATTACACAGGGATACATGGTCAAGTCATAAGGCATATGAATCAAGTATCAAAAATATCAAAGAAGTCAAAGAAACTAAAAAAAATAGCTTCTGAGTGAGATATAGAATATAAAAAGAAAACTTGAAAAAATTCTGGGAAGAAGGAAAAAAGGAAAAAATTCACAAATCACAACAGTTTCTTATAGTGATCTATGTCCTATAAACATGCAATAACAATCACTCACTAACCCAATATAGCAGTCTGGATGGCAATAAGTTGCCACATCATGAGAGAAAATAGAAAAAGAGACTAAATTTCAAGACAAATGGGAAATAGAAATCCCTGGTTCAATCTTTCCCTTTGCTTTTTCAGGATAATGGAGCCACATCAATCAATGTTATATGTTCTTGATATAGAATGTGGTACAAGGAAATGCTGCATTTTACATATGTTAAACAGCTGCAACCTCTAGCCTCACACATGATTAAGTCATTGTGCTCCTTTGTGGTCCATTTCTCCTTGGATTTGACATAGTCATCAAGCAAAAATCTCATATTTAAATAACTAGTGGAAGGTTGTCATAGTCCAAACCTTTTTGGGAATGCTTTTTATATGTTAGGTAAATGGACATCTTAGGTTATGCTACTGCATAAAGTGAAAATAGTTTAAAAAAAAAAAGCCTTTTCAATACCACTGATATGTGTTTCAAAGGCAAAAAATGAGAAAAGAAGTGAAAAAAGATATTAAAATTGTGTATATTTCATAATTACAGATGTTAAAATACAGAGACTAGTTTTCAAAAAAAAAATATTCATTTCCTCTTTGACTTACCATGATCCATAGTGTGAGTGCAAATGAGGTAGATAAAACAATCTGAGTGCAAATGAGGTAGATAAAGCAATAATACATTCAAGAAAATCCAAAAAAAAAAATTAGAAAAGGCACAAAATGTTACAAAAGGCAAATCAGGTCAATATAGGTCACTAATACAGATTTCCTTCTATGAGGTAGTATATGTGTTGCCTTCAAGGCAATTTGTGCAAATACAAGGATCAACCAAATGAAGTGCAACAAAATAGTACAAATCCAGTAATAATGAAGTCTTATCATAATCAATAGTCAAATACAATCAGTGCAAGCAATTATTCATCATCAACAGAAGGTACATGGCTACAGTGAATCCATGAGTCCCTCTCTCCAATTTTTATGGCTATTGGTATAGTTAGTAGGACCTGGAATGGTCCATCATAAACAGGTTCAGTTGACCCAGTACATTTGAAATTCTTTATGTACACACTATCACCTGGGTTTAAATCATGAAGCAAGAAATCTATGGGGTCTGCTTGAACAAAAACTCCAGAGTCATGGCATGCTTTCAACTTTGTAATTGTCCGATATGTGTAGCAATAGTTGTATCCCCTCCCAACAGTGAGGTATAAGCAGGGGTAAATGATTGTGCCTGAATAGGTGAATGTCCAAATAGCATCTCAAAAGCTGAGATGTGTAAATCATCTCTGAGTCTGCCTCTGAGATAAAATAGGGCCAGAGGTAGAATGTCAGGCCACTTTAAATGAGTCTCCATGCACAATTTGCCAATCATGGTCTTAAGTTCTTTATTCATTCATTCAACTTGGTCAGAGCTCTGGGGATGATATGGTGTATGAAATTTTGGAGTTATCCCCAAACATGAATAAATTTGAGATGAGACCAAATTGGTAAAATGAGTTCCTTTATCCGCACAAATACATGCTGGCAGGCCAAAATGAAGAATAATTTCTTTCAAAAGGACTTTGGCAACAAAAGCCACTGTGGCATGAGCAGTAGGAAACCCTTCAGGCCACCTGGTCAGTTGAGCAACTATGACCAAAGTTGAAATGAAGTCATTTTGGAGGTGCTCAAATGATGTGTAAGTGAGAGGACATCTACCAAAGGCTTTTCCTTGAAAGGAGTGTTGATTAAAGGTCTGTCAGGTAGGACAAGTTGTGCATACTTTGGAGGCAATTGTAGTTATTCAAGGTGCTATATATACCCTTTTAACAGAGTCTGCAATACCTTGGGGGCTAAAATGATCATGTTTATGAATGCAATGACAAATCTGGTTATAGAAAGCTCTAGGGAACAGGGATTTGTCATCTGATGCTACCCATACTCCATTTATCTGTTTTGCTTTAAGTTTTTGCTTCCATTTTCCCATTTCCTTGTCATTATAAGAAAGGGATAGATCCAAATCATCAGTAATTGTTATTGGCATAATTAATTCAGGTGCTTCTAAAGCAGCTAGTTTGGCTGTCATGTCTGCTTGGCTATTTCCCCTGGAGACAGAGTCAGTGCCACCTGTATGTGCAGAGCAGTAAACGACAACTATGGCTTGGGGAGCTGAATGGAAGAAAGAAGTAATGCAAATAATAAGATTTGCATTGGCAATACATTTTCCAACTGATGTT
Organism: Monodelphis domestica; assembly: GCF_027887165.1. Taxonomy (NCBI): domain Eukaryota; kingdom Metazoa; phylum Chordata; class Mammalia; order Didelphimorphia; family Didelphidae; genus Monodelphis; species Monodelphis domestica. The sequence continues at coordinate 106,049,088 of NC_077234.1, forward strand.
AAGAATCCCCTTTGGAGCCATAGCATGCCAACAGCTAGGGCTGGGGGGGGGGGGGACAGGAGAGGGGTAATACTCACAAACTGGTACAGGAACAGGAGTCAGCAGAAGCGGCAGAAAGCTGGGGGGGGGGGGCAGGTATGGCAGTTGCAGGAGTGACTAAGCCAGGCGTGACAAGGCTTCAGCTGCTTCAGGAAGTAGTGGCTGAGGCAATAGCAGTACAGGTGTGGGCCCTAGGTGCTGTGGCTGAAGTAGCAGCTCAAGGCAGTGGGGAGGAGTGAGCCTGCCACTTAGCCAGGATTTGGTCAAGCTCCGGGAGGGAATAGCCAATCAGGTTTATTGGGCTGCTCTCCAAGCTGTGGGAGGGGAACAGCTTCTCCTCCAAGTCCTCCAAACTTAGCAGCTGGGCCAATAGGAGAGCAATCAGCAGACTAGGGTGGAAAATATCACAGCTGCTGGAGGCAGCAATTCCTGTCAATGAGGAAGGAAACATGTCACATCTGGGGAGACTCCAGCAGTAGCCAGAGTTCGAAAACTCAGGGTAGAGGAGTCCTTAAAAAATTCTCAGTTCATGATACACTTTGGTACAATCAAATGTAATGGACTTCTCCATTAGTGGCAATGCAGTGATCCTGAACAATCCAGAGGGATCTATGAGGAAGAACACTATCCACATTCAGAGGAAAAACTGTGGGAGTAGAAAGACAGAAGTAAAACAATTGCTTGATTACATAGGTAGAAGGGAATATGATTAGGGATATAGGGATGATTCTTGTAACCAAGGAATAATGTTCTAAATTGACTAAATAAAATTCTCAGTTCAGATCCCTTTGTAAATTGCCAAAATGTAAAGATTAAAATTAATATTTGATACTCCAAGTATTATTTTGATACTATTAATTAAAATCAACTTAGAACAAAGGGAAAGTAACACCACAGAAAATGCTCCCTCCTCCATGCTGGTCAAAAAAACAGAGTGAGCTCCCCGGAGGAAGGGAACATGGGCAACAGAAACAGAACTAAAGCTCAATCAACTTAAATGACCCACAAACAGGGAAAGGAAAAGGGAATTGTAGGAAATATAGTCTCTAGAGTTCAAGATTCTAAATCAATACACAAGAAATAAATTTTTAAAAATAAGCTTTCAAACTTCCATAACTATTTTATTATTTTTGTGGTGGTAATAGGCAGAGAGTCAAAAAATTATCTCTATCTCACATTTGATGGCACACAACTGAGCAGATAACTATTAGTGGATCAACAACTACTGGCTATATGCATTCTTTTAACAATAAAAACATTTTTGTTGTTCAGTTGTGTCGGATTCTTCATGAACCCATTTGGAGGTTTTCTTGGCAAAGATACTGAAGTGGTTTCCCATTTTCTTCTGCACCTTATAAACCTTAAAATTTCTTAGACTTATGAATGTTGGAAATTTCACCATTGGGAAATTTCATACTGGAAAAAATTTCCTACTGATAGTAAGAACTCTATTGGAATATGAAACTCCTTGGCATGGGAGGATCCTTCTCCTCCCTACTTAAGACTACTTTAGGACAGAAACCTTTTGCTAAACAATGGAAAGGGCTTTGACCTATGCTTAAGCATAGAACAGGAAGTTCTTTGAGTCATGATTGATTTTAGAATTGATACAATAGAGATACTTGGAATGACAGAACCAGGTCTTGGAAACTACAATCTCCACCCTACTCAGAGTAACAGGATTTAGGAAGGGCTGCAGCAAAGATCAAGATTTAATTATTTGAGAATATGACCTTCAACAGACATGTGCAAAGGGGAGAGACCTCTGGGCGGTCCTGGGTTAAGCTAGAGCCACCATTGGCACAGGGGAGACATCAACAGTGATTGGTAGATGTGAGAACTGAGGGGAGGGAACTTAGATTTTTGGCTTAAAGATAGCTAGGTCTGAGGACTGGAGGAGGGTGGATGCTTTGGAGGAGGTCTGAGAGGAGAGAGGTCCTGGAGGGAGAGCTCCTGGAGAGGTCTTGAAGGAGGCTGTGGAAGGAGAACTCAGGAGGAGTCAGGAGGAGAATTCTCTGGAAACATTTCTTGAAAGGAGGCTCTCTTGAAGGTGGAGCCTGAGGTTGGCATGAGAACCTTACCTAGAGAGATCTTGGGTGAGTGATAAAACCAACTGACTGATTTACCTCTTAGGACTGAGGTCTAGGCCTTATTGGCTTGAGGCCCTTCATTCTTATTCCTTTCTTTCTTTCTTTTTCTATTGATTAATCAGTGTATTATAAATTAAATTTCTCTATAAAACCCAGTTGGCTTGAGCATATTCATAAATTGGGAATATATTCCCTGGCGACCATCTTATATTTATATAAAACCAAGACACAGTAGAAAACATATTTCAGCGGTCATAATTGTTATATATTTCCCTTGCTCCCAAACATTTTAATTATCACAGTTTATGGCTCCCACTCTCTTATCTACAACTATTTAACGCTCAAAACTATTTTAAATCTAACAACCTCCTTTTGCAGATGAGGAACTGAGGGAAACATCATTAAGTGATTTGCTCAGGGTCTGAGGTCAGATTTGAAATCATCAAGATGAAATGTTCTGATTCCTAGCCCAGTTCTCTATCCACTCTGCATTCTGGGGCACTCAAGCTTTGTTAGGAAAGGCAATAATCTCTGCCGTAGGGGCACATGCTGATGAGAAGATTCCTTCTCTCCTTTATGAAGTAAAAAAAAATTCAATTCAATATAGCAATAATTTGTGAAGGAACACCTATATTCTACATACTATCCCAAGCACTGGTGGTATGGAGACAAATAAAATAACCCCTGCCCTCAAGATGCCTACATGCTGCGAGCCTAAAGCTCATGTACACAGAGAAGTACATGTATTTTCTAAATAAAGGTTTCTGATAGAAATTATGGGACAGATATTGACTACAAACATTTTTATACAGAATCAGTTGATTATTTGGATCATGACAATATGAATAAACATGAGTTTGAGCACTAGAAGTAATCTGCCATGTCTTAAGAGTTATAAGCTAATTTTACTAGAAAGGAACTAGATAATATAGACCTTAAATAGCTTTTTCCATTTGTGGGAGAGTAACCTCTATACTCTCAGGCCATGCTCAGGAAGATAATAAAATCTATAAAAGAGTCTTTGTGAGGAAAGCACTTTGTAAACCTTGACATGCTATATAAACCTAGATTGTTGATTTTATTATTGTTGCTAAAGGTTATCATTTTCAGTAGCATGTCCTATTAGGTAGAAAAGCAATAGAATAATAAAGTTCCACTGAGAAATTTAATGGTCTTAATCTGTTTTTTTTTTTTAGGAAATTAAAAAAAACTAACTTTAGTAATTATTAGGAAGCATTCTATAAAATATTAGCTATTATTATTTTTTGTGGAACCAAATGCCAACTACAACACGTATGCCAAGTATAGAGTAAATAATGAATGTATAGTGATTGGCTCACATATATTATCTGTCTGACCATTAGGAAATCACTTGACTTCTCCTTTTCCTAAAGTCTCTAAGACTGCAAATTATAGATGAGATGCCCATCAACACTGATAAGTTTCCTTATCTCAGAGTGCCTATGCCAGTGAAATCACAGGTCTCATCCCTACCATTATTATTTTCATTCCTATTATCATTCCTTCTGAAGCTCCAACACTTTTTTTTTTACTTTTGCATGTATGTGTATCAATGTCCTTACAAACCTATTCATAATGGCAGTGTTATGTGTAAATATAAAATAATGGCAAAAGAGAGCATTGAAAGAAGATAGATTTTTAAAAGTGTTTGAGAGAGTCTATGAAAAGGACTAAAGACTGTCATGTCCCTAGTGTATATGTATTTAGAAGAAATTCCTAAATAGTGAATTCCCAAGAAGTGAATGTGAATGCTACTAATATAAAATGTGGTTAGATTTGGGGGATTATGGGACATATTTACATATTTACAAACATAATAATTGGGTCTTTGTAAGCTTAAAGTATATAATTCAATATTGGGACACAGCAATTAAGTATCAGGGATAATAGAATGGACAACATTTGGAGATCAGCCAAAAAAAAAAAAATCCGTAATAATCATGACTCATGAAAAATAGACAAATGCATAGGCTCCTGAAGTAGGATTCCACATCAAAAATATCTAATCCTTAATTTCAGCTGCCAATGATCAAAAAAAGTAATTGCCAGGATCTGGTCATGCTTCTTCTAATGGTGTTATGCTATTGGATAGACCTCAGGCACAAAAGGCTATTGGGAAATTCAAGTATAACTCGATGAGGTAATTTCTTTGCAAAGGATACAACAAATACTAATTTACCACATAAAAGAGGAAAACCACATACAATCAGTCCAGGAACCTTTTAGATTCAGCTATAATGAAGATATTGTTCAGAACCATTTATCCTACTAGAAATATGGTTCATGTGATGCTGACAAAAGCCAGAACTAGCTTATTTTACATTAATGGCGTAAAAGCCAGGTGTACAGGCTAGGATTATCTGGGCTAGTATGACTGTACCTTTGACTTTTCAAACAATTGGGGTATTTAAAAAATTATCCCTATTCTTTCCTCTCTTTTATGTGCTTAGTTATTTTTTGTTCCTTTCTTCATTTTCCATTTCAGTTTTGCCAGTGAAACCAGGTATTGAATGAAGGCTTCATTATGAATTGAGATCTGGATTCTAAAGGGAATCTAGAATGTGTAAAATCTACTTTCAAAGCTTAGATTTTATTTTTGTCATTTCTACAAAGCTTTAACATGAGTTCCATTTTTAAAATAAGAACTCCATAAAGGCCAGTATCCCTAACTGGGAAAGCAAAAACCAAACAAAATAAATATTCCAGCCTACAGAATGAATCAGATGTAATACCTGATTTTCAAGCAGAAATTTGAAAAGAGGTCAAATGAATTGTCAGTTTATACAATTTAGAATCAGTAATTTCTAACTTTTTTCCATCACTAATATTTTTGGTGATGGCTATAAATATGTGTTCTCATTTTGAATTTAAATGAAACCATACTTATTTAAATTCAAAATTTAAAACCTCAAAGCTCCTACCCCTAACCATGGGAAATTGTAATGTATATCTCTCTTGGACTCTAGAAAATCCTGTAAGAAAGAAAAGATTGCCACATTCTATAGACTTAAAGAGTTTTATAATTAGAAGAGACTTTAAAGATAATATACAACTTCTTTGCTATTTTAAGAATTTCCCTCTGTAATGTTGTTAACAGATGGTCATTTATACTATTTGAACTTTTCCAGAAATGAACTCAGTACTTTGTATAGCAGCAACCTATTCCATTTTTTTGTATAATTTTAATTGGGGTAAAGTTTTACTCATAAAGTTGGAACTTTCTTGTTGAATAAGGCAGTCCTTCAGATATTTGAAGGACTGGCTACAACCCACCTCCTCTGCTGATTCCTTTCTTGAATCTTCATACACTCCCTCTTAAGGATTCCAACTGATCCTATGCAAATCTCCCTTGTCAACCAGTCTCCAATACTCACAATCTTGGAATCATTTTAAAATATTTTCATCTCCCTGGTCCCACTTATAAGTTGTCAATTCTTACTCATCTCTACAATCTATTTCTCATATGACTTATCTTGACTAATTGGAATTACCCTAGATGCTCAATAAAACTTAAACTGCTAGAAAATACATTTTGTATTTTTTTGCCTTTCTATCCCTAAGATCTAGAACAGGGCTCAGCAAAGAGTAAATATTTAACAAATCCTTATAAATTAACTGATTGATTAAAGAACTGAATATCTCCTGCCTTAGCTATAACAAGTCTCTAAAAAAACTAACTTCAGAAATGCTTGTTATCTTCCAATTAAAACCAGACTAATTATTCTATTGCCCAGAGTTGAATAGATCATCTGACTTCTTTGAATAAAATGTATTCATTTTAAGATATAGCAGTCTTTTACTTTGGCATTTAAAGTCCTCCATAATTTTACTGTTATGAAGTCTAGATTTATTTAAAAAACAAACAATAATAAAATTTCCCCTCATGGGCTCTGCAGTTCTCTGTACTTCAACCAAATTGTTCTTTTATCCGTTCCCCAAACATACTTTGACACTTCCTAGGTCATAAATATCCCCTGTTCCTTTAATCCGCACCCTCCCCATCTGAGTAAATTAATATCATTCCTAGGCTTCATAAGATTTAGTTAATTGATGCCTCCTTTTTCAACCACCATTGATTTCCCAAGCTGGAATGGAAGATAGGTCATCTGATTTTCTAGCACTTGACAATTCTGTTCTGCACTGCTAAGTGGTATCATATGTACTTATGTGCATATCCAATCATTCAAGATATATTGTAAGCTGCTTAAAGCAGAGATTGTTTTTTATTGGTATATCCCTCCAGAAAGAAGTAGTGTCTTAGATAAACTAGTTGCTTAAAATAATTTAATGAGTAAATGAATTCTCAAGATGTTATTCTGCTACTTCCCTTTTGGAAAGAATCTGATACAGAATATAAGTTTTCTTCATGTTTTCCTTCACTGAGGGATTAAAAATTACCTTTTAGGCAAGTCAGAAAGTTAGTTAGATCCTCTGCTTTTGGCAGAGAAAGCTCCATAGATGTTGGGAAAGTGAAAATCTCTCATCACTACTATATCATATTTTTATGCCATGTTTGTGGTCTCTAGTATACTTTGATGGCATTTTTTTTTTCCTTCTGGTCCATCTATTGATTTTCACTGTAACGGTCTCTACTATACTTCCTTATACTGTATTTCTTCAAGATCATACTATCTTAATAAACAAGGCTGCCCTAACCCTGCCTCACTCATTTTAGCTATTCTGTTTCTTTAAAATAAATGATGTATGCTAATCCAGAGCCACATTTCCAGGCATGCTCCCAAGGCTCTTTGGTCTGATTAGTGTATGAGGTAAAATTTGCCCCTTTGTATGAGGACCTCTTGTTCACTTTTCTTATTGTTTAAACTTTACACATTTGTTTATAGAAATTTGAAGATCATTGTTTTACTACTGGATCCTTCCTATGGTTACCTCTCCTTTGATCTTTTAACTATATCAATAATTATTCTTTTTCCTATAATATAACTCTATGGTACACAGGCATTTTTCTCCCTCCTTCAACTTTTTAGTTTAAAGTTCTTTTAATAGATTTTCCAGACAAATACCCTCTTTTGTGGAAAGGAAATAAGACTGATAGTTTGTGGGGGCAGAGGCCAACTGGGAGTGGCAGTTGGGTCTTGTGACTAGCACTTCCTTTCTACCTTGGGGGACTTGCTGCCTGGTGTTGGAGGAGAGAGGAGCTTGTTCAGCCTAGTCTGGAGTGCCATGCTCTTCTTGGTTCAGCTGGAAAATTCAGGCCCAGTTGCTTTTGAAGGTTAGACCTGTTCTTGTTTGCTTTCTATCTACTGCTAAGATTCTGAAGTATACAAAACTGGATTGATATAGAGGAGACGGAAGTGGGAAAACCCTCCACCAGCCTCTAGGGCCTGGCCCTATACTCTAAAGCTAAGGAAAAACTCCAATTCCAACTGGATTATTAAACTTTATATTATTTTAATTCGTAGTCAGATAAGTAGACTATCATTTCTGGTCATAGAGGGAGCTGAAAATCAGTTCAGTCATCAAGGCAATAAAAGACCTTATCGGACCCCTGCTGTTTCCTCTCAGCAGGGGGCATCTCCCTCCCTTGCCTCACCAAGCAGTGTTCCCTCTCTCCCCTCAATTCATCCTTAACCTCATACAAACCTCCCATTTACCCCCCATTTTTCCAATCCCATTTCCTTCCCAATAAATATTACACTTTCCATATTTATTATTTGTATTCCATCTCTATTGAAGAGATATTCATTTCTCTACTTTAAGTTATGGTCTAAGAATACAGATTCTATTCTCAAGTATCATCATTTTAACCACTCTTCACCTCTCATAACAGTTATTTTTCCCTCTTAAACCCATAGCCTTTAGTGGACAGTAGTGATAAAAATGCCATCTGTGTTCTTATATAATTCAATTTCTTACCCAAGACTTCAAAATCTCTGGCAATGTGTTCTATGTTTCTCCTTTGTAAAAAATAGACTCCAACTCTAGACTTCAATCCCCACAAGCCTTTGCTCCACTTCCCCAGAATGCTTTGTAATCTCACCTGGGCTGAGATCGAGAAGGTATTTAACCTGGTGGCAAAGGTTTTTGGGCCTCTTTTTGGACTTCCGTTTTGGAGCAAAGGTGTCTCTTCCATGATGTGAGATTATCTTGTCTAGGCCACTCTGGCCTAGGCACGTGTTTCTTATCCTGTATTTTCTTTAATCCTTAATCTCTAATAAACCTCTAAAAATATAATACTCCTTGCAGAGAGAAACTAATTTCTACCAGCCTCAGTCTCCCCTAAATTTTAATCTTTACACCTTGCACTATCATTTGTACCAACACGAATCAATGGAAGTGGTTAATAAGTTATTTTTGAGTTGTTTATCAGTTTTTGTTTTGTTTTGTTTTACAAATGCGAGGGGTTCTCTGCTATGTTTCAGATACGCAACCTAAAAAGATGATAGACCTCTCATGTCACTAGCAGGCAGTCAAGAAACACCATCTATTTTTCTCATTGTCTATTTCCCTTTCTGGATAATCTTCCAATGGACACCATCCAGATGTTCATAACATAATTCCTAGGATGACCCAGTCTCTGCTTGCTGTTCTTAAAAAAAATGCTTCAAATATGATCCTTAGTTGGACTAAAGATGAGCAGAGGCTAAGTTTAGGGAATCTTATTGCCAGGCTAGCCATGGGATGACAACTACATTTAACCACAGAAACTTTCAGCTACTTACTGTGTCATAGAGGGGTTGTGATCTAAGAAAGTGAAGGAAGCACCCACACTGAGAAATCACAGATCCTTGAATTCTGAGAGACTTATGAGAAAGAACACTATCCACATTCAGAGGAAGAACTATGGGAATAGAAACACAGAAGAAAAACAACTGCTTGATGGGGTTATGATAGGGGATGTAGACTCTAAATGATTACCCTAGTGCAAATGTTAATAATATGGAAATAGGTCTTAATCAATGACACATGTAAAACCCAGTGGATTGGGGGAGGGGAGTGAAAGAACATGAATCTTGTAACCATGAAAATATATTCTAAATTAATTAATTAAATATAAATTTCTAAAACTGGTAAAATAATAAAATAAAAATTAAAAATCAGAGTTCTTTGAAAAATGAAGTTTAAAAAGACATTGATTTTTTTACTCATTGGTTACTTTTCATTATTGACATGTATTTGACTCAAAGACACTTAAATTACCCAGAGATTTTTTAAACAAACTACCTCCCCCCCCCAAAAAAAAAGAACAGGTGTTTTTAGATCGCTAGACACCTGGTAGTACAAAGGATAGAGTTCTGAGGGCAGAATCAGCAAGAAAATTAAGATCTGGTCTCAGATGCTTTCTAACTGTGTATCACCTGGCAAATCACTTAACCTTTGATTGCCTCAGTTTCTTCACTTGTAAAATGGTGATAATATTAACCCCTACCTTGCAGAACTATTGTAACAATCAAATAAGATGATATTTGTAAAAAGCACTAAGCATAATGCTGGGCACATATTAGGTGCTGTGTAAAATGCTTATTTCCTTACTTTACCTTATTATGTTATAGTGAGTAGGGTGTTAAGTTTATTGCTCAACAAGAACTATAAGGGGATTGATTCCTGACACATCTGATGTTTATAGAATAGGAAAAATACTGCTTCTCTCAGAATAGAAACAAAATCAAAAGACATTTAGAAGTCTAGTTAAAATGTTATCTAACAGTGCTACAAAGATACACACCCAAAGCCAGCCAGTCTGGTCTGGGAGAAGGACTGCTGCTAGCCCTCAGAATTATTCCTGTCCAGTGCTTCCCAGGGATCCCAGGGTCTGTGAAACCCAGCACTGACTCAAAGCATGAAGTCTTTTTAGATAGAGAAGTGACCAGTGTGATATCTACAGTTTTATACCTTTTACCCACTGCTTCTGCCATATTTTTATCTCCTACCACAAGATCTATGCCTTGAGTGTTTAGACATCATACTTGGTTTTATGGGGGAATAAGTAGAATCATGACAAAACTTATGCTTATGCTTGTAACTTATCACCAGCATGTGTAAGGCTCAAGACGAAGGTGTGTGCTTACTCATCTTCCTATGTGTTTATTATACATATACACATTGCTCTAAAAGATGGAGGTTCTGGAAAATGGCTTGAATAAAATGGTTCTTTACAATAGCAAACGAAAAGTGTCACTATACACATTATAGGGCAAATATATGAATATGTGTACATATAAATACTTGTACACATATATACCTATATACAGTCCATTACATGTTTGAAGCAACTGTGTCCATTGGCACTCATGCTAATGAGTAAGGTACTAAATCATGGCTACTATTTCTCTTCAATGCTCTAGGAAAAGCTCTGAAAAGCTGGGAGTTGTATTTCTATTTTTAAATTTTTTTTATTTCTTCATTAAATATTTTTATTACCTTAAATTTTTTAAACTTTTTTTTTTTAATTTGGAGTTCCAAATTCTCTTTTTTCCTTCTTGCCCATTTTCCACCCCCTTGAGAAGTCAAGCTATATGACATCGATTATACAGTGATACTTCAGTTTTCGTGGATAATCCATCAGAAAACAATCGGCAAAATCCAAAACCAATGAAAAATGAGGTGATTATTTCCATATGAATCAATGTAAATCCAATGAATTCATTCTAGACACTCCAAAATACATATCAAAACCACATTTTATAGAGAATAAATATAATGTTTAATACTAAAAATAATAAGAAATTAATATAAATGAATATAAAAGACTAATGTAAAGAATAAATGAACATTTAACATAGCATCCACCTTCTGAAGACTCTTCTTGGCATATGGAAGATGTCTAGGAAGGGAGAGAGAGATTATTGTTTGCAAGGGGAATCCCCCTCCTTATGAACCTTAGGTATCAAGGCACTATCTGGAATCCTTCTTTGGTTCCATGATGGAGCTAAAAGGACCTTTCCTATTAGCAAGGGGAACACTTAACAGGGACAATGAGATTTGAGCACATGTGATTTTATCTTAGGTGAATTATGTCCATTTTGAAAATAAAAAACACAAAATAAAAACATTAAATGGAATACTGTATATGCAGTAATCACTTACATGTAATTGTAGTATTTGCACTCACAATCAGATAAAAAATACTGGAAAGCAATAGAATTATTTGATTAGATGCAGGGTGATGCTCAAACAAGGAGAGACAGCACCATACTGAGCCAGAGAATGTGTGGGCGGTCCTTTGTTTTCACAAAATTAGCAATGAGGTCATGTAAGCACACCTACAAAATCTTAGGCAACCAATGTAAACCAAGACAAAATTTTTTGGGAAAAAAATCTACAAAAATCAACAATAAATGGAGGTATTACTGTTCTTACAGTTATACAAAACTTATTTCCATATTAGCGATGCTGCACATACATACATTCACAAAAATAAAAATAAGTGAAAAATGTATACTTTGATCTGTACTGAGAGTTCATCAGTTTTCTCTCTGAATGTTGATAGCATTTTTCATTATAAGTCCTTTGCCACAGATGATTGTTATCATCAGAGTAGCTAAATCTTTCACAGTTGATCATTATTACAATATTACTTTTATTGCATGTTCTCCTGGTTATGTTCACTTCTCTTTGCATCAGCCCATATAAGATTCCTCAGGTCTTTCTGAAACTATGTTGCTTGTCATTTCCAATAATAATAATATTCCATCACAATCACATACCACAACTTGTTCAGCCGTTCCTTAATAGATGGGCATCCCCTCCATTTCCAATTGTTTCCCAATTAAATTCCTGGGAACTAATAAGATCACCAAGTAAAGCAATATAGTGAGGAAAGAGAAGAGAAGTCAGGATAGAACCTTGTGGGACCCTCCACAGTTAGGTGTGACCTGGATGAAGATCAAGCAAAAGAGACTAAAAAGGATAAGACTAATAGATCATGATAGAGCAAATGTAGATGTGATAACACATAGAACCTAGATGCTAGTTTTCTATAGTTTTCTTTTTTTCCCCCTTAATGGGATGGTCAAGAAATCCCTCTCATTAATGCTCTAGTTTTTTGTTTGTCTGTTTGTTTGGTTTTTGTTTGGTTTATTTTAATAGGCTTCTGGTGGAGCTATGAACTTGCCTTCCCCCATCATATCTAAGTTTTCAGCTTACAATGCATACAAGGACAGTAACTAATAATGTCCTGGAGGATGACTCTGGCATGAAGATATGAAGGAAGGAAATCCAAATCCCTTTTAAGTCCTTAGAAGTTATCAGTGTCTTCCTCTAACTAACCAGTGGGAGAGAAACAGGCTCAAGCTCAAATTCATTCCCTTCACTATGCCCTGGAATCATTCCTCTCAGTAGATGTGTTGGAACACTTGTCTCCTGCTCATTCCAGTATCCCAGACCTAAATTTGTCTCGTACTTGGAGACAATCTGTATGACGCACTATTGGTCAATCTGAACATATTCCCTATATGTTCCCGCTCTTGTGAATCATGGACTTTTCATTCTTATATACTATAGTTCTTGATTAGCTGATTGATTGATTGATTGACGAGTCCTTGTTTTGGTAAGATATCATTTACTTTTTAAAGTATGGGGTGATTAGACAAATTTAACTCCATAAAACTATATCTAAAGGTGCAAAATATTATGTCATTTTAACTGACACATGCTATACAGATTTCAATTTTTCCATTCAGTTATATAACACACCCAGGAATTACATCTCACACATAATCAGAATTCATAACTAACTGGCAATTTCAGCCCACTCTATACCTCCAGTCAGCCAATGGGCTACCAAAACTTACTATTAATCCTAAGATAGAAGGTAAGGTTTTAATTAAAAATGAACAAAAAAAAACCCTCAATATTTATTGTTGCTTGGCCTATCATTGCAGTCTGGGGACATCTTTTTGAATGCCAAATTTCCCATCTGACCTTTCCATTTCTTCTTCTGATAATTTTCTTTCAAAAATTTGATATCTCATTGACTTGCTCATGGTTACTGATGAAATTGGTGACACACTGGCAAGGTTGTTTTTCCAAAATCATATATATATCAGCTATCAAAGTGCAAGTATATAGTCAACTAGAGATTTATCTAATTATACAATTCCACCACACTCTCCCCACTCCCAGTTTTGTCCATAAGATTAGTGCATTTTATCAATGCATACATTTTTGTGGTATTCTCCTGATTAATTTGTCTAATGACTAACAAAAATAAAATGATATTAATTGGGTATGATTTTTAATAAAACCCTTAACTTCCACCTTAGAATCAATACTGTGTATTGGTTTTAAGGCAACAGAACAGTAAAAGATAGGCAATGGGGGGGGGGGGTAAATGACTTGCTCAGGGTCACATAACTAGGCAACATCTGAGGACAGATTTGAACCTAGGACCTGCTGTCTCGAGATCTGGTTCTCAATCCACTGAGCTACCCAGTTGCCCCTTGATAATATTTTTTTTATTAGTGAACCTATGTTGAATTCTAATAACTACAATTTTATTTCTAAATACTCACAAACCACCTTCCATTACAAAACTTAATTGGCCTGTAGTTCTGGGTTCCATATATTCCTATTTTAAAAGCATATTTGTACTTCCCGTTTCTCCATAATTTCTTAAAACAAACTAGGTCTTTTTTATTTATGTAATCTTTAAAACCAAATATCTGGAGGAACCAATTATAGTACAAATTATTAAATTGTAGTGGGTGTATTTAATTTTAAAATATCTTAAATTTGCAAAATGATTGTTAGATTCAAGCATATTAATTTTATAGAATTAATTTAAAAAAAGTTAATCATTTTGTCAATTATACTAGTGGCATATGGTTACTATATCTAGTTGAGAAGGGGATGAATATAGAGCATGACCACAGAAATTGAGTAGCATTTTTATTTAAAAGAACAAAAAAATAGAGCAAATGATTGGGAAGCTCTATTCTAGTCTGATTATCATTCAGTTTACTTGATTCTCTTCTTTAATCTTTATGAACCTGAGTTTTCACTTAAGTAAAATGAAGCTAACTACAAAATTCGCTACTTCTCAAAGATGTTTTAAGAAATAATGTTAATTCTTGTGTAACAAGTATACAAAGGTGATTATGAGTATGGATAATTAAAAGGGAGAAACAAAAATAACATATTCTAGTGAACAAAAAAAGGGAGACTAAGATGATAAGAAAAAATGAACCTTCTAAAGGGCCTATATTAACTGGAAGAATTCCATGGGAACCAGAATAACCTCCAGTAACTGATGCAGAGTGAAAGGAGCAGAACCAGGAGAACATTATACACAGAGACTGATACACTGTGGTACAATTGAATGTAATGGACTTCTCTATTAGCAGCAATGCAGTGATCCAGGACAATTCAGAGGGATTTATGAAAAAGAACACTATCCACATACAGAGAAAGAACTGTGGGAGCAGAAACACAGAAAGAAAAAAAAACAATGCTTGATCACATGGGTCATGAGGGTATGGTTGGGGGTGTAGACTCTAAATGATCACTCTAAGGCAAATATTAATAATATGGAAATGGGTCTTGATCAATGACATGTAAAACCAAGTGGGACTGCTCATTGGCTAAGGAAGGGGGATGGGAGGAGGGAAGGGAAAGAACATGAATCATGTAACCATGGAAAAATATTCTAAATTAATTAATTAAATAAATTTTTTCAAATAAAAAACAAAGACCCTATCTTACTCCCAAAGACTGGTATGTACATTGCAAAAATATGGTTGAATATTTACAATAACACTTATATATACAGAAAACTAAAAACATTAAGAATCTTATGGGCAAACAGTAAAAGTTAACTGTGAAGATTAGTCACATTAATAGTCTTCATGTGTATGGTTATATTCTAGGCTCTTCAACAAATGATTTTGGAATATTAATTGATATTTCTAGATTTTTTATGAATATTCCACTAACTGTGGTAATCTACTAATACATAAATGGTGTGGTATAAAGCAGCTTGCAAAATCAGGTTACAGGAAGAAAGAATGTTTTTATATTTTAAAAGAAATTAAAATATATTTTACAAGTTAATAATACATTATCTAAGTAAAACAGCTAGTTACATAAATTAATGAATATTCTTAATTTTATTTATTATCTCTGAAAGAAGCCCAATACTTTGTGATTCTACAATAATCAAAGAAGAAAGCATTTGTAAAATAATAATAACAGTAATGGATAACTATATAGCACTTTAAGGTTTCCAAAACACTTTACCCATATGATTTTATTTTATTCTCACAATAACTCTGGGAGGTAAGGGCTATTCTTATTCCCATTTTTCAAACTTTTCTGGGCTTGTCCAGACCCTCTAATGTGAAAACATCACAATGGAGGCTTGCTTGGGCAAGTTGAGATCTCTTAAAATGGAGACACTCATTGTCCCCTGCCACAAGCATGAGGAATAAATAGTCTTAGGCTGCATCTTTAACACTGGCAAGACTGAGTTTATTGCTCTCTTTTTGTTGACTTTGCTGGTTCCTATTCTTTCATGTGCTTCACCCAGAGTGTGAAGATCACAGTTCACCCATAGCACAAGCTACAGGAAATGGACTTGTGTAAGGGGAAGTATTTCCATCCTCTGCTCCCTGGAGGTCTGGATTATAGGTGGGATGGCATAGCCAGACAGGAATGGAAGTCCTGAGAAGTCAGGATGCATAAGGCTTAAGCTCAAGGGAAATTTTTGACTTGGGACTTGGACTGTGCTTTATAGGTACCAAGCTAAGTGGCATGGATATTTTTTATACTTTTGAAGTAAATATTTATTTTAGTAGGTGTGATTTTGCTCATTTTTCAGTTGTGTCCATCTCTTGATGACCCCATTTGGGGTTTTCTTAGCAAAGATACTGGACCTGGCTTGCCATTTCCTTCTGCAGCTCATTTTACATGTAAGAAAACTAAGGCAAAAAGGGTTAAATGACTTGTCCAGGGTCACACAGCTAATATGTTTCTGAAACCAGATTTGTCCTTGATGAGATAAATCTTCCTGACCCAAGGATTGACACTCTATCCATTGTGCCAACTAGGATGTAGGTGGCAAAGACATTTGTAGTCAGCCTATATATACCCAATCTCTTTAAGGATACTGCAAAATCCTGAAGGGGGTGTAATATAGCATACTTGTCCTTTAGGCAATAGAGGTCAGGGTGGCCAGTTTTTATAGATATGAGAAAACTGAAACAGACAGAAGTTAAGTGGTTCATTCAATTATCACACACCTACTTAAATGTCTGAGATAGAATTTCACTGTTATTTCTTCTTAAGTCGGTATTCTGTACCTCTTAAATGCCTGTTCTACCACAATGATATGATGCTAAAACATGTGCTATAGAAAATGGAACATTCCAGGGCAAAAGAGGGGGCTAGAATCTTGGATTGAAATAAAATAAAAAAATATAGACTCTGATAACTCATCAGGGAGCCAGATCCACTGGATACTTCTCAAGTAATCGTATTTTCAGTAATATTTTGGCTTCACAATGAAAATAAAATATACTTAAAGCTCAAAAGTTGCCAATGTTGCCATAACTTATTCTGCTAAAAAGACAAAGTGCATGCTCTCAATTGATGAAAATGCTTCCCCATGTATTTGTCTTTTATCAGATTTCAAGTACACAAAAGCAGAGCTCAACCTCCAGTAAAACACAAAGTCAAACATACTAATCCACTGGAGCAAAGATGAAGGCTCAAATTGTTGATGCTAGTTCTATAACCCAGTGAAGAGAATATATACTGTAAGTACGTTCATTCAAGAAGAGGAGCGTTGATTTAGAGATAGTATTTTCCAGGTTTGCTATTAAGATGTGTCGTGTCAAGCAGGGAAGCCTTTTTAATGAGCAAAGTGGGTTTTTGTACACAGCTAGTAACATTTTTAAGAACGTGTTTTAGGCACCATTGTTAAATGATTGTTAAATCATTGGTGTTCCACAATTGCAAGTCAGAGTGGATAACATCCCCATTATATCAATTTCCTCTTTCCATTATGTTTTGGTAGAGGTTATTATCATTATCATGAAAAATCCATTAGACTGTGAGTTCTTCCATTACACGATGAACTCCTTAAGAGGAGGGATTTTGTTGTTGTTGGATTTCTTTTTTCCTTTCTTTATAACCCCAGCATTTAGCACAATTCCTGGCACATAGCAAGCACTTAAATGCGAATTGACTGTATTAATCAGTTAATTTTATGAAGTGCTGAAATAGTCACTCATACAAATAGAACTACCTACGTGTCCTCAGCGTTTGCCTTCTAGGACTTTAAAATCCAGGTGTGCTTCAACTGAGTCAGGAACTTCCTCTTTGAGTGATGAGAGGGAGTGTTTCACTGGGGTGCACTATCCCAGAAAGGTGTTCAAAGGAATCCCAGCAGTCCCCTCATCCCTCCTGTCAGCTTTTATTAGCCTTGGGTAAGACAGCCTCAGAATATTGAAAGGGAAGGAAATTCTGCTTTCACTGGGACTGGAAGAAACAGTGTTGATGATGCATTATAAGGAATGTCCTTGCTGGTAGAAAAGCATTTTGCTTCAAAATGATCAAAACAGTGAGAAACCACTGGATAGCAAATACACTCTATTACAATAGAGCAAGCTAAAGCTACAGATCAGGCATGCATTGAGGTGTGGAAATCCTGGGAAAGTTAATATAAAATTTCACTGCACCAGAGGATATCATTCAGTCCAACAAAAGCGATATTCTGAATAATGGGAATAACATTAAGAAAAAAGTCCTAATTACATGGGTGGATACCTTATACTACAAATCCTACAGGGACATCTCATTCTTCTACCATGCACATTCGCTCTGCCACTGAAGAATCTCCTCCTCCTCAGCAATGAAGAGAAAGAAGCCTTAGCGAAAGCGAAGGCAAAAGGTAAGAGGATCAGGTCATTTAGCTCTGCTCTCCTCCCCGTTAGGAGGATGGCTGAACTCTCCTAAGTATGTGTGTGGCATCCTCATGTTGCTTAATGCAGGCAGGTGATGGGGAGTACAGATGCTGTGCCTTTCTGAAATAACACCTGTGAAGGGGAAAGGCAGGAAGTTCTAGTGGGAAGATGGGGAAGCTGAATAAGAAAGATACAGATCTGAACTGTTTCTTGAACTCTTACTAGCAGTGTGATGATAGGAAAGCTTTTTTTTTATCCTTTTTGAGCCTTAGCTACCTCATCCATAAAATGGAAATAATTATACTTGTACTACTTACCTCAAAGTAATATTGTGAGGAAACTGCCTTGTAAAGTCTAAAATAATATACATATTCTTATCATTAATAATAAAAAGGTCACACTTCAATATTTCAAAAGACCTATGATTTTATTTGGGTGATTTTAGGGAGGCAAATTACAACCCTTTCATACCCTCTTCATTATGGTCCAAGAAGTCATCATTTCACGGACAACTAACTGATAGTCCAC
Organism: Monodelphis domestica; assembly: GCF_027887165.1. Lineage (NCBI taxonomy): Eukaryota > Metazoa > Chordata > Mammalia > Didelphimorphia > Didelphidae > Monodelphis > Monodelphis domestica. Next base: position 106,067,629 of record NC_077234.1, read on the forward strand.
AAAAAACAAGTGATAGACTACTCCAAACTGAACAGAGTAGGTCCTTGCGCAAGATATTCATGGTCCATCACAGGTTTATATCAAAGCCTTTCCAGTTTTGGGTCATCTGCCACACCTTTCACACCATAATCTTTAAGAGCCCAGTGTCATCTCCATAAGAAAATTTAGAAAAGGATTTCTAAAAGGTTCAAATATATATTTAAAACTATTTTTTAAAAAATCATGGAAGTTAGCATTTCTTTAGTTTTGAGATTTACAAGAGGTTTATAAATATTGCCTCTTTTTTATTCTCAAAATAACCTTGTGAGGGAGATGTTATTTTTCCATTTTACAAATGAGGAAACTGAGACAGACATAAATTAAGCAAATTATGGAGGGTAACATATCTTGTAAGGGTCAAATTTAAACTTAGAACTTCTTGGCTATAAATGTAATACTCTCTGTGCTTCCTAAAAGACTTTTCCTGACAATGAGAACAATTTATCTATGGCCACAAAGGCAGCTGCAGCATGGACTGTGGAGCACTCAGAGCTTTGTAAAACATCAAAGATGCCAACATCATCCACTTCATCACAGTCCACTGAAAGTCATCCTGATGTTGGTCTTGCCACTGGTCACTGATGACTGGAAGAAAGGGTGAAGCTGATGACTGTGCAGCTCTGCCATGCTTAAATCAAATTCATGTACAAGTTAAGACATTGTCATGTGAAGGCCAGTCTTCTTCCAAAATGAAGGAAAAAGAACAATTGTCTTTTATACTGTTTTTGTAGTGAAATATAACTCACTTTTTTTGGTAGAGAACCAGAGGACAACAGAGGCATTTTGGTACATATATTGTCAGTGATAATACCTTAGTTGATTTTACTCAACTATTTTTTCATTGTTGTAGGGGAGTTCTGGAGTGCTAATATTTAGAAATGAATGCGAGATAATACATATGTAGATAAATAAATGTTTTTATATTCACATATATTATGTATACATATTATGTGCATATATGTATATATTCAAATAGAAATTTTGATAACTTTAAATGTTTGCTATCATTATTATTTTATTTATCTGGAAAAGTTAGTGGTTGTCCCTAAAACAAAGCATGAGTCAATCAAGAGCAAGCAGGTTTTCAAAGAAATCTTATAACAGAAATGCCATTTCTTTTGGAGAGTAACTAGCTTAGAATATCATGGAAATCTCACAGTATAATTGGCTTTAAAAAATTGAGAGCTAGGGACATTCTCATCTCACAAATCAGGTCATTTCTATACAAGGCTGACCCATGATCAAAATACTCACAGATCTGAATGCACCAAAAAAAAAAAAAAAAGAAACATGATTCATAATTGCCTTTATTATTCAGAGTATGCAACCAATTCTAAGGAAAAGCATCTAAGAAAATCACATATGGCAAGAAAATTAGCAATATAACTTTTTCTCTCATAAATTTGAGATGTATCCTTCCATAAACAATACCATGGGGAAGTGTAGATACACAAATAGAACACATGTATTAAGGGGCATACATAGAAGAAACATTTATGGCCAGGGTAAATACATAGGGGACAATTCATTTCTCCAGCAAAGCAAGTGTACCAAAGCCTTTCACTGATTTTATGGAACTATTTCCCCTAGGTGTAGTCTCTTCCAGGCATGATCCACTGGATATATAATCTCTGACATATGTCTCACCACTGGTCCCATGATCCCTGATGGCCATGCTCTTTCAACTGAAAGCCTTGAGGTTTTCTTTCATAAAAATAGCCTTCAATTGTCTTACCTTCCATAGGAGTAGTTTTTGCTCCAGCAGCAATTTCTCTTTTCTTATCAAACTATTTGCTAGAATAGATTTTTCATTACATTGAGATGATTTGCCTCCAAATGTCTAGTTACATTTTTTATTAAAGCATTTATTAAGAGCTTGTATGTCAGGCACTGTGCTAAATTCTGAATATACAAAGAAAGGTAAAAATAATCCCTATCCTCAAGTTTAAGATATATTGGGAAAGAAAGCATGCCTATATCTATATATTTTAACAAGATTTCTACAGAACAAATTGGAGATAATCTCAGAAGAATCATAAAATGCCATGCTCTTTAGAACAAAGCTCCAGGTCATGATTAGACTGACAGTTGGTGGGGGAAGGGGCAACTGGGAGTAGCAGTTGGGTCTTGTGACTAGCACTTCCTTCCTTCCAGCTTTACTTCCTGTCTGGTGTTGTCCCCATCTTTCCCAATATTACACTCATTAGCCATATCACAAAAAAAGCAAATAAAGAAATATAGATTTCAATTTGCACTGAATTAATTAGGTCTCTGGAGTGGGTAGCATTTTCTCATCATGAGTCCTTTGTAATTATCTTAGATCACTAAGAGGATCCCTGTCGTTCACAGTTGATCATCATTTCAACATTGCTGTCACGGTGCACAATGATCTCCTGGTTCTTTTCACTACACTTGCATCAGTTGATAGAGTTAGGTCTTGCCATTACTTTTTTCCCCCCCTGAAACCACATCCTTTGTCATTTCTTCTAGCACGATAGTACTCCATCAGATTCATATGCCACAACTTGTTTAGGCATTTCCCAAATGATGATATTCCCTTCAATTTCTAATTCTTTGCCATCACAAAAAGGGTTTCTATAAATATTTTTATTTGTATAGGTCCTTTTTTTTTCTTTGTCCTTGATCTCTTTGGGTTATAGACCTTGTGGTGGTATTGCTGAATCAGAGGGTATGAGCAGTTGCATAATTCTTTGGGTATATTTCCAGATTCTTCTTCAGAATGGTCAGACCAAGTCACTTCTCCACCAACAGTTCATTAATGAACTTATTTTCTTTCATGTCCTCTGGAATATGTCACTTCTGATAGCCATGAGGTGGTACCTAAGACTTGTTTTAATTTGACTTTCTCTAATCAATAGTGATGAGAAGCTAAGTGCCACAGTGGATAGAGTGCCAAGCCTAGAATCAGGAGTTTTCATGAATTTAAATCTGGCCTCCCATACTTAACTAGCTGTGTGATGCTGGGCAAGTTGCTTAACCCTTTTTGTATCAGTTCCTGTAAAATGAGCTGAAGAAGGAAATGGCAAACCATTCCAGTATCAATGCCAAGAAAACTCTAAATGCAGTCACAAATTGTCAGATGTGTCTGAAACAATTCAATAGCAAATCAATAGAAGTTTGGAGAATTTTCTTTATATGACTATTTATAGTGTATAAATGGAGATTTTTGAGCCTTTGGACTTCTTCTCCTAGAAGTCCCTTAGTTTTTCCCAGGGTTCCATTTTCCTGCATCCCCATGTTTTGCATGATTGTATTTAAGTGGCTGTAACTCCTCCCTCATCCTCTTTTGAACCTGTGACCAGTCTGAAGAGAGGCAGTTCTTTTGCTTTAGTTATTATTAATAAACATTTAGAAAATATAATGCTTAGTTATTGATTATTAATTTAAAAACCCACAGTTTGGCAACCACAAAGGGATTATGAATTCTCAAAAAAAAATTTTGAGCAGATAGCCTTACAGTAAAGATAGTAAATTTACCTGGTCGCTGCCCACCACGAGGTCCAATGCCAGGATGTGCCTGCACTCCAGCCCCGCCCTGCCACCTGCCACTTCCTGCTGTTTCTCTGGCCAGATTTTCTCACCTTCCTCAACACTCTCCACCCAGCTTGGAGACTCCTCTTGAAGAGACCAGACCCGCCACAAGAGCCTGCAATCCCAGCTATTATTTTTCCATAGAGGGTATTGTATGAAAATCTTTCCACCCCAATCCCTTTCCACACTCCATGTGTATGTTTCTAGTCTGCCATTTTTTAGCGTGGAAAAAAGAACCCCCCACCTTCTCATTTTCAAGCAGGTTTTTTTTTTTTTTAAGCTGATTCTGGACTCCTAGTTTAGAAAGCTGTTACTAAAGGTTTTTCACAGGGAGGGCAGTTAGTTCCAAATCAGTAGATTTAAAGTCAGTTTTCGATGGAATGAGCCTGATTTTTTTTTCCTTCTTTCTCTTGACTCAAAACCCCATTCAGAGTCTTTCAGGAAAAATGCTTTTGCAAAGCACACTTGAAACTCTGAAACAACAGTTTGAGTTGGTAGAGCTAAAAAGTGCAGTTTGGATCTGCTGGATTCTTATCCTGGGTCGTTTTATTTTCATTGGAGATTTCCTACTTTATTTCCTTCTCTTCAAGAATATGCCACAAACTAGACTGCTTATGCTACAAAACAACCTGAAACATTTTGACAAAGTTCTAAAGGTGCTCTCAACATGCAGAGTGGAAATTCTGCCCTGTGCTTCTATGAGGAAATTCAGAGTTCTGACAAATGAAATCTAAATGGATAATAAATATGGGGTGAGGGGAACGAAACTTTAAAAGAGATCTGGAAGCTGATTGCTAACTATTGAATTTATTCTCCTCCTATAATAGCAAACAAGTCTATTGGTATTGGTGAAAAGGATTTTGAATGCACAGCCTGTCTACACCTCCTCATTGATTTATATTATTATTGTATTTACTGATTGCTTTAAGGTTTAATTTTTTTGTTTATTTGTATTAATCTAATCAAAATCTTTCTGTTATACTGAATAATTTAAAGCTATGTTTTGCCTATATTGATCTTTAATTTGTACCTTTACCTCTTCTGAAGAACAAAATATCACTATATAAGCCCAAGAAATATATATATATATATATATATATATATATATATATATAATTCAGAAAACCAGAAAAAGAGCTCCTGCCAAACTCTTCATTTTAATTTACCTCCAGCAGAACAATCTAGATTTCTTAATGATATTCTAGTCCCAAATAAGTTTTACTTTGTTTAAAAGTATGTTTGCCAAGGTTCAAAGATTTGCTACATCTGTAAAAATTGTGAAAAATATACATCAGTTCATAGGTTGTTTTTTTTTTATGTTATACAACAACTTATGTGAAATATGATAATGGGTTTATTTCCTATTGTAATTAACTAGGCTATTGTGCTATTGTGAATTTGGGGGACTTTGGTACTTCTTTGAATGTACATTATCTACTGTGTTACTGTTTGATTCTGAAAATCATTTTGTGATTTTCATGGCTGACACAGTGTGTCACTGATTTTAAGCTATATATATATATTTTTTATTTTTAAAACTTTAAAAAATATAAATTTTGATTTTTTATTGCATATGCAATATGGTTTCTGTTTTATTTTCTCTCTCTTTTTTGTATTTGAAGCATGTCACCAGTATTGAGAAAAATTTTCTTTTTTTTTGTTTTGCAGTAATATAAGTTTTAAATGCATTTGTTCTATTATTAATGCATACCCCAAAAGCTTTAGACTATTAAAATGATGCCCTTGATTGTTTAAAAAAAATTGTGGGACTTTGCTTAATGATTCTGTCTGATTCCAGGTAAGAGAATACAAAAAGAGCCATTGCACACTTCCAAAGAAGCACAAAGCTAAACTGCATAGTGTCAATCGAGCATCAGGTCAAAGAGACCAACCAATCCTGATGGGGTTGATGTCATGTTGAGCCAAGACAGGAGGACTTGATCATGTTTGGGGTTCAAGGTTGTGGTTGTTTAACATATGTTAAAAGCAGGTCTTCCCTGTCCCACATTCGACCAAGTATCTCAAATTTGGCTCCTACCTAGCTCCTATAATCTAGTCCCTTTTCTGTCTTTCATAGTGTGGCAAACTTTCTATAATCCCAGCTACTGATTGGGTAAATGCATAATTGCTTAAATCATTTTAGTTGGACCCTGATTCAAGGACCAGTTACAGACTTGTTTTTCCTTTACTTAGATTTTTTTAGACATAAGACTTTTACATTTTGTATTTCATCCACATGTTATTTTTCTCTTTGTTTTTGGATTTTTTCATGTTTTTTATTTTCTTTTGCAAATTGATTCATATACCTCATAACACAGCCATGCATCCCTGAGTGATCCCTGTGTTTGTTATTATTCACCTCGTGGGGGTCAAGTTACTGTTGTGAACATTGATTTAAATTTGAGCAATTTTAGAAGAAACTTGCTGCCTCCCAGAATCCAGAATGCACCATGAAGATTGATACCTGCAGAGACCACATGCTGTACCATAAGATCCAGAGTGAACTTTGGGATGTGATTGAACTATGGGGGGTTGAAATGCCTTTGTTTTGAATGTATACTTTGATGCCAAAGGGGACTGCCCCCAAATTGGGTTTTTGTCAACCTAGTAATCATTGGTTTTATTCTATTTTCCTCTTATTCACAAATTATTGCAATTTTTAAGTTATGTTTCCATGATCCTTTTGGGGAAACTGGTTTCCCAAATAGGATGGGGGGGGGGGATATGTATAAACTGAGATTTTTGAGAAGTCCCTTAGTTTTTCCCAGGGTTCCATTTTCCTACATCCCCACATTTTGTGTGATTGTATTTAAGTGGCTGTAACTCCTCCTTCATCCTCTTTTGAACCTGTGATGGGGCTCAAGTCAGGCAGTTCTTTTGCTTTAGTTATTATTAATAAAAATTTATAAAATATAGCACTTATTTATTGATTATTAATTTAAAAACCCACAATTATTTCTTCTTTTGAAAACAGCTTATTCATATCCTTTGACAGTATATATCAACTGAGGAATGACTCATTGTTTTAAATTTAATTCAGTTCTCTTTTTAAGAAATGAAGACTATCAGGGAAATTTGATGTGAAAGTTTTTTGATATTACTTGATTGTGATACCTTTTTAGTGAAACTTAGTTTCTATGAATATCTTTTTATTAAGTATATTTTTGATTTTCCTTTTTCTGACATTGTGATTAACACCCCCCCACCCCCACTCAACCACCCACTTCACTTTGACTGAAGCATAATAGTCTCTGCTCTAAATCTTTCATTTTGTCTGTGGCTTTCTGTCCAAAGTGCATCTCCTGCACATAACTTGTAGTTGTATTTTGCTATGTGCTTTTATTCTATGGGTTACCTCATCTCATTTCCATTCACAGTTTTAATGGATCCCTCACTGTTCATTTCCCTCCATCCCATTTTCCTCTGTTTATCCTCGCTATTTTTCCCTCATTTCTCCTTAAAAATCAGTTTTGTTTCTAACCCTCTTCCAATCTGTTCCCTTCCTTCTTCATTCCTCCATTTCTTATTCCCCCTCTCTTCCTCTCTCCATATTGGGTAAGATAGATTTCTATGCCCAGCTAAGTCTGGAGATATATATATACACACTTATATATACACTTCCCCTTTTGAACCTTATATATATATATAAACACTTTCCCTTTTGAACCAATTCCAATGAGAGCAAGGTTTAAACATTGCATTGCTTGGAACAACCCCCATTCTCCCCTCCACAACAAAATCCACTTAGATCCACTTGAATCCATTATAAAAGCTCTTACTTGAAAATTTGTTCTATATGAGAAAAATTTTCCCCATTTTAATTCTCCTTCCCCCTTCTCCCAATGCATTGTTCTTTCTCACTCTATTTTTTTTGAGATCACTCCAATATAATCATTCCAATATAATTGACTCATTCATGCCCTTGTTATGTCATAATAATGAAATAGTTCTTAGGAGTTACACTATCACCATCTAGTAGAGCAAATGTGAACAGTTTACTTTTTATTAATTACTTGAGTCTTCTTTTTGAATATCAGATTATCTATTCAATTCTAACTTTTTCATAAGAAATGCTTGAAAGTCCTCTAATTAAATATTCATCTTTTTCCTTAAAGAATTATACTGAGTTTTATATAATCCTAGCTCCTTACCATCTTGGATATCATATTCCAAATCCATTGCTCCTTTAAAGAAGAAGCTACTAAATCTCATATGTGATATCTCCATGATATTTTGAATTGTTTCTGGTTGCTTGTAGTATATTCTCTATGATCTAGGAGTTCTGAAACTTAGTTATAATATTACTGAAAGTTTTCATTTGGGAATTTCCTTCAGTAGGTGATCAATGTATTCAATTTATATCTTACTCTATGAATTTAAGATATTAGGGGAGTTTTTAAAAATAATTTATTGAAATTTCATGTCTGGGTTCTTTTTTCATCATTCAGGCAGTCTAATCATTTTTAAATGATATCTTCTTGATCTATTTTGTAGGCCAGTTGTTTTTTCTCATGAGATAGTTCACATTCATCTATTTTTTTCATTCCTTTCAATTTACTTTATTGTTTTTTGAAATCTCATGGAATCATTAGCTTCTAGTTACCCAATTGGTTTTTAGAAAATTCTTTTCTTCAGTGAGTTTTTGTTCTTCTTTTACCTCTTGACCAATTTAGCTTTTAATGGAGCTCTTCAATGATTTTTTTTTTCTGTGCCTCTTAGTATTAGGCCATTCCATTTTTTAAAGTGAGATTTTCTTTAGTATTTTTGTGCCAGTTTTTAAAAATAAAGTTATTATTTGTGTCTTTCTTTAATTCTTCCAGTGATTCTGAAATTCCTCAGACCTTTATTAGCTGTGTGACCCTTGACAAGTCACTTAACTCTGTTTGCCTTAATCCATTTGAGAAGGAAATAGGAAACTATTCTAGTGTCTTTTCCAAAAAAAAAAAATCCATGGACAGTATGGTTTGCCCGGTCACAAAGAATTAGATACAACTCAACAACCCCACTGTCCCCATGAAAGGTTTGCCTAAAGGAAATAAAGATATTTAACTTGGGGAAAAAACACATAGAAGACATATAAATAAATATTTATTTGGAGGGCTACCATGTAGAAAAAATAAATATATTGAATCCATTTGATCCATCAGGAGAACTAGTGTAAATGAATAGAAACTATGGAGCAGCAGTGCTCAACCTCTCCATTTGTAGCAATGAGAATACATAATGCATATCAGGTATTTACATTCCGAATCATAACTGTAGCAAAATTACAGTTTTGAAGTAGCCACCAAAATAATTTTTTGGTTTGCGGTCACTGCAACATGAGGAACTGTATTGTGGGGTCATGGCATTAAAAAGGTTGAGAACCACTGCTATAGAGTCATATTTAGGTTCAATGTAAGCAAAATTTCCTGATAATCATACTTATTCAAAAAAAAGGAGCTGTTATGGAAGGCCCATGTTCCTTATCAATACAGGGCATCTAAAGAGGGCTAGTTTTCTGCTATCAGGGACATTGTAAGAAGGAATTTATAATTTATAAGTTGGTCTAGATAATCTCTGATATTCTGGGACTCTGTATGCCAAAAATAACAACCACAAAATGTGATTGAAGGTGACTAGATGAAAGGTGCTTCTAGCTCTAGCATTAATAAAACTGGGGGAGAGGAGGGGAGTCAAAGGAGAAAAAAAAATTCAATTTGATTGAGTTTGAGGAGGCAATGAGACTTTGAGATGTCCTTTGAGCTACTGGAGATGTGTATTACATCCACTATATATATGCAGTTTTGCCTTACCTTTGTCCTGACTCTTGGATGATCTCTAGCCTTAATCTTTCCCAGAATTTTGCATTCCATGTGTCTCAGTTATATCAAATCACAAGAAGATTATCATGAAAAAGTATATTTCTTTCAGGAAGGAATTTGGAGTCATTAAAAAACATTGTGCAATTTACTAAATGCAAATCTTCTCCTCCCATTCAAATCTGAGCCCAAATTGTTAATGACCTATGATGTTAGCCTAATATGTATGTTTGTGTATATTATATGTGTGTGTGTGCATGTGCACACCTGAGTCATCTTTATGTATTGCCCATCCAAAAGCATATCACATTCTGGACCATAGATATTCCTTATTCATTTATTTACTTTTCATTTTTCTCCTATATAATTAGACTAAAACTTTGAGCAATTATGCAACCCATTTAGCAGTATTTACAGTGTTCTAGGGCTTGTTGAAATAAGCCCACTATCATCCAGAAATGGGAACATATGGAGGACTCCATTATCTACAGGAAATCCCTCTTCTATTTTGGTTCCATTCTTGACATACTTCTGGACAGTAGCACATATGGTCAGTACACATTTGCCTAACAATTTCACTGGTAGCTTAATACTTATCATCAGAAGGTTGTCAATCAAAATTACTTCTTTTATTAAAGATTTTAATAAATTTTGCCTCATTTTAACTTATACACAGAAGGCCTTTTGAAGAAAGAAAGGGTCTGTAAGTAGGAAGATTTTTTTTCTATCAAATTAAATGCATTTTAAAGTTATCAAACAATAAGCACAATAAGCTCTTGTATTTTTTTTCACATTTTATGTCAATTGTCTAACTATAAATATGTGTCTTTCTATCAAAAACAATTTGAAAAAAATGGTTTGCTCCCTTTACATGTCTTCATAAGGAAGAACCTCTATATCTCTCCAGACTCCTTTTACAGATAGCACTCAAATTGATCAATCAACAATAATCTATCAGTTTCTTAAAGTATGCTAAGGGTTAAGGGCTGGGGATACAATGAAAGTAAAAAACAAAGTCCCTCCCCTTAAGGAGTTCACATTTTAATGGAGAAGATGACATTTTTGTCAAGAGTAAATTATGCAAGCCTGGAGATGGAAGATCCTAGATTCAAATCTGGTCTCAGACTCAGCCTAGCTGTGTGACCCTAGGCAAGTCTTAACTCCAATTGCCCAACTCTTTTGGCTTTTCTTTCTTTTCTTTTTCCTTTCTTTTTTTTTTTTGAGAAGCTTAAAGGATTATCATATGGCTTTTCTGCAAGGGAATCAACACTCAGTTTCTTAGAACCAACAATATTTTAAGACAGAAGGGAAGGGTTTAAAGAAAAAAAAAGTAAATTGTGAAACAGAATGAATGTTCTCTATATAAGAATAAACATAGAAAACTTAAAGGTTGATATTCTTAATCATGAATATGGTTCAGATTATTTGAATAACATAGTCATAGTTGTCTGGAAGCTTACAAAAGTAACTTTAGTTGAGAAATTAGTACCCTTTCTATTTTATCAGCTCGATTTCCACAGAAAGCAACACCTAGTAGTTTTATGTCTATAAATATATTTCACATAAATAAATAGAAGTTTCTGATAATAGGTATTTTATATGTATATAAGGACCAATTCTTCCCCATCCAATATTTATCTTTCATACTTATTTAGGCTCATTATTTATGAGGAAAATCTGTTGTATGCTTCTTATGATAATTCTTATGCTTCACAAGATGATGATATCTGTCCTCAATCATACCCACTTCATTCACCTCTAATACCTTCATATTAATGAGATTTAGCTACTCTATTCACTCCCTGGAAGGAATTCCACCATTTTATTTTTATACATGGTGATGCCAGGGACAGTAGTGTTGCTCCATCAAAAATTCAACAAATGCCAAACATTTATTACTATTCTGCAGGTGTCTATGGTCCTGAATCAACTCAACGTTATTTGAGGTAAGGAGTATATTTGGGCCATAAACAATAACAATAATAAAGTATTGAAAGATTTGAAGAACATTTCTTTATCTAATTTGAACTAATGATGAGTAGGAATTAAAATAATAACTAATACTAGGCATATAAGCATAATAATAGCCAAAAGAAGTAAAGGCTATTTTAGGGAGAGGGCTAAACAAAGGCAAAGCATCAAAGAGCTCAGAGAATCACAAATTTCTCCCAAAATTTGTTCACTGCCATGTTCACTAGTTTATACTTTGAATGCCCTCCCAGAAGGGATAGAGGTGTCATTACTGTTAGTGACACCATATGGCAACCCTACAGTGTTATCGTCTATTCTTATACTACCATTTTACGTGATGCATTGTTTCTTCTGTAATTGTTGAACATATCCTCCTGTAAGCCTGAGCTATGCACAAATGTCAGGGTATGGAACTGTGGTTGATTTTGCACACCATAAGTCTGCATTTATTACACAGATGTCTATCATGCTGTCATCCCACAGGTGTGCTCCAACTTTAAAATTTCCCTATGCTCCAGTATTTAATGTAAGAAAAATATATTATGCAAGATGAGGAAATGGCAGCCAAGAGGTAAACGCAGCTAAATGTCACTTAACAATACCACACAAGCATGCAAATGGAAAGGTTGTATATTTTTACTGAGTGACAATATTTGCACTTGCTGAGAGGGTTGCTTTCCATAGAAAAAGAATGAATATCTTATTGCATTATGAGTCTGAGAAGAAAGGTTCTCAATTAAGACAAAAATTACTTAAAAAAAAAAAGTTTTTCTCTCACCAGTGGAGACAGTTTGCTTGCCAACTACCAGTAATATATATTGTTTATTACTGGAACAAAAATAAACATTTTTTAAAACAATGAATATATTCTAAAACTGCTTATACAAGATGTTTTAAATATTGAAGATGGAAAACCAGTGGTGATTAGGTAACAAAATCAGTATGCTAAAACCACCTGGTACAGAGCGTATCATCACAAGAGAGGTTTCAAAAGTAAATTGACGCACTAAGGTATGTAAGCCACTTGATTCTAATCTTTGTCCCTTCTTCTCCTCTCTTGATGTCTCACCTGGACCCTGATGCCCGTCTTCACCATGACAACTGACTCTTTGACCCTGTCTCATCCAGGTCTGGGCTATTGCCATTACTAGCTTTTATTTTCCCCTGTCAATCTGGGCTAAGTATTTTTAATCCTGTCTCTTCACCTTTTAGTTGATGACCAACTCTTATCTAAGAGTCACAAGGCTAATAGTGGGTCAGTACTGATGTTAAATATGGAGACCAACATTATTGTCAATCAAATATGTCTTCTAAATTGCTTTTATGTAGTATTTGAGGAAGTCAATGCTGCTGACCCTGTTTTACTATTTGATAGAAGAGGAATTAAACTGAATTTAGGGCTCACATTCAGGTCTCATGGTGTTAAACAGGATGTGGCACTGCCATTGAGCAAAATGAAATGTTGATGCTAAATTTTATTACTCTTCAACCTCCTCCACTCAAAAAATAGCCCCCTGAACAAGACAAAACAAACAAAAGGCTAATCTTTTACATGGTGGTCTGTTATTTTCTTTATCAATCCATTGCTGAATCATGGATTTTTTGCTCTGGGGGAAAAAATTGCTTTCTTTTCAATATTGTGAAATCATGCTGTCATTTGTATATGTACTTTTCAACTTGTTTATTGGGTCTCCACTGTATATTTCATTAAATTTTTGTCACAACATTTTTTCTTTTTGGAGGAGGGGAGTATTGAAGGGTGGTTCCCACTTAAATCTTATATTTAGAAAAGAAGGGAAGGGGAAAATGGCCTTACCTGATTTAAAATATGAGTCTGAAAAAAAGGTTTTAAAATTATTTTAAGTTTAGCTATATTTATTTCAACAATATTTTACATATATATAATAGATATGTATTTGTCATGAGTGAGTGAATTTACCAATGAAAAAGTGGTTATTAAGCATTCACTATGTACAGAGCATATAAGCTAAATACTCTATACAAATAGATAAAGGCAAAACAAGACAAGTATGGTGGGGCTCATCTATAATTCCAGCCACCAAGCAAGCTGGTGGGTTGTTTCAGTGTGGGAGTTCTTAGATGCACTATGCTAAGCCAATGAATATCTGCATCAATTCTATCACAAATCTGGGAGGTGTGGATCAGGATAGTGAGTGCATTCAGGCTGCCTAAAGAGGGACAAACCAACCAAAGTTAAAAATGGAGCAGATTAAAACTTCTATATCCATTAATAATGGCACCAGCAGCTCTGGGAAGATGGATATCATCGGAAGCTATGGGGAATCAGTCAAAAGAAAAAAGGGAAGTGAAAGCAAAGCAAAGGAGACAGTTAGATAATTAGTATTTGATATATTGTTCAGTAAAGTATACATAAAGCAGATATTTTTAAAAATAAGGAAAAATCAGAAATCAGATTGGATTGCCCACTATAAATGAAAGTCAGTATATTGAAATATATATTTTATATACTAATCACTACAAAGAAATATATTCTTAGCAAACATATTAATAGCACAAGGGATCCCATATCAATAAACCCAAAATGAAGAAAAGGTCCTATGAATATTTAGTAAGTTAATGTTCATTTATTATTCCATTGGAAAGTCAATTTGTTATGTATAAGCAGACATGTATAAAGAAAATCACTTGGAGATTCTATTCCCCAAACATCTCTAAGGAAGGCCAATGGCAGTCAGAGCTGGGACAGGGCAAGCCTCAGTGAAATAAGCATTAAGTCAGTTCCATAATTTAGTCAAACCTGAAATTAGAGCAAAGCTTGGTAGAATTAAGAATTCTTTTTTTAAAAATCAAGTTTGTTTTACAAAACTGGATTGATCAGCAGCCTCCTACATAGAGATAGATTGTTCATGATCATAGTACCAGTTAAAAATACAGAAGATTCTAAAGTCAGGGTGTTTTCAAAGAAATTAAAATAAATAAGACAAAGCAATAATATTTGTCAAACTGAAAATAAAGAGGAGTACCAAAGTAGCAATAAATAAATAAATAAAGTAGTCTTTAATCCAGGGGGAGAAAGTGCAGTCCTGGGTCACCATAGATCTCACAACATGAGTGCCCTGGTGCCCACTCTTAAGGAGAAAGGATCCAGATTAAATACATTTCAGCTGGGAAGAGTAATCAGGGTGGGCAGCAAAGAGAAAGGTGACTAACATTTGGTGAAATCAAAGGCTCTAGAGGAGAAGATGTGTCACCTGGGAGGATCCCTGGGAGGAGTGATGGGATTAAAGTGATTAAGGTCTGATCAAATTAAAAGCTCTAAGAGAGGCTCAGAGATATCACAAAGCTGGCTCCAACCATGTGAAGTAAGTAACAGGAAGGTAGGTAGCCCCTTTCTATAACTGCATTTAACTTAACTAATATCTTGCAAATTAAGTAATCAGCTCTAGCAGATGGAGCAGCTTCAGTTTGGCCATTGCCTACACCCAGCAGCTTGAGATCTTTCATAAAACTGAAATATTTAAAACTATTTGAGGTGAACACAGGCAAAAAAAGGCTGACATTAACACAACAAATCATGTGATTCCTTCAGAGTTGTTTTCTATAGAACTTATTCTTGGTAATCACATTAGAAGGTTTTTTGGGGATGTGAGAAATTTTGTTCCTCTTATTAGGTTTGTTATGTGCATACTATTAGTTTGCAGGTACCCTTTGGCTGATATCCTTTTTGGGGGTGTTTGGGGGTTTTTATGGGTTGCAGGTACCCTTTTGGCAGAGGCTTCTTTTCACTTCCTTTTTTCTATATTCTATATTCTACTTACTATGCCATCTTTCCCCACCCTTCCTTCCTTCCAAGTATATAACTGAAGAAATGTCCTCTATGTCTGTGTTTATATATACACACATATATATAATCAGATGGGATTGTCCACTATAAATGAAAATCAGTATATCAAAATATATTTTTATATTAATATACTAATCACTATAAAGAAATATATTCTTATCAAACAATATATAATATTATATATATATATATCACCAAAAACTCAATATTATTATAGTCAACTTTTGAATATCTACATGATTTATTTATTTATAAGTCAATTGGTTCAATTTCAATATAGTTTATCCTATGAGAAGGTGATTGGGAAGTTGATTTCACTCCTGTTTTTCTATTGTTTTTAAAATTCCTGAGACATTTTTATATCCAGTGAATATCAACTTTTGTCATCCTTTCTTGCATCATTGCATGATAAAACAGAGGCCTCCATTTAGAGTTAGGTGCCCTGGCTCTGTTACTTACCAACTGTACAGACTTGAATTAGACATTTCACTCTTTTTGTCTTTTAGTTTCCACATTTGTCAAGTCAGGAGTTTGGGCCAGATAGACCTGTTATAACTTAAAATGACATACAATCCCAAGAATTGTTCCTGGTTTCCCACAAAGGAAAGAGAAATCTAGTTTTTACTCCATCATTATTAAAAAAAAATTACTCTCATAAAAGAGAAGATTATCTTCATCAGGGAAATAGAAATAAAATAGTCAATTGATCAACAAGAACTTATTAAATGCTTATTATGTGCTCAGTACTGAGATATACTCCAGAGACATAAAGAAAAAAAAAGTGGAAAATTCCCTTCCCTCAAGGAGCTCAACAAAAATACATACATACATACATATTACAAATTGATATGCAACATGGATACCAGGTAGTTTGGGGAATAGCTGGGAAGAATAGGAAAAGCTCCATTTATTTAAAAAAATGTAAAAAGGCAATGAGGAAACAGTGCCTTTCAGGTATGGGAGACAAGAAGTACAAAGAGAGCAGGGGAAATTCAGAAATGAAGCATCTCTATCCCTAACAGAAAATGCTTTGGAACTACTGGATCACAGATGTAAAGGAGTCAGAATGTGAAAATAATGGGATCATGGACATCGAGCTGGAAAGAAATCTTAGAGGCCATCTAGTCCAACTCTCACATTTTATACATGAGCAAATTGAGGCCCAGACAGGTAAAGTAAGTTGTTCACACAAAGAGTGTGTGAGAGAGAGGAAGGATTTCAACCCAATGCTCTTTTTCACAGTACCATGCTATCTCTGTAACTTAAGAAGTTAGAATATTTTGGGTACTAACCAAAGATCAAACATTTCGAAAGTCATTGCAAGCCACCGATAGGTTTTCAAATAAAAGAAATCCAAGGGGGAAATTCTTTTGGTTATTTCTGGAATTAATATAACTATAACTGGCATGTATTTTTCATTTTTTTGTCTAAATATTGCATCACTCTTTAAATTTTTCTCTACCAAACAGATTCATTCTTCATTTTGAGAAAATACTAAATTTTCAAAAATATTTATTTCCCCTTTCCCTCTATATGCCAGAGCAAAAAAAAAAAAGAAAGAAAGAAATACTTTAAGACATTGTCTTCATTAAAAAGGTACATAAAAATTAATAAGAATGATATCTTAACGTCGGCTATGGGGGGAGGAAAAGAAAATGATCTTTGTCTCTAATGAATAATGCTTGGAAATGATCAAATAAAAATTATTTTAAAAAATAAGAATGATATCTTAAAAAAGAAAAGTTTTTTTTTATTCAATTTGAGGTGTAAGATCAATTTTCAAGACTAGCAAATAATGGAGCAGCTTTCAAGGAGGGTTGAAACAAAGTAAAGGAAGAGGAGAGAGAATTCCAAGATAAATTTAGACTGTTTGCTTAGAAATCTTTTCTTCTGTTCAGTGATCCTGTCCTGGGCTGAATGAATACCAGTTCCTCCATGACAAATTCTTCAGATCTGTATCTTGAGATGAGTCCCACCACTACCAACTTTATGAACTCAATGTATCACCTGTTAGCAGACTTCTTCTGACTATTCCACAAAGATTTACTTGCAATGGATTTCTAGTGTAAACACACCCTAAGCTCTCCTAGGAGGGAATCTATTAATCAGCCACAGGGGAGCTCACCCCATATTGGACCCCATGAGGATTCTGAAAGTATACTCCATGGAGCATTTTGAACGCCTCTGGCAGTCAAAGGTTTTTGATATATTATACCCAATTGCAATCTTCATGCTGAGTGAGGAGAAAGGCTGTGGAATGCCTAATGTGGCAATCTATAGCTGCCAAAAAGCAAGAGTTTAATTTTATATATTTTTTTATTTATTTAACCTGACGGAATCTCACTTATCTCCTAGGGTTTTAGAGCTAGGAAGCCCACAGAGCATCTGTTTTTTTGGCAGGTAAAGAGGCTGCCTATTGATAAATAGAGCCTACAAAAAAGAAGAACCATAAGACGCCACATTTCTCAACTTATTTTGAGGTTAATTGGCCTTGAACTTTGTGTAATGCTGTGTGACCATAAAAATGATTGGATTAGTGTTTCCCTGTATCCTAGGCCCCCCCTGGATCACTTGAGGGTACCCTTCCCAGTTTCCTCATATTAACTTTTTCCACTCCTGTAGACTTTTCTGCATCTGAATATATATATATATATATATATATATATATCATCATCAGTCTGTAAATCAGTAGTATTTATTTACTACTTACTTTGGGCCTTTAAATCTCTCTCATAGGCACAATGAGATAACAAGACTAGGAGAAAAAACACTTGATTGAAGGGAGTTTGCTATCTAGGTTAAAAGGAAATAAAGCTTTGTCCTAATCACAAACAAGGAGAAATTTACTTTCTTGGAGTATCAATGGGCAAATAAATAAATGAATACATGAATATATAAGTGAAAAGGAAGGAAAGAATGTAAAAATAAGGAACAAAAGGAAAAAGGGAAAAAAAACAATAATAGGAAGGGAGGGAGGAAAGAGATACAGAGAGAGACAGAGTTTCTCTCCTCCTTCTGCCTTGGAAGTGGAAGGATGAATCAGGTCATGAAGGAGGTAATTATTTTGCATTTATAGACTATAATTCTTATTAGAATAAAATGCAATTATGTACATCTACTAAATTAACAACTAATGAATTAAATTCTATGTTAATTATTATCATATTTTTAAAATCACAATATATACATGGCAAAATGAAGAAATTTCAAAAATCTGAAAACTTAAGATAGAAAAATCATGTAACTAGATAAGTACATAATATACAATAAAAAGTATTAGGGGTATTAAGAAAGAATTTAAAATTGGCTGAAGATCTAATTATCAACTCCACATACACACAATCATATAAAATCACAAAACAGCTAACAAGATCTTCAAATCTATAATTATATATTTACAGCAAGAAGGGATTTTTGCAGAAATCCAGTCTTTCATTGGTCTCCCTGCTTGCAGTCTCTTCCTTTTCTAATCCATTCTCCACCCAGCTGCCAAATGGATCTGATTATATCACTCTGCTACTGAAACATCTTCAGAATCCCTCTTTCCTCTAGAATGAACCAGAAAATCTTCAGTCTGTAATTTTATGACAATTTGGCTCCCACTTACCTTCTATTCTTCTTCCAAGTCATTCACCTTCACACACACTTTCATGAAGTCAAATTATCCTGCTCTGTGTTCACAGATACTGCTTTCCATCCTTAAAAATTATTTAAAAACCCTTACTTCCTTCCAAAGCATAGCTCAAATGCTATAGCTACATGAGGTCTTCCATCTCCCTCCAAGTTACTACTGTTCTCCACCTTCTGTGACCATTTTAATGTACTTATCTATGAAAGTATCTCCCTCTGCTAGCATATAAACTACTTGAGGGTAGGGATTGGTTCATTTTTATCTTTGTAAATTGAGCACCCTGCACATAGTAAGGTGCTTAAGGAATGTTTGTTGAATTCTTTGTAATGTCTTTCCCATTAAATCCAACCAGCAGATGTTAGCATTGTGCAGCAATCATTTTTTCCCCTTTAGAATCTTTTTCTGTAAGTATCCACTGTCTCCAGCTCAAGCTGAATTTTGGCACCTTTCTACTCTGCCACTAACATTTAAAAAGTGTTTTTGTTTTACACTGTCAATTCACCTCTTTTAACCTTAATAGTCATAGAAAACTACTATAAATACAAAATATGCATGCAACAATTTATTCTACAACTTTGGATCATGAGATAAAAGAATTGGTGATTATTTATTGGTAAATACTTTCTGATTGTGAAAATAAATTATTGTAGTTTGAAAGCTATTCCTTATTCTTTTAATACGATTTATAAACTATTATTCACATCTGAGTATATTTCAGTCAAAAAGTTAATTCGCTTCATCCTTAAAAGGGACCACTCTGTTTATGTTCATCCTTTTGCTAGGAGGAGAAACAACTGAAGCAATATTCATATTCATTAAACACAGTGGAAAAAAAGATTGATTGATTGATTGCTTAATATTTAAACTGTTCATCCATGTGAATTGAATTAACTCTTCTGTTGATAGGGCAGCTTCGTCATGCACAATGCTTAGACAGATTAAATGACGAATTATTTCATTAAAACACATTTTGGTGTTCTTGATTGTTGTTTGTTATTCACACAAAATTGGGATGATGATTACCCTGTCATATATTTAAGAAGCTTAAATGATGTCCCTTTAATTTAAATAACAGTCTCAGGACCCAGAATAGAAATGACAGGACATGCCAGTTGTAAGGTAGGGAATGAACAAGAAAAAATTTTCTGGTAAAATAAACAGTCCTCATTAAAATAATGAATCATTTTCTTACTCATTTTGTACACATTGGCCATCAAACAAGACAGGATCTTCTAAGTATCTCCTTGCATTGATATCCATTCTTACTCCCTATGGTTCCCACTTGACTTAATTCAAACACTTCATTTGTCTGTGTACCGTGTGTGTGTGTGTGTGTGTGTGTGTGTGTGTGTGTGTGTGTGTGTGTGTATGTGTGTGTGTGTGTGTGTGTAAGAGCAGTGATAAAAATGCTGGCCCTAGAATAAGGAAGATGTGAGCTCAAATCAGGTCTCAGACATTTGCTTCCTAGCTGTGTGACCTTGGTCGAGTCTGCCTGCCTCAGTTCCCTCAATTATAAAATGAGGATAATAATCCACACTTTCTTCCCAGGGTTGTAGTGAGTATAAGATGGAATAACATTTATAAAAAATACTTTCCACAGTTGCTGGAACATAGTAGGCACCCTATAAATGCTTATTCCCTTCCTTTTCTGCTTCATTTCCTGCCTCTGATACTTATCCAAGATGGTGTGAACCATGCCAAGTCATTGTATCTCTGTTAAGTTTTAGTCTCCTCATTTGAAAAATGGGGATAGTAGCTACTTCCTGACATCACAATTTTTAGGCTCAAACAAGGGGACTCACTTAAAAGGCTGTAAATGCCTGAGTGACTCAACCATGGAAATAGTAAGTTTGAGATACTCTTTATTACAAGAACTCCCTTTCATTATATTCCCTAGTTTTTTTGCACTGGCCCAGGTCTATTCAACTCCAATCCTTAAGTTAAATAACTAATATAGATCCCTAACACCCTGCTAAACTAATTAGCTTATTTTTTACCCAAGGCAATATAATGATCCCCTCCAGCCCCTGAGGTTCCCTCCCTGATGCTTTAGGGAATTTTTATTAGACAAAAAGTCACGGGTGCAATCACAATACAAGCCCTTAGGTAGGAAATATCTAACTTTTTTTTCAGAGCTTTGGCTGTCTGTCTTACTCTCTCTAGTTAACCCTTGGCCTCTGTGTTGGAATAAAAATTCAGGTTACTGGAAATGTTGGGGAAAGTTGCAGCAGAGTATATTACAGTTATTCTTGATTGGGGAAGGAGCAGACCTTTTCTTGGAATTTTCCTCAGTGTTTAAGGCGGTGAATTTGACTGGGGACTTCAAACCACATCTTCCTCAGCAGAGTTTTCTATATCCTTTTCATGTCACAGTTCAGTACTACTACTACTACAACCACCACCACCACTACAACTACTACTGGCTAACATTTATATATCACTTTCTATGTGTCAGGCACTAGCCTTAGCTGTTTTTTAATTCTTACTTTCTTCCTAATAAGGACTCTAGGACAGAAGGGCAAGAACTAGGCAAATTGGGTAAGAGACATATATATATACATATATATATATATATATATATGTATGTATGTATGTATAAATGAGTAGATTTCTTTTTCCTTTTGCTAGTTGCCCCTGGACTGCCAATTCTTTTTGGCTCAGCTCTTTCCTCTCCCTTGCTGGTTCCTCAAAAATCTCTTTCTGATTCTGAACTTACTTCTGCTTTCATACAAGCTCTTCATGCAAAATGAGAACAGAGTTCCATCTAGTTCTGATTGATTGATTCAATCACAAAACATTCCCCCCGAACAAAGGAAACCATTTTCCAGTGTAGATAGATACTCAACCCTGATCTAGGTGGAGAAAGAGACTAAGAAAAGGAGAGTTAGAAAAGAGACTGAGGAAATACAAAGGGATGGAGGGGAAGGAAGAGGAGACAGAAAAAGAGGGAAAAAGAGACAACATGGCATAGATATGCATGGAGATAAAGAGACACAGGGACAGAAGCAGCCACCATGCTAATTGGAGCAATAATAAGCATGTACCTTAATTTCCATAGGCAATATATGAGTTATGTTCTCACTTTTCAGAGGTTCACATAAATATCCACCAAATTGCAGAAAGAATATTAGAATATTATATAAAGAATATAAGAATAAAGAATATTATATGAAAAGAACAAAAAGGGGGGGAGTAATTACTGACATTTCTAATTACTACTAATGTCCAGTGCCTTATGGAAAATGTGGTGCTCCTTCTTTGGATTCTGAATTTCCACAGCAGATGAGTTCTTCTTCCAAAAGTAAAGATCACCAACTCTCCCTGCCTAATGCTTTGCAATCATTATGCATGTTCTTTATAAATCTTTCACAGAGCTTCAAACAAATAGAGTATCATGGGGTGAATATGGGCCATTAAATACAACCTCTACACTCTGGGATGGCCAAACGGTTTTGCAAATTTGGGAAACTGAGGATGCTAGAGGAAACAATTCCAACACACTTTCTCCTCTCATTGTTCATCTGCAGTTCCTTTCCAAATTCTGTGTTAATTCAAAATGTGTCATGAAAACTTCAGTAGTTGCTTTGGTGAATCTATTTTCCTACTGAATTCTTCTGTCTTATCTTCATAGCTTTTAGACTTGATCTTACCTGCAAAAATGCTTTTCTTTCACACACATTTCAGGAGCTCCTGAAAAAAAAAGAAATAGCGTTAAACCTCTTCAATGGAGAAGAGATTCTTTACTCCATTAGCCAATAGTTACAGTGCTTCCTCATGACATTTAAAGTGACATTCCAGATGTTTAGCTCAGGGCTAAATAAGATGATCACTTCATTAAAATATCTTGGTTTCATAATGAAGCATGGACAGGGCAAAAAAAACACTATTAAAAGCATCAAAAGTACATGAATGTGGTCCTAATTAATATAATAATCTTATACAAATTCCTCACCCCCTCTAGGCCTCAGTTTCTTCATCTGAAAAATGAAGATCACATTACTTTTCTCACAGGGTTTTTTGTGAGGATCAAATGAGTTAATGTAGGTAAAGAAGCATATATTATAAATCATTATGCTCAATAAACTAAAGGAAAGGTATCGATGCTCTATGCTATCCTAGGTATAAATCTTTATGTTTATTTCAAAATAACTTTAATATAGATCATAATCATTATCTGTATATATATTATATAAAAAACTAAATTGTCTAAGTCATATCAAAACATAAAATGTACTATGTCATAACATAGGGAAAGCTAGGTGGCACAGGGGATATAGTGCCCAGTCTGGAGTCAGGAAGATTCATTTCTCTGAGTTCAAATCTGGCTTCACACACTTACTAGTAGTGTGACCCTGGGCAAGTCACATAATCCTATTTGTCTCAGTTTCATCATCTGTAAAATGAGCTGGAGAAGGAAACAGCAAATCATTCCAGGATTTCACCCAGAAAACCCCAAATGAGGTATGAAGATGACTGAATGGATGAACAAAATACTTTATAAAAGAAATGATTGATTATATTCATCCAAATCAACTGTCTGAAAAAAGTCATTGGTTAGGAAAGTACAAAGTAATGTAAGTGAGATTTTTTTTTAAGAGTGAGAAGAAATTTCAGTTGTTTAAAGCAATTCCAATTTATTTAAATAAGTGGTAGAGTAAAATACAGGGTAAAGGATACTAATTCAAGAATAAAAAGACCTTGGTTCAAATCCAAGGACCCTCTGAAAGGGTAAGTATTTTTAGTCTTCTGCCCTTTGGTGAGTGTAATTTTTATTACATTATCATCTGAAGAATGAAAAAATTAATGAGGAAATGGAAAGACAGCACAAATTAAATGTTCTACAATGAATCATACTTTCATAGTCCTACAATTGACTCATATAGAGAATAAGTAACCTATTTTTGGATATAGTTTCTATTTGTCAATTACAAATAATAATAATTTGATTCAGTGGAGAATAATACAGCTTTTACTAAGATGATTCCTAAGGTCATCCTACAAGATACCATGACCAATGAAAATAGCAAATTAAATTTTTACAAGTTACTAAGTATTAAAATTAAGCCAAGCATAAAGGCAAGGATTCTCACTAGTGTCAGTGAGGAGTCTAGCACAAATTTCAGAATGATTAATGTTTTTCTATTGATGCAAGGCTCTCCAGATACTCTTGTTTGAAGACAGCAATTCTGTGTCTATGGAAATGCAGAACACTGAAAACTTTCTTACTGAAATTAATAGTAAATCCAAAGAAATTATCCTATGATTACTATAAAAAATAATGGGAATGAAGAATATAACTCTTGGTATTCAATCAAAATGGCATGAGTGGACTCAGTCTCGCCACATGCATATATTGGATGAAAACGACAAATGGAAATTAAAAGTCCAAAATTGAATAGGAAGAGAAGAATGTTATGTTGAACTTCTGAAAAAGAGTAGGATACAATAGTCATTGAATGTAAGCTTCTTTTGAGGGCAGGATATATTCCTCAGAGATGGTTTTGTGTACCTAATATAATACTAGGACATTAAAAAGCAAAATAAATATTTGTTGATGTGTCAGTAAAAGAGATTCATTTAACAATCCACAGTAGTCATAGTCATAGTAATAATAATAACAATAATAATAAATACCTATTTCCCTGAAAATAATATGAAGCTTGAAAGGCAGTCTATTTAGTTAGGCAGACAGAAAAAAGACAATGATCTGAATCCAAAATTGTAAGGGGGAAGATAATAAAAAGTCAGATAATATTTAGGAAAATTTGCAATATAGTCAACTATCACAAATTGCTTACTGCCCCCAAAAAGCTCACCTCATTATTATCCTGGTAATGTTAAATGGATGTGAACTATGGAATATTATAATTTTCACTAATCTAAAAGAGAATGCAAACTATATGACAGACAATAGGGTTGCCTAAATGGAGGCATACCAACTAGCTCCTATATGATTTCTACTTTATCAAAAACTTGGCATTTGCAACAGAACAAATAATGATCCATAAATCCAATGAGAAATCAAAGTAAGTGACTTCTTCAATGAAAAAAAATCAACAAAAAGAGTTATCCAGAAGCTAATAGTTATTACTGTAATCTCCTGTGGTTACATATTAATATTCTCATGGGAGGACACCTGGGAAGGATATTGAAAACTGAGGGAAAATGGATAGAGGAGAGAAAGAGAGAGACAAAGGAATAAAGGCTCAGAGAAAGGAGTTAAAAAATATGGGATCCGTTGTGCATGCCCCTCTGATGGAATTGAGAGAGCTCTACATGTGCCCTCAAACATTTATTGGAGAGTTTAGGAATGTGGAGTATATATATATACATATATATATGTATGTATATTTAGTAATATACTTATATATACATATATGCATGTATGTATATACATAGATGCAGACATATACATTTGTCTATAGATAAACATTGATAGTTATAGATAGCTCTATATGTATATATACATATATAGGAATATATACATATATATGAACATGTACATATATGCATCTATTTTTATTCAGTTGTTTCAGTCATGTCTGACTCTTTGTGACCCCATTTGGGGTTTTCTTGGCAAAGACACTGGACTGGTTGGCCATTTCCTTCTCCAGCTCATTTTAAACAAGAAGAACTGAGTCAAACAGGGTTAAGTGACTTGCCCAGGGTCAAACAGCTAGTTAATATCTGAAGCCAGATTGAATTCTGAATCTTCCTGAATCAGTCCCTGAACCCTAACCTCTACCCCACCTAGCTGCACATATACATAAGGACATACACACATAAACACACACATATGTATATTTTCTATAAGGATTATTTGAATACTTGGAAAAAATTAAATAAGATATTTAAAAAATGAAATTAAAACTAAATGTAAAATAATTAGCTCAGAAAAAAATATGATAAATATCACCCAAGAAGATGATTCCTTGAAAACTAGACTAGATCAAGTAGAAATCAATGATACACTGAGATAGCAATAGAAGTTAGAACAAAATCGAGAGAAAATAAAAGAAAAAATATTATATTTGATGTCAAAAGCAATTGACCTAGTAAATAAGTCAGTGAGAAATAACTTAGAAAACAGATTCCTTGAAATGCATGGCCTTGGTTTTTTTAAGCCTATCCACTGCTATTGAAGAAAGCTTACATGAAAGCTTCCCATGTATTAGAATCTAAGGATGGCATGAAGATAGAAAGAATACACCAACCACCACCTGAAATAAACCCTGAAGAAAAAGAAATTTCATAGCCAATATTCAGAGCTTACACATCAGAAAAAAACAGTTTATAGATTTCCTTAAAGAAGTAGTACAAATACCACAGATCCAAAATTAAGCTCACAAAAATTCTGGAAACTTCTGCTGTTTAAAAAAAAAAAAGATCTTTGAATGCAGTATTTCAAATATATGCTTCTAAACAAGTACATCAACCTGGAAAGGTGAGTATAATCCTATATATGAGGATATGTGTGTGTGTTACGGAAGGAGATAAATTTTTAATGATGAGTACTATTTTTTTTTAGTTTAGTTTTGTTTTGTTTATGAAAAGATCAGAACTGAATAAAAACCTTGAAATAAAAACAGAAAAGTCCAGAGATTTCAAGAAAGTTATATTTATTTGGCAACTGGATGATGCTGTGTGATGATATGGTACTAACATTCTAAATCAGGAAGAAGAAATAGTTATTCTATGAGAACTTTAATGTCTTTGAATGGCATTGAAGGAAATAAAAATAAAAAATAAATCATTTGATGGTGAATTGCTTCTACCTGATGATTTTAGGAGGGGGGAAAAGGGAACATAAGAGTAATTCACTAGTTCAGAATGAGGGAAGAAGGGAGGAGAATTTTCCTTTTCTTAATTTTGACACCTGATAAAAATAGAAACATTGAGAAAGATGGACAGAGTGATCATTAGATAATCTTTGTTCTTATTTGAAATATAATATGAAAGGTCAAGCATATCCCCTACACACAAAGATTATAGGGTAAAAGTATATTGAACTCAATAGGAGAAAAAGTAGGAATAGTAAAAGGAATATTAAGAGAGATCACAATATCATGGAGGGAATAGCTGCAAGCAAAACTAACTGAATTAAAGGGAGAAAAATAAAAATAAATAATCAGAATATATTAAGAAATAGCTGATCAAACTGTAGCTTATGCATATACTGGAATATTGTTATTCCTTAAGAAATTAGGAAATGGGGGTGGCTAGGTGGCTCAGTGAATTGAGAGACAGACCTAGAGATGGGAGGTCATGGGTTCAAACCTGGCCTCAGTCATTTCCTAGCTGTGTGACCCTGGGCAAGTCACTTAACTTCCACTGCCTAGCCCTTATCCCTCTTACATCTTGGAACCAATACACTGTATTGATTCTAAGGTGGAAAGAAGGGGTTTAAAAAAATGAAGAAAGATGTGATTTCAGAGAGTTCTAGGTAATATGAATTGATACAGATTTTTAGTGAGCTAGTCAAGGAGAACAATTTAAATAAGAAAACATTGAGTACTTATGGAAAAGTTATAGACAAAAATTGAATAGGATTAGAAGTGTTAAAGGAGTGAAAATTGTAGCAGAGAAAGTACCTAGAACATTGAAAATCCCTTATCTATCCAAGTACAAAGATATCAAGCAAATTGTATCTATATTTAACTTCATAACAATGTAAAAGTACTAAATTAAATTTAAAAGGACAGGAGAAATACCAAAAGGTAAACATCTCCTACTGTTATTGTAATTAAATGGATTACATCAAATCCCCAAAATTTCAAACCATTCATGATTTATTTTATAGTCTCTCTCTTCAGATTTCAACTTTGCCAAAATAAAACAGTTGAAAGCCATTTCAACTGAGTTCTTTTAAGCAAACAAAAATAGTCTCCATTTAATAACCAATATTATAACAATGGTGAGACATTTAAGACAGCTGGTTTGCTTCTGATGTCATGTGTTCAGTTTTCCAACATATACTTATTTGTTGTCTTTCCAGATCTGCAAAATCCAATTATAGATTGTATAATGTAGCTATAAACTTTGAGATTCCTGAGTCAGTCTCATGATAAGGATCCATGTGGAACATCAGTGAAACCATAAGGAAATATAACATATTATTAACAAGTTAGCAAGAAAAGTCATTAGCAAAAACAATCAATTTCTATTATTCAATAAATATTCTATCTATTCTTTTTATCTTCATCCATTATCTCTTTATTTTTTATTGAAAATTTTTATTTAATTGATTTTTCTATGATTACAAG
This sequence comes from Monodelphis domestica, assembly GCF_027887165.1. Lineage (NCBI taxonomy): Eukaryota > Metazoa > Chordata > Mammalia > Didelphimorphia > Didelphidae > Monodelphis > Monodelphis domestica. Next base: position 106,095,712 of record NC_077234.1, read on the forward strand.
ATTCATGTTCTTTCCCTCCCCTCCTCCCCACCCATCCCACCCCCCTGGAGCCAATATGCAATTCCACTGGATTATACATGTATTATTGATCAAGACCTATTTCCTTATTATTTATAATTGCACCAGGGTGATTATTTAGAGTCTACATCTCTTGTGTACTATTCTTGATGTTCATTCTAAAAACTAGAGTTTCTAGTGTTTCCAAATTACTCTCATTTAAGGGTGAGCATCTTGATCTCATGTTTCTGATACTCTAGACCTTTACCTGCTCTTCAGGCTTTTCAGTCATACTCAATTCTTCATGACCCCATTTGGAATTTTCTTGACAAAGACACTGGAGTGGTTTGGCATTTCCTTCTCCAGCTCATTTTACAGATCAGGAAATTGAGGCAAACAGGGTTAAATGCCTTGTCTAGAATTATAGCTAGTAAGTGTCTGAGGTCAGATTTGAAAACTCAGAACATTAGTTTTCCTGACTCCAGACCCAGCACTCTATCTGTTGAAGAGAGAGAAATTGGGAAAGCATGTAAAAAGACAGGAGCAGCTGAGACTGATGACCTGTCATTCAAATGAGAGTATTCTATTTGGAATCTGATGGGGAGAAGCAGTGGGAAGAAACCAACTGATGGCTGGATTCTTTCTGGTTTGAAAGAGGGAAGAAAGCTGTGTTTTCTCTTGACTTGGAGACTGAAGCCTGAAAGTGGTCTTGTCTTTGAAGGCAGAAGAAAGAAGGACAAAGTCCAGATATCTCTCTCTGATTTGCTCTATTGTGATAGTGACTGAACTTCCAGACCTATCATCCATTTCCCCTAGTTGAAATATTCCACCATCCTCCAATCTAAGACTCATTGTGGTATTAGGGAAATCCCCAACCCTCTTACCTCCATTTTATCCTTCCCCATCTTCCCCAATAAATCCCTTGATTAAGATACAGAAGAGAAAGAGTATTTCATTTGAGACATCACAAACTCACCCTGAGTTGATTTAGAGAAACCAGCAGAAGAATCAACAAGAAGACAGAAGAAGGAAGGGGGAGGGGAGGCTGAAAGAGGGAGGAAGGGAGGAAGAAGGAGGGAAAGAAGAAATAAGATAATATCCTGATTTTTAGTTATCAAATGCCAATCAAATAGTCCCTTATTACATATCCACTGTACAACCTAGCTGCCCAAAAACAACAACATGACACTTTTAAAGGAGGAAAAAAATTAGATGCAAGAGTCAGACCTGCTAAATTACTCTTCTTTAAATTTGTAAAATGTTTTAATCACTGGATTATACCTTTATTTCTGGGAACAATATTTGATCATTCAATATAAAAATTCCTATTTTACAAATGAGGAAACTGAGGCTTTTAATCAAATGACACCACGAGGTCATACAGAGAGTGAGTTTCAGTCAGGATATGAATTCATGCCCTTTAACTCTAAACCTGGTACTATCCTCATCACTGGGGGACAGGAAGATATATTAATAGATATCATAGTAGAAGTTTGGCTAGAAATTCTGGTTTACTACCAAAAGTCACCACCAATATGTCTTTATCAATAAATGGGATTATCAGTATTTATTATCCAATTTCCTCTCAGAAATCAAGCCTCACTTCAATAAAGTATTTGGATAAATAGTGGCATATAAAGTCCAAAGTATTAAGTTATTATAGCAAGACTGTTGAAATAATTTAAGGCTAAAAAGTGTCTTATATACTCTTTTTTGTCAAAACAGATATTAAAAATGACCAAATCATGCATAAAAATGTTGCATTGTAGCTAAAGGTTGTGCTTTAAAAATATGTTTCATTTTCTTATTCCAGAGGCATATATTCATAATGTTTGAAAGGACTGGAAATTCAATATAAAAGTAAGTAAGCCTACTGACTCCCTTTCACAGGTAGCCAGCCAGCTATTATATAAATATTTCAGAATGAGGGAGGTAACACCATCTTTGGGTAATGTGTCTCAAAGACTCTTCTGATCTTTTAAAAATGGGAGGAGGGATCTACTTCTAGATCAGTGCTTCTGGGACATGTCCAAAGGTAATTAATGCTCCCAACAAAACGATTTCTCTTAATTCTATCTGGAAATCGAACATTTCAAAGTGTTTTATTTTTCAAACAAGAGCCTCCATATAGTCATACAATTCTAATATCACATTACTGTCTTTCCTAAGTGTTTTTAGAGCAATCATTTTGAAAAGGAGAAATCTGTGACTGCGGAAAAGAACATTTTAAATATGGCTATTTCTTGATCCATTGCTTTGACAGTGTTTTGATCTCTAGTATTCTTTGGTATTATGACCTTTGCATTTCCTATTGGACAGAAAAATATTTAATATAGAATAAATCAACAATAATTCATTAAATCACATGATTTAAGCCCATAGGATAATGCTTTCTTGTTTTTTTTTCCTTGTCCTAAGTGATGATACTCAAAGAATTACACATTAAAAGGATTATGAAATATGTCCTTGAGAAAGGCACAGTGACCAAACCTTAGTAAATATTATAAAAACAATAATTTCTACATCAGTATGGCAAACCAGTATCAAAAAGCCTGAAGAATATAAATTGAATGTTCTCTAGAAGAAATGGAAAAGGTTAAAATTCATCATTTTAACTGATAGGCTTTCTTTGGGAAATAACCAATGCAAAAGAATACCAAATGCAACCTTAATTTGATATTCTTTCCAAATGCATTTCCTCAAATATCATAACTCTTTTCAATGATAAACAAGATTCTCATACTAATTATGGATCCAACAGTTAGTTTTCTTTATTGGCACAAGGCATATAATAGATACTTCATATATATCTATGTGTATAGTGTATGTATATAGGTATGAATAGATTTAATATAAATATATGCACACTATGTACTATATTACATATGTACATTGTAAAGTATACATCTACATATTTAGATATTATAAAGACTTATAAATATATAGATGTTTACTGTGAATATAAATGACCTCCCATGCTTCATACCTTGATAAGTTCAGTCTGACTTTCTGCTTAATTTCATAAATCTCCAGTTTAAATGGGACTTGGAGTTGCCTTTCATGTGGTCTTTGTGATTAGAACAATCTTCATCCCTAGTATGGAAAGCCCAAAGGTATCTAGCTGTAGTGTGGAGTCAGGATCAGCAGAAATCTCTCCTACTTCTCATCTTCCTAGCTCCTGCTGTTCTTCAGCTGTTGAGGAGGAGGATAAGAGGAAGCAAGGTCAGCAGCTTTTTCCCCCATTTCTTAGCCAAAAGTAAACAAGGGATGATAGGAAAGAAAGATCAAGATCAGCAATTTTCCTCTGATTACATCCTCAGTTTAATTGGTCCCAGCTTTTTTTTTTTCCATTTTGCCATATAAATGAATTAGCATCTATTGCCTGCTCAACTGTGTTGGTCTTCCTTTCTCAACTATTCATAAGAGGAAAGATGCAGAGTTCAAACCAAACACCTTCTATTTAAAACCTATTTCCAGCTGTCTTTGCCTCTGAATTTATGTCTTTCTGTCAAGGTTTCTATTCCCAAGGTCCTTGATTTGTATCTGTGGGACATAAAATATTGAAAGACAGTAAGAATAGTAGCAACAGCCCCTACGATAGTCCTTTTCTGATGTCTCACTGTAGTGTGGAAGTGAAGCTAGGTTCTCTAAGGCTAACAATGGAGCACAAAATTCTGGCATTGTGGGAAAAGATGGAAGAGGTTCAAGGATGAACCTAAAAACAGAAATGTACCGCTGTTAGCGGTACCAGCCTAGCTAAATTTATAGTCTCCTAACCAAAGTCTAGTCGCCAAAAAAGGTTGTAATTTCTTTTTAGTTATAGTAACTGCTAAAACAACAACAACAAAAAAAAAAACAAAGCTAAATATCATCGTGTATGGAGGTTATGTAAATACAGCAGTAAAGGAAGCATCACCCCTGATTAAAATATGGATATTTATAAATCAGAGTATAAGTAAGGAAAGCATTTACCTATAGGAAGATTGTCTGCACCCAAGATCTCTTTACTGTCAACTCTTTCATGAAATATTTATCTAATATAGCTTTTGAATTCAGACACAGATAGGTGGTATAATAGATAAAGCACCAAACCTGGGGCCAGGAAAACCATGAGTTCAATTCTGAATTCAGACACTTAACTGTTTGACCCTGGAGAAGTCATTTAAATTCTTTATTTTCTTCATCAATGAAATGGTGGCAATAATAATATCTATCTCTCAGGACTGTTTTGAGGATAAAGTGAGATAATGTTTAAAAAGTGCTTTTTTATATTTTAAAGGACTATATAAATCTTAGTTATCATTATGATGTATTAAGGACCTCCAAAAGGTCTCATTTTAAGCCTCAATGAAGTTGAATGAAATCTCCAAATGAGTTCTAACATTTCTCCCACTTTCTGTTTCTATCTTACAAGTGATAACTATATTCCATGTATCAAAACTCCCAGTGTAAATTTTGAATGAACTCATTAGGTCTTTAAAAATGCTTTTTTTCTTTATCCAAATATTTACCCATAATTCATTTTTGAAGGCAGAAGGAAAGGCTAGGCAATCTCTAATGGTCTGAATTAGCCATTCCTGCTATTCTGCATACCATTAGGTAGACAGCTGGATGACATAGTCAAAAAACAAAACAAAAACTAGGATATGTTTTACTAAAAAAAAAAATTGGCATAACATATTCTTCCACTGATTTTCCTGGCTGGGTTAAGATTGCAGCTGGTTTCTAGCAGAGGTGCCAGCTGTTTTCACCCCAAGGCTGAAGGAGAGAGGACTAGGGTCACTAATGTCTCATCTCCAAAACTCTTCAAGCCTTTCCACATAATGAACAATTAATATCCTGCCTCGAATGTTTTCACATGAAATCTCCATAGGGCATGAATACAGTGAAATGTAAGCTTGTCGGTGGAGTGTTTGCTAATCAAAATCAAACTAAATTTACCTCTCTTGGTAACTCATGACATCTTTTATGATATTAACAATCCTGATTTCGATTCCCATGATGACTCAAACTAGACTTCACAACTGCTATTAGCGATATATGTCTACCCTTAAAATAATGTCTTCAAGCTAGTGGCATTTAGTGAATATTACAATGAATATTTTAAATGATGAAGGCTTTAGAAGTGAATTTAACCAATATATGCCTTGCATGCTAAGTCATGAACATTTATTATGAACATTTGTTGCTAATATTGCTGTTTAGCTCAGTTGTTAGAGCTTAAGACTAATTGAGTTCCATTCCCAAATGGGCTTCTGTTCCATGATCCCAGAATCCAGTCCTGATGCCCTGGTAGCTCCTTGGGAAGTACACAGCCTTCATCATTTGGAGGGTGAGGCAAAGGAGAGTGGATGAATCTGTGCAAATCTGTCCCCATTGCTGGACAAACACCTCAAAGTATATACTTCAAGGAGCTGAATATAAAGGACTTGATTATTTCTGGAGACCATTGATGATGATCATTTTGCCTGATTCTGTCTTTATGCAATATTAGCACATTTTTTCTAAATTTATTACCACCAGAACTAATGTTTTTCCTTTATTTTTTTCTGAATGTATTATTTTTTCTAAATCTATTATTCAAAAAACCTTCCAGAAATTTTGCATTGGCTAACTGGTATTAGCCAATAAAATCATGTAAAATAAAAAATGAGGCACTAATGTCATGATTGCACCTGATTTTAGAGTGTCTCAAAAATGCTAAACATTGATCCTATCCTCTGTAGCCTAATACATTAAACTATTATTGAAAGTTTGAGACCAGTTGCGATTTCAGTCCTTTGTTTTGACTGGTAACCTGTATTACTAGCAATGGTGCAAGTTGCCTTTAAGAATCCCAGTGGACATTCACTCTACTCATGCTCAATATTTAGCTCCCTAAAAGTTTTGCTGAACATTATGAAACAGCTTATCAATCACTGCAATTAAAGACTTTCAGACTGCCCATCCAAAGCAACTATTTGGACATGCCATCTGTTATTTTGTTTTTAAAACCCACTAGTCTGTTTATCCAAAGCAGCCATTTAACATCTGAAATTATATTCATTTTTAAGGTGTGTGATGGACTGATGAAGACACGCTTTTGTTTTAATTATCGACAATTTCTGTGGTGCAATATAATTTTTGCAGTGCTCAGGGCCCTTTTGCAAATCAAAAAGAATCCAACTAAAATAGTAATTAATGTCAAATGACTAGTCACAAAAGGCTCTATTTAATTAAAAAGTTCTAATCTTTGATTAAACCTCATCACACGTTCTCCTGATTGCAAACTGTTGTCTGAAATAGGAAAGTAATTGGGTACATAGTCTATTGTTTCTCCTGACTGACACCTGCTAATTGTGTAAAATGACTTTAGTTTTGTTTAGAAGTCGAAAATAATTTTACCTATTTAGTGTGTACATGAATATGTCATTTTGTTCTTCAAACAAGAATACTTAGGTTAGATCATATTTTCACAACAGATCCTCAGCAGGTTATTGAAAGGGTTATAGGAAATATCTATAAACCTCTTGAAGTCCCCCTCATGAAGAAACATCATTTTTCCAGAAATATTCCTTTGTTGATATTGTGAAAAAAAGAATATTATGCTCACCCTGTAGAGTACTTCAATGTCCTTGTGTTTTCAAATCTAAAGTTGGGATTTTTTAAATGTCTTTTCTTTTACCATATGGAATATGTTGAAATAACTGACCACCCATCCAATTTTATTCTGTATCTAGATTCTATAACATTTAATGTTTGATATTTTATCATATCATTAAGTATAATTACATAGCCTCTGGATTTTGAATGCACAAAATTATTTCTTTTAAAAAGGTGTGTATTTTTGTAGTAGAACTGAATAGATTCACAGGAAAATAACCACAACAACAACATCCCAACAATATATAACAGAGGCTGCTAGGGTTCATGTTCTCCATGGTTTTTTGATGGCAAGTTTAAAAAAAAAACAAGTATAATTAAAGAATACTCGTGATTCGAAAGGTTCTTTGATAAATGTCATCTCTTTCCTAGTGGGATTTTTCACCACTGTCTACACAACTATTTCCCAGCCTTTGAAAGCACAATAATACTGAACTCTAACCTTTTTTCTTCATTTGTATTAAGTTTGTGAACCAACACACCAAATAATTCAGCAGCTGTGGTTCAAAAAGGAAAGTAGATTCAGTAGTCATGTGGCATGTTTATCAGTGATGATTTCATAAAACCTAAATGATATGTAGAAAATTATATTATGTTGAACCAATAAAACCTACTTGAGAAAGAACTAGAGGTTTTGAACAATAAATTCTTCTGATAATAAAAAGTGATGTATGATCTATCCTTCCTTCCTTCCTTCCTTCCTTCCTTCCTTCCTTCCTTCCTTCCTTCCTTCCTTCCTTCCTTCCTTCCTTCCTTCCTTCCTTCCTTCCTTCTTTCCTTAAAATTAATGAGACCACATTAACCTAACTGAGGAAATAAAAATGCCTACAAGAATTTTCCTTTTGAAGACCAATTAAGGATTTGATTAATTAACAATAACACTGATTAAACTGTAACATCAAGTCATTTATGTGTATGACTTATATGACTAAAGCAGTTTGCTAAAATTTGTGCATCTGACACTATTGTAAAAAATGGATTAACTTCATAAAGATAATTGAAACAATAAAGCCCGTTAAAAGACAGATCATAAAAAGATGCCCAAATTAATCTTGTCAAGTATTTAACATATGAAGTCAAAACTGATAACCATCTACTAAAATTCAAATACAAATATGAATTAACATAAATCTTAATATCTCCCTTCTTTTAAAGTGTAATAGATTAATTTAATTTTTACATGAACTAGCATTGTAGGCATCTTAATTCTTGAAATGTATCAGTAGTAGGGTCATTCAAAACATTCACCCCTAAAATTACATTTTTCAAGACAAAATATAATGCTAAAAAATTTCATTTTTGTGGAAAGAGTCAGTCCATACTATACTATAAATAATAGGAACTTATTTAAATACCATCACTGGAAATCTTTTACACTAAACAAAATTAATACTGAGAAAAGCCAATTTAGGTCATTACAAAATAGTTCACATTTTATTGCACTTTAAGGTTTGCAAATAACTTACACTGTGTTATCAAAGTTTTCTCTTTCCTCACAAAATTCCTGTGAGGTAGATACTATTATTAGCATTTTAGAAATAAGTAGACTAAGGTTCAAATAAATTAAATAACTTGCCATAGCCCACAGAAACTACATGGATTAATACTCTAGTAGTGGTTCTACACTGACCAGAAATGGGGACTTCATCAAGTCATTTATATCAGGGAATCAGATCTCTTAAAATTCTCACCATTGTTGTTGGAATACACGATTAATAATATATCTTTATGTTTGAAAATTCTATGAGGCTTATAGGACAACTAATACATATGTGTATGAATTTCTAGATGTTAATTTTCAAAAATGTTACTTTTTAGTATAAATATTAACCTAATTGTATTCTTTTTAACTGAATGTGTTAACAAAAAAGGGACAAATTTATAGAATAAAATATTTTATGTCATAGATGTGTATAATTAGAGTTTGCTGCCCAGGTCTCTAAATCCCAGCTTCCCATGTTTCTTCTCATGTTACATGCTAACATAGGGAGGATATAAGTTTTGTGTAGCTCTACGATCTTGCTCTCTTTTCTTGGGAACTCAGTTGGTGTAGGTTATGGGATAGTCAGGCAGGAGAATTTTAGTCACGTATTTTTACTCAGGTTTTTTGTACTTTTGTTCTTTTATTTCTTCTGTTTCAAGTGATTGCTAATAAATCTTATAAAACATAATATTTGGAATTGTTGGATATTAATTTTAATCTTACACATGACTATTAGCACTGGTTAGATAAACAGGATCCATAAGAAGTTGCAGGTTGAATGAAATATGATGCATTGTGAATCAACTTTATAATCCTTTTATTGATTTTTGTACCTTTATGTTAGGATTTTTAATATATATCCTGTACAAAATAGATGCATAATTATAGTAATTAATCTAATAATATGGAGACCATAGAAGAAGATACATATATATTAGAAACAACAAGGGAGCAACATAGTTGATTCAAATGGGTAGAATTTTTCACATTTTATAAATAAAAAAAATTTTGAAAATGAAATGATTTAAAAACAAATACACATGACACACACACACACATACACACAAGTCCATGGTATAATAGATCTACTTGTAACCAAAGTAAACTTTGCTTCTTATTTTAATTTAGGGTAACCCGTCATTATTTAATTTTAAGAGTACATTAAATGTTAAACATTTATATCAAAAAGTACTTAAGGTTTTTTTTTTTCTATAGCCCTTTTCCTACCTGTAAATTCAGAGCTGCTCTATTTTTGTTACCTATATTTCAAGCTTATTATATGGAAATTACCATCTTAATAACTTAGATTATGGTGACATCAAGCCCAATGAATGAATCATTCCATGTTTAATTTAGTTATGTTAGACTAAGTAATGGTTTATTCCTGAATTGCCTTGAGATTTCCTAATCCCATTGTACACTTGAAACAAAAAGTTGGGCAAGATATTGATAGTTTCAGTCTTCTTAGTTACTAAATCAAAATTACTGTGTGGCAATTTGTATGTTTCATTAAGGTAAAGGGAATAAAAAGGTAAATCTCGGAATTTCTGGTTCAAATATATATGGCAGAAAAGGTCTGAATCAGTCAAAAATTTTTAAAAATGAGATAATAGGTACAGAATTTTGCCAACCTTAAATCTCCATATAAATGCTAGTTATTAAAGTGTTGGATGAATTTCAGATTTGCCACCATGAGACTTTCCACATAATCTTCTTTGCCAATTCATGTGAACTGTATTTATAATATCCTGGAAGTTCAGTCTTAAAATATTGGCCTTCTATTCCAATTTATTCAGTTATATTATCTTCAGTAAAAAAATGGTAACTAAAATATTTTCATTCAATAGCTAAGCACAGACCTAAATTACAGAATAGAACCAAATTTAAACTGGATTTCATTCAGTACTTGACAGTACTCTGCATATAATGGGAGAAAAGTAAATATTTGTTAAATGGAAATTAAATATTTCCTTCACATGTATAAATTAGATAGATCTGCCATGATTAGCTAGTTTCAAATAACCAAACCAAAATCAATGTCTGACAGGTAATTTTATTCCAGGTTCATGAAGGCAAATATTTGTTACTTCATTTTTATTTGCCAATATTGAGGGTGGGAAAGGAGTATAATGGATAGAGGATGAGTTTCAAAGTCAACTCTAGATTAAAATCCAATTCTAATGCATATTGGCTGTGTACCCATCAGCAAGGTACTTAACCTTTTCCAAATTAGTCTCTAAAACTCTAAATATTATTAGAACTATAGTAATAGAGGGAGTCTCCATACTGGAAGTTCCTTATGCAGATGAAATCACAAGTGTAGACAATCAGAAAATCTTCATGTATACAAATACACATACCTGCATGTATATATATACATATATAATATTATATGGACATATATTTCACTATTTAAAAAACATTCTTTTTTCCATGATGTTTCTCTACTCATTAAATCATATATGTGGATGTATGGGCAGATGCATTATATGTAGAGAGAAAGGAGAGGTAGAAAGAAAGAGAGAGAAGGAGGGAAGAGGGAAAGAGATAGAAGGAAAAGAAAGAGGAGAGAGAGGGGGGAAGGAGAGGGAGAGATAGAGGAGAAAGAGAGTGAGAGATAGAGGAGAAACAGAGGGGAGAAAGAGGGGAAGAGAGGAGATATAGAGGGAAGAGGGGAGAGAAAGGGGGAGACAGAGAGACAGAGACAGAGAGAGAGAACGTGTGTTTATATAATTTAGGAGCAAGTTTCATATCAATTCCTAATTACATCAAATTTATCTAACTACAGAGAACACATATCCTGGTAGCCAGTGCCAGGTAGTATAGGAGATTAGAGCATTAGAGCTGAAGTATGGAAGGCATGAGTACAAATCCAGTCTCAAAAACTTATCACCTATTTGATTCAAGGCAAATCATTTAACCTCTGTCTCTATTTCCTCTCCTATAAAATGGGAATATTAATAACACCTGCCAAACAAGTTTCATTAAGCTAAAACTAATATTTGTAAATCTTAAGAAGCAATATAAATTCTAGTTATTATCGTATTGACATTATTATAATTATCCCCATCATTATAATAATTATTAGTATTATGGGGCAATTAGGTGGCACAGTGGAAACAGAACCAAGCGTGGAATCAGAAAGACCTGAGTACAAATACAGCTTCAGACATTTACTGGCTGTATGAACCCAAACAAGTCAATCTGTTTGTCTTTGTTTCTTTGTCTGTAAAATGAGCTGGAGAAGGAAATAGCAAACCATTTCAGCATCTTGGCTGAGAAAACCCCCAAAAGTCAAATCTGATTGAAAAATGACTCAACAAAATTAATATTATGGCCTTTGGATGGACTATAAAATTCTCTTTAACACTTTGAGAAATGGGCAGACTGAAGTAAAAATTAAAAAAAAATAAATATAGGGGAAATAGCATAATGAAGACAATAAGCCCACAATTTGAGATGGGAAAGAACCATATAAGGAAGGAGAAAAAATACCTAGTTATTGCAAATTAATATGACATCAATAAATGGTACTTCTCTTGAGAATTATGACTCATCTGAAATAGATTTTTTACCTCATGTTTATATTATATATGTATAAATAGAAGCAAAGCATGAAGGAATATGAATGTAATTCGATTTTTTTTATTACAGTACACTAAAGAGACAACTCCTACAAAATATGCAGGAACTTAAAGAAATACTGGTTCTAAGATTGTAAGAGGATACAAAACAGAACAATTCAAATAGAAATTTTAAATCAGGACAATAAAAAATGAAATGGAGTTTTTCAGTCTAGAGGAAAGATAGCTAAAAGAGTTAAGACTTAATATCTTCCAGTATAAGGAAATTGAAATTCGGTAGAATTTGTGCAAGGGTTGATTTGACCTCTCAAACTTGAAATATAACAGACTGAGCAAGAGCCTATTATTTATCACCATATCCTTTGAACATAATTTTATGATAGGTGTAATTTTATGGTACACTTACAATGCCATATTATACAAACTTAAGCCTTTGATCACCTTACAATATAAAATCCTCATTTATCATAGTCAACAAGAAATATAGGATATTTGGATATCTGTTGCTACATTGAAGGAGTAGAGGGCTTGAGATGATCCATCACTTACCTGTTGCCACAGAATTTGAACCAAGGCTCCCATATTCAAAGGACAGTTCTCTAATTACTAACCACCACTTCAGTGAATTATTGCATAGCTTAATAATTCACTAGTTATCCAAGTATGTGAGAAACAAAGGATACAAGTGGGGAAATATTATTCAAGATACACAACATACCTCATTAAGTGAGATCAGAAGGGATTTCTCTATTTGCCAGTGTTTGTCAATAGCCTATAAGCATTTAAAAAAAAAATCAAAGCTTTATATATAGTATACAAGTAGCATCTATTTGAGTATTGTGGTCATGTGTAAGTAAAAAAAAAAGACTAACACCTTACATGTATGAAAAATAAGTATATCAACCCTGAATTTCTAGATTTATAGGCAAGGATTTTCTGTTATGTAACTATATAAAATAACTATTATGGAGTTAAATGAAAATTTTAATGGGTAAATTAATTGTGTGATAATCATTCCAAAATGTCCTCAAACTTACGATGGACTCATTGAATCTTAATGTTTCATATCAAACAATCTCACCATAACTCATCTTCAATAGCTGTTATTTTAAAATACATACACTATATCTATAATAGAAACACCTTTAGGAGTAAACCCCATTTTGGTTTATCTCAAACCCAACTCCAACTGGTTGACAGTAGAACTGCTAGTTGGTATATGTTTTTCTATTAAAAAGTGAAATTCCTAACTTTTATATGATAGGTGTTTGGTCCTTACAATTGTGTTTATGCAGCCACACATTTTGAAATACACAAATATTTTTTAAAAGACCTAATTGGCTAATAACAGATAAACATAAAAACCAATCATTTAGAATATTATCAACTCCCAAAATCACACACTTTAATTTGAGAAATATGTGGCAGTATATATCTTGAAGAAGGAAGCATAAACAGGATAGTTACAGAATTTGAATTATAAATAAAATTTGTAGTTTTCTGATGATGCATTTTACCCATCCTTATATAATTCAATTAGGTACCTAATATATTATGTCACCAGACAATCTGTGAAACTATCTTTATGTGCATTTTCTCTTTGAAAAGTTTTCCAGTACTGTTAAAGCATGTCTATAAATGGGTAATAACAAATAGGTAATAATAAAACTTAGAACTTGAAGGATCTTTGGTAAACAATGCTAATTCAACCTGTTGTGTTATCTTACACAGTAGGAAACTTAAGCCTTTAGAGATGAATCAACCGGCCAAATTTCATATGGTAATCAATTTGACCAGAGGTCTTCTCATTCTATATCATGATTTTTTTTTCTCCCCACTACAACTTTTGAGTTGAGAGATAGATACAATCTGTCATCACATGGCTAGTTTATGCTACAGAGGCTCTATGGAACCTGAAGCCAAGAACTACCCATCTAGCTCCAGTACACCATTCCGTGCATTCATGAATGCATACTACTTTTGATGAAATAGAGCAGATGTAAGAAAAGGGAGGCATTTGTGCAAATTGGGAAGATGTGTAGGGGACAGGCAAAGTATGTATGACTTCTTGGAACTGAATCAATAATGATATCTTTGTAAATAAAGAAGAGCATACTTTCATTTTGTAGATCCTTTTGACACATCCAGATTTGTGAGGCAAATTTCCTTAGATAGTACCAGAAGGGCTTTCTTCTACTCATATTAAAATCAAATGAATGCTCTAGTATGATTGCTGATTTTAGCAATGATAATCACCACCCTCTAAATACAAATACCCAAATAAAGGTCTTGTTATTGTTCACTCATTCAATCATGTCCAATTCCTCATGACTTTACAAAGTTATGCCAGCCCTCCTATTCTACATTATCTAACTGCATTCTGTTCAAATTTATGTGTTGCTTCTTTGCCACTACCATCTCATCATCAGGCATCTTTTACTTTTGCCTTCAGTCTTTTCCGATATCAGGGTTTTTCCCCAATTAATCCTGCCTTCTCGTTTTGTGACACAGGTATTTAAGCTCCAGATAAACTCAAGAACAGCAAAAATAAACTCTTTTGCAACTGAAGCATTATGAGGACATTAGTGTTTTCCTCAACTTCTCAGATAAAACAATCCACAAATGCTTAAGAACAATGTTTTAATAGATATAAACATATCTATTAAAATATATCATATTAAATATATGATATATAAAAATAGATATATTAATATTCTAGAAACCACATGGAATGAAATGCTTTTACCATATAAAAATTGAAGTGAAGACATTAAAACTGAGTAATATTCTCCCTAAGAAGATGTCCCTCTCATTCTGTCTTCTATCAAATTGTTCAGAGAAACCTTTCCCAATGAGTCTGTCAAAGATGATAATAAAACATATTGATTATAAAAAACAGTGATTTAGTTCAATCTGCAGAATATTAAACATAAGAGAAAAAACAGAATTGCATCTTGTTCTGAGAAAATTTCCATCTGAATCTCATCAAAAAAATAAGAAAGGTGTGATAATGACTATAACAACTTTTGCATCATATAAAACTTAACATCAACATTAATTTATGTAGGTAGTGATGGCATGTAGAGGTAAATTTTTTAGCAGAGGTATTGTTGCTCTCACAGCCCTGACATGTAAAAACCAACCAAGTCGTTTCTATTTAGTGGTTCCATCTACTGTACCTACAGCTTATAGTCTCTGAATATACTTTTTAATGAGAATCTCCTGTGTTCTTAGCACCATGGTAGGTGGAAAGTAGAAAGCATAGTTTAGTGAGTAGAGTTTCTCCCCTCAGAGACCTCAAACTATAATTATTAAAAGAAGTCTAATATATAGGCGACAATGAAAAATACAAGGCAGTATAATTGTGTTACATTATGTTATAGAATTAAAGAAGCTTTGATATAGAGCAGGAAAACATGGGCTGGAATTATTAGGGAAATCTTTGTGAGGAAAGGAACACTTCAGCTGGGTCTTGGTGATGAGCAGGGTTTGTGAGAGGAAACAGAATTATGAAGGAAGCAGAAGAACATGAGCAAAGTCATGAAGGTAGAGGCTTCCTGAATTCAATAAAGGTTTCCTTTGAGGAGTAATGAGAATTTATGTAAATCAGATTTATGTAAATCAAATTCTAAGCATTGCTCAATTCTTTAAGTAAGCAAAAAAAAAAAACCATTATTTTAACTGTTTGTTTATTTTAAAACAATCAAGTTGACTTTTCATTTGTAGCCTTGACTCATCTAGCATTCAGAGGTATAATTAAGAATTCTGACTAATGGGAAAAATTCTGTTTGGGTCTAGGAGTGTGTGGCAAGGGAGAAGGACAGTCTTTGTAGAATGTTCATCAAAGAGTGGTAGGTGGAAAGGGGAGCCAGGAAGAGGAAGTGAGCATTTTTCCTTTCCTCCTATCTAAAAAGTGATAGCTACCAACTTTAGTTGTGGCTCTTTTTCCATTGTGGCTTGCCACATTCCCCAAACTCTCCATTCCTTTTTCATTAATCTGCCTTTGGACAATTGGGTTAATTATGATGTGTGGAAATTGCTAGTAAGTACAATCAACTTTATCTCCCCAACTTCTTTTCTTCCATTCTCAGAATGTTCTACCCTGATCACAATAGCACTTCCCTTCACCTCTAACTACACAGAATTACACATAAATCTTCCAACTGGTAAAAAGAGAAAGACTTTTGTTTCTCGGTGAACATGTTGACTAATGAAGTGAATAAGTTACAGTGTGGTCAGTCTTATATTTCCCTTGATTCTTAAGAGGTTCACTTGAGTTGTCACTGTTAGATTACCTTCTACTCATTACAATGTTAGAGATTTTTTGAATTTTCTAATTACAATTATTCAGTATTTCAAAGGCATTTTGGCTATTGGAATTGAAAATACATAATTTCCCATTTAACCCCCTAAGAAAAAAGAGAAACAAAATGTAAATCTTGTATGTTCTAATATTCTGGTGTTAAAACAAAGTAGCCTCCCAATAGTTTGTCAGATTTTATAACTTTAATTTGTTTCATCTATCTATCTAACTGTCTATCTATCAATCATCTTTATGTAGAGATACATGCACATTTATATACATATATGCATGTATACAAACATATAATGCAAAGTATGTATTATACATACATATACACACATATATAATGCTATTTTCAATGAATACATTTATTTAGAAAAGAATATAATTTCTATCTGGACATTTTTTGGATTACTAAAAAGTATTTTTTTTTAAATCCATCTCTATCCCAAAGTTCCCTCTCCCTTTGATTAGTACAAAACAAGAGATTTAGAAATGAAAAAGATTTTAGCTATCTAGAGCCCATCATCCTTATTTTACAGATAAAGAAAATGAGACCCACAGAAGATAAATGAATTTTCAGGATCATCTACTTAGTAAATGTCGGAGGCAGTCTTTGGAATCCAAGTTTTCCAAATGTCAGTGCAAACTTTTACTCATCTACTATACTGCCTAATTATCGACTGGAATTCTAACTCAATTTAATAAAACTTGGTGTTATCTTTGTTTTCATTTTTGGTATAACAGCATTACTTGCCTAATTAAACACTCTATACACTCTTGTGCAGTACAATGAAGGAGTTAACAGTTGTGAAAATATATTATATCCCATTCAGGAATGTAATAAATCAGCATTGCTCAATTAATGTCTACAGTTTAGGTTCTTCACACCTTATTGCATGTTTTGAATTTAGTGGAACATATGTAGATCAAGTTACCTACTATGTGCAAGGCATTTTTGGCATTATTAAATTGTTGCCAATGGTCTCTAAAATCCTGCATGTGTGTATAGCTGCTAATGTAGGGAGAAATCTAGACCATAGACTCAATTTGTAAACCTTATAGAAATAAAGATCCATTAACTTTAAATCAATCCAGCCAAAATTAATGCATTTTTTCCATAATTTCTTTTGTTTGGTGAGTTAAATGGATTTATATCCACAGCTCTCACAGCAGTCCAATAAAGGCAGATTTTTATGATGTATTTAGATGAAGATAAAGCAAATATTTTATGTAATACTACATTTTGTTCATTCTAGATTGATGTACAATCCCTGAGGTGTTTTTTTTTGCTTTGCTTTTCCTTTTTTTTATTCTTTTTGTCTTATAATTCAACTGCAATTTAAGGGGGGAAAATAAGATGAGAAAATAGCATGTTTAATTGCCTGAAAAGGAAGAACTCATATAGTGAAAATATAATTACAGAGGTGAGATTTTATCCCTAAGACAGGGAAGGGTTAATAATTATGATCCCTAATAATGTACCATGGCTTTCTATAGCATCTGTTTCCTGAGAAGCTCAACGGGCTCCTTAGATATTTTCCTCTTTTATCCCTGTGAGGGAACTATATGACAGACAGGCAGTGTAAATGCATCCTTATTGTGAAAAGTAATATGGGATCTGTTATAATCATAAGTGGTCAGGCTGTTGGTTTTGCCTCTCCTGAAAGACTGCACCTCCAGTGACACAGCTCTTGGAAATATCATGCTAGGTCATCATTGCAATACTGACTCTGAGGGAAGAGTGCCACCTACTGAATCACATTTCCCGGGTGTGCCTGTGTGAGGGCTGGTCACCCAACTTCAGCTCTAGCCTCTCCTGTTTTCCTGAGAACAACTGCCAGAAGAGTAACCTCTGGCAACATTACGCCTATAACGACTCATCTACCACTTCTTAAAATTTATTTTAAAGAGGCAGAAATCCATTTTATGTAAATGCCTTTGATTCACAACTTTTTTCTTTGGATTCAAACAGAAATATATTTTTGAACGTGTGCAAAGTCTTCCAAAAAGGGATATTTCTGAAAATAACCCCACCCTGCCCCTCGCCCTATCTGCATATTCCTAACAACCCACAAGGGGGAGCTAACACGTAACTTGTTGCTGGGTATCTTTTAAAGGATGTCAGGGTTGAGTCATAAGGATCAGTTGTTTCTGGATTCTAGAACGGGAGAAGCTGTAAATTTTGTCAATAGATTTTACAAAGCTCAGGATTAAAAATTATTGGCATAATACACCCGATGACAATACAGTTTACTTATTAACTATCAGACAGTTGGTAGATTATTTGTTTGAAAACTGACTTCAAATTTCGGGTTCCAGGTGCTTGGTAGTCACTTCGAGGATACATCACCTGAGGCATACAGTTATGTGAGTCAGTAGCTGGTGACTAATCATGAAAAATGACTTCTGATTTCCAAAGTGGAAAATGCTATTGTTAACAAAACCCGTATTGGATCTATGTCAATTATATCCTTATTTTATAATGAAGTAAAGATACAAGCCTTCCAGGTGCATATTTCATTTCTATTTATACTGAACACTTAGTCCAGGCTTCTGTGAGAACAATTTCACAATAGAAGAGCTCTAGTTTAATTATTTTATTTATATGTTAAAGTATCTCCCAAGATTATAGCATATATGTTCTGTAGCATAAATGTCAGGCATAGCCTGACCTAACCTTCCTAGTTTATCTGAACTTCTAATAATTTAAAACAAAAGTTTTAAAAACTAGAATATTAAAATCACAGTATATTTGAGATATCAAAATTAATTTTATATTCATTTGAGAGTGAGATTTCAAATTTAGTTATGGGGGTATGTGTATGTGTGCTAGAAGAGGAAATCACTTGGAAAAGAGGGAGTACCTCTGATATTAATTTTTAAGTGCTATAATTTTCTTAAAAGGTTCAAAAGTCACATTCAAGTATAATCTATTATCATAATTCAAATATAACATTAAGCAGAGAGTAACTCATTTTGGTACTTGTCCTAATGATACTAGTGACCTGATCACTGGCTAAGAAGAAAGGACTTGATTTTAACCACCCCCCCCCCCAAAAGGAAATTCATGTGTATCAGGCAAGCATAGCATGCTTTCAAAATTGTCTAGAATAGAAAAAGGCATATATTGAACCTAATAACATTTGGGATCACCCTACCAAAACATTTCAGTCATTCTAGTATTCAATGTGAGATGATAACACACATTTTAATAATTATAAAACCCAAGACTATTTAGAAATTAGGAAAAGTTCCTTTTTTAAAAAAATTAAAATCCTTCCTCAAAAGGTGAAATTGTAACAGAAAAAAATAAGGAAGGAAATAAGGAAGAGACTTCGTTTCAGTCATAACATTACTTTTCACTTTTCATAGCTTCAGCTAAGTGGAAAAAGATACTTGCTGACTTGAAAAATAAACTGGCACCAAACATCCTGTTTCAAGGAAGACATCTTATTTTAGAAGAACTCTAGCAGGTCATGTTTCTGAAGCATATTACTTACTACTGCTGCTTTTAAGACTACTAGGACCATACTATCAGGACTTCTTCACTGTGAATTTATGAAATGTCTCTCTGGGGCTTAACACAATTCGATTACTCAGAAAAGCAAGATAATTCTGTGTGGAAATACCACCTCCATCTCCCCTCTCACCCAACCTACCAAGGAAGTATTCCATCAAATTATTTTATAAAGAAAGAGTCCTATCACCTTCCCCTGAGTGGTAAGGATATACCTTCATTTAACATTCTCAATATTAGTGTCAGTAATCAAAATACTGAGAGAAGTATTAATTGTATTATCTAAATATAAGAGCCTACATAAAAATGAAGATTTATTTACTCTCTAGTCTAAGCAATTTAAACACATCAATAATCTATACTTGAAACTCCCCCAGATTAGCATAATATTTTAATGTACAAAAACACTTTCATTTATATAGTAGTTTTCCTCCAAGAAACTCTAAACTGTTTAGTCTCTGTGAACATGTATATGTCTTGATGTTGCATAAATCACCCAGGACTCTTTGGATTTTTAATAAATATTTATTAACAATGGTGCTAATATAATTTCATTAGAGGACTGAAGCATTCATTTGTAATTATTAGTAATAAGCTTGAATCTACTCTTTTTGTAACTGTGTAAATCCAGCTACATTAAGACTGTAAGGGATTAAACCAAGAGTAAGGTTCACATATAAACTGTCACTATATTGCAATTTGTCCCCAGTAGAAAGTGATTTATGCTTTTATAGGTAGGGGAAGAATGAGGAAATCAGACTATATGCCCATCTTTTCATCTTAAGTATTCCAAGAACCTTAAAAATTGAGGAATCTATTATACCAAGGCAATCAGGAGTAATCCTTCAGGAATCACTCCTAAAAGTCCTATAGGAGAAAAACACCTGTTAGGGAAAAGATGGCAGAGTTTTAGAAGTGATTTCCAAAGGAAGGAATAACTATGGGGAAGTCAGATCTCCCAGAAAATGAGGTCATTAATTCTCAATGACAACTAACAAAGTCAAATGTAATCAAGTAGATGAAGAGGGGAAATTCATTTTGGTATGCAAGAAACTTTCTTCAACCCTACAGATTAGATAGAAAGTAGAGCATATCTAGTATAAATTTAATTTGCTCTCCAGTTGACCCCACTTCCATGAGCATATGCCATAAATATACAATATTCCTGCTCAATACACTAGAGGGAGTCAGGGCATAATTATATAAGGGCTTTTATATATATACATACATACACACATATGTATCTGTCTCCATACCTCCTCCCATAACACTATGTCATTATGTTAGCTGTCCTCTGGGACTTAACCTCCCTGGGTTTAAAAGCTGTCTAACAACACATTTAACAACATACCTGCCTCTCCATACCTTGCCGGAAAGAGGTTGAGTACAAATACCAAGGAAGTATGTGACTATCTAAAGTACCTTGCTTGACTATCTTTGATCTACCATGTAGTCAGTCCCACTAAAGTAAAAAGGTTTGGAATACTTAGAAAGTAATTCATTACCAAGGTTGTGTTCAACCCATCCCTTTTTATAATCTGGAAATTATCTAGTGATTTTATTAACCATTACATAGCATCTTCCACATTTGTGGTACAAGAACAAGCCTGTACACATTAGCATCACTGTGCCTGGTGTCCTTCAATTATACTTTACAGGCAACTCATGCATCCAACTTATTTGCAAAACAAGCCTAACTTCCATAAAGCATTGCATTCCTGATGACTAGCTGTAAGATCCTACCCCAAGAGAAACTACCCATTTTGAAAATAATGACATCATGGGACTTGAAACCCTACTACACAGAGCACCAATTTTAATTTCTAAAACCTTAAGGGGGGCTCTGGGTTTCCTAGTATTTATGGATGGACATAATGCTGACTCTTAACTCCAGGCTAAAGGTTATCCCTTTGAAGGAAAGCCATCAGAGAAATTTAAAACAAAACAACATTTTTTTTTACCTGAAACTTGAAATAATTACCTCTGCAATCATATATGTATTATATATATGTACATAGTAATAGATCTGGGTTTTATTTTCTTTATATCCTGAATGATTCATGTTACAGATTTGTACATTAATCATTCACAATTTATAAATAGCAACTCAGCTTTTTATTTATGAATCTCGATCAATTCTCTCACAATCAAAACACTCACCTTTTTCTATTTCAATACTCCAATTTTCTTTTGCACTAAACCTTTCCCCAGGATGGCAGCATCTCAAACAAATTCAGCATCCCTGAATCCCCACATGTTGATGTTCGAAGAGTTTGGAAAGCGAGGCAGTCTCCATGATTCGGGAATGAAGCTTAGTCGTAGAGAAGTGAGATGAAATGAAGCAGAATTCTTTTTTTCCTTTCTTTTTCCTTTCTTTCATTCATTCTTTTTTTTTTTTAAACCGTGGTTCTACTTAGAAAACAGAAGACTTAAAGAAAATATCAAAACAACCCAAACCATTCTTAGTCCAAAGGTACTAGCAGAGAAACTTATTTTCACTGGGGTTTACATTGCTTTTTATCGTTTGAAAAAACGATTTGCAAGAAAAATATAGAAACTATTTGCAAAATGAGCACCAAAGGTTATATGCCCTTTTGATTACAGAAGTTGAAATTATGTTGTAAAGGTTTTAAAAAGGAAGATGGAGGGGAAAGTCCCACAGCTAGTACGTAGGGGGTGGGGAGACCGCTGGCCACTGGGGCACCTGGGAGGGAGATAGTTGTTTGTGGATCCTTGGGTTGAAATGGGGGTAACCGAGGGGCGTTGGCCCCTGAGTATTATAGACCTGATTTAATTTGTGGCAGTCTAAGCTTCTGGTATCAATAATGACTGTGTCTCTTTAAAAGAGAGAAGGTTTTACATCGCTGATACCGTCTATCTATCACTGCCGTTCTGCTTTTCCTCTAAAACACTTTAATAATAGAGTGACTCTCATTGCACGGATACGAGGGGACAGCCGATTTTCCCCGAGGTTGAAGAAAGTTGCATATCGATTGCTGTTACAAGCCGCAGACGTACAGGCGTGCAGTCACGCGCGCTCACACACACAGCTGCATTGCTTTCAGAGTAAGCCACACTGAGACAACTGAAGTGTGGGCAAGAAGGGGGTCTCTATGTGTGTGTTTCTGAGAACGCTTGTGCATGTGTGAGTGTGTCTACATGTGTGTATGTCTGATAGAAAAAAAAAAAAAGATACCTAATGGAAAATCCGACATCCACTGCAAGGCTCCGAATCTTACACAGATCCTGGGATTCCGCTTTCCTGTGTGCCTTTGACACAGAGAAAAATTAAATTGCTTTCAACCTCCCTCCCCCCCCCCTTGTTTTCTAGTGGAAGACCATGGAGAAAGCTTTTTATATATAGTTAAAAGGCCAGAGAGACTCTGCAGTGTAGAAATGAGGCGCTGCAGTTTACAAGCGACAAGCCCTTCTCACATTGTTAGTCTCCAATCTAACTGATCTAATCAATGACACCGAAGCATTGGGGATTCTAGCACCGCCTCCCCAAGCCTTTTAGCTCTTTTTCATTGGAGGCTGGATTAGGAGGCAGGTTCTTGTTCTTAATGCTGATTGGCTGGCTGGGAATCAGTATCAATGTTTAAGCAGCGGCGTGAGGTGAATAGAGTCAGTCAGCAAGAGGCACTGGGAGAGAGCGAGAGGGCTGGAAGCCCAGCAAATGCAGCAACAGCAGAAGGAAGACTGAAGAGACGCTACTCCAACTGTTGAATTGAATTCGTCTTATTATTAATCATTTTAATTTTCTTCACTCACGCGGTTTCGGAGATGGATTTATTTTCTCTGAAATCAGCACATCTTTTGCATGCTGTTGGCTGATCCTGATGAATGCCTGATTGAAAGAGGCCACCCACCCATATCAGACAGGGGGGAAATACCCTCACTACAACAGATTGCAGAATTAACTATGCACATTGGGTCTGGACTTTTATGAATAGAGGACAATTGGGGGGGAAATACCGAACTGAGAGCCGAGACTGTGCTGTGGAGAGTTACTGGAAACCTACTATATATGTATTTTTTATTTCCCTAAAAATCAGAAAGATCTCGGGGTGGCTCACGCCTAAAATAGAGGACATATTTAAAAAAAACAAAATACACCCAGCAAAGCAGACGCCTTCTCGGTGCTGTGGATAACAGCCTTGTTTTCCTGATCCTCAGCCTCCCGGAGAAAGAGGTATAGTAAAAGTGCAGCTGGATTCAACACCCCCTCCCTTTCTCCTTTTTCTTTTCCTTCAAAACATGAATCTGATTTTTCTATCTATAGAGTGAGTCAGAGAAGCGTTAGGAAGAAGCTGCAACTAATGTCTGTGAAGGGAGGAACATGAGGCGATAGTGAATGCGATTTGTTCCGCTGGATCTGACTCATCCAGCAGATTGGAACACCTGCATTTCTGGATGTGTCACTCACTTATTTTGGGGGTGTTTTAAGAACCCTAAATTAAAAAAAAAAACTCTTCTATTTAATAGCCCCTCGAAAGGTAAATCGTCCTGACTTGGCTTACTGCTGCTACACCAAGATGTCCAGAAAGACTGTTTGAGCTTGAGACTGCAGAATGCATTACACCAAACATTAATTTGTATTTGTTTAATCCACTCCCCTTCAAAGCAAAACAAAAAAGGACATACTTTGTTCGCTTTAAATATATATACCACTTTTATTCATCGCCAAGATTTTCTTTTCTAAATGAAGAGGATTGGGAGGCGTCAGTGCCATTGGAAGGAGATGCTGAATAGAAAGAAAAAAGAAGCACTTGACAGCACAGCCCTGTGAATGCAGAGACTGTTTCCCTTTTAGCCACAGAGTGTATGTATGTGTGTGAGTACTGGGTGAATTTTCTCTTTTCCGTTTTTTTTTCCATCCCCCAATTCTGAGCATTCGACCATGGGTTGCCTGTTGATTTCCTTTCTATTGGAGAGGAAAGCAAACTGGAATTAAACTGCATCGAGCAAAGTGCTGTTCCCTGAAGAGGATGTGGTGGTGGCGGCTGCTACTGGCCTGTCTCAGAGAAATCCAAGAGTGTATATGCGAATGAACATAGACTGAGATTTTTTTTTTCCCTTTCCTGTACACACATACGCATACACATTGCTGCTGCTGATCTGGTTGGGGGTTTCCTGGTTTCGGGGGAGCATTTTTCAAGACGAGAGGGCGGAGGCTCGTAAAGGGAGGAAACTACAAATCCGGACACTAGTTCTTTGCTCTGCATTCCTCCCCCCTCCCCCCCCCCGGGGGTTGCTTGGAAAGGAAAGGGAGAACTACGCCTGCCAGCGAGATGCAGTCCGCCGCCGCCGCTGCAAGCAATGCAAGATTAGATCTCTAAATGCAGCAAAACACTCCCTGAAAACCAACAAGCCCGCGGGGCCACCAGACATTTCTTTGTACACAAGGGAGGGCTTCAAATCTATTTCCGAGACTCGTCTGTTTCCTTTCCCTTATCCCTGTCAATCTCATCACGGGAGATGAGTAACAAGTAAGGATTTCACTTTACAATCCAGCTTAGAGACACACCTCCCCGCTCTCTTTATCTCCCTCCGCCTCTATTTTTAATAGTATTTCGGAGACTGCGTGTGAGAGTGGCTTTTCAGCGCACTGGTGGAGGGGGAAAAAGAAAAGAAAAGAAAAACCCTGCGTATTTTAAAACCCATTATCGCTGCCTCCTCCTTCCCTCTCAGCCCTCCCCGGACGATTTTTTCTTCTTATCATCCACCTCATCGCTGAAGTTTGTGGAGCCTGAACTAAAGCCGGGGTATTCCTGTAGATACGAAGCACTTGTTTTACCCCTGCGCTTGGAAGCTGCTTTTATTTTCACTCAGTGACCCTTAAGCTACGGTCCATTTGCTGCTCCTCGCTCTGGGCAGATGCTGTAGCTCAACAGGTTCAAGGAACTTGAAGAAGAAATAAGAAGAGCCTGAATCAAAAAGCAGCTAGAGGGAGAAGAGAGACAGACCCTGTCTCACGCACGCACACACACACACACACACACAGATACACACACAGAGCCCTGTTGTGTTGCACGCTCGCGGCACACAGACACGCACAGTCCTGCAGCTCCTGCCCCCACCCCGTTGGTCTGGGATGTACCTTTCCATCTGTTGCTGCTTCTTGCTCTGGGCTCCCGCCCTCACGCTCAAAAACCTCAACTACTCAGTGCCGGAGGAGCAAGGGGCCGGCACCGTGATCGGCAACATCGGGAAAGATGCGAGACTGCCGCAGCAGGGGCTTCTGCCCCCGGAGCGAGGCGGCGGCGGCGGAGTCAGCATCGGAGCCGGGCGCGGCAAATCCGGCAGCTACCGGGTCCTGGAGAACTCGGCGCCTCACTTACTGGACGTAGACGCTGACAGTGGGCTTCTCTACACCAAGCAGCGCATTGACCGAGAGTCCCTGTGCCGCCACAACGCCAAGTGCCAGCTTTCCCTAGAGGTCTTCGCCAACGACAAAGAGATCTGCATGATTAAGGTGGAAATCCAAGATATCAACGACAATGCGCCCTCCTTCCCCTCCGACCAGATCGAAATGGACATCTCAGAGAATGCAGCGCCGGGGACTCGCTTTCCACTCACCAGCGCCCACGACCCCGACGCCGGTGACAACGGGCTCCGCACTTACCTACTCACCCGCGACGACCACGGCCTTTTCGCCCTGGACGTCAAGTCCCGCGGAGATGGCACCAAGTTCCCGGAGCTGGTGATCCAGAAGGCACTGGACCGTGAGCAGCAGAATCACCACACCCTAGTGCTGACCGCCCTGGACGGCGGAGAACCTCCTCGTTCAGCCACCATGCAGATCAATGTGAAGGTGATTGATTCTAACGACAACAGTCCGGTCTTCGAGGCCCCCTCCTACCTGGTGGAGCTGCCAGAGAATTCCCCTCTAGGCACGGTGGTTATTGACCTCAATGCCACCGACGCTGATGAGGGCCAGAACGGCGAGGTGCTGTATTCCTTTAGCAGCTACGTGCCAGACCGGGTGCGGGAGCTCTTCTCCATTGACCCCAAAACTGGACTGATCCGAGTCAAGGGTAACCTAGACTATGAAGAGAACAACCTGGTGGAGATTGACGTGCAGGCCCGGGACCTGGGGCCCAACCCCATTCCAGCCCATTGCAAGGTCACGGTCAAGCTTATAGACCGCAACGACAATGCGCCCTCCATCGGCTTTGTCTCGGTGCGCCAGGGGGCGCTGAGCGAGGCCGCCCCACCGGGCACTGTCATCGCCCTGGTGCGGGTCACGGACAGGGACTCAGGCAAGAATGGGCAACTGCAGTGTCGCGTCCTGGGCGGAGGAGGGGCCGGAGGGGGACTTGGAGCTAGCGGGGCAGGAGGTTCAGTGCCCTTCAAACTGGAAGAGAACTATGACAACTTCTACACTGTGGTGACTGATCGGCCTCTGGACAGGGAAACCCAGGATGAGTACAATGTTACCATCGTGGCCCGGGACGGAGGTTCTCCACCTCTCAACTCCACCAAATCATTTTCTGTGAAAATCCTGGACGAGAATGACAACCCTCCCCGCTTCACCAAGGGACTTTACGTGTTGCAGGTACATGAGAATAACATTCCCGGGGAATACCTGGGCTCAGTGCTGGCTCACGATCCTGACCTGGGCCAAAACGGTACCGTGTCCTACTCCATAATACCCTCACATATCGGAGACGTGTCCATCTATACCTACGTGTCTGTGAACCCCACGAACGGGGCCATCTATGCTTTGCGCTCCTTCAACTATGAGCAGACCAAAGCCTTTGAGTTCAAAGTCCTGGCTAAGGACTCAGGCGCCCCTGCTCACTTAGAGAGCAATGCCACGGTGCGGGTGACTGTCTTGGACGTGAACGACAACGCACCTGTGATTGTGCTGCCCACCCTGCAAAATGACACAGCCGAGCTGCAGGTGCCTAGGAATGCTGGGCTGGGCTACCTAGTGAGCACTGTGCGGGCCCTGGACAGCGACTTCGGGGAGAGCGGGAGGCTCACCTATGAGATTGTGGACGGCAATGAGGACAACCTGTTCGAGATCGACTCGTCCAGTGGTGAGATCCGCACCCTGCACCCCTTCTGGGAGGACGTGACCCCAGTGGTAGAGCTAGTGGTGAAAGTGACGGATCACGGGAAGCCTACCCTCTCAGCTGTGGCTAAGCTCATCATCCGCTCGGTGAGCGGCTCTCTTCCCGAGGGGGTGCCTCGGGTGAACGGCGAGCAGCACCACTGGGACATGTCCCTGCCACTGATAGTCACCCTGAGCACCATCTCCATTATCCTCCTAGCGGCCATGATCACCATCGCGGTCAAGTGCAAGCGGGAGAACAAGGAGATCCGTACTTACAACTGCCGCATCGCAGAGTACAGCCACCCGCAGCTGGGCGGGGGCAAGGGCAAAAAGAAGAAAATCAACAAGAACGATATAATGTTGGTGCAGAGCGAGGTGGAGGAGAGAAATGCCATGAATGTCATGAACGTGGTGAGCAGCCCCTCCCTCGCCACCTCTCCCATGTACTTTGACTATCAGACCCGCCTGCCCCTCAGCTCGCCCAGGTCCGAAGTGATGTACCTGAAACCTGCCTCCAACAACCTGACTGTTCCTCAGGGACATGGGGGCTGCCACACCAGCTTCACTGGACAAGGGACTAATGCAACCGAGACTCCCTCCACTCGGATGTCCATAATTCAGGTAGGAGACTTTTAGCATAACCTGGGACTTGACTTTAAAGCTTTGTTTTTGGAGTTGTCCTGACATCTATCGAACAGGACTGAGACACTGCCAGCAGCAGTGAAACCTTCTGGTTTACATTCTGAACACTGTGTGTGTCCGTACTATAAGATAAACACAGAAGTATCAACCACGTATGTAAATAACAGCACAAAATTACAAGATGTAAATGTCTTGTTTCTGTCACTTATTTTAACGTGTTTTTTTTTTAAATAGACTTCATTTAAAAAAAACATTGAGCAGTGTTCAGTGTTTGTGGTATGGTTTGTTTTATTTTTATTAATATATATTTCACATCATAACAAACAGCAAAGAACCCTCCCACCTTTGGGAACTTTTGTTAGACTTTATCAAAAGTGTTAGTGGTTCTTTTTTAACACTGCAAAAAAGACAAAAATAAAAAGGTTGTTACATTGGAACAACAAAAAATGTGGTCAGATTTCCAGTAGCCTGAATCAGTGTGAATTATTTTTTATACTAATATATTGTAAGTGTAGTTTTATCAAAGCACACTTTAAAGATACATGAATTTAATTTCATATTCAGCTTGAACTACATCTTCATTCACTAGTGTAGTTTAAGCTTTCAAATTAGAGATATGAAACTCCTTTTTAAAAGTTTGAATGAAGAAAGGCTCTGGATGATGAATATTCTTATATATATATAAAATGTTGCATATATGGAGTCTAGTTGTTTACCTAATATTCTCTTCTGAGTCTTTGGAGAGGTGAACCAAGAGTATCTGAAGTGACACAGACTCATTTTGTGTTCCCTGAAAATGGGAGGAAAAGTTGCACTATAGTCACTTGATGTACCAAAAAAAAAAAAAAAGATACTTAGAATGAATTTAAATTCATGAACAGTATATTTGATATGAACAAAGAATTTCAAATTCCCAACCTTTAGTAGATATGTGTATATAAAAACTTATACACACACATATTCTACAATTTAAATTAAAAGCCATTTGGCCTATGGTAAAGGGGAAAATCCTGATATCTGATCTAGTCTAGGTATGTATTTTAGGAAAACTCCCTCTGTACTGGTCAATTGGAGCGATTTCTAAGCCATTGTGGAGTTGTGTCACAGCAGTAACTTCATTTAATTCTTGTCATGCATTTGCATTGCTACCAAGTACTTTAGTGGAGAAATACTTGAAATCTAAAATTGAACTCTATAGAAAGTGACACTTCAAGAAGAGGAACAATGTGGGGATAAAAAATAAGATAATTTGATTTATACTTATATGCTTTAAAAGTCAAATAATTTTGATGGCACTTGTTTTGGGTAGTTTTTATTTGTTGTTAAACTTGAGTGCTCAAAATGCAAAGTCCACTCTTTTTTGTTTTGATTTTGCAAAGAACTGTAATAGCTACTAAAAAGAAGCAAATTATATTTTCCCACAATCATGTAATGTCTCCATAAAGTAACTAATACATGTACTGACTAATGCTACTGAATACGAAGCTATCATTTGTAGTGTTAAATCCCAATGGTTGGAGATTATTTTTTACAGTGTTTACTGTATACTTAATCATGATTTTTTTTTGAGATCTATATAAAACTGAAAGAGGAAATTCCTCCCTTAAAAAAGGTGTTTTGTGGTTTCTATGAAAATCTTTCTGACTATTAAATCTACTTTTCATGGTCATCTACATCTCCAAGAGAAAGAGAGTTTTATGCTAAAAAAAAAAAATCAAAGAGATTAGTTGTAGATAGTTCTGGTAGTCACCAGATCAAAGCACAAATACATTGCCTTCATTTTTAAAAACTTCCTTGTCCAAAAAGATATATCATGGTGGATAAATGCCCAGTCTCTTCATCATCTATTTTCATTAGTCAAATTCTCATTGGAGTCACAGTGGAAATGGAATTTAAGTAGCAGAATACCCAAGCAGTCTGAGGCATTAGTCAGATTGGGCAGGATACACCTGGGACTGAATTGGGCAGACCATTTTGAGGGGACAGGCTCCAAGTATTTCTACAAGCACTTGGGGAAAGCTTTGATTTGCCTTTACCTAGAACCATTGTCAGCAATTTGATTTCCTTTTTTTGATCATTTCCAACACAGAATATTTCAAATTTAGTTTGCAAGGAAACAAACATTTCAGCTCAGTCCTCCTTTCCCCTATTATAATATATTTCAGCAACATATCTAATAGACATAATACATGGAATTATTTTAATTTTAGAAGTTAAAATACATTTCTGTGCAGACGTGGCATTCACTGGTATGGGACCTCCACCAAAGCAGATCCACAATTTATAGTCTTTGCCACTTATCTGGAGGGAGGAAAGGGCATTGGGAGGTTATCGTGACATGCCAGAATCAGACAGGCAATCAGGTCCAATGTGAGACTTGAACCCAATCTTTCAGCATTTAAAGGCCTATCTGTTCTCTACCCATGGTCATGGAGCCTCTCCTATTATTTTTTGTCATTATTATCCTCAGATTCATCATTAGTTTGCAAAATGAATGCCTTCAAAAACACTCTGGAGGACTTGCCTCCTTTTATGGCCAACATGACTAGAACTGGACACTTGGCTGGTGTTATACACCTATATTTAATTACCTTTTAGGTGTATGTGGTTTAATGCCAAAGAGAATGCATATGATACATTGAATTAAGGACAATGAATGATTCTTTTAATTTAGTTACTGTTTCATAAGTGCTTTAAAAAGGAGCATAATAATTGAAGCAGGTCAACAAGTTGGTTGTATGCTCTTAAAGTGGCCTGGCAGAAATATGCAACTTTAAATAAAAACTTGGCATGAACTTCTGGGGAGACATTATATCTATGTAATATGTGTTTGATTTATTTATGAAAGCAAAGGAAGTTCAATACTTGCACTGTGGTACAGAGAAGAAAATAGTAACAACTAACTAACAGAATTACTAACACTCATGTTTTATGTCCAAAATAATCATATATAAAACCAATTATGTGAGCTCTACAGATTCCAAAAATTGTGTTTATATTTTGTAAGCACATCTGTGGCAAAATCATACTTTAATTGAATCCAGCTACAATGTAAAGAATTCTATTCATGCCACACCCAAAATAACAGGCTTTTACATTTGCTGTTAAAATTAGGATAAATTCAAATATGCTATTTTGTCATCTAGAGTAGTAGAAAACCAGACGCTGCCACAACATTATCAGGTCTGTTTTTCCCTCAAATTCTTCACAGAAAGACATGATGATATAAAGGTAGATAAATTGAAAAAAAATGTCTTTCACCTTATCAGATTATATTCCAAAGTTTAACCTACTTTAAAAAGAAGTAAGAATATTTTAACATATATTTAAATATTTCATTAATTTAAGATATATGATTAGGAAAACTTCCATGACCATTTCCTTTGAGAAAGTTTGATGGGACCAAAGGAATTTGGGCCTGAGAGAACAATTTTACTAGAAAAGATCAAATGGAGCCTTAAGTATCTTCTTTTCTACATTTTGAGGACTATGCATACCTTAGGGAATCTTTATGTGGCATGCTAAAATGAAACAGCAATCATTATTGATACTTGAAAGCAGCTACTGTTCATGCTCTGTGAACAAAGGTAATAAGGCTCACAATAACTTCATCAGGAGCTGACTTGGAGAGGAGAAGAAAGGCAGTCCTGGAATTCTGGAGATTCCCAAATGTTCTTGCTGCTCTAATGTCTTCAGACTTTCTATAATGTAACTACAAGTAGCTTTTATGTGCACCCATATAAGGAAATGTGCTGAGCCTACATTTTTAGTAAAGTTCAAATAATTAAAAGGGAAAAATAAAAAACCCTACATCCTCTCCCAGTGTTTTTAAAACTCCAATTTCAAATAGTTTCCATAGACTTTGACTTTATAGATTTTGCAGAAAGGGAGTAACATCTTCTTGATCTATGTTCCTGGCCTTTTTAGTTAGAGAAAGTGAAGTACGTATTTTCAGGGGCAAAAAGCTGATTGATGTAAGTCCTTAAAGCTTGCACAAGAATCTAAAGGGAATAAAATGAGTGAGATTTAGATAAATGAACTATGTGGCAAGAAGGTTAGGTGTATAGCCATAGCACTTTGCAGTGAAAGGAGGTAAGAAGAAACTTCAGTGTGCTTTAATGATCCCATTGGATAATGCCTAATGCTATCTGTGAGGCAAATGAATGTTTGTGAACTGCTAGAAGCTAACCTGAGGATGTGGTACATAGAGCCAATTCTGCTGGACATTTGTTTGCATTCACCTCCTTCAAATCCCCAAGAGCCACAAAGATTCACACTGGAGATTCATTGCATTCACACTATGTCAATCATACAGAATTTATCTAAAATATTTTTCATTCTTTTTTTTCCCCAATATGATAAACTCACCTTTCTGCCCTTTGGCTATAAAATGACAAGTTAACTGGCAGATTTACTGACTGGATATATTGGTGAATATTCCGATTGCATAGACATTAACAACTTTACTTTCCTTCCCCTCACAACATTCACGGAATTATACAAAGGACCTTATAGATAATTTAGGCCAATAGTTTCATTTCACAGAAAAGCAAATTTGAGACCCAGGGAGGTGTGACAAGCCAAAGGTTACATTACAGAACCTGGTTTTTCCAATTCCAGTTCAATGTTACTCAGACCAAAATCCTGATGTCTCTGGTCCATTCTTATTTCTAGTGCCTGGGGCTTGATGTGGCTGAAAGTTTCCTTTGATAAATCTCAACAAAAATAAACCACCTTGGTGGTGGGCATAATTAAGTGTTTGATACAAGTTAATAAAGATGGGGTCAAATGGCACAGAGAGAAAAAGTTATATAAAAAAAATCAGGCAAAATGAGGTATTAGTCACAAAAGTGCTTGAACAACTTTAGAGTGAATCTGAATTATTATTATTACTATTATTAATCATATGAGAATCAGTTCTCTACTTCGGTGTTTTTCAAATGTTTAGAGATTCCACTAAATGTGACTTCCAGCACAGTATGAAATTATAGAAATAAATGAATGGCTAACAGCCATTAAAATGCTATGTGGAAAATTTGATTTTCAAATATTTAATTTGAAAAGATGACTTGATAGGATTAAAAACTTCTCTTTGGATTAGCAACAGCCTTTAATAAAATTAGCAAAATGATATCTTGGTAATTTTTTATATATAAACCACATATATCCCCCAGCTGAAAATTCAACAACCTTTTTCTAAGGAAATTTAAATGTTTTCAATCTTACCTGAAGAGTTTTGAAATATCAGTTAATCCTATCATAAATTTAAATTTGTGAGAATTAAACTCATAGAATAAGTTGAATAATGCACTACTTAGTTAATAAATATGACCTCATTTGGGAGAGGTAAGAGATATATTTACTTTAAAATTATTTTCTTAACAATGTTGTGAGTACATAGTATTATCTTAAAGGCAAACATTAGTACTATCTTAAAGTTTATAAATATTATCCTAAAGCTTTGCCTATGTTGCCCTTAAGGCAATCTCAACTATCAAGTTGACCAAGGGATTATATC
Organism: Monodelphis domestica; assembly: GCF_027887165.1. NCBI lineage: Eukaryota > Metazoa > Chordata > Mammalia > Didelphimorphia > Didelphidae > Monodelphis > Monodelphis domestica. Next base: position 106,129,463 of record NC_077234.1, read on the forward strand.
AATTCATTAATTCTGAAATTAACTTGAATACCCTCCCAATTAAAATATTTAGAACCAAATTTTTCCATGTTTCATTTTTACAGATTAACTATTAATCTTTCTTTTTGCTATTGGCAATGCATAAATTATGTAATATGCCATCACAATTTTTCACAAATAAATATGTACATAAAAAGAACAGATTTCAGAATACATTTATAGTCAGTATCTAAATTAATGATGGCTCTTATGTTTGTTGAAAAAGGAAAGTCATCACTAGATATAACGTAAAGCATTCTGGTGTTTGTATTTCACTTTTCAAGGAAATAAAGCAGTGATTTGATATGTAATCCATGTGTACATATAATGTAAACATATTAATTCCAGTAAGAATATCCTCTTACATATTCTTCATTGCATTAGTAATTTCACTATATCATTGTAGCTACTAGAATATTTTCCCACCTCACAGGTCACACAGCTCAGGAAATACCTTGGGAACTTAATATTAAGCTGACATAGGAGACCTTTAAAAAATCCTGAAGTTAAATAAGTTAGAAGAAGGGAGGCATAGATAAAGATCAAGAAGACTCTATATGCAATGGTATTGCAGAATATGCTTTAAGCACGTTAAGGATAAATGTATCAAGAAGAACCTTAGACATACATATGTAATATATACCTGTATGGGTGTATGTATCCCTAAGTATATGCCATATATATATATATATATGTATGTATGTAGGCATACCTATACATATATGTTAGCATTTGGAACATAAAGTTCTTATTAGAATAATAGGTAAAGAAAGAATAAACTACTAGACCTGGGCTCCTGACAATTACACATGGAAATTGATCTCCTTAAAAATGTTGGCAACTTGTGCAATGTACTGAAGAGCAGGCAAATTCTTACAAATCCACCGGCTCATTATGATATTAGTCAATTGCTTTAGAATGCATTCCCTGCAGGATTGCTGTTGTTTAACAAACCCCTTTGGGCACTACCTCCAAGTTATATTTTAGTAAGATAACATGAGATTATACACATACTTACATGTGTATAAATACGCACACATGTGTGCATGCATGACACAGGTGCTTTGACAATGCTTTTACATTTTAGAGTAACACATAAAGATCTGTGGACTTGTCACTGTTGGCTGTTACTCTTCCCCTGGTTAAAGTTAATCAGTTGTTCCCTGATCTACTGATAATCCACTCCAGGCTTGGTGATACAGACAAGTATATCTTTTCAGTGAACATAATATTTTGCAGCTAGTCACAACTCACACTGGTGATTTTGACATTGACATATCGTGGTCTTCCAGTTACTAAAAATAAATTACTTTTAATAGAGAAGACTATAATGGTATCTACATTCTCTGCTGTGACTAAGCAAAAGTGTGCTGGAGTTGCCTCTGCTTCCTGCTGCAAAATTGCAATCCCAGTATTTCAAGGTAAAATGAAAAAAAAAAAAGATAAAAATTAAATGCACCATTTTGTTGTGTGGGTGGTATCACTCCCTGATGTACTGTAAGTTCTTTCAGTGATAGACATATGAAATGAGTTTCAGACTGTGTTTGAGAAAATCTATTGATATATGTGTAACATACTTTTATTTGTCTGTTCCAGTCCTAGTGACACTATGATTACTGGTATTTGCAGTCCTTGCCCTGGAATTCTTCCAGGCAGTTTTATTGTATTGAAATGGCTCTTACAGTTCATTGAGCATCCAGCATAACATTGCTGAATATGATTGGCGCGTTTGCATATATTTATTCGAAAAAAATCAGGCAGTTAAACTGCATAATTATGGGAAAACGAATCATAACAATAAAAGACCATTTAAGTTAACAAGCTTTGTGATCAAAGGATAAATACAGGTTGGATAAATGAGACTCTAGATGTAACTAATCTACATAAATAGGCTTTGGTCTGATTAGAGGAAAGGAATATATTAAAATAATTTAGTGGTATTAAAAACATTTTGCTTCAGTCATTTTTATAACATCAAGACTTATACCATCTTATTTTTTTTCTCCTTCTTCTTAAATTTCTATTCAATTCAATAGCCAGGAACACTATTGATGGTGGAAGGACGATGTGAAGCAGCTCAGGTAAACAAAAGTAACATTTCATAAGTTTCCATTTAGTTTTTGAACACATTGTGTGTCCAAAATGCATAACATTTTAAAAACTTGAAATGGCTTTTTGATTGATTTTTAATTAAAGAAAAACATTAAAGGGACAATTTCTTGTTTACTGTCTTTATCAGCTAAAAGCAGCCTTTGTACTGTTTGAAAGCTGAAGCATTAAAAATCAATTTCAAGTCTTCAAAGCTATAAACTCTTACTTGCTTTGTAGATATATATACTGTTTTTTAAAAATCCATTGCATGCATGCTTGTCAAGGAAATTAAAATAAACAGTAAATAATGGCTTTGTCATAATTGTGAAAGATTTAAATGTATTCTTAATGATAGCTAATGACATCTTCAAAAGTAACTTAAGAATCATGCTGTGAAAGCTTCAAACTATTTCTTATAACAGTATTACCATTTTAAAGATTTTCTTATTTTTTCTTGGCAGTAATTAAAAAGAAACATGGTAATTCAAATATAAGACATCTTAATCAATATTGTTGCTTATAATATTTCTACCTGCATCATTACAGATTACTAAGCATCCATTTAGGCATAAAATTGTGGCCTGCTGTTCAATAAAACATGGTGAAGTACACAAAATTCAATTACGAAGCATCCTACGTACAATATTTTAATTCTGTAAAATAGTCAAGCTACATGTAGATGTGTATATTTAATGTAGATATGAACTTCCAAAAGGTACAAAGAATCTTGCTTATTAAGTGATCCCAACCTCATTCTGTAAGATTCCATAGTAGAAGCTTGGAAATGGAACCCACTTAGCATATAAAGAAAGAGTAGGCTCAGAGCCTACTCAAATTCAGAGCATACAGTTTGCTTCACCTAAACAGCAACTCTCCATTTTCTACAAATGGCCAAACAAATATATTCCCCTAAATCGGTTAATTTCATTTAGCTTCATAGTGCATCTGATAGTAGTCTATTAAGCTAATTCTGATGATTGAATATTTGATAGATTTGCTGTTTTGCATAACACTTGTGTAATTTGATATGCAGATTTGAGGATCATAAAAACAATCTAGCTTTAATGATCATGAGCAGGATTATCTAGACACAGCTGTACGATATCTAGTCAGTGTGCTTTTTACTATGATCTCATCATTTCAGTGGATCAAAAATAAGAGTAAGCATGACTTTGAGTACTTGGAAAAATAGGATGTGTACAAGTCTAAAATACTGTGATAAAAAAAAAGTGAATTGCTTCATATTTAAGCTGTCCTTCCAACCAAACAAATGAAAAAGCATTTTTTAAGTAACACCTACAATACTGAAAATAAGCAAGGCTACTACATAATAGTTTGCCTCTCATCGGTTTCTTTGAATATATCCAGTAATTTCATAGATATTTTCTAAAAGGACTTTAAAACATTATTAGACGTTCAGTAGCCTATCAATAGCTAAAAGAAGAAGCCATCAAATTGTAGATGAATCTTGCACTCCTGTTTTGGTTTTTGGGGTAGAGGATGACAGTAGAGCAGGAAAGCTTCAATTTCCACTGTGTAGCCATGGACATACGTCTTCCTTAAATTTACACGTCCCACTGTCAACCTTCAGGATTGAGAATAATGATGAAGAAAAAGTGTAAGTCATGCGGAGTGCAGAGTAATCAGCCCTCCATCATTTTTATTAATGGCAGTGGGTATTAAAAAGTACACATTAACTTGAATTCACATAGCTTCAAGGTAAGGTACTAATCAGTCAACTGTTTAGTCAGTGGGTATGAGATGGTAATTGTTTGCTTTCTGATTACTCTTTCCAAGTCTACCTGAGTCTTCTGTCTGTTTTATAAATGGGCTATTTTAATTTTAAGCCAACTCTGATCTCTTGTTTTCTGCATGGTGCGATCATAGTGAAATCCTGAGCTTAGCAAATAATAATAACAACAATTATTTAAAAATCTTTTAAAAAATTTTTTTACAAATCATTTTAGATAGAAAATGTCCTGGGACAAAGTGTCATTCCTTATTATTGTTATATTTACTCTTTTATGTGCGATTGCATAGGTGGACAAAATAGCTGTTTTAAAAAATAACTGAACAAAAAGTTTTATTATTATCATCAGTATAGGTCATCATTATAAACATACATACTGTGCAGGATTAGATAAATAATAATAGTAAGCTGGCACTTGTGTGTGTATATATGTGTGTGTATTTTTGGTACATAAATATTACATATATTTATACATACATATATACACATATACATATATCAGTACGTAGACAAAAAGGGCATATTTCTATCAGACTTACAAAAGACCAAGTAGGATTTTAATTTCAACTTATATTTAAAGTGTGCAACTTTTGCATTTTGAAATTTGGCATTTGAATTCATGAATTCATTAGCTAAATTTCCAGATCTTGACCTTCTTCATGAAGCTCCTGTTTATCCCCATATGAGGGTAAGAGAGGAAATAGAGAATTTATGCTGTTAAACAAATATAAACCACAGGAATTTGGGATAGTTATTGGTGCAAATCTAGTATAAATTGCCTGCACTGGCATTAGATGTGGCTATATCGACAAATGAGGCAATAGGCCCACATATTGAGAAGCTGGGGGAGGAGGGGAATGCATTTAAAAGATACTTTTTTTTTTGGGTTCTGATTTAAATTTTGAGCAATAGGCTTTCCACAGTATTTTATAATCAAGACAATTACATAGTAATTTGGGTTAGAATGCATGCCCAGTTTCCCATCTCAAAACCCAATTTGTTACCACCTGTGGCTATTTCTATTAAAAAAAGAAACATAATTACTATGAGTCTCAGCAGTCTAAGAGTAAATTTTTGCAATTACAATACCTCCCTTGGGCAGATGTGTGAAAATGGCAGATTAATTCCTGCCAGGATCTGTCTGTTTCTTGTGTAGTTTTTAGTTTGCAAGTGGTTTGGTATAGCCTACTCATTAGAGTGGCACTGTTTGCTATGGTTAAAGGTTATGTCAGTGTTTCCATAGTAAATCTCTAGAAATAGAGATCCACAAATCTCCTATTAAATTTTGCTCTAGGCAAAAGTTGGCATGTAAAGAAGGTCTTAGAAGGGAGTAAAGATTCACTCCTAACTCCCTCATTCCCCCAACCTTTCCTCTTGCCCTCTTCAAGTTTGAAGGAAAGAAGTTGGGCTAACTGCCAATATTGAGACAATTGGAATTGTGTAGCAGGCAAGTGCTAAGAAGTCCTTTGGAGAGTAAAAACACCCCTAAAGGGAACATCTTAAGGGCTATCTGTGATCTGTTTTTTTACTCAAAGCATATTAGGTTATTTAATATGTCTGAAACTTTTTAAATGGAAATAGGAGTTGGGAAACCTCTTTACCTCTCATCATCAGTTTCTCTTATAAAGAGGTACATAATTTGAGGAATTGACTTGCATTAGGAAACATTTCTCTAAGAACTAAGTAAATTCTTAATGTGTCAAATAGTACCTGTCTCTGATCCTGGCAAAAACAAGAGAGATAGACAGACAGACAGACAGAGAGAGAGAGACAGAGAGACAGAGAGACAGAGAGACAGAGAGACAGAGAGACAGAGAGAGACAGAGACAGAGAGACAGAGAGAGAGAGAGAGAGAGAGAGAGAGAGAGAGAGAGAGAGAGAGAGAGAGAGAGAGAGAGAGACAACGACAGAGAGAGACAGAGACAGAGAGACAGAGAGACAGAGAGAGAGAGGAGGAGGAGGAAGGAGGACGAAAGAAGTTATTTATGCCTCTTTATCAAGTGAAGGATATTTTCAATCCTCACCCTATCTACCAAGTACTGAAAAGAGATACCAGCCCTATAATCTCTTGGAGATAATTTTGTTCAACTGTTAAAATCTATGAATAGTGGAGTATTTTAGGGGAAAATAAGAATTAATTAGAACTGACAGAATGATTTCCATAAATAGATTAAAAAAAATAAAACATTTGTTTATCGAGTTATATTTTTAGGGTATGGATATATAATACTAATACTTTACACATGCATTTCATTTCACAATCGTTTTAGAAAACAATAAAAGATACATCTTATAATAGTTTAGAGTAAAACAAATTAAAAAGTGATTAGATATACATTAATAATTTCAAAGTATATTCATAAATGCTTTTAGTCAAAATAAGCATAAATATTTCAATATGGATTTAATTTCATTTACCATGAAAACCATTGAGAAATCAAAGTTATTTACTAGGTTATTTGACTGGGACATCAGAACAATTGACCTGCTCTATAATCTCAGTTTCAAACCAGGAATCTAAAATGTGGCTTCATTTTGCAAATGGTCTATCCAGGAGCTATGTTGTTGTTTGTAGTATAATAACCACTCTTCCTTGCTGGGGACAATAAAATGATATTTTTAAAATCAAGTTTAAATTATTACTTCATAATGTGATTTTGTGAGGTCTCTTTTAGTGAGTAATCAAGGAAACAAAGTCCTAGTTCTTTAGATGGCACCAATTCTATGCTATTTAAATCTTCTATACCTGGTCGACATTTAGAAGTAGCCCTATGTACCTTTTATGAAATGAATTGAGATTGTTGTTTAACATATAATTAGACGAATTTTTTAGCTCCTCATGAGTTATAGATAAACAAATTCTTTAAGGACATATATTACATTCTAGTTTCTAATTCCATTTCATAAGAACACTATAAAATTCACTGTTTGCTTTCTTATTCTTGAAGTCAGGCTTCAAGATACCACCTCCTTCAACCAAAACTTGTCATACACTTACACTAATCAGCTTACATTCAGGTTCATGAAAAACCCATATGTGTACAGAATGTCCAAAAGGCATAATAAGTGTATACTAGATAAGCTTCCAAGCTAGCATAGTTAATCAAACCCAATTCATTAAAACAATATAAAAATAATAAAATAAATAATTTAAGGGGCAGCCAGGTAGAACAATGAATAGAGTGCTGGGCCTGGCATCTGGAAAACCTAAATTCAAATTTAGCTTCAGACCCTTACTAATTGTATGACCCTGGGCAAGTCATTTAACTCCATTTGCTTTCATTTCCTCATCTGCAAAATGACCTGGAGAAGGAAATGGCAAACCATTTCAATATCTTTGCCAAGGAAACCACCCCCCCCATGACATCATGAAGAGTTGGACATGACTGAAATGACTGAACAATACCAAAAAGTAATTTAAAACACTATTGGAAAAAGCTCAGCCTATAGAAAAATCTCTAAAGTGAAATTTTATTTCTTTAATTCTTTAATTCTAAGTATAATTTGAATGTAGAATAATCCTAAAGTATGGTTTGAGGAAGTAGATGAGAATAGGATTTTACATGAATATAGAACTAGAGTTATGATTCAGAATGAGCTAGAGAAGAATAAACTTTTACTTTCCTCAATTTCCTTTACTTATCTGAAAGTGTGGGGGACTTGACATGGATCAGAAATGATATGTAGCAGAGAAATATAAAACTAAAAAGGCTTAGAGTCACAAACTGAAGAACTCTAGGAAATGCAGATAATTGAAAGTGAAAAATAAGTGAAAGGAAGAATATATCTGAGCAATCCTACTCCTTTCCCAATCCTGCACCCTACAAATTGTCTTTTACTTGTGGCATCCTGTCAACATACCACTGATCACTGCCATTCAACCCTACCCACAATTTTACCCTAAAGTATCCTCATGTTTGAAAGAGAAATCATCCCAATTATCAGAAAAGGTGGATTCAGGATGCATCAGGTAAGAAGTCTGTTGTGATGTGAGCAAGAAATTTCTCTTTGTCAGTCCCTTCTTTCCATCTGCTCTCTGATCCTGTTAGTCACCCCAAGTGTCATCCACACATACAAATCTTTTTGACTCCAAATCCAAAAGTCATATTAAGAATAGCAGCATCTTTCCTCCCCAGGGATACAGCAGAGATTTCATCCATAAACCTGTCTAGGTCTACAACTTCTATACTGCTTATGCAGAATTAGCCAGAGCAGGGAAAAGTTAAATGATTTGCCTGGGGTCACAGAGACAATATACATCTGATGCAAGAGGAACGCAGACATTCTGCTTCCCCCACTGCCCTTTGCTGTATGCATGTATGGGACACACACCACACCCCCTCCCCATTCTCTCTGTCTCTCTGTCTCTCTGTCTCTGTCTCTGTCTCTGTCTCTCTCTGTCTCTCTCACATATGTATGTGAATGCTCCACAGGTCATAGTTGAGTTGTTCATTCAGTTACACATCATCTAGCCTCCATTTTTTTCCTTTGTGGATAATTTAGGTAGACCTTTGAGTGATTATGGATTTCATTTTGGAGACTTTACAGTGGTCCAGTGCATGATGCCATTTGTAAGCAGGAATGTATGGAGGATATCACTATCATTAAGCAAATAATCTTCCTTGGACCTGAGCTTCTCATGATATCTCTATATATTATGACATAAAGAATATGTTTGGTGAGCACCTAAGTCCCCAACGTATTTCTTATTTGGTTTAAAGATACAAGATGATCATTAATGATCTCTATTGCTGTATTTATATATATACTTATATATATAATTATCTCTATTGCTGTATCTTCTTAAAAAAAAAAAAGCCCTAATCTACAATTCTGTGCATTGGTTCCACGGTAGAGAAAAAGGAAGGACTAGGCAATGGGGGGTAAATGACTTGCCCAGGTCAGTAACTGAGTTCACATTTGAACCCAGAACCTCCCATCTCTAGACCTGGCTTTCAATTCACTGAACCACTTAGCTGCCTCCCATTGCTAGAACTTTTGAGGAATCCTAATTTAATTTTGACAGATGGTGGGGGGCATGTCTACTGAAGTTTTATTTTGCTGAATAAAATGCCTTTTTCTATAGTCAAAAAATATTATGGACAAGAATGAGTTTTCTGCCTCTTTAAACTAATTAAAAACTTATTTTAATGACTCTAACCTTCTTATTGAAACCAGGATATATCTTTGTAAATTCCAATATTTTTTTCTGATGTTTTCTGGCTGCGAGTCATATGAACTCTATAATCTCCAAAGAATTAAAGCTGAGGATTGCCCACGGGATAATGGTGAGCTGCATTGTTAGCATGGGCAGGCTACAACAAATTACAAACGAGGAATTACTTGGGAGAAGTGTGAAGGATGCCACTAAAAATGTAATTTTTTTTTCAAAGATTGGTTAGTTTCCTAGTAAGAGTGATGACAAAGAGAAAGTTCTTGCTCACATCACAACAGATTTCTAACCTGATGCAACCTGCATTAACCTTTTCTGATAATTGGGATGATTTCTCTTTCGAACATGAGGATACTTCAGGGTAAAATTGTGGGTACAGCCACACTCCATGTCAGGAATGCTTAAATGAGACCCCCTGCACAATGGGTAGATTTCCTATAGCAAATTTATGAAAGGACATGAACAAACTTTGAAGAATATCTGAGTGTAAGTGGATTTTTATGTGTATAATTTTAGAAAATATGAATATTGAAATCATATTTGATTCTTTTGAACTAATATACCCCATAAGGGTTGCTGAGAGACTCAGATGGAAGTCATGTAAGTAATGCCGCTAAAAAAAACTTTTATTACTTGATATAATTGTTAGGCAGTGATAACAACAACAAAAATAATACTTTTAACTATTATCTTGTTCCTTTCTTCTCTTGATAAGAGTTTAGGTAGAAACTATCCTAGGATAAGCCACCATTCTAAAATTCTTGCTATATTTATTGACCTATGGAATATTGAGCAAGTGAATAGAACGACAGCTTTTTGTAATTGTATAAAAATATTAGGACATAGACAATTTCTGTAAATTCATTGAAAGCATCTGTATGACGATTCCTGTAACAGACATAATGAAAGGAAATGTGTCCTTCATCTTGTTCCAAAATGATTTTGATAATCATTATTATTAATTTTAGGCCTAGTTATTCCATAGGTTTGAAAGGAAGAATGGACTATGTAAATGGAGATTTGTAGGGCACTGCAAATGAGGGTAACATAAAAAAGATGGAAATACCTTATGATATTATCATTTTTTTTTGTAGGGGGACTCTTTACCTCACAACAGCCTAAATATAATTTTTAGAAGTAAATAAAATACTGACAGTTTGATTCACCCAAGAAGCAATAAAATAAACTTCTCTACCTGATTTTCCCCTTCCTGTTTATTCTGCAGGGCATAAAAATGTGCATTCTTAAGATACTTTAGGGAATAAAAACTTCCATCTGCTACTCCACAAAGGGAGAGTTGAATTCTCTTTCTTTCTGAAAAAGCCTCTTTACAGTTTATGTCACCTGAACCTTTAATCTGCAGTAAGAGAATGAAGTATATTCTCTTTGATCAGGGTTAGAAAATAAAATGGCCAAGTTTTGAGCTTGCAAAGAACTGTCCATAATATCAGGGAAGCCAAATTGAAAGCCGTTTACTGCATGGAAAATCACCTTCAAAGATATTATTTCATTTCTAATTTCCTGGAATTTATCTGTTTAGTTTTTCTCTATAATAAAAATTTAATTTCAATTTGACAGGCCTATATTAATTAACTTTTATGTACAATAAGTGCCTACTTAATAAATGTTTGTTGATTATAATACTTTCATTTGGGCACCAAAAACTTTATGGTAGTAATTCCTACCATTTTCACTGATTAAAAGTCACTACTTATTAGTAGAAATCATGATCACAAGTAAAGAATTGTTATAGTATAATAAGGCAGAATAATTTTGATTTGTACTTTTGGCAGCAACAGGGTGGGATGGACAAAGGGAGAGAAGGAAATGTTAGTTCCATTCCAAAGTAACATGATACAAATGATGGAAGAGTGAAGATAGCATTCCAATCGGCTAATTGCCATAAACATAATATCTTGCTAGGACTTCTAAGGTAGAATCAACATGGTGGGAAACATAGATAAAAGATGCATTAAAGCATTTCAAATTCAATCATTAGGTTTCATTGCACCCATCTGCTACCAGGGAATATAATTGGTAACTTGATTCATTGACCTTTAGCTGTCATTTTGGACCAGTTTTTAAAATCTTCATTTTCAAGCTAGCCTCCTGGAGTTAATTTGATAGGGAGCAATACCCAGTATGTTTTTAATGCAATTACTTTTTTAAGCAAAGATTTTTTTTCATATAATCAGATTTAATGGGCTGTTGTATATTCTGCTAATCCAGTCAAAGTAGTTATTTAATGCTGGATGTGGTTAAAAGCAACTAATGTTCAACTTCATTAAGGCTTCTATTAACTAGAAGGATTGCTGAACTTTTTAACTCTTATTTTATGCACGAACTACTACCTCTCATTAATTATTTCCAGGGGTCCATATGACACTAAAATTATACTTACAAGCTACAATTACACCAAGATTACATAGGAACTAAAATAAGTACAATATTATGGAATACTTCAAGTATTTTTTCCAAATTTAAAAAAGTCTATCATTTCTTTTCTGGAATAGACAGAACTTACATGTAGTAGGGTGAAGACATTGACTACTTAGAGATTGTTTTCTAATTGTTTGGTACACACTTGAGATATCTGGAATAATTACAAGATCCCTTGGATAAAAAGGAAATAGGCTAAGTAAGACAGAGAGTATGATTTTCTTCAAGTCTTCCTTGGTTTGTTGCTCTGTTGTCTGAAATTTGTGTAATAGGGAAAAGAAAGTGATTAGACAGGTGTTTCTTCAGCCTCTGGGATCAAATTTCTTGAAATATTTATATAGTGAACAGCCAGATGTACACAACATAACCTTATAATCCCATTTCACAGCTTTTCCAAATATTGGGGAGCTCAATAAATAGGAAGCCGATTATATTGGCAGCATAACTCCATTAATAGGATTCAGATCTGCCTTATTGACAAGCCAGTGCTGTTAATATGATTCAGTATATTAAATTGACAGGGGAAAATATAATGATAGAATCCATCTGCAAGCTAATTGACAGGGAAGCTCTTTCAAAATGTTTTTAATGTGGTTTTTATTGACAATATTGTGCCAGTAGGTATATACCTTTGGTGAATGATGTAAATGTATCAGATCCTGTGCTTCTACCACCATGTAAGAATGAAGGGATTGTCATTAGGTGTCCCAGACTTCATTTTCACTTTGCTATAGGGCACAAAAAGCATATGCACATGATCTTCACCAAATAGCAGTCTTCCCAGCATCTTAGAGGCAAAGGCTTCCTAGAATTTGACATGTTGTGAAATTATTTTAAATGTGCTCATCAGTTTTTTAAATGAATAGAGGCAATTCAGAGTAATGTAATAATGTGTCATGATTTTCATTATGTTTATTTATTGGCTCTGCAATAACAGAGACAGAACTAATGTTAGACTTTCAATAAGAGCTAATGTTGCATTATAGGACTAAGGGCACTTTTGGATACAGGAGGTGTTTTGATGGCTCAAGAAAAGTAGAATTGTGGGTACACAAATAAGATGAAAGTAGGTAAAAGTTTTATTCTTTGGAGCAAATACTTAAAACTTTACTGGAATACACTTTGAGGATTGAGGAGAAAATAAGGTTATTATTCTTTTTAAAAATGTAAGGCAAATGCTGAAATGTCCTTGGTTGAAGAAGTGCAAGAAAGTTCAGATTATCATGAAATATTTACTATTATATTTGTCCTTAAATTTCTTTTTGGAAAACAATTGTTTTTTAATATTAAAATCGAGCTTACTTATAGATCAGATAGCAAATAGAGGCTAGACATCAGTGCTGCCTTAAGAATATCACCAATAATAGTTGATCATATGGGAGAATTAGCCTTTGGATCTGTTAGGTCATCATTGATATTTCAGGTGCAATTCCACTCTTGAAAACTCTGCTTCTAATACTTCAGTTGAGATTTGAGGACTGTTCAAGTCAAATAGAAAATCTCATTTAAAAAATTAATAGTAATGAAGGTTAGCAGGAAGGTCATAGGCTCCACAGGGAGAATATGCTGCAGTGTGGTAGCCTGCCTCATCAGGACTCCTCTCCTAATTCTCAATAATTAGTTCTGGTTTGCTTTGTTTTGGAGCAAATCAATATTCCCATTGAAAAATAAATTTATCTTCAATAGTAAAACAAAACAAAAATTCCCAACATATAAAATCTCAAGGTATCTTGTATCCAAAAGTAGCCTCTGTTTATTTATGTGTGCCAACTTCATTGTTTGGAATTGGAGCAACTGGTACATGATACTATGTGACAATTTAATATTTAGGTCTCAAAATGTAGATCTCTGACACAGATAAAAGGATTTTTCAGATGAAAAAATTAGTGAGGAAATTACTTGGTTCATGCCATACTAATTCATGGCCATATATGACTAGTTGCCCTTATGTGTTAATTCATGTCATCTTCATAATCAGACTGGAATATCTCCACTGTGGTGTTGGACTGTCTCCACTGCTGATCACTCTCACTAGAAATAGATGGGCAGGTACAAAGAAGACAAGACATAATATTCTATTCTTATGTTAATACCTTCTCATTTATTCATTTCAGGAAGCTTAGAGACCTCCTTGAACTAATCTCACTAATGATTTTTTTAAAATCATGAAAGGCTTATCATGCTAAACTCTCCCATAAACAAATTGGGCTTTATGGTAGTATATAGACTACTCTGGTAATTAGTAAAAAAGGAGCATTAGGCAGTGAGTAACTGAATAACAGTAACTGAGAGAGTTGTAAAGCAGGAGTGAAATAAAGAATAGATCCTTAGTCAGTGCTATAAAGGAACTTAGAGATGTTCTTTGTCTAATCCTTTTATTTTACATATGAAAAAAATGCCATCCACACCTGGAAATGAGTTGAATTGATATTTGAATCCAGTTCTAACTCCAAATCTAATGGTTCTAATAAACCAAAAAACATTTCATGATAAATAGGACTTTAGGGAATCTTAGTGCTTTGGGAAACATGGGATTCTACAACATTTTAGGGTATACCTTAATTGTTGTACACTGGTTATGGAATATGGTGTCTTCAGATATTTTATTAAAAAGACAATGTATACACAAATGAGCAATTCTTAAGGAATTCTATAAATACCATCTTAGTTGTTTATGTCTTTGACCTTGTAGCATATAAATTCCTAGAGTTCAAAAGTGGATCTCTGCAACCTTATCTGCTCCAGGACTATGATGGGAAGTTGATTTAATTCACAGAATCAGAAAATAAAATTCAAAATAATTATTTATTATTAGAGGCAATGGGGTATATATAATACTTATCAAGGATCAGAATGACTTATATTGGAATCCAGCTTTGGACACTAATGATCTATGTTACTTCTTAAGTCATTTAGTCTCTTAGGGCTTCAATTTTCTCATCTGTAAGTTGTGATTATTAATTGCAGGTACCTCACAGGATTTTTTTTTTAAGGATCAACTGAGATATATATGAAAAACTTTGAAGACCCTAATACACTTAAACAATGTGAGCTGACCAAGGTGCTAATCAGAGTCCATCCTTCTATGGTAGAGAGGCTTCAGAGACAGCCCAAACGTATCAGAATCTGTGCAGGACTCTAGAAATAAAACACTGCCATAGGGAGTGCTCATGGGAGGCATCTTTGGGCTTGGAATGGTTCCGTAGTTAGGACCTGTGTTATGAGCAGATTCCCGGGTTAAAGAGTCTTATCGAATCCTGCTAAAAGCTGCAATGATGCCCTAGAAGGGCTGAGATATCTCTCCATCCTTTCAAAGACAAACCAAAGTGCCCAGCAGGTCCCCTGCTCTTGTTCCTCCCTCAAAGGGGACTACAGAAAGGCTGTGGGAGGCTTAGAACCAGAACATATAAGTTGACTTGAATACTTTGAATGAATTGACTTTATTCCTCCAATATATACTTTCAACTAGGAGTATGGGCAAGTTTCTTAGAATGAGAATAATATTCAACAGAGACACAATGAGAACTGGGTCATGCACAAGTGCAAGTTATTCCTTGTGTCACCTGCCGAGCCTGTGGGTATTTAGATGTCCTAGTGATACTATGCTGCGAAAATAGGTAAGACAACAGAGGGAAGATCAACATGTACATTCTGTAGCAGCGAGGCCAGTCTCTAGGCTAATACCAGAATGATGCCTCTCTGGACAAGACTGGGTCACTGAAAGCCTTTTTAAATATACTCTATTGTAAATACTGGTACACCAGGACACTTAATGTCTGTAAGCACATTCAGCTTGCAGGTGTTTCCCTGGTGGTCCTGAGCTTTCTTATAGTTTAAATGGTGTGGGATTGAATATAAACATGTTATAGATTGTCTGACACTAAAACCCACTTTAAAAGTATGTTTGCATAGATTTTTTCACCCAGGTGCTGATTACATAAGGGACACTTTAGTACCTTACAGAAGATGAAAATCCCAGCACAAAAAATAAATGAATAATTAAAAAAATACACATTTTAAGTCCCAGAATTATTTTTTCCCTTAAACTATTAACTGATTTATCTTTCCAAATAGGCAAAGGTTTCACTAATCATTTATTTAAAGTATATTCCTTATAGCAAACTAGTTGTGGGTTTCATTTCTAGGTTTAGGGGATGGAATTGAAAGTTGTATGTTGAGGCACTTGGCAGAAGCAACCTTTTCAAGGAATCTTGTCTCTTTTTAAAAATTACTTTCATTTTTTTTTTTTGAGAAAAAAATGTGCCATGTAGATTATAAACAGTTTCTAACAAAATCAAGACCATTGTCTGTTCTTTCAAAACTAGATTTGGAAGGATATAGACCTATTGTTTTGTAAAGTGATTGCCATTATATAAGATCACTCATTTCACAAGAGCAGAAAAATACTTAGAATTAAGATCTTCAGGGAAAAAAAGAAGTAAAAGATGCTTGAATTACATATTAAGTGACAGTCTGATAAAGAGGAGAGATGTTTCATTTTATTTTCTACTAATGTTTAATTTAAAATATGTTAAAGTCTGGAAAGACATTTTACATCATTTTAATTTCAGGTAGAAAAAGCCTACCTACATAAAACAGATTTGCATTGATTCATACATTTTGAAGCTGTTATCCATATAATTCAGAATAAAAAAGAGGATTTATATTAGTACCCTAAATAGTCATAGATTAGAACAATACTTATTTTTTAAATTTATGATTATATTTTCCTTCTTAGAACAATTTATCCAAATGTTTCTATTTTTCCAAATTTCTATAATTGTCTTGTTGACATTTTTTCCCTACTTAAAACCCATAAGAAATGAGATAATTTAAATTTTCTTTTTATTTGTGTTAGGATTTGTAAATTATTCCAGCAAGTTCACTAAAGCTTTTGTCTAAAATTTAGCTCTAATACCATCTTTTTGAGGCCTAAGGCTCTTCAGATTTGTCAGATGTCAGACTTTTCTCAAATGACCTACAAAATTGTTTTAGATTTCTATTTACAGTTTTAATAAATGATTCAGAAAGCATAAAGGCTTTCATTCCCCTATATCCAGAAAGCAGAAATGAATATTCCACCCTCCAAAGTCTTTAAACTCTAAGAATGTACAGTTTAATTAGAGAATTTGATAAATAACATTTTACATATATGATGTAAAGAAAGTATCTGAAAGTACTCTAAGAAAGCAATGCATTAACAACTGGGGCAGAAGGAAAGGATACCTTCAAAAAGTAGGGCCTGAGATGACAAAGGAGAAATAAGAAACTATTGACTAGAAAGATAGCTCTATTCCATTTCACTGCTAATTCCTTTTATTTCTAGTTTTTTTTTTGGGGGGGGGGTTATTGATTTACTTTTGATATTTGGTAACTTGAATACAAAATGTATGTTGAAAATCAAATTAATTAATAAATTTGTATTAAAATAATTTTATTTACATGCAATTTAACACGTTTACTCAACTATTTTGTAATTTTAATGAATATCAAGTGATAGGCAAATAGAGAATGAAAGAACAAATATTTTTTCAGCATGCTATAGTGGATAGAGGGTTGGCCTTGGATTAAGGAAGGAAGGAAGGAAGGAAAGAATGAAAGAAAGAAGGCAAGGATCATTTATTAGGTATATCTACTATGTTGCAGACTTTGTGCCAAGCATTTACTATATTAGGTCCTCATAACATCCCTATGGAATAGATATTATTATTCCCATTTTACTGTTGTGAAAACTGAAGCAGATACGGTTTATGTGACTTACCCAGGGTTGCACATTTAGAAAGTACCTGAGGCCAGACTGAACTCAGGTTTTCCAGACCCCAGGCTGGATTGATTCTCTATTGCATCTACTTATCTACCTACCTTGTCTGTCTGTCTGTCTATCTATCTATCTATCTTTCTATTCATCCATCCAATCATCCTTCTATCCATTTATCTATCTAGGAAAATATTTGTTAGCTATCGGTAGCTATTCATATAATTTTATTTTTTTCCACCAAAAATCATTTTAGTTTACAATTATAAAATTCTTTGTAAAGTTCCAATATATTAAAGTAAACAGAAACACAAATACTC
Organism: Monodelphis domestica; assembly: GCF_027887165.1. Classification (NCBI taxonomy): domain Eukaryota; kingdom Metazoa; phylum Chordata; class Mammalia; order Didelphimorphia; family Didelphidae; genus Monodelphis; species Monodelphis domestica. Next base: position 106,147,009 of record NC_077234.1, read on the forward strand.
TGATTGGACTATCTTGGACTTTAACTAGAAGTGAAAATATAACCATTATTTTTCCTTAATAAATTGGCAATTATTTTTTATATATTTACAATGTAATTGTAATCATCATGGTTATGGTTGGTTATTAGGTAGTTTTCAGTAGTCTCTAGGGTGGTTCATCAGTACTGACCATTTCTATTGAATAATAGCATGTCAGCAGACTGGCAAATACTATTGAGTTTCAACTGTGAACCAGCATCAAGATGGACAACTTTGGTGAAGTCTTTGAAACCTTTCAGTTTTCATTCAAAGTTAGGTTTAATAATTCACAAAACTGCAGAATTTCAAAGTAGAAAGAGACTGTGGTGACCATCTAGTTCTACTCACATCTGAGAATGAATCCACTGTAAAGAATTCCTAATAAATAGTCTTTTAGCTTTTATTTGAAGACTTTTAGTGAAGGCTACTGGTCACTTCCTGGCATATCCCATCACACTTACAGATGACTCATTGTTTAGAAGTATCCTTGAAACCAGGTGTATTGGTAAATGTTTAACAATTAACATTCCAAGATAGACAAACTTTTAAATTCAATTGTCATTATTAATATTTTTCCAGTCACTCATTTAAGTCTGTAGACTTAAGTAGACAGACTAATGAATCAAATCTTGATAAGTAGCATTTCCTTATTTTCAAGGAGTAAATTCTCATACTCCAGAAAGCCTCTACTTGGATCGATCCTTAATTTTTCCTTTAGTGATTTTCCAGTGTTGTTCCTAATTCTGCCCTTTGGGCTCAGAAGAATAAACCTTTTCCACATAGTAGCCCTTCACATACTTATAAAAATAGTTCTAATGTACATGTTAACCTCACTTGCCCTCTTAAAAGGTTCCTCAAAAGTCATATTCCCTAGCCTCACATTCTCCTGGTCCACCCCTACTCTAGATACTAACCATCTTACTAACCTGTCCTTCCTAAAATTTGAAACTGAATTTAACAACTCTTCTATATTCAATATGATCAGGGTAGTATGCACCAGGTCTATCACATACTTTTTTGCTGGATATTATATCTTTCTTAACAAAATATAAATTTCACATTAGTTATTTCTTGTTTTGTTTCATTTTATGCTATGTCATAGTGTTAACTTTTTATGCTTGCAGGCAATTAAGACTCAAAGATCTTTTTTGTAGGCAAATTGTTCCCTAACCATACTCCTTACATTAAACTTGTGAAAGCATTTTTTTTTAAATCTCAAGTATAAGGCTTTGCATTGCTCCTTACTAAATTTCATCTTAATAGAGTCAGCTGAAAGTTCTAGCCTTTCATGACCTTTAAAACCCTGACTCCAGTATCCTGCATTTTAGCTATCTCCCCCAGCTTTTTATCATCCACATATTTGAAAAGTATGTCATATTTAACAAAATAAAAAATACAACAAAACATAGTTAATACTAATATGTGGTTTTCTAAGTCAATATGCACCTGTTTAGTGACCCTTTTATTTGAGTTTAACACCGTTGCTCTTGACATGATAATTTTTTTCTTTTGGGGGTATGAAAAAAGATCTGGGGATTTTATTGAACTGCAAAGTCAGCCTGAGTCAGATTTTGATGTGATTGCCAGTCTTGGACAGTTAAGTTAATCAGGGCATGTAGAGGTATAGTATTTCTGCTCCTTTTCCTGACAAGTCAGTGCTTATATAGAGTGTTGTGTTTGGTTCTGGGTACCACAGCTTAAAGATATTAACAAACTGAGAAGATTCAGAAAAGGGCAACCAGAACGTTGAGGGGGCCTTAAGTCCATGGTAATACTTAGCCAGGAGAGGAGAAGACTGATGGGGGATATGAAAAATATGCTCAGGTGTGTAAAGGGCTCTCATAGATGAGTTCAATCTCCATGTCTTGACATTATTCTTAAAGTATCATGCCACTCTTTTATATTCATCCATTGCTAATTGCCTTTATTTACATCTTAGCATTCATGCTTATTATTTTTAAAATAAAAATTTCATTTATTTCTCTTTTTTTGTGACCCACTATATTTCCAATTTTGTTCTTCCCCTCTATCTTTACCAGAGATCAGAAATACCAAGGTATTTCTTATAACAAAGAACACGTTGAAAAAGTGAAGCCATAGATGTCTTTTTAAAAATTGGTCTGTCAGTAAGTTACTTGTACCTCCAAACTAGTTTCTTTAAATGCCTCAGTGCTTCAGCACATTTTTTTTTAAGGGGCTTTGGAATTTTATTCTTGAGAGTTTATCATCAGTTTAGATTGACTTTCCATGATTAACTTTATGCAGTGGGATAATGAGCATCTTTTCTCTGAACTTTTGGAAATTTGCTCTCACAAATCTATGGCACTCCTAAGACAATACCCTTTTCTTCTTCCATCACAAAGATAGCAATAGTCTACTTTTTTCTATCCCCAGATTCTCATCATTTCTCATCATCAGTGAAGTCCCTCTTGATAGTGAGATTCAAGTGAAGTTCTTCTCTGATAGTGAGATTCAAGTCCACTGTATCCCTCCTAATGATTTCCTTCACCTTTTGAAAAATGAAATTATCATTAAAGCAAGCCCATGATTTATTTGCTGCTCTGCATTTCCAGCAGATATCAACATAATTGAAATTTCTCCTTACTTTATCATGATTTCATATAAGGCTTCTGATCTCCTTCTATAACTCATCTTTTTCCTCTTTCTGTAAAAGGGACCTTATCGATCACTGTATACTCTGATGAAAATATCACTTGTATTTTATTCTCCATTAATTTTCACTCTAATTTACTCTACCATTCTCTCCTATTTTAATTTTAGATATATTTCTCTGAGAATAACTTTAATATACAGTGTTACTATCCACCCCTACATCTAGCATATGTCTCAAAGCCATATTCCAGTTTTAGTCAATATTCTACCAATTCTCAATCATAATTTGAGATTAAATTTTCCTTTTTGTGGTAGTTCATTTCACCTGTTATCCAATGGCATCCACTTTGAATATCCATATGTGGCCATCTGAGATAATGACCTTTTCTCCTAAGGATGTCTGGTTATAAATGCTGTTATTTTTCTTTCTACATTTTTACTATTCTCTTTACTATCCAATTTGATCAGGATTAATAGGCACTTGTTGTGTCCCTTCTTTTTCTATTTAAATTCATTTTGAAAAAAAAAATTAGTAAGCCTAGAGGCAAATACATTTTTACAAATCCTTGTTAAGTATACTTCATCTCAGGCCAAAAATGTAAAACCTATCTTTAGATATCATCTCTTAACAAAATATTTGTTTCCCAATAATAATTTAGTAGCTTTGAGGACTTAAAAAGAGCTTTCATAGTTCTATCTCTGGGAATTCTTCCAGGTCTTTATTAAATATAATTCTTAATGTGCCCACATTCTAAGAACTCAGAACTAAGAGGATGAAATAGGCCTTTTTTGGTTTGTCCATTGGAAGTATGACTTTGCTCTCTATGGAAATATATACCTGAAGCAAGACACATATGCATAAGGGCTGATGAAGAAAGGTTACAAAGTGTTGGAATGGGGATGCCTGCAGGACAGGTGGGCTCTTAGGAATAACAAGTCACAATAGAACAAACACTACAATGAAGTTGTGAAATATTAGATAAGTTTCTTCTTTCAAAAATTCCTGTGTTGGTAAATATCTAGCTACTTCATTCCTTCAAAGAGCCATGATTTTATTCATATATCTTCTCTCTATCAACACAGTTTGCAGCCATTGGTAGCTTTCAATCTTCTAGTGATAAGCTTTTTTCAAATATAATTAGTCAAGTCTTCAGACACTAAATAAACAATCTCATACTTAAGAGCCATATATCTTAACATCCTTACACTTTGAAGGAATGTGTCAGATATTCAAAAACAAAGTTGTTTCTATAATGTGAATGGGTGTAAAAGTAAGTATTTATTGGAGGACAATGAAGTAGGACTGAAAAAAAAATCATTTCAGAGCCCCAGACAAGGCCATCTGTCCTATATGCCTAATGCCCCACAGTAAACAATTTTTAATGCATTCTGGCTCCCAGCTGTCCCCTAAGCAAAATTTCAAATGAACTTTGGCTCTGCCCATTCTTCTTCCTGAACCCATTTCCCCCTCTCTTGTTTTTTCCTGATGAAGAGCAAGTGACTAATGTCCTCATAGCACCCCACCCAAACAATTCATGTTTGAATTCCTTTAAAGATCCTGGAATTCCAAATTGACACCTCATTCCTCAGCTGTTAGTCCCTCCCACTTAACTTGCTTTGACTTTATATACATTTTATACATGTTCATTGAATGTTTTTTGATTGATTGATCAGTGCATACTTTCTTTTCTAGAGCCAAAATTTCAAGTTTTCATTTTCTAATTAATAAAGCAATTAATACTAAGATTGATAATTGTAAAGTTTGTGTTAAAAATAAATTTGAAGTTAATTTTGTCCTGAAAGGATAATTTATCTTCTCCTTCCACATTTTACACCCACACTAGTCTCTGGATGCAAAATATGTGGGGTCATCATTCATTTAATCAACCAACAAGCATTTATTGTATTTATTATATAGTAGGCATTGGGGTACACATAAAAAAGAAAGGAAAAATAATATCTAACAAGTTCCTTGAGTGAATTTGCCTTGTTTGGGAGAGAGAGAAGAGGGTGGCATGTCAATGAGCATTTATTAAGCGCTTAATATGTTATTCCAGACTCTGTATTGAATGCTAGGGATACAAAGAAAGATAAAGACACAGACCCTAATCTCAAGGAGCTCACATTCCAAAGGAGAGGGCAGCATGTAAAAAACTGTACATGCAAAATAGATGGTATAGACATAAGGTAACATCAAAGGGAAGGGAAGCAAATAATGTTTTGTTTTGTAAATTGCCAATATAATCTCTCTTTCTTCAGCCTTTTAAAACCTAAATCCCCAGAAAACTAGAGATATTTTTAAATTGAAAACAAGAGGCTCACCATTATAGAATAGTGTACATTGGCTTGGGGACCTGTGGAATAATTGGAAGTGATTGGTCAGAGTTCCTGAATTCATTGCTTTTACATATCACAAACTATTCTCTTAATTTCTTTCATATTTGTGAAAAGGTCTTTTTTTTTCTGATTCACAAATTATACAATTAAAGCACAACACTGAATATATTGCCAGCATTAATAAGGGTCTATAGAACTGACATTTTAATTTGGGAGGACTTTCAGTCTTTTGCTAACTTTACTGAAATCCATGTCCTGCCAATGGGTCTTAAGTCAATCAAGCCCATGTTCATTCTAAGTGTGTTGAGTACATATGTACAAATTTTAGGCTGGAGGAAACTTTATTTTTCTATTCCAAATGAGGAAAGAGCTTTTCAGATTTTATCTAACCTTTAGTAAAGACAAAACGCATACCAACAGTCTACATAGATATTGATTGACTATACTTGTGCAAAACATATTATTTTAGAAATTGTTGATAAATATAGTTATTGCCATACTTTATGTTGTATTAAAAATATATTTCCAGAGCCATAGGTGTTGTCAGATTCCTTTATAAGTGGAGGCTTACAAAGCTGCTGTTTACTTTAGCAGCGTAGAGAGAAGCACACCATATATTCCATTGAAGGCAAAGCCATCAGGAGCTATGTCAGCCTGAAAAGGCTTAAAGTGAATTATTCACCTCTTAACACTCCCTTGTGTTTGGTCCCTGGCAAAAAGAATACTTGTTATCAATGCAGAAAGCAGTATCTGTAAATTGAGGGAAAAGTTCACTCCAGTTTTCCAACTAATGTATACCTGTGTATACAATCAAAGCTGTCTCTAAGCACTGACATTTTTCAAAAGAACACTCTTTCCCCTTCTCCCCTCTTCCCAATGTCGGAAAAGTCTGAAGCTCTTTCTAAATATGATTGTATCTGAATGGGTGGTGAGACTGTTATCACACATAATAATACATTCCAGCATTGCCATTAAAAGCATTTATTAAGTGACCATGAGAATGAAGCCCACTACAAAACAAAAACAAACCCAATAAAACCTCAAAACATCACCAAAGAATATTAGAATTGTTTCTGCTCACATCAAGACTTAATCTAGCCCTAAAAACAATGTGGGAGCATGTCCTTTGCAGGGACTTGAATTTACACTAAGTAGCCCTCTACTCCAAAATAGATCTATCTTACAAACTTTATGGAACATGTTCATATTTCTAAATTGTAAGAATTCTTACTATAAATTACAAATGATGTCCACCATCTTTGTAGCATCATACGAATGGAAATAGACACCACTGGCAGAAAAGAAACTGAAATAGAATTTAAAGCAGGAGAAAGATGAACCAGTCTCTTGTCTACTGTGTTGGTGTAGTTACTAGAAAATGAAAGGTGCAACATACCATTGGAAAACCAGCATAGATATTTAGAGAGGCATTGCATGTGTGGGGTGCAGGAGGGAGGAATCAGTGCTAAACTAGGAACATATAGAACTCTACAATTTAAATCCAATGCTTATTTTCAGCAGATCAAATTCTGGAAGTAATAAATTAGGCATAAAACTTCATGGAATCAGTTTATCACTGACCACAGAATAAAATTTTTCTAGGGCCTATCACAAACTTCTTTAAATGAAAATTAATTGAAAGGCTCTTATTTCTCCTTTGAAATTTCATAAGGAGATTGAGCCTTATATTAGAAACTCATAGAGATGCATTTCTGTTCCCTTTTTGCTATGACTAATTCTTGGGGATTTTTTATAGAAAGCAAAATTTTTTTCTTGAACTGACCTCACATCCATTCAGTCATTCATCATTTACCATAATTGTAAAATGATTCTGCAACTTTTTCATGTATCACTTCAGTTTTCGTCAATACTTGAAAACATTCCATTGATTTTTCTATGAATACATGGCATTATGCTCCTTTGAGATTAGAATTAAAATTAAATTATATTTTCATTTTGCATTTTAAACTCTTATTGTTTAAGATATATTCAAGTTTTCTCATGATGAAGAGATCTCTTGGTTCCCTGCTTTGAGAGAAATTCTTTCTTTCAAATAAAAGTTATTCTGCAATGTAAAGATTAAAATTAATATCCAATACTCCAAGTATTATATTTAATAATATTTATTAAATATTTATCTTGAAGTATAAGGAAGGCTAGCAAAAACCAAAAACTGCTTGTCCCTCCTCCACATGGATCCAGAGAGAGCCTGTAGGGGGAAACAGAAATTCAAAACTCCCCCCAAGTAAGGAGGCACACAAACAGGAAAAGGAAAAGAGAATTGTGGGAAATGTAGTATCTAGGGTTCAAGAGTCTAAATAAATACAGTAATCCTCTCAAAGCATTTAATTTATAGTTGAATAAAAGGGATTTGCCTACAATGGAAATCCTTGAAAGAAATGAAATTCTTGCTAAACAAATACATGTTTGAAGATGAATTTCTGACAGTATTGTTAACTATGTTGTCTGATGGCCCTGAGTATTCCATTTTACATTGAAATTATTTGTATCTTATCCAAATGAATGATTTGTTCTATAGTGTAGGCTTCTGGGTTTTGGTTTTCTATCTGTAAGAAATGGTATATTACAAACTGTTTCATAATTAAGAAGGTCCTATCATTTTTTAGAATTTTTGTTGTTGTTAAACAAGATGATAGCTTCTTAGGTACCTGCTTTGATTCATTTATATTTACCCGTTACAAGATAATTAGCCAACCTCAACTAAAATTCTAGGAGGCAACCATCATTATCCAGAATAAAAACTCTCAGTGAAAACAATTTAAAAGTAATTTCTGCTCACTAGCCATATCATTGTGAAACTTTCTTTTTCTATATCATTGGTAGATTTTTCTTTGATTTTTTATTTTCTCTTTTCATTCTTTTTTTTGTTAATTTATTTTATTATTCTTCTCTATTATTCTGTTTCCTTAACTCCTTTCAGTTACATTTTAATTTAAAATTTCTCCCTCTTCTCTTTTCCTCTAACTTCTTCTGTTTGCCAATTTTGTTTTCTTGGTCTTTTTTATAAGATGATTTTTTTTCCTTTGTTCTCTTGAATACTTGAAGACAATGAATAGTACCTTATACAACAAAAAAGAGTTGAGAAAAATAGGTATGAAGACAACATGACAGGGTATCTTTTTTCCTCTTTTCTCAGATTCTGATGCTACAGTACATGGGAAGATATGCATATAGAAGCATATATAACTTTGTTCTAAAATTATATTTTTAAAACTTTAATTAATTTTATTTTTATTATCACTTTAAGTTACCCATTTCATTGAGAATATCTGTTTTAATTATAAAGAAAGGATTCTGAATTCTTCCCTTTTCTAATCTGATGAGCAAATTTTTGACAGACTCTCCTCTTATGACCCGAAGAAAGTTTGGAGTGTTATAGTATATATTCACAAATAATTGAAATTGTTAGAGCTTTAGTTACCTGAAATATTTCAAGGCTAGCATAAACCTCACCCTACAACATATAGCTGTTACCCAGCATTGTAATTCTTCACAAATGTATATCTTTTTTAGCACCTGTTTTTATTTTACCATAATAGTGTTGACCTGTCTCTGAGCAAAAGGATTTGAGAAAAATCTTCAAAATAGTGTTTTGAAAAGCTAATTAAATTAATTAAATCAGTTGTACTCTACATACAAATAGTTTTACAGCTTTTTTGTTATTGGAACATCAAGTTTTCCCTGAAAAGCCTGTATTTCCCATAATGTAGACCAGACTAATGATACACCTCTGAAATTAGAACCCAGTACAGTAAGTTAATGAAAACACTCCTGAAATACCAAAGGCTGATTCTGTCAGGGTGAAATGGGAGAGAAAAAAAATAAGACAGAATACTCTTCATTGCCCTCATCTCCTTGGGTAGCTTGCAACAGGCCGTTGGATAAAGAGAAAAATTGCATAGCATAAATTAGCCATTGGATGATTTCTCTCCTACTGTTTCCAAACATTTAAGACTGAGAGCAGTCATGGGACAGCTTTAAAACTTTTTGTTCCTGGTGTGTTGTTGGTTGTTTTTTTTTCTTTTTAGTCAGGAAGTCCTTCTAAGGAAGTAGTTTATGGGGAGGTAAAAAGTACCACAATATTTAGATTTAGTTGTTCATTAAAATATTTAGTATACACTATTATGCCTCACCATGGACCTTTTACTTCAGTAATTGTACATTTTCCACATTACTGGTAAAAGGCAAAACTGCTCACAGCATAATAGCGTGATATGAAGGGATGCAGGAAACAAGAGATGCTTTGTCTCTAAGTCAGCTGCAAGGAGAAATGATGTGTATGAATGTACAGTATAGGGAGTGCAGTGAAAGATCCAGTCTCTTTCTCCAAAAGGACTCTGGTTGGTGATACAAGGAGAATTCAGTTCTTTTTGGCAGATCTCCACATTAGCCTGGATACTGTTTTAAAAAAAAAAGATGAAAAGAAAAAAAAATAGTAGTAGCTCCACAATTTGGTCATTTGAAGTTAGTTATTCTTTATAAATAACATATATTCTCCCCTTATTTTTGCATTATAATAATTATTAACATATAAGTTCATAGTACACATATATTATTTAGAAGAAATTGGCAGTAACAAGCCTTCCAATGGCATCATTCAGATGCCATTTCTATACTTTGGACATGACTATTAATAAGGATGAGAATTAATTGTAGAGATGAGATCTGCCATATGGGTAGTGCTTGTAGTTATTATGGGCACATTTTGAAGCAAAGACTCCTGGAAGATCACCCTATTTTTCTTCACTGAACACCAATGCAGTAGATTATTTCGAATCATATTACCTCAATAAGGGCATCAGAATCCCCACAGATGATATAATGATGATTAAAACAGGCATTATTAAACAACTCACTTTTTTAATATGCAGAAATTAGGTCATTTTCCCACTCCTCCCACAAACATTCAATCTTAATATCTGACTAATGAAACAACATAAACAGTGTCATCCATCAGGTTCCTAACAGAGAATGCCAGTTATGACAACCTCATTGTTTACTTTAGCAGGTAATTTGTGGACCGGAATCATTTAATTGTTCCGAGTACATAATTACATGCCAGCATTTTCCAATTTAATTAAAATGTACAAAACTGAAGATTAAGGGAATTTTTGAATTATTAATCATTTCTCCACTAGGAAATCTTGTTGCTCTGCAGGAGATTTGTCCAGTGTACAACTATACGTATTTTTTTCCTTCTTTTTCACAGACAGACAATTTTCCCGCAGAGCCCAATTACATGGGCAGCAGGCAGCAGTTTGTTCAAAGGTAAGGCCTATTAAATAACTTTCTCAGCTTCCCCATTTGCATCCTTGTCAAAATTGCTTTGCTAGACAGTACACTTCAGATGGAAACTAGTAGAAACGGCCCTTTCTCGTCTTTTCTTCTCTGTATTGCAGTAGCTCCACGTTCAAGGACCCAGAAAGAGCCAGCCTGAGAGACAGTGGGCATGGGGACAGTGATCAGGCTGACAGTGACCAGGACACTAACAAAGGCTCCTGCTGTGACATGTCTGTGAGGGAGGCACTCAAGATGAAAACGGCTTCCACTAAAAGCCAACCCCTTGAACAAGGTGAGTGAAGTCTCCCAATGCCTTTAAAATGCAAAGAAAGCTTAAGCAATCATTATAAACCTATTAGTCCTACAGTCACAGTTTATCACAGTGGAATGGTCCATTGATAATCTATCAAAGGAAACAGTCAATCCTGTAATTGTCCCAGAAAAAAAAAAGCTATTGAATATTTCTGTAAAAACATAATATATGTCTCCAAGGGCGTTAGTCTTTTATGTCATTCAGAACTCTTCTTTAAAACCGTAACAACAAATAATCAAGAAACACTCCTAGTAGGTATACAAAGTATCCAAACTGTACCAAGTTGGGTAGTGTGCCATGTTTCTATTGGAGAAATATGGACTATGTTCTTGCAAATATATATATTTAAAATAGGTACATACGGATTTGAAATGAATTTATATATCAAATTCTGTTAAAATGGGATAAATATGGTCATAAGAAAACCACATTGTATCAGAATTTCCATGTCTGAAATATTTATTAACTTAAGAAGCACAGAGGAGAGTAATAGCATAATCCAATGACCAATAAAATATTCATTTACAACTAATAGGAGTTTCTATAAACCCTATAAATGATGAATTAAAGTACACTCTGGACAAAAGGTAATAATCTTACTTTATTAAAAATGCATTTCTTTTCTAAAAATTCTCAATGTCATTCATTTTCCTAAAATGATGCTTTGTTCATTATAATATATTTAATTTGAAAAAGCTAAACACTTGCTAACAATGTCACCTAAATATAATGAAGCAATTAAGATTAATTAAGATGATTTGGAGGTGTGCGGTTATGGTTTTCTCAGCTCAAAAAAGAAAAAAAAGAAAAGCATGGTGATAGTATTCTGACTTTAGAATTTGGAATGCTAATGGTTGATATAAGATGTTATCTAGAAAGTGATTAATAATAGTTAAGAATATTTTAAGTTGTCTTCAAAATGAGCAAAATTTATAATTAAGTAGAACTACATTGTCTCTTATTAATTAACTACTAATTGGAACCTGATTTTTTTTTATTCTAGTAGTGGCTGATTTATATTCACAATCATAAACAAATGACATCATTTAATTTTTAATCAAGTTGGAGTTAAAATTTGCTCTTTGCTCTGTAGACTATTTAGAATGCTGCAGTGATTTTATTCTGTATGCTGTAAGGGCTAACCTCACAAAAGACTGTTTTCCAAGTAACAAATACCAGAAAGATAATTTTTTCCTCCCTACTTTACAAAGTGACTCTGATTATAATTGGATGTTGATCTATATAAAGATGCAATGTCCTCCCTCTGCCCCTTTCGTTTCAGCACTGAGGAATTTCTTAGGTTTCTTCATAGGTGACTTACAATAGTGTCTTTAGATGTTAATTTTTTTTTTAAACTGAAATACTTTGAGAGACATAAAATGTTGCTTGTTCTGCATAAAAATATGGCTTCCATGGAAAAGAGTTAAATGATGGCCTGTTTGACTCATATCTTGTGCATGGGGCACCACAAGAAAGCTCATTTCATCAAATATTTTTATTACTTATATTTGTAAAGCTATGAAACTAGTGAAAGGTATGCATTCACTGTCATAGTTTGATCCAACAAAAAAAATTTCACAATTGATTCATATGAATGTCTCAGTTTTCTTTTTTTTATTGTTTAAATTGAATTCAGGGCCTTAAGAGAGAGGATCTTCCAAGTGCTAGCAAAGAAAAATCAAGGGGCAGCTGGGTTTGTTTGGGCAGCTGGGCAGCAGTGGATTGAGAGCCAGACCTAGAGATGGGAGGTCCTAGGTTCAAATTTGGCCTCAGGCACTTCCTTGCTGTGTGACCCTGGGCAAGTCACTTGACCCCATTGCCTAGCCCTTACTGATCTTCTGCCTTGGGACCAATACACAATATTAATTCTAAGACAGAAGTTAAGGATTAAAAAAAAAAAAGGAAGAAAAATCACTGTGGGAAAAAGACAGAGGATCTTTTCTACCTGATAATGTAAATTTGGCATAGGAAGCAAGTCTTTCTAGCACTGATAGAGAGGTCTAATGATGTATCGGTAGTGTACTGATTTTTTTCCCCAAGACTTAAATGAGTAAAAACAAGGTCTGCAGAAATAGATATTGTTTTCCTCTTAAGAATAAGGACATTTTTCTTTTATGAAAAAAAAAAAGAAAATATCCATAGAAATGGATCTTTTAACACAAGAAGTCATTTCAGGGCCTAATCTACAAATATGACATAAAATTATATTAACTGGAGTGCAGTATGTGAGTAGTTTTCAAAATATATGAAATCAGAAAAGGAATTTGTAAATAATTCTTAAGATCCATTAATCTTAGGATGTTTAGACTATATATTAAAAATGAGTGAATAATTCTGTCATACATGAACCTGCAAAATGAGAGAGTTTAAACTGGTATTAAATATGTGTCACCATTACTGATTATTGAACCAGGCTAAATGACCAGGTAGAAACCCTGGGGGGGAAAAAAAAAAGCACAGTTCCTGTCACATAATACACAATTAATGCTTGTTAACTGAGAAGCGAGCTGATATCACACTTAATAATTGTCTTTTTGCATTATGTTGATTTATGTAGAATTACACAGTTTCCCAACAGGCTATTTGAAAGGCATTTAGGACTGCTCTGCTATTTTTAATATTTTTAAATGTCATTTTTAATTGATTTATCACTTTCATATGTTAGGTGTTAATTTAGATGCACATTTTGCTGACAAATAAATTATGATAAATATAGGACCAGGTATCAGGTAGAATGTCCTTAATATAAAGCGCCACATTTTTAGAAATAAAGAAAACCTTTCTTTTATTCCTCAAGAAACCTTACTATTCCCCCCATTAGTTTTTTGATGTTTTTAGTAAGGCAACATTTTTCCTATCCTTCCCATTTTTAGAAATGATTCTTAAAATTCTACTTTAGACTTTTTCATATCTTTGGGAAATATTTAGTAAAATTTTCTTTAGCTTACATTAAACCATTGAATCTTTAGTTCATATTAAATCATGGAATCCTTAGCTTATATTAAATGATGGAATTAGTTTCATTATTGTCATTAAATTTTGTGCTAAAGTAATGAATTTCTCTTGAAGTGGCCAATATCTAAAATCCCAGGATTTTCTATAAGCAGTGTCTTGTCTTACAGAAGAAGGATTATTTATTTGGAGTCTGTGTTTTCTTGAGTTTATTTCTCTATTAATATGATTCATTTTTATTAGAGCATTTGGTTTTAGCCATCTTGGCAAAATTCTAAAAATTATCAATTTTTTACAACCTTATTATCAATGCAAAACTGAGGATAAAAGGTATCTAAAATACTGTTGTTGTTGTTGTTGTTGTTGATAACCCCTATAATCCTGAAGCTGGATTGGGAACTATTGGGGGTTATTTATTTTTGCTTGATTGTTTTGTTTGTCAAATAATTCAGTTGGCATTCAACTGGGAAATTTGGGATTGGGTTGTTTTTAATTTGTGTGGGTAAGTTGTCTACATCTCTTGTCTGTACTCCTCCCCTCCCCAAGAATCTGTAATTGGACTTCTAACCATTACTTTTTAATCTAAGGATAATTTGTATCTTTAAAAATCATCATTTTAATCTCTCTAAGAAGTCATAGAAATGAAAAGATCTTCCTATTTAAAAAAAAAATTAAACATAGAAGATCACAGGCAATAAAGCAACCCCCGACCCCTTTCTGTTTATCTAATTGCATATTTATTTATTTATTTATTTGGGGATTTCTGAACATTTAAATTTGAAGGGGTTATCAAATAAATCAACAAATATAAAAAGTACACAAGATACTATTTTTATGAAAGATAAAAATTCCTACTTTAAAAAAGAATATAAATAGATTGAGTTTATACAATTCATACCTCTTTGAACATTATTAAGGATTTCACTCTTTAAGGAAAGCTCTAACATTTCAGCCTCTTTTTCCTAGTAGTGCCCTGTAAATTACAGGCTTTTGACTGCCAGTTGATACTTTTTACCCTCTAAGCAAGATTTCAATAATCACTGAAAGTCAGCACTCTTTATTGATTCTCCAATAATAAATGTGCAGTGTTCAGAAATGTTGACTGACAAGTCCTGTGAGCTCCTCATTGATAACCGAGACTTAGATCTCAATTTCCCCATGGATAATCAGTCCTCTAATATCTCTATAATTGACTGATATCAGGGCCTTGAAACCTGTATCCAGTGGAAAAGCATTCTAAGTTGTGATTTTTCTTGTCCTCAAATCCCAGAAAAGACAAGAGCTATTGCCCTTCGCTTTTCTCTGCCTTGATGAGTTGTCCTTAGCTCTTTCCTCTGGGTGTATTCTCAGACCCTTCCTGGTCCTGGGCAGATCTGGCCTTCAGCTTCTGGTTCCATAATCATTTCCTTTTTTTCCCCCCAAATTCCAAATTTTATAAAACAAAACAAGTATTTCCATATACAAAGATAAAGAAGACCGTACATAGATGAAATCACAAATCTATACCTTTAGCTTACTTTTCTTCAAGCCTATCTAATAATTCCCATCCACTAGAGGCTCAGGCTCTTCCCCAACCTCCTCACATCACAAAAGATAAAACTTGTACATAGAAATTGTCTTCCATATTTCACCTTTATGACCACTTTCTGGAGGTAACATTCACAGTTTATTCTTCTAGGATTAATTCTATGGCTGTGCACCATATTCTCCTTGTTCTACTCATTTCACTGTTCATTATCTCATGTAGTTCTTTCCAAATTTTGTTTTTCTTTTAATCATTCTGTTTATCATTTCTTGTAGCACAGTCGCATTCCATCATAATCCTATACACAGTTTGGTCAGCCATTCTTCAATTGATGGGCACCCTTTCAGTTTCCAATTCTCTGCCACAACAAAGAGAGCTGCTCTAAATATTTTGGAACATGTGGGTTTTTTTCTTCTTTTCCTGAGGATATGCACAGATTTATAATTCTTTGGGTGTAATTCCAAATATCTCTCCAAAATGGTTGGATTAGTTCACAGCTCCACCAACAGTGCATTAGTGTCTCTGTTTTTCCACAAATATTATCATTTCATTTCATTTATTTTTCTGTTCTGTTATCTTCCTCTTCTATCTCTTGTTACTTGGCAGTGATGTGGCATAATGGATGGAGTTTTAAAACTGGAATTAAGAAGATATATGTTCTAATCTTGCCTCAGTCCATTGCCAGTAGTAGGACCCTGGGCAAGTCATTTACTCACTCTTTGACTCAGTTTTCTCATCTGTAAATTGAAGATAATAAAAGTACCTACTTTATAGGGTGGTTGTAATGCACAAGTGAGATAACACACGTAAAATATTTTCCAACCTTAAATTCCTATATAAATGCTAACTATTATAATTGTCAATATTGAGAAAGAAATCACTAATTAAATACCAGAAAGATTAAAATAAACAGAAATCAATATGGTAAAGAACCTATGAAATTATAGGACTAAATATATATATACATATATATATATGTATCTACAGATACATGTATATGTTTATATACTATAAGTGCATCTATATTTTATTATATATTATATATATATATATATATACTTATCATGTTTCTCTATTGTCTTCCCAGATCACATTCTAGACACTGGGAGAAACAAAAACATGTGTATTCCACACATACACAGACACACTCCCATGCATAATATGCCTATTTTATATGCATATTTTTCCCTTAAGGAAAAGCAGTGGTTAATTAACATACCCAAAACCACAAAGCTTGTGAACTTTTATATTTGTAGCAAAACAGTATTATTTGAGGTGAAAAAGTGCTTGCACTTCATGAGATGATTTCAGTAAAATTGGAAATACTCTATACCGTCCATTCTCATACTCCTCTCTGCAAGTAACTCAGTCATTGACAATACGATTGACATATTACCATTGTTTCCAATATTTCTGGGGAGAGTGATTCTTCAAGCTGATATCATTACTAAGAAAGAAAGATTTAAAGATACAGTTTGGTGAGAAGATTGGTGAACAAGGAACAAAAGCATTGATTCTATGAATTAGGGGAAGAAAATTCTCTGAGAATAGAAAATGGTACAGTCAGGTCGTTTAGCGTAATATCTAATACCTACTTCACAATTTTGTCTAGCACTGGCACAGCCTGCAACAGACTCTTTTCATGGGTTTTTGTTGTCCTGATCTGTGTTCTTCATTGAACTATTCAGATTCAATCTATTCCCTCATATTTTCTCCCTATTCCTTCACCATTCTTGCTTAAATATCTTTTCCTTTAAAACAACTTTCAAACTTCCTCAAGGAAGAGTTGGAAAAATGTTGAGCAATCATTTTTTTTTATCCAAAAATCCAACATTTACTTGAGCTATGAGTATGGAGAAGTTTCTTAATTTAATTAAATTTAACAGTATTTATAAGGCACCTACTAAGCTAGAGGCACAGTGCTAGATACTAGGGAGGCAAAGATAAAATGAAATAAAGTGTTCTTTCACTTCTTGAGCTTACATTCCCTGGTGATGGTGGTGGTGGTGGTGGTGGTTTGATGGGAGAGATAGAGTATACCACAACTAAAGAGATCAGGGAAGATTTTATGGAGGAAAGGGTTTCCTGAGGCACCTTGAAGGAAAATAAGAATTCTTGGAGATCAAGGTGAAGTGTTGGTTTATTAAGGAGATGGAAAATGTTTTTCTTTCTTTTGTGACTTTGTGTAGTTGGGAGATGGTGGATCAAATTTGAGTGACAGTTATAGAAAATGTTACTGGAACAGAGAGTTTATTAGGAATTGTATCAAGTAAATCTCTACAGACTGGCTGAAGCTTATTGTATAGGATCTTAAAAGTGAGTTGAGAATTTATCATTTATCCCATGGACACTATAGAGCCATTGAGAGCTTCTTTTGGTCAGAGAAGTGATATGGCCAGACCTGTAGGAAAATTACATTAAATATGAATGTCCATTTCCTCATCTTCACCTGCAAAATGGAGGAAATGAGGGTTCCCATTTCCTTGCCCAAAGTGTTATGAGAAAACTAAAATGTTATGTGGATTTTAATGCATATGTGAGTCCTCATTCTCCTCTTTCTTCTATTGTTCATTATCTTTCTAATACTATAGTAGTAGTAATAGTAATAATAATGATTAATATTTATGGAGCAGTTACTGTGCACAAGAACAGGTACTTTACTTTTATTATCTCATTTGGTCCTCACAACAACCCTGGGAGGTAGATGCTAGTATTCTCCCCATTTTGAGGAAACTGAGGCAGGCAATGACTAAATGATTTACCCAGTGATGCTTAGCTAAGAAGTATCTGAGGTCAGATCTGAATCTGAGTCCTCAAGATTCTAGGACCTGCACTGAAAGAGGAAGAAGAGGAAGAGAAGGGGAAAGAGGTTGCTATAACAATCTTGAAAATTTGTTGTTGTTGCTTTTTTAAAGGATATATTGAATATCTTCTTAACCCCCCTCCCCAAAAAAAAGCCACATGGGAGAAATTGAAAATTACTCACATACAGGGAGTAAACAAATCTTTATGTGAACTTTTTTTTTTTGCTTTTTAATGACTCCTAGGAGTTTCCCAAGAAAATTTTATTATATCTATTTATCTTTATAGCTCTATCTATATTTTTTAAACTTAAGTGTCTTGTAACAAATGGCTGCTACTAAAATTCCATAATCTTTCAACTCCTCTGAATTTGTTGAATTTTGACTAAGGTTCTTACTTAACAATACATTACCATTCCTATTGATGATCTCTTTGATTGAATGATGTTTATAGGCCCTTCAAAAGAACTATGGATCTCCATCTTACTTCATATTATATTTTTGGCACTGAATGAGGAAGAAAATTTAGAACTCACTTATGGATACCCTATTTGAAGTTTCAGAGACATGCTTTTATTTGACTCAGAACATCTGTTTCTAAAATTTAGCAGCTGGTAGCATCAGAATGTAAAGAGTTGTTATTACTATCACATTTATTACTCATAGTGCAGGATCCTATAAAAATCTTAATGATTTACTATAGATTTAAAAGGATTTTCAAATCTAATTTATTTTTTGGTAAATACAGCAGTGATCTTTCTAGAGCAAAAGAATTTTAAGGCATCCAGAGACTGAAACTGTCTGGAAAATTGGTCTAATATCCCTGGGTTTTCCATCTAATTAGACCAGGCCACATTTTTTTTAGTTCAATTCAGTAATATCATCTGCTTATAATCAATAATAATATTTCAGAGTGCTGACATAGTTCTTCAAATATGGTCAGATTCTGGCTAGAATATTTACGTTTGGTATCTAAGCCAATTTAGTTGAGAATATGTTTATCTTTTGATTGTCATCATGGGAGTCCCAGACTAAATTCTATCATGCTCAGGTCCAATAACCCTGTAGAGATAGCAAATACTGTGCCTTAGCATTTCACTCTGGAAACTTTTATAGGTTTTTCCAGAGAATCTTCCTGTTAGGTACTGAGTACCTAGTCTATAAATAAGACTTCTCATTTCCTCTGAAATTCAAGAAGAGATTTTTAATACATTGATACATGATACATGATACATTCGTATCAAGATAATAATTACATTGAGTTTCTTAGTTGTTGTTGCTGTTGTTTTGTTGGTTTGCTGGGGGTAGGGTACAAGAAAAATGATGGGAAATTGGCTTGTCCAAAGAGCCAAATGATTATTTAATTTACAATAAAATATTTTGGATAAAATATCTACCATATCTTTTAATATCAGTGTAGATACCTATGAAACATTGTGATTCTTCTTTAAGGTGCAACAGGGAAATAGATAAGTTGAATGAAAGAATATTTGAGTGGTTACAGTTCAATATATTGAGATGATGGATATCATATAAAATGAATATAGATTTCCTCTAGCAGCAGAGCTTCAGTAAATGAATTTAGTTAGCCAAAATCTAAAAAGAATAGAGCATACTCATTAAGTAAATTTTGTAGTTAACTGAGTATTAAGCAGGACATTTCTTTGGGTGCTACAGCTTATTATTGAAAAACTTTAGAAGATATATAATACCTTGCCTCAATAGGAATAGTATGATGAATAAATTTCTTTAGTAAATAAAGTATTATATTGTCTCAGTTTTCTCACACTCAATTTTAATTCTCATTCTATAATTCTATTATAGTCTACATCTATATTAATAAATTTAGAGACTAAACTAATATTAACTAAGATAATTATAATTAAGCAACTTTGCAATTTTATATCCCCCTCTTTTGTATAGAAATTTTGCATAGAAATGCATTTGAGAGAAAAAATAGGTGGAGAGCAATAAGGGTACAAGTAGAGATGAGAGAGAGAGAGAGAAAGAGAGAGAGAGAGAGAGAGAGAGAGAGAGAGAAAGAGAGAGAGAGAGAGAGAGAGAGAGAGAGAGAGAGAGAGAGAGAGAGAGAGAGAGAGAGAGAGAGAGAGAGAAAGAGAGAGAGAGAGAGAAAGAGAGGGGCAGAAATATTTAATTCCATAGAAAATGTGAAAAAAATTAGTGCAAGGTATCTAGATTTCTGGTAGAGGCATTTTATTTTATATTAATCAAGAGAGTCATCATAGTTGCCTTTAAAGAAAAATATAACTGGGGCCATGCTTTCTTTCATGTGCTTCCTCTTTAGCCTCACTCTAGCATGTCTCATATATTTCTTCATTTCTGCACTTTTACTGTGATGGAGATAGTAGAGCAGACTATATACCATGAAGTCATAACTCCTAAAACTTACATTTCTTGGAAAAAGCTACTCTTCCATGTTGAAGGCCCCTTTGAGAGATGCCCCAGCAGTAATCTGAGTAGTAAGAGGCAGCACAAACACAATCTATTCCGATTTAGTACAGGAATTCTCTAAATGTGATCCTCAAACACTTCTTGTTGGTTTTCTTCCCATCTTGGCAGGGTGGGGAGTCGGGTGGGAATACTTTCATCAAATGCTACTATTGAATAAAATCATTGGGATTCTCTTAAAAACGTTCTAAACAAAATGGTCTTTTCTGTGCATTTTAGTTTATTCTTGTTTCCTAGTAATTTACAAACCCATGGAATCACAGTAAATTCAAAAGATATCTTAAGAGTGGGATGGGATACCTATAAAGAATGCCATTTTTCCTGGATTCTTTTCAAATATGTAGAAGAGACAATTACAGGTTATCATTATTAGAAAAGATTATGTAATTCAAGTGCAAACAATAAATGCTTTATTGCTATCAGTTTCAAATCATATTACTAATTAAAAGAAACTGTATTGTGAATTTTTGGGGTAGGGAAGATAAGCTGTTGGTGTGGCAACTATTCCATTGATATAGACCATCAACATTTATGTTATTTACTATTTTAGTTTCTTGCAGCCCCAAGAGTTCAAAATAACTTGCCCAGAATCACCTACTTATTCTGTTTCAGATGCAAGACTTAAACCCTATTCTTTGTGACTCCAAGAGTGATTTTTCCACCATGCTTTTATATAATATTTATAAATTATTTAAATGTAACAAATTCCTAATTAATATTTTTTTTATTTCTTTTGCTGCCCTGTATAAGTGAGTGTTTAGGAAGGTGGACATATGCTCATTCTTCTTGAACTTATGATCTAATGGGCAAAAAAATCTTACAATTTAATATACTAAATTATTATGTTAGGTCAATACACTGAATTCATTTATTTCTATTCCTGGACTCAGAAGTTTTTATTTGGTATATTTTAATGAATAATCATAGAATAAACTAAAGTATTAAATAATATAATGTTTATATCATGTTTATTGCCCATGCCAAGCCAATTCTTAAATAAACATTTGGAAAGTATTTTAGGTAGAGATCTTCATTGAAAGTAAGATACTGGGACACCTAGGTAGCACAGTAGTTGGACCACCAAGCCTGGAATCATAAGGAACTGAGTTCAAATTTGGCCTCAGATACTTCCTAGCTATATGACCCTGGGAAGGTCACTTAAACCTTATTGCCTAGCTCTTTTGACTTTTCTGTCTTAAAAGTTAAGGTTTGTTTTTTGTCCTGTTTTGTTTGTTGTTGTTGTTGTTTGTTTGTTTGTTTTAAAGGATGGGGAGGTTCAACTAAGTGTCTCAGGGGATAAGAAAGCCAGGTCTGCAGAAGAAAGGTCCTGAGTTCAAATGTGAACACAGACAAATCACTTAACCCCAATTGCCTAGTCTTTACTGCTCTTCTGCCTTAGTATTAATTTTAGCACAGAAGGAAAGGGTTTAAAAAAAAAGGAAGAAAGTGAGATATCAAACCAATTGTACCATATCATATACTACCTCTCATTATTAAAGAACAAAGAACATATTTTTCCTGTGAAAGTAGGTGTTTTGTTTTGGTGTCCTGGATAGATTCTAATTTGGGAAAATTCCAGTCTTTGGAAACAAGAATTCATTGAATTCCCACCCAACATTTTTATCTGTGTTGTATTGTATCAAAGATAAATTATTTCAACACATTACGTAGTTCCCTGAGATATGAAGAGTCTTATTTCACATTTGCCTTGTGGATAACAATCATGGTATTTGATGGAGTGTCTGGATGCTCATTCAGAGGGTTTCAAATTCTGAGAAATGTAGTTTGTATTTTCTGTCCTGAGCTCAGAGTCCTGCAGTGCTCCATGTGATTAAATCACCCCCCAAAAGGAGGAATATGTCTTCCTTCTAATGTGCAAACTCTGGTCACCCATTTGAATCTGAGATGAAAAAATAAACAATTTTCCAGACAAGAAAAAAAAAAGAAATCCTTTTTGCACTATAAAAAGTCTCTTTGAATAGTTAGCAGTCTCTAGCCATCCTCACTGATGGTTGTAAATAGCCTCCACTTCTTATTAATTTAATTGAAATAGTTCATATGTGAAGCTTTAGATAACTTAAGGAATAATTGTAACGATAGCTAGCATTTTCATATTGATTAGTGGTTTGTGAAGCACTTGACAAATACTCTCATTTGATTATCACTACCATCCTGGAAGTTGGGTGCCATTGTTATATCCATTCTATAGATGAGGAAACTGAGTCAGGCAGTGGGTTAGAGACCTTGCCTGAGGTTGCACAACTAATATTGCTTTTATTTATATTTATATTCATATAGCACTTTCTATGTGCCAGGGTCTAGGCTGAGTGCTTTCTTTAGAAATATTATCTCAGATGATCCTCACAAAGATCCTTGGAGATAGGTGATATTATTTACTATCCCTGTTATTATAGTTAAGAAAATGGAAGTAAATGAGATTAGGTGACCTGCCCAAGATGACACAGTTAACAAGTATCTGAGGCCAAATTTAAACTCAGATTCTCTTTGACTACAGCCCCCTTTTCTGTAAAGAATATTTAAATAGTGATACTGCACATAATAGTTATTACTAAGCTGGTTTAAGCTTTAAAAATAATAATTCTAACATGAATCTGTTTAAAAAAAAAAAAGGAACTCTCCAAATTTGAATCAGTTCCCCAAAGTCCTCCATCCCCTACACTAATTGACTAATAAAATAACTTGTCCTGTTCAATAAAGAAATTACAAATTGGGTTTTATATAATTTGAACCTGGTATTGCCAATCCAGAAATAGACAAATGAAACATTTTCGGTTTAGAATAAAAACAGAGTATGAGAAATTCTTTAAAACTAGATAGTTGAACTTATTTAATGAAGAACATCCTACACATATAGCTGATGCCTTGGAAATACTGGATTTTTCATTTTTATAACATGGAGAAGCTTTTATAACAGAGGCAGCTTTTGGTGTCTCAATTATTTGCCCCCCAAATCTAAAGACTAATTATATTAAATTTAATTTTGTAATTTCTGCCAAGTCACATTTTACAAGCTTCAGAAGAGTTAACTCTTTAGCTAGAAAATTTCAAAACATTGAGTAAAAACAACAATTAGCATTTCAAAACTCTACATCTATATTCTGAAGTGATTTTTCACGCATTTTAAAAAACTGTTAGTTTGTATTTGTGCATGTGAAACTTTTTAGGTTTAGGAAATTTCTATTATAACACGAACTCCTTCTCGTCCCCCTCACCTCTTTGCCTAGGCTTTTTCTCTCTTAAGGATCCTTTTTATGTAGAGTCCTTCAGAAGATTTCTTGTTTTGTTTTTTAATTATTCTTTTGAGTGGTCTACAAAGATTATTAAATGATAATACAGGAAATGGGTCTGGAGCAGAGAAATTTCAGGTGTTGTAGAGAGCAAGGTGCCTTCATGGCATAATGAAAAGTCAAGGTATTATGTTGGGGAAAAATTCTCTAATTCAACAGAACTCAAAATAAGTATAGAACTGACAATCAGAAAACAAACAAACAAATAATTAACAATCTCTCAATTCTCCCTCTGAGTTGTTACTACTGCTGTTGATGGTGATCTTTGTTTTGTGCAATTAATAGCAGAACCATTATTCCAATGTTTGAATGTTAACTTTAGGTTGGCCAGTCAGGTATCATCTACATGGATCCCAGTCTTTAGAACTGAATGGAACCTTCTTGACTATTCAGCTCCATTTCATTCTTTTATTGTTGAGGAATGTAGAATAGGAAGATAAAAGGGAATTGCCAGGATCACCCAGGTAGTGAGGGGCATATCTGGAATCTGATCCCAGGTTCTTTGTCTTCATTCCAGTCTTTGTGTATGTGAGAGAATTTAGGTTGGGGTTTTTTTGGCTTATATAATAGTTTTTTACTTTTGTTTTAAGAGGTAACCTCAATAATGGTATATAGATCATGGAAAAATGGTAAAGAATAATAATTCATTTTTACTTTTCTATATAACACTTGAATAAAGTTGATAAAGTACTTTTTGTATATTATCAAATTTATTATTCCTAATAATCCAAGGGCAAATATAATTTACCTATTTTGTAAATTTACAAAATGAGAGGCTCAAGATTAAATATTTTCACAAGGTCAAATAGCTAGTCAATGGCAGAGATTAATTTTTCATAATTTCAAATTTGTTTAATTTCTCCCTTTTATATTGTTATGAAGGGCAATTAAGTTTTATTAGTTTAATCACAAACTATCATTGGCTCCATTCTGTTCATGTTTCAACTGAATAGTTAAGCACAAACTAAGGGGGAGAAGAAAACTTCAATGGGAAAATATCCATGAAGTGTTTCTATGTGTCAATCAGTCTGCAAGAAAATCAATCAATGAACATTTATTAAGTGCTTCCCTCATGCCAGGTGTTGTGCTAAACACTGAGAATACAACAAAAGCAAAACACAGTCTCTGTTCCTAAGAGGCAAAAAGCTTTATGAGGAAAATAAAATGTAAATAATTAGTTACATACATGATCAGTCCAGATTTCAGATAAGATCATCTGAAAGGGAAGGAAATTCACACTGAAAGGACAATTCACACTAAGGACTGAGAAAGGTCACCTGTAGAAGGGGGGCTTAGAGTTGAGACTTGATTGAAGTTGGAGAAACAAAGAAGCTTATTAGGAAGTTCCCTTCCATCTTGCAGCTCTTACACTGTAGTTGGTCCCTAGACTTCAACATACTGAAATACAAAAATGAAGTTTGCACCTAACAAAAGGCTAAAAACATGTATCAAAAAAGACCGTCAATAGTCCTACTCAAATACAAGCATCTATGTTGGTCTTCTAAGTCATGTTAAGGATAATGTAAAGGAGAGAATTAACATGATTTTATGTGATTTATATACTTCTAATTGGGCAGTGAATAGTATTATTTCTGAAAATTGTGTTAATATGGAGGTTCATGTGCTCACATGTAGATCTGGACTCTCCTCTTTTCCTTCCTTCCTTCCTTCCTTCCTTCCTTCCTTCCTTCCTTCCTTCCTTCCTTCCTTCCTTCCTTCCTTCCTTCCTTCTTTCCTTCCTTCCTTCCTTCCTTCCTTCCTTCCTTCCTTCCTTCCTTTCTTTCTTTCTTTCTTCCTTTCTTTCTTCCTTTCTTTCTTCCTTCCTTCCTTCCTTCCTTCCTTCCTTCCTTCCTTCCTTCCTTCCTTCCTTTCTTTCTTTCTTTCTTTCTTTCTTTCTTTCTTTCTTTCTTTCTTTCTTTCTTTCTTTCTTTCTTTCTTTCTTTCTTTCTTTCTTTCTTTCTTTCTTTCTTTCTTTCTTTCTTTCTTTCTTTCTTTCTTTCTTTCTTTCTTTCTTTCTTTCTTTCTTTCTCCTTCTTCTTCCATCTTCTTCCCTCTGTATTAATGAATGATTTTAAGATAGGAATATACTACTGAAGCAAATGTCTTGTGTAGAAAATTTGGGTATATATATTTTATAAATCCATTGTGGAATCTATATATATTTTTTAAGGATTTAGATGTAAGTTTGATAATCCAGCTTCACCTATATGCCCTCTCATTACGTGTGTGTGTGTGTGTGTGTGTGTGTGTGTGTGTGTGTGTGTTTTATTTCACTCATTAGAACTTAAACTTTTAAGAATAGGGACTATTTCATTTTTGTCTTTTTTCCCCCAGAACCAGCACATTTCCTGGTATACAAGAGGCCCTTAGATAAATGCCTGATGGTTCATGGATAAATTTTTCCTTTCATTTCCTGAGAGAGCAGTGTTGAGGTCAAACTCTATATTTTTTTTTTAATTTTCTACAAAGTTATTACCTTTACCAAATGAATAGCTCAGTTTCATGGCCAAGGACTTACCCTGTTTAGCCATTTTCCAAATGGTCAGAAGGAGAACTATACTATAGAATATGATGTAAGTAGTTTAGCATAAAGTCATAACCATTACTAGGGGGGGAAATCATAGTCTTATTAGCCCTAGGATAGTTTATCTTCATTTATTAGTACTAGGACCTGTGTAATCATATGATTTGGCAGGGATAAATGTACAAATTCTCTATGCTATTGTTTCTTTCAAATGCTACAGTGGTATCTCTACTGATTCTGAATATCCTAAGTCCATTCTGTATAGAAATAGCTACTTGATTTCATCTTAGTATTTCTCATGATTGATCCATTTGTTAGATGCAGAATATAAGTGGTTTTTCTGGAGATTACAAACTGTCATACAGAAATGGATTCAACACATTCTGAGAAAGGAGCTATCTAGAGTTGGAAATATC
The DNA here is from genome assembly GCF_027887165.1 of Monodelphis domestica. Taxonomy (NCBI): domain Eukaryota; kingdom Metazoa; phylum Chordata; class Mammalia; order Didelphimorphia; family Didelphidae; genus Monodelphis; species Monodelphis domestica. The sequence goes on from NC_077234.1 coordinate 106,173,586, forward strand.
TTAAATTTTAAGTGCCAAATAAAATGTTAACTAATTCTTGTGTATCACTGCATATTCCTAACAAGCATAAGGAATGGACAAAGAAAAAACAAAGCAAAAGAAAGGTAAAAATAAAAAGCAACTGATAGATAAGAGAAATGAAGAAGTAAGAAAAATGAATTTTAAAAATTAATAAAGCATGAAGTAGAGTGTCACCAAAATTTTACTTTTGGTTCCACTCCATGGCACGGGTTTCATGAACCAAATAGCCCTGAAAGGAGACATTTGGAAAAGATAGATGACAGTGTAGTAATGCTCTTTTGAATGACTATAGCTAATAAAGGATTTAAGGAGGATTAGTGTATAGTATTAAACGCATGTATAGGCAAATGTTTCAGGGAATATATACATTCTAGGAAAAGTAATTAAATTGATATTGTGAATCAAGTGCAAAATGAACAAAATTAGAAATGCTTCTTGGGGAGCTAGCAGGTAGAAAAGTATATGCAAATTTTCCAGCCTGAAGAGAGGCTGTTACTATTTTTAGTTGTATATGTAAAGGTTTCACAGAATTGGGAAGTGATAGTTCACCTGACTGAGAAGACTTACAGCTGCAATACATTAATCAGTTTTGGATAATCAGACAGTATGCATTCATTTGAGATACACAGATGAAACAGGGTATAGGAAAAGGATTTATTTAGGAAGAGGTTCCAAATGAGGGAAGAATATATGTATGAGACAGCAAAAGGATTGAGATGTGAATTCCAGATGTTTATTAAAAATAAGGCCCCTGAAAGATAGGAAAAGGAGATCAAATCAAGAACTAGAAGCTGAGCAAGAAACTTTTACTAATGGAATTATTTTCAAAAGATTGGTGTCAGTAGGAATAGTTTCCTGGATTATGGTGAACTATAGGAATAGTATTTACCTCTACTCATGGTTCACCCTATTTAAAGGGAACAAATGAATTGAAATAAATTTAGCAACATTTCTTTTGAAATATTAAATTAGCAAGTCTCTAAATTACCTCCCCCCCCCACCAAGATTCCTTCTAATTCCAAGAGTAGATAAAGTACAAAACTTGTAAATGGGTTTCCAGTTAAGATAGCCTCTGGATAACAGTTGGTAATTCCTAGTTTCTGATTTTGCAGAATTTTCCATTACTAGGTCTTTTAAAAGAGCAGCATTGTCTAGCAAATCATTTGTTTTGGGTCTGCATTTAAACCCAGCCTCTGACTACTATTTGTATGGACTCTGTGGCCTAGGACTCATAACAGTCTGTCAGGCACATGGGCAAATCTATAAGGCTAAAAATAGCAAAAAAGTTGCTGATATGCATTGGGAAAAGTAATTCCCTCACCAGGAGTATCACGAATTAAAAAAAAAAATTGCAGGTCTGGATAAAACAAAACAAGACAAAACCAAAAAAAACCCACCTGTTTAAAGGTCATTCAAAACCAGGGCAAATAAAATCCTCAAAATTAGGTACCTCTTTCCACTGTGAAAATGTTTTTTTTTTAAAGATGCAGGTTTGATTTTTCTTTCACTGTCACTAGTTCCTTAACTCATTTTCTCCACTATTTCAGCTGAACCTCTGCAGATATTTAAAAACATCTAACCAATTAGATTAATAGAGACTACTCTCTAACATAAATTCCAAATTAATCATCTTATGCTTAATTATTTTAAGATGGTCTTTAGATTTGACCTTAAAATAATGAAATGTACAAGCATCATGTAAGATAAGTGATCATTTAAGTTGAAAATTTCTGTGTCATATAATGATCTTTTGCAAGCAAATGTGCTATCAGATCTTTTTGTAGAATAATTGGTAAGAACATACACTTTCAAGAAAGTCATTTGGAAAATGTTTTCAATTTCAAAGAATATTTTTTTCCATTTAAAATAAAAATATCAAGATATTTTGCTTTTGGTAAATTTAGGGGCTACAGATTGTTAAAATATAAACATTTTATTTTGAATACAGACTTGATTTAACACTTCTGGGATCTGTAAATGTGTTGATACAGCATAATTTTTACTAATGGAAGCCCTAGTCCTCCTATAACCCAGTGGATATTTTTGTCATTGTTGTTGTTTTAGTTTCTGGCTAAAAATTTAATCCCTCTGCTACTGATTGCGTGATAAACTTTTCCAAAGGGAGGTAGACTGGTCTTGGTGGAATAGATAAGTCTTTTCCAGATCCATACTTGAAATTGGTTGGAAATACATAATCTTTTAGAAACTATGAAACCCACCAAATTAGGAGACATCAAGGAAGACTAATGAGTGCACATTGAAGGTGCAAAGTTTATATGGGTTTTGATAGGGGGAAAGGTCTTTTGACTGAAAGGAATCAGAAAAAACTTCATGGAGAAATCCGTGAATTTGAATTGGGTTTTAGTAGAAATTTAAGTGGCAAAAGAGAGGAGAGTAAATAATTCAGGGATCAAAAAGAAAGTAAATTAAAGCTTGAAGACAGAAGAAACATAAACATTCTGTTCAGGGCATAGTCAGTGAGTTAGCAGGCAGTAATGTGCTGGGCACTGTGTTTAGGAGATTCAAAGGAAGATCCATTTCCCTAGAAGCTTACATTCTAATGGATGACACATAAATAATGAGAACCATGTGGAAACTTTTTTGAACAGAGCATAGAATGTATAAAGGGAAGAAAAATGAGATGAAACTGGAAAGAGAAGAATCTTCATCATCTTGAGGAAAAATCTAAAATTGGTAGGCAAAAAATGCCAGTGAAAATTTTTGAGCAGAGGATTGATATGAGTATATAGGAAGAGGACTAGTTTGTTCCTGGTATAAAGAATGAATTAAATAGTGGGAGGAATTTTTAATGTCAATCAACAATGCCTCCTATATACCAGGCAGTATATATATATATATATATATATATATATATATATATATATATATATATATATATATATATATATATATATATATATATAATATGCTGAAAATATAACTACAAAAGCAAAAGTCCCTATATCTATTGGGTAGAGATAATGTGTATACATTATATGTATGTGTATATGTGTTTAAGGCAAGAAGACGTGTTTGGTCATTTCAATAGATGGGACAAATGGGGATGTAGAAAGGAGAGGGACAAAGTTTGTACAGGCTTACATGAAGGTGATGCCTGTCAGAATAATGTGGAGGAAAAGAACAATAGACGTGCTGTGATTTCAGACTGACCGCAGTTGGTAACAAATTAAATATCAGATTTAGAGAGGAGGGAAGAGTCATAAATTACACCAAAGTTTTAAATATGGGAGACAGAGAAAATGTGAAGAAAAATTGTGAAGTCAAGATGGCCTAAGGCCGTTTTAGGGGAAAAGGAGGCTTTTCCTGGTGCCATATTGAGTTGTGGAGCAAAAGTGAAACACCAGGCAGAAATAGTTATACAGAGTCATAGGTCCAGGTCCAGATAGCTTTAGAAATTCTCAGGTCTTTCCTATTTGTGAGTTACCACCACAGAGATGACAACTCTTCAGGAATGAAAAAGATTGTCCCTGGGTGGTATGTAAAGAAAGAGGAGAATTGTCAAGCCCAGAAACTTAAAGTATGCCCAGGCTATTCCCTATGAACTGATAGAGTTTTTCTGATAGAAGGAACATCAGAGATATTCCACTTCATTTTACTGAAAAATCCAGAGGTAAAATGGCTTTCCTAATGTCACAGAGATCAAGGTGGCTTCTCTTACTCCAGGTTGCTACCTTATCCACTCATCCTTGTAATAAAAAGCTAGTATTGTATTGCTTTGTGAATAAAGTCTATGCATAACTTTATAAAAGGTGAAATAGTTTCCCTTCAGCATTGAACAAAAATCATATTGAATAATGAAGTTTGTATTTTCCCAATACTATGAATCTTTATTCATTTGTATTAATAAGAAGGGAGGCCAGACTAAGTAGAAGAATTTATACATACCGACACATAGTGTTTTACTTTCTTTTTTTATGCATTAATAATTTTATTTTATATTTCTCATTCTGCACGTGGTTTGCCAAACATTTAACAAATGTTATCTCATTTGAGATAACACAAAAACCTAGTGAGGTAAGTGCTATTATAATTCTCATGTGATAGAGGGAAGAAATTGAGGTTGAAAGAGGTTTTGTGATTTTCCCAAGGATGCACAGCTACAACATAGCTGTGGCAAGATTCAAGCTGAGATCATCCCCAGAAAGTGATCATCTAGACTCAGCATTAGTCCTGGCAGTGCTAAGATAGAACTTGAGCATTTTTGTACAACTCAGATTGTTAGGGTATTTTCCCTTAAGGCAACATGAAATTTGCCCCTCTACATCTTCTACCTAAGGCTTCTAGTTTGATCTTCTTGGTCCAAGAAGAATCTGCCATTTTCTTCTTCCAGAAAAATCTTTAAAATCAAGCCTATCCCTCCTTTGTCTTTTCTTCTCCAGGCTAAATAGCCTATGATGTTGACTTGTCCTCATATGGAATAATTTCCAAATACTCACCTTAACTCAGCACCCATTTATATATTTAAAGCTCCACATCGTCGTATTAGGGTTCATAAAATGCTTGAACAAACATTCTTAAATTAAGATCTAACTTGAGTCTCAGTTTATGAATGTATTTCTTTATGTATGTCTGTTTCTTAATATATAGCATGCACTTAATTTATATATTGAGAGGCAATGTGAATAATAGACTGCCTTCAAAAGAGAGAAAGACCTGGAATCCAACCCCTATGTGTTCTGGTTGTTTAACTACAGTCAATTCACTTAATCTCAGTGTGTTCCTAGGCAGCTTTCTAATATAGTTGCAGCAAAGGAAAGGATTTACAATATTGGAGTTTTTCCCTTTAGAACTCCTTACTCTGATGAAATTATAGTTCTAGTAGAAGAAAAAATTTCTTGAATTGGAATTATTCTGAGCAAAGGGGGTTGATATACTATAAAGTGCTGGCTAAGTGTGATCTATTCTTTCACAAGAGACAAGAAATAACACTTTTGATCAGTTCTAGTGAATATAAATTATGCAAATTTTATATTATCCCAGGACATTTTAATAAAATTTTTAAAAGGTAAATCTTTGGGTTTTTTGATTACTAACTAAAAATTCATGTATTTTGAAATTTTGGCAAAATAAAAAATGTTTTAGAATAGGAAATATAAAACAAGAGTTTGAAATGTTTTTTTAAGAACAAAGATACTTGATTATATATGTAAAATGTCCCTTGATATCAGTGGAAATTTTGTTTTGTATCATGTTTATATAAACTGGGCCAATGGGCAAATAACAAACCATCTAAAAAGATAAAATCATTTTGTAGACCTGAATACCTAAATAGCTCCTCCTCCTCCTCCTCCTCCTTCTTCTCCTTCTCCTCCTTCTCCTTCTCCTCTTTCTCCTTCTCCCTCTTTTCCCTCTTTTCCCTCTTTTCCCTCTTTTCCCTCTTCTCCATCTTCACCTCCTCCTCCTCCTCCTCCTCCTCCTCCTCCTCCTCCTCCTTCTTCTTCTTCTTGTTCTTGTTCTTCTTGTTCTTCTTCTTGTTCTTCTTCTTGTTCTTCTTGTTCTTGTTCTTGTTCTTCTTGTTCTTCTTCTTCTTCTTCCTTCTTTCTCTCTTATATTGCATCTTAGAATAAAAGTGATGTTGGTTTCAAGGCAGAAGCATGACATAGGCTAGATAATTGAGGTTAAGTGACTTGCCTTGGGTCACACAGGTAGAAAGTGTCTGAGGTCAAATCCAACCCCAGGACTTCCCATATCTATGCCTGGCTCTCTATCTACTGAGTCACTTAGCTGCCCCAGGACTATTCTTTCTAAAACAGCCAATTAGAATTGTCACAGTAAAAATTGTTTTCTTACAAGTTGGTATTCAGGTCCTAGTCCTGTCATGTACTCTGTGACCTCAAGTAAGCATCTTAACTTCTTCAAGACATGAATCTCCTCATCTGTAAAAAATGAGATTGAAACTTTTACAGCCATCCAATCTTTAGATCTCTGATTTTATGTATATGTGAACTGTAAGGGAAAAATACATTGTATTACTTTATCTGTAGAGTACTTTTCATTAGAATTATGTAAAGTATAAATAATAAAGTTATAATTGATTTAAAAAATTAAATTTTATTAATACTAAGGTGGATACATAGTATTTTAAATACTTGTTCTGGAAGGAAATTTGGGGTATACAAAGTGTACCCCAAGTCTTTAAACTATTAACAAAAATGACCTAATATTTTGGGACACCTCATATAGTACAATTTTCTCTTACTAGACTAATAATACTGTATCTATATTTAAAAAGTTATCAATTATTTAACCAAATCATAAAAGCCCAGAGATGAATATTCCTGAATTTCTTTTTGTGTTGTGACTATCTGAAAGTGCAGAATCTTTACTTAAACTGCTATTATTTCAATTTAAATTCACTTTTTCATTAATGGTCTGTATTGATATGAAAAACATCTCTAATAATTTTCCATCTTATCCTTCATTACTTGAAGGTATTCATCAAATCTTTTCCCAAGTAATTAGGTTTTGCTTCTAGGTCCCAGATACTGTCATTATACTTACATTTTGTGCTTATTTAAAACCTTTAAAAAAAGAATCTGCAACTAGACACAGTACTCTTAGGGATATTAAGGTGTAGTTGACACACATAGATTTAATAGTCAGTAAGATCTTGGTTTGAATCCTATTTTAGGTATTTAGAAGCTACACCAATCACCTAAACCTCAGTGACCCTCATTTTCCTCATCTGTAATAATAATCACCTACATCATAGGATTTTAAGGATCCAAAGCAATAATACATGTAAAATACTTGACATACCTTCAATTAGAATATAAATGTGTTAGTATTATTGTTGTTGTTATAATATTTTCTGACAATATTTTTGGCAACATAAGTACAAGGGATTTGCAAACTATATCCAACTGGATAGTCTTTTTGCTCCTATCATTCAATTAAGGGAGATGAGTAGAGACTGCCAACCGAATTCAATACCTACATATACCGTATGTATTGTGGCCATGTCTCTACTCACAAGGGAATGCTAGTAACAGAGTTCTACATGGTAAAAATGCATTTCCACATCACCACAATCGCAGATATCTAAGGCCTCCAGCTGCATCGTGATTTCCCTGAGGACAAAGCAGTCCCCAGAACATGATAGAATTTTTTCCGTCAGGTGCAAATACATTAGGGACAATCAAAAATCCTATGAGAGTTCTTTGTAAATAGTAATACCTGCAGGGGAAGAGAAAGGAAGAGGTATGAGGAGACAGTGCTAGAGAATGAACCGTTAGATATTCATGGTGCTATCAAATTCTCCGGAGAATTTTCCCACAGTGAAATTCTGTACTTTTCTCCCCCTTTCTTTCTCTGACATCTCTGAGGAAGTGAATCCTCTACTTGAAGAGTTAGGATTTGGGATATGTTATTAATCTCTGGAGCTTCTCTATGTCCCTTAGAGAATGTTGGTGATGTCCAAATGGCTTATACAACGATGTTTGAATTTCATGTGTAGTCATGTGAAGGAGAGAGATTTTTGATTTTTTTTTCAAGTAAGATAATTTGAGAAGGGAGATAGCATTAGCAACTGGGAGATTATGAAATCAATTAATTAACAAGTACTTATTAACCACTGATTTTATGCCAGACTATACTGGGAAGAAGAAGGAAAAAAAAAACTTACCCTAAGAAGTGGTACATGAGCTAAGCCTGGTGGGAAGTGAGGTCTTCTACAAACCTGAGAAGAGATCTAGTGAAGCAGGCTGTGCAGAGGTATCAAGGCAAGAGATGCAATGTCAATTCTGGGGAGCAAACAGTAGGCTGTTTTCATTTAGGTTATGCAGTAGGCAAAGATGGCTCAAGCGAAACAAGCCTGGGATGGTAGACTGGAAAGCCTGACTTTCAAGGTCCTTCCTCACAAGTCACTATAAGAATTCCTATTTAATTCTGCATTAGTGAACTCCTGAGGATTACTCATCGAAGAAGGGACGAGGTCAGAAATATGATTTTGAAAAATTATTTTGGCAGTTGTTTAGAAAATGAGGAGAGGAAAAGAGAAGAAAGATTGGAAGGCGGATCCAATTAGAAAGCTTTTGCAGTAGTTTAGGGGAAATAATGCAGTCTTCAAATTAATTTGTTTTTAACCTAGCCAGAACTCACATATTAAAACATAAACAATAAACCTCCACATAAAGTGATTTTAGTCTTTTTTCATATGAAGGACCTTCTTAGCAGTCTGGTAAAACCTATGGAGCCCTTCTTTGAATTTTTTTTTTATAATTATTACGTATACACACATCATAAATACATATATAATTAACAAAGGAATCAATTAAATTAAAATACAGTTGTCAAAATAATTTTAAAAATTTAGGATAAGAAACCCTAAATGAACTATTATTGCATTTTTAAAAAATATTTGATCTGTATACTAGAAAAAAGATCCATTAAAAATCAAATTTGTTTGTTTTTACCAGTTCTATTCCAGCATTACTACTTCTGTTACCCTGATAAGAAGCTCTTTTTCAGAAATTGTATTCTGAGAACATAAAAGTCATTTATCTGCTATAGATAGAAAAATCAAAATAGTCTTTTCCAATTTTTAAACAATATTAATCACTTTCCTTCCCTAGTGAAGAAGACCCTTAAATTCAATAAGATAGATTCACTAATTAAATCTCACCTTTTTATTAAAAAATATATTAGTCTCAAGGTTAACCACTTCATAAAACATGTGTATCTATTTGAGTGTTAATCCTTAATAAAGACATATTATCATCAGTTGACTTCAAATAATTCCCAATACTATTAAATCTGACTCCTCAGATTTAATAAGACAGTTATCATATGTTCATTAAAGATCAACTGACTTGGAAGCAGCTGTTAATCTTTAACAAGCAAGTTGACTTACAAAGCTATTTTTAAATGCCTACACAGCAAATATCCCTTTTCATCAAAGGGGCTTATGTCTTTTTCATCTTGCACACTTCCATGCATTTATTTATTTTCCAAATCCAATTTTAAACTAATTTTAACTATGTAAAGACTCCTACTTTCTGTTTTTAAAAAGCATTTGAGGGGGCTGTTAGCTGGCTCAATGGATTGAGAGCCAGGTCTAGAGATGGGAGGTCCTGGGTTCAAATTTGAACTCTGACATTTCCTTGCTTTCTGACCCTGAACAGGTCACTTCATCCCTTCCCCCTGCTTAGCCCTTACCACTCTTTCCTAAGAACCACTACACAGTTTTGATTCTAAGACAGAAGATAAGAGCTTTAAAAGAAGGAGAAGAAGAAGCATTTGATCATTATTAAAATATCTTTATGTATACAAAAAAGGATTTGGGAAAATCTTACCACATCACTACAATGATGTGTGCCTCATAATCTAATAGCCAGGGAATACTGAATTCAGAGTAAAAGTTTAACTCTCTAGGGTCTTCTTACACATCCTGGTTTTGCCATTTATTTTGTGTGTAAGATACTTGGCCAAGTATCTTAACTTTTCTGAGCCTCAGTTTCCTCATCTGTCAAGTTAGAAAATTGACCCAGATAAACTCTAAACTTCATTCTGTCACTAAATCTATATTTCTATGAAATTCCCTAACTCCACTGGAATTTGCTTTCTCGTCTGCAAAATAAGAGACCTTGCCCAGATGATCTCCAAAACAAATTAAAGCATTCTAGAATGTAGAAATTGATCAGGCATTAAATATCTATTATGGGTTTACTTACAAAATCCTGCCACTGGATTTTGATGACTCTGGAAGAGAACAAGGAGGGCCACTTTGTGAAATTTGCCTCACTTAAATCCAATTCATGTTCAAGTCAAAACATCACCCTGTGACATCATTGGTCCTCTTTGAAGACTAAGGACAAACAACAACGATGATGTGCCAACCATGCTTAGATGCTGGAAATGTGATGAGGTAGCTCTCATCATCATAAAACTTTGTTAGTCAGACTAATTTATTTGGACTAGAAATTTGCTATTAACTTATCAGTATGGAAAACAGAAGCAAATTTTATATTGAAAAGTTTTTATGCTTTTCTTGTTGGGAGGTGGGGGTGGACCTGTTAATTCATTAGTGTAGGAAATGAAAATATTAACATCTTAGAAATCATTAGTGCAAGGAATATTCATTGTCATTCCATGTTTTCAACACTGCTGCTATTAATGAGGAAATAATAATAGCTTGCATTTACAAAGCATTTTAAGAACTGTTAAGTGCTTTACATACATTATCTCTTTTGAACCACAAAGCTAGCCTAAGAAGCCAGTACAAAAAATCATCATCCTCATTTTACAGCTGAGGAAATGGAAGATCAGAGAGATTAAGTGATTTGCCCAGAGTCACAAAGACAGTGAATGATGAAAGTGGGATTCAAACCCAGGATTTTCCTAACTCTGAAGCCCAGGCATTTTTTTTTTTTTACAGTATGCTGACTGTTTAGTGGAGGATCAAAGGTGACATGTTGTTGATGATTGACAGAAAAGGACCATGTGATACCAAAATAGTCATTTTCTTACTGAATGCAAATAATATTTGTATTTGAAATGACAATTTCAGCAATGTTTTCTGTTTTTGTTTTGTGTTGCTTTGCTTTGACTTCTTTATAGGCTTTGTTTGGCTTGAGGTTGTTTAGACAACTCTTGGAGGTTTACTAGCTTTGCCCTTTTTCTTGAGACTTGGATTAGACCATGAATCATAAAAGCGTTTCTTCTGGCCCCCAATTTCAACCTACACAGTCCTTCCCCATAGCTGCTTCCATATTTCAACCTCTAGGTATTGTGTATTCATGGCCAAACTTTCTCTTTTGATGATCAGTTAAGAACTGGCAGAATACTGATGTTATTATTAGTGTCCTCACATATTCAGTAAGTGATATTGTTGAAACTCTTTAGGGAACTGAATTAATCTCCATGTTCTGTGTAAATCTTCTAAAAACAGGAAATTCAGAATTTTTTTTTTAATTTTTAGGGGTTGATTTTTTTTTTGCTTTTTCAGAGTTTACTTTAAAGCTTTGTGTAGATATAAAATTCTAACCACATGGCATGGCATTGTGCTTTGCAGTCTCCAGGGCACGTTGCCCTTGCACATTCAGTTTTTGATTTGTTTGAGAAGTCACAATTAGAAAATGTACTTGTTAAGTAGCCTAAGTAGAGAAACAGCTTTCAGTTTTACATTATAGATGGAAAATAGCCTGTTGGTAGGTGTTTCTGGTGTAGGCTGGATCAGAATAAGGGTTCAAATTGAAGAAGGGTATATTTTGTTTCAAATTATGAAAAAAAGCTTGCAAAATATTAGAGCTTTCTTAAAGAAAAATGAGATACTTTGGGGGTCAATCTTTTCTCTTTCACTAGAGGCTTTAAATAGTGTTGGTTATTTTCCAGGTATATACTTGGGCAAGAGAAAGCCCTGAGATATATTGCAGTTCTGAGATTTGTTGGGGGTTTTGAGGTTATGTCCAAGAAAGGATATAATAGGATAGTCCCATTTTAATTTATTTGAAATCATAAAACGTCACTAAAATAGATTGTTTTTAGATATATTCTGTAACCTAGTTAGAATCCAAATTACTCTTTGGAACTATTGGGGCTACAATATTTTTAGGCATAAGCAAGGAAGAGGTATTATTGAAGCATAGTTTGATTAAAATCATAAACAAGAACCTTTCGATTATAGCCAAAAGGAAACTGTGTTCCATATTCAAATCTTTATGGAAATATTGGGTAGGATACCTAAGTTTCTATGGTTGTCACTGTTCAATCTAACTATTTTTAACATCCTTATGTAAGAAAGAGCTATATTTTAATATATGTTAGCACATGGAAACCTTTGGTTAATAAAATAACTAGATAGAAATATTGTCTATTGCACTGGGGAAGGGGAAAACTCATCTATTTTTCTGTGTGTGTGTGTATGTGTATTTTTTATGTACTTATGAAACTGCCAGCTAGGTCCTGATTAGTGTGAATAATGAATCATATAAAATGGTCACATTATTTGAATTCATGGTGCATATTTCCATGGAAATTGGGCTAGAACCAATTACAGTATTTGGCACAATCATAACTTCAAATAGTGCAAATTGGAATACATACAAATGTACAGAACTCACATGACAATTCTCCACATAGGGATTTAAATTTTGATGGTACTATCTCAAAAGTATATTTTCTCCCTAACTCATGTAGTTTTGTTGTGCTTTAGCCAGTACTAAGATGATTTTGTTTTTAATATCAAGAGGTACAGAGATCATAGTAAGCAAATGATCACATATACTTACAATATGATATTGTAGTGATGTTTGAAAGCAATGGAATCAATAGAAACAAATGTAGGAATTAGGAAAAGGAACTAAAGTTTTATATTATCAATACTGTTAAGTGGCCCAGTGCATAAAGCTCTGTATCCAGAGTCAAAAGACTCCTTTTCCTGAATTCAAATTTTCCTTCAGACCCTGATAGCAGTATGATCCTGGGCAAGACAATTAACACTATTTGCCTCAGTTTCCTCATTTGTGATGAGCTGGAGAAAAATATGGCAAACCACTACAGTTTCTTTACCAAGAAAATCTCAAATGGAGTCATAAAGAGTTGTACACAACTGGAAATGATTAAACAAACACAAAACAATATTATTCTGTGGTATTACTATCAAATTATTTGTTCATTCAGTTCCACAGATGTGATTTGGATGGGCAATGACTTTATGGAAGTCGTACATGACTGTGAGGATTTCCACAGAGGGAAAGACAGTAAATGATAGGAAGGTGTGTTTATCTTTCTTAATATTGACATCAAGTCTTCTAACAGGTTTTAACATTTTTAATCATTCATTTCTACATATCTTAAAATGGAGGAGGGAGACTACTGATGACCAAGTTAACAGTGTTAAATATTTAGGTATGAATACTATAGGAGAATAGGATCGATATATTATTTAGTTTTATAGTCATAACCCATTGAAGTGTGAACCAAAATATGATTCCCTGTCTGGAGAGACCCCTTAGCTGAGGACTCTGAACTTCTGCCTGACTCAGATCAGGCCAGAGCAGATCTTCCCTTTTCCCTCTCTCTCCCTCATTCTTAATTTCTTCCTTCTATTGTAAATGAACCACCATAAAATTCCATTCTGACTTGAATATTTCATTGGGATTTAGAATTTAAATCCCTGGTGACCAACCCTAAATTTTACCCTTAACAGTCAGTATACTTAGCATTTTGGCAAAATAATCTAAGGAAAAATTTTCATTTTGTGTCTTCTCCTAAAAAAAATACATCCTTTGAGAAATGCTTGGAAAGTAGTAGGTGACCTCAATGTATATCTATTGAACTTTGAAGAATTTATTACATTATGAGTGACCATACAACATTAATGAAAGATTTTACATAAAACCAAATATCTAATAATTTGGCCCCAAATTCTAGAGTATCTGATTAGTAAAAATGTAAGATGTTCATGTATACATACATATAAGAGTCTGTAGTTTAAAAACAGTGTTATCTCTCATTTTTTCAGGGCTTAGTTCTGTGAGAGCAGGCTAGTCTTTTTATTTCTCTAATGCTGTTTCCTCATTTTCCAAGAACAGGATACATGTTCATAACATGGTAATCTTTGCATAATAGGTGATCATTAACTTTCACTTAGTAGGTATTTATTCTTTTTTTCCCATCAAATTTTCAGTTGAATTGACAATTTGAAATTAATCCCATTAGTTCATTTCCCAATTTCTTTTATTACCATAGCATCCCTATCTAAGCCTTCCTACATATTTTGCAAACTGTGGTATGTACATTAGGTTAAAATGAAAAAGGAAAAGGGAAAAAAGCCCCAGAGTAATTTTTTTAAAAATAAGTAATGTTCAAACTTTGTATCCCTGTGACCTTCTTTGAAAAAAATTATAGCTTCGTAGTTTACACATTAATTCAAAAACTATATTTTTAGTCATTCATAGATGTAATATAATATGTGTGTATATCAATTCCAAACCCAAGACCTTTACAAGTAAACACATATCTCTCCTGTGTATTGAGAAGTGGAAGTGGGGAGGATACAAGGGAATTCATGGGAATGAAAGTAATTTGGAATGTAATTCAATGTTAATACATAATATCCAGAGTAAATAATTTCTATGCCTAGTAATGCATATATCATCTTTTTTAAAGTTTCACCTTAACATTCTCCATAGATTTGCATATACTGTATCATCTGATAAAAATTGTCTCATTTGAATTGAGGAACTTTTCATTTGAATACGCATCAGGGCATGCCTCTAATATTTTGGAGTCATATTGAAGTTTATTAAAATTTAATAAAAGTCCATCAATTTAAAGGGATATCCTTTCATAAATACCAATAAAAGTTGGATAGTTTGGGGATTATAGAATCTGGAAGGAGCACTTCAACTTGAAATGCTAATCTTCAAATGGATCAAAGTATTAAAAATTTCTCCTGCCTTTTCTTTTTTCTTCTCTGGGATTCTGACATGCATAGTTAGTGTTTTCATATATAATTAATAACCCTGTGTGACTATTATAAAACTGTTAGTTCTTTTCTATACCAATGAAGTAAGTGACTCTCCAGTCCATTTTCCCAGGAAGAATAAAACCATTCTTTAACAAAATGCCTGCTGTGTGTTACTGCAGACTTACTTGCTTGTAGGCTTAGCTACCATTATTTCATGTTAATATTCATTTGCTTTTAATTTTTGCATTGTACATATTTTAATTTCTCCTTTGAGGTTATCTAGGTCGACACTGGCAAAGACTTACTAAAGTTCAAAATAATGGATTTGAAAGCCTGTGTAATAAAAAGTTAGCAAGATGCTGCATAAGCCCTCATTCACCTACTTCCATAGTAATTTAAATGTTTTACTTAATATAAAAGACCTACATCAAGGAATATTAAAATGCCGTATGAATTTTATATCTTTTTTATGCAATGCATTTCTGGAAAGTGGCAGTGAAATAAAGCAATGTTAGGTGAACTGATGGAGATGGAAAGTGGAGAAAAGAAAAGGAAAAAGCAAATTACATTGTATTTAGTGTTTCTTGGGACCACATAGAACCACCCCCATCCCCCTTTTTTTAAATTTAATAGTAGTCCTCCCTCCTTCTGTAGTATAGTGGATTGATAACTGCCTTCAAGGCCAGGAAGCCTAGGATTTAAGTCCTATCTTTGACACATTCTGGCAATGTGATCCTGGACCAGCTACAGCTTCTCATTGTTCTAGGTAGCATTTCAAGACTACAAATTGTGGAGAAGGTGTTGCCCTGGATTTCTAGAAGGCTTTCCTCAACTTGGATTTCCCAATAGCAATGAAATTACAAGTCTGGTGCCTATCTTCTTTCCTTCAAAAAAAAAATCCTTTATATTTCAAAATTGTTTTCACTTTTTTGAAATAGGGTTAATGTATTCAAATAGATGGCCCAGGCCATTTGAAATTCATGTAGATCTCTGCATGTTCAGAATGCTTTCTGTCCACTTTACTAATTAACCTACGAAGACCTTTGTCAAGTGTTTAAGGATGGATGACGAAACAGAAATTTTTCCACACACAAAAAGTAAAAAAACTAGCTCAGAGCAGAGCTTTGATTAGAGGTTCCATTTTCTGTCTGCTCACCTCAAGGGCTGAGAAGTGTTGGCAAGACTTTAATATATTATCACAACTCTCAGACACTTCAGGAAGATAAAGTTTAAGGAAGAAGTGAGGTTAGTTCTGAGCACAAATCAAGCCCTTTATGCCCTCATTTAAATGTTTGTGCTATAGGTCCAAGAGACTAGAAATCATTTTTTTAATGCAAAAGTACTATGCCTAATGTTCATTTACTACTACAACAGCATCCAGTATGTCTTTCCAATGACCCATTTCTTCTCCTCTCCGCCAGAATAAATGTACACATTCTAAGACTCCAATCTAGAGTCCTTTGTTAAATTTTTCACTCCATTTTTAGGGAATTGCAGGTGGGTCATAGAGCGCATGAATCCTTTCTATCTTAGGTGGCAAAGTTGAACAAAGGATAAATCAATTGAAAGCTTTTGCACCTTATTATTTCAAAGACTTTGTGTTCAAGAAGACAATAACTCAAAAGCTGAGACTTAATCTAAACTTCTCAGCCTCACAGAAAATTACCTTTCATCAGAGAGGTTAAAACCATTATACTTGACTTTCTCCTTTTCATATGATTTATTTGATTACTCAGGTTTTTTTCTTCGCTTTTATTTTGTCCATTTCCCCCTTTTTATCACAATTTATGCTTTTAAAGTATGTATCTTAAGAGTTAGTCTATTGTTAAAAATTCCAAGTGCAATTTACAAAACCAAAGACCTTGTTTGCCTTCTTAAGGATTTGAAACAGTTTTAAGTATTTAAGGCCTTTTTTTCTCCATGGAAAACACATCTCGAACAGACATATAATTAAAATTTCCTTGGATTTAAATCTGGATTATAAAATATGCCACCTTCTCATTTTTTAATTTTAAAACTTGTTCTTTAGAACATGAATTAACATATGTTTCCACAGTCTAACCAAGGTGAAAATACCCTTAGAAGAATTTTTGAGGAAAAAAACAAATATTCTAAGTACAAAGGTCTCTCTTAACATAAACTACAGTTATGGAATTGAAGCAACTCTCAGAGCAATGAGAGCAAGATGTAATTGATAATATGATATTCTAATACTGCACATTTGCATCACTTTCCTCTTCAATCTGAGATAAGGAAATAACAACAAAAAGTAATAAATAAATTCAATTCCCATGAAGATAAGATGGCTTCTTTTATAATATAGGGAGATTGGTTAATGTGTCAAAGGCAAATGAGGCCTCTTTTGGGAGGGGGAGGTTAATGCCAACTGGATTCAGCTGAAAAAATTAGGTGCATAGCTTACATAATGCCCTTTGCATAAGGCCAGGGAAATGCAAATAATTAGAAACATTCTTTTTAGTAGAGGATAGGTTTCTTATTTCCAGAAACAAATTCATTTTTTCCTGAATATGCCCAGTTCCTACCACAATGGTTAGAGCACAATAATAAATTCTTGTTCATAGAATCGTATGATTAGACATTTAGATCTGCAAGGAACCTTGGAAGTCATCTAGTCCAACCCTTCACATAATAGCCAAGTGTTGATGTCAGATTAGTAGAGACATGTAACAATGAGATATTCCTTACTTAAAACCCAGGGATAGTAGCTTATGTACATCTTCATGGGATTATTCCTGGGTTCAAATCTGTTCAAATATACACATTTGAAAATTACAAACAAAACTGTAAACCCAAGATATGAATATTGTTAACCATCAAGGCTAAAATGTGTGAAAAGTGTATATTGTAGATGGATCTAACATTATTTTTTAAAAAGATTTATTTCAACAAGAAGTAATTTTCAAAGATCTTGATCCTAGACCTTTCAGACCAGGGGAATAGGATACCCTCTAGATTACAAATGAAAAGCTCTGATGCAGAGTTTCTCTTACATCATCCTGCCATAAATTGGCATTCTCTTTCCCTCGTTTGTTTATTTGATTAATCTTTAAAATTGTTTGTCCTATTGTAGCTGCTTTATTCTGTGTGGTATCTTTCTGCAAAGGTCCCCTATTGTGTATCTGGGTCTACGTGCCATAGATGATATTGTAATTGTTCAGGTTTAATGTGTTCTTCCACTCTCCACCCCGTGAGTCCTCTGAGGCATCAGATGTAGGCCATTGCAGATGCATTATCCTAGAGCAGATTAATCAAGGGTCTGAATCTGTGTGGCAAATCCTAGGTGTCCAAGGAGCAGAGTTATAAAGTTTGTGTAATTCTCACAAGAGGAGTACAAAGATATTGTTCTTTTGGTGACATATAAAATTTGTTACATTTTCTTTTATTAACCACTTGATGGCTGTCCAGTGCACTTACTAAGTAGGACACAGCTCTACTCCGGTGCTGCTGCCAGATTTTGGGGTGTCAGGCTTCCAAATGAAGAGAGTTTCAAAGAACACGACTTTATGCTTTTCAGAATCAGTCAAGCAAGAAAGACCCCCTTTTTATTTATTTTATTATTATTATTATTATTATTATTTTGCTTTCCAAGTAAATGAAAACCGAATGAAGTCAGAGATGGTGAGTTACAGGGGACCAAAGTGCATTTTCTCTGCAGTAGAGAATGCCTCCTCTAGGGCTGAGGTTGAATATATTTCAACACTTCATCATCTAATGTATAAATATGAAATAAGTGGTGAAAGGGGGAGTCCTCTTGGCCACTAACCTGAGAGATTAGAATAAAGAGCTTTGGGGATGAGCTGTTAATGTTCTGTGAAAGCTTTAACAGGAGCATGTGAATACACATGATGGGTTTGTTCTTGGTTGTCATCATGAACCGTGTCACTCTCAGAACATGCCCTGCTATTTGCTCCGTGTATTAAGAGTCAATGTAGAAGTGAAAGCAGCCATCACTCCAGTCCTGGGTATTGTGGGATGGCCAGAGTTCTGACTTTCAACAGAGAGCCAGAAAGGTAAAATCCAAATGTGGGCAAAAGAGTATAGAAAATTCGGGGGCAGAAATAAATGTGTGCTTCTAGAATTACATCGAGCTTTTTGAATGGGAGAATGCTTACTTCAATCACTTGTGCCTAGCAGTCTTTTGAAGCTCACAGAAGATCATGATTATATATTTTTTCAAAGCTGACTGAGATATATAAATCCAGCTATACATGCCCATACTAAACCATATATTTACGCCATGATGAGTTTATTCTCAAATTTTTATGATCATTCATCTCAATATCATATTGATTCTGATAGAAATGGTCCTAGAACAAATGGTTATCTTCTTGTTATTTTTATATTTAATGAACTGCACACTGTTTCATAGCTAGAAAAAGTATTTTTTTCTTTTGGTAATTAAATCAAAATATTGGAATATAAGTTCTTCTTTTAAGCTCACTGAAAATAACTTCAGGCTAACCCTAGGAGCATAGATAGAATGATATGGAGGACATACTTTTTTGTTGTTTCTGTAAGGTTGTGATTTTTTCCATTAGGTCTCTTTATTTTAAAAATATTACATTCCATATAGTTAGGAGATTTATGAGTATTTGTTATGGTGGCACCTTCATCATCATCATCATCATCATCATCATTAACACTATTACTATTAATACTAGTGATGGGTTGTGGTATAGTTAAATTTACAGCATATGACAACAAGGTTCTTTATTCCAGCCTTGTAGCTTCTTAAGTCCTCTGTAAAATCATTTAAGTTGTCTGGACTTCACTTCATTTTTTTCATCTATAAAACGGGAATAAAGATGCCTATGGAGTTGTTTTGCATTTATGTATGTGAAGACACCTTCCGAATTATGAGACACTACAATATTCTTATCTCTAACACAATGGCATTTTGAAGCTCATCTTTTAAATTGGCTTTTTCAGGTATTCATTAAGGGAAAAATTTTTTCCAATAGGTAAGCAATCAGAAAGAACATAAGCCTGTCCTTTGTTCTTTTGGAAATGCATACCTACTATCAAAATAGAAATGATTTAAAACGTAATCTTTTCCATGTCTCAAAAAAGTGCTTCTTGTTTTCAGAGGCCAAAGCAAATAGATACTATTTCATTTGGGACAATGTCTTCTTACTCTTGATATTTTAAATAAGATAACCACGTGTTAAATGGTTTATAAGGGAGCTACAAGAATAAAAACCCTTAAAAACTATGAACATGGCTGCAAAATGATTCCTTCTGTAATAAATGACACAGGCTGGTGCTGTTAACAAACAAACTAATGCAGGAGGGCCTTGGGATGTGGGGAGGAATTCTGAATAATCATAAATGCAGGATAATCATGAATGCAGAATAAGGTTATCCCATCCTTACCAGTGAAGCTTCACATAACTCTCTGTAATGGCCATTATAGACTATATCAAGTGAAATATATTAAATATTCCAAAGCTGTAACAGAGGAATTGAAATTTATTTTTATCAATTACCCTAGATAGAGGAAGGCAGTAGTTCTCATTTTCAAGGTATAGGATTCTTCGAATTTGGGGTGTTAAAAATGTGGTTTCCAAAAGATTATAAATAGAAGCCCACAATGGAAGAAAGTTTTTACTGCTATAAGGCAGAGAAAATGATGCTGATTTTTTCCCCCTGTTTAATAGAAGAAAGAAGTCAAACATGAAGGCTGGCAGTACTTAAATTCCACCCACATCCTTAGTTGATTGACATCTTCAACAAGCCGTTAATTGCCCACTTGGTTTGTTATAAATGATCCTTAAAATTTTTAGGATTTCTGATGCCGATTTGAAGAATTGTTGAATTAAGTAGGTTTAATTGCTTATTTTTTTGTCCACCATTCATGGAGACAATCTTCTCCGCCAATGCAGCACTTAGTGAAGTTTTCTGTTACCCCTTTCTTCCCTGGCTAAAGCTGCATGTATTTGTTTTCATTAAATGGATAACTGTATGCTATTTAGCCTGGTATTTATTCTTACTCTAGTCCTTCATGGGTATACAAAGTAGCTTTTATTTATTCATAAAATAAAATTGTTTTTATGCAGATTAGCAGTGTTGCAGAACAGCAATTTAGCAGCCTTCTTGCATGAGTGCTCCATATTAGAAATCTAAGATGGCTTTTTTTTTTCCTAGAAGAGTTGATACAACTCTTCTGTTTATTTTTTAAAAGTCATCTTCTTTGAGCTGCACTTTAATAGATTTAGTCTCTAGAGGACATAACTGAGAAATAAGATTGCAAAGATGATGCCAAATAAGCAACAAGTGAAATGTGATATACTTGGTACCTCCTGCATCCCCCAGAACATGAGGGTTTATATAAAATGAATGTGAAGTCTGGTGGTGGTGATGTATTCCCAAATAATGATGATGATAATGAGTGATATGTGTGGTATTCGAGATTTTGTTTTATATACACACATATACACATATATGTTAACACACAGACATATCTGCCTTTTAGCTACTCTTATATTTTTATTATCCCATTTGACAGATGATCAAATTGATGCTTATAAAGTGACTTGCTTATGGTCAAAGAGCTAACAAGTAGTCAGAGGTGAAGTTTGAAAACCAGTAGAATTTGATGTATTTTATATTGCTGCCTTCCATATCTGTACACACATGCATACATATATGCACAAGAGATTTTTAAAATGTGTGTGAATAAATATATATATGGACACATGTATCTATTTAAATGTATATGTATCTATTCATGTTATACATTGTATTATAAAGGGGGGTTAATTTGTACTCTTTGAGTATTGAGAGGGGGAAAGAGAGGAGAACCCCTTCTCAAAGTGGGGTTCAGGGGAGGCAGCCTCTGCCACACCTTACATTTTATATTAATAGCTATGACTTGGTGGTTAGTGCAGCATGATTTTTTCTGGACTTTCAGGAATATAGTTTGGCTATATCCCACTAGTATAAAATAATCCTTTTTTCCTTTTAAATTCTTGCAAGACTCTGAGATTATTTAAGTAAACCTATGGAGTTTGAAAAATGCATCTAGATACACATATATGTATATTAATATTCACATCTATATATGTGAATGTACATAGATTTAATACGGGATTTTAAACTATATTCATGAAACCCATACCTCTTGACCTTGTCATTGTGAGGCTCATTTTAATCGATCACATAGCTCTGTCACTTATTAGCCATATTATCTTGCAGAATTACATCAAATATTATGGAATGAGGCTTTTTAATATTATGCTTAGAGCCCTAATCATCTTCCTATTAGGTCCTCTCAGTTCCACATAGCTTCACGAGAAATGCTATACGATCTTTCTTCTGTCTTTTACACCTCCCACCAAGGCAGAAGAAAACACCAGCTAACCTTTTCAGTTCAATTACGGAAAGAACAATTTGTTTTTTTATAATTAGAGCTCAGCAGTGATCTCTGTTTATTTCACCGTTATCCAGTTCGATGTAAACAGAGCTCAATTTTGACAACTGTTTAGCTCACGGCACAGAGTTAAAGTATTAAAGGATAATGGAAGACTTATTAGATTAGCTTTTGCCATGATCTTTTAGTGTCCCAGATAATTATTATCTGAGGTATAGCTGAGTAGTTTAGGCATGCATTGCTAGAATACATGGGTTTTCTTGTTGATATAAAGAAATAGAGGCATTGTCCAGTATGTGCTCAGATAAATTATGAGTGTCACTAGCATATTGGAGTGACTTTTGATGAGAAATAATTTTCATTTTTATGTTGCTCTTTTTTATTTCTGCCACAAATCAAAAGGTAAAAGGTTGTAGCAAGTTCTTGACTTCTCTAGAAATCATTTGCTCAGTCATCTTTATAATTCTAATTGCTAGTCTGTCATTCTTCCTAGTACTCATTTGAACTCTACTGAAGTCCCTTGATCAAACTTCTGTATCACATTTAACCACATTTTTTGCATTTTTAGTTCTTATTGTCTGCTGAAGCACTTGTATTTTTATTTCTGAGTTCCCAAATCCTTTTACTCATTTGTGACCCTCTACTATTTTCTAAACTATATTCCTTAATTTTTTTCTTGATTTATTTTTTTAATTCTATTTTTGCCTCTGATAACTTTAACTTAATTTTAATTTTTTAAAGAAGCCATTACCTTCTCTTTGAGAATCAACACTGAATTTTGACTCTAAGCCAAAAGAGCAGTAAGGAATAGACAATTGGGATTAAGTGACTGCCCAGTGTCACACAGCTCAGAAATGTCTGAGGTCAAATTTGAACCCAGGGCATCATGATTTCAGGCCTGGCTCTCTATCTACTGAGCTACCTAGCTGCTCCTCTGATAACTTAGAGCATACTCATTATTACATTTCTTTTCCCAAACAAGTGGAGTTTTGTCTCTTGATCAATTGAACACATTTTGGTTATTTTTCATTCATGGCATTCATGAGAGATGATACAAACTAAATTTAGAGTTGAAGAACCTGAATTTGAACCACAAGTCTATTACTAACTATATGTATGTCCTTGGTATGTATACCCTTCTTTGGGCCTCCTTTTCCTAATTTATAAAATAAGATGATTGGACTAGATGATTTTAAGGTGTTTCCAGTTCTAAATTTAGATCCCATTAGCTCCACATTTTTATACATATGCAACATAATTTCTCTGCCACCATTTCCTATTTCAAGAGTTGAAATATTTTTTCTTAGGCTAAAAAATCTTGTATATTCTCAAAGATTTGGAACATTTCTTCAGTTTAATAAAATATTTATTTAGCCTTTTCCAAAGTAAACTGATTATAGTCATAGACATTTAGTCTGTCTCTGACTCTTAATGACAAGGAAATAATGGAAAGAAAAAAAATGCATTATGTAGGATAAAAACTTTTTTTTTCTTTTTGCTTGAGTCAAGACTAAGACTGTAATCTTGACTGCAAGTGAATGCCTGGGTGACATTTAGGAAATCATTGAATCTTTTTGTGCCTTATATTTATTATCTATAAAATGAAGTATTTGAACTATCTTATGGGCATCCATATTTTTCAGTACTGGAATTTGTAAAAAGAAATCCATCTAGTTGTATGCATTGCACTTGGCTTCACCAGAATTCACATTCAACTGAATTTACATATCGTAGGAGTAGTGGGCATATGTTTAGGTTGCATTGTTCACCTAGTTTGCAGCATTGCCTGAATAGAAATGTAACTTGCAACAAATCTGGAAACCCTCATCAAATTCCTCACCTTCACCCTAGTTCTACCCTCTGAGACCAAGTAGGGGGGAAAATCAGAAACCTCTTTTGCCTATGAGATCTCCAATGTGGTACAATGGGGAGCATTGGCACAGAAATCAGAAGTATGGGTTCAAATCCTTCCTGATATTCCTTGTTAGACCTTGGCCAAGTCAGTTACCTTCTTTATGCTTCAGTTTCCTCATTTACAAAATGAGAGAATTAAATTAAGATAAACAAATCAGGTATATTCCAGCCATTTGTGACCTCCAGAAATATTTGAAGATAACTGTTGTATCTCTTGATGTCTTTGTTTCTCCAGATCCCCAGGCTTTGAATGATGTTTGTCTTATACAAGCTTCATCTCTCTCTGTCTTTGTCCTGTAATGACAGGGAAAAATAGAAAGCAAGGATAGGCAACAGAGGAATTTTAAAATGTGCTTTATTCCTTTAAGAAATTTTTAAAAATGACAAGTAAAGCTAAGGATGACACAGTCTTACTTTTTTTTTAAACTTTGTGAGTTAAAAAGCAGGGTCTCAAAGAAGGGTTAGGGCCATTTTGTAGAACAAAAAGGACAAATACCACTTGATTGAAAACATGCAAAGCTGCTCACTTTTGATTGTTTTTTTTTTCTGGTAAAGAAAATGATCTTTACCCTTAAAGAGGAACAGTTGAGTATGGATGACAAGGACATGGCAGTCCTCATGAAAAAGGTGACCCTTGTTTGGAGTCCTAAAGGGCCCTAGGGATTTTAACAGTCAGAGGCGAAGAGGCTGGGCATTCTGGCCAGGAGAATGACTGGTTCAAAGTCATAGAGACAAGAAGTGGACTGGAGTAGATGAACAGAAAAAATGTGTATTTGACTAGACCAAAAAGTACATGGCGAGTAAAGAACAATGAGGCCAGAAAAGGAATATGGGGCCAAATTAAAAAGAACTTCAAATATCAAACATGGAAGCTGATATTTGGTCCAAGAGGTGGCAAGAAGCCCCTGGAATTTATTGACTAGATCAGTGACAAGGCCAGGCCTATGCTTTAGAGAAATCACCTTTCATTCAAAGGAGTTAGGTGGAGAATAAATTAGGGAAGGGAGAAACACGAGGCACAGAGAATAATTAGGAAGAGATTGTAATATTATCAAGAAGTGATGAGGACCTGAAATAGTGCTGTGACCATATAAAGAGCAATAGGGAGCCTCTGTGAGAAATGTTCTAGAGGAAGAAATGGCAAGATTTGGAAAGCAATGGCTTATGAGAAGTAAGAGCAAGAAGTTGAAGATGATTCCACAGCTGAAAATCTGGGTGACTGGAAGCATGATGAAAAATAGAGAAGTTCAGAAGAATAAAAGATAGTAAGTTCTGTTTTTGAAATGTTGAATGGAACATCTACTTTGAAATGTCCAATGAGTAGTTTATCAAATAGAATTAAAGCTCCAGAGAGATTCTTTGCCTGTATATATAGATCTAGGAGTTATGGACTAGAGATAATAATTAAATTCATGGCATTTAAAGAGATTGCCTATAAGAAAAGAGAAAGGAAAAAAAGGGCCCCAAAGAGAGTCTTTCATTGACTGTAAGACACTCCCTATCCAGGTAACTCCTTCAACTTTTGAACAATTTTGATATTTAGAAGATTTTGCTTTTGTTGAACTGAAATTTGCCTCCTGCAGAACTTGGGCATCACCATTATTAGTGTATTTCAGATCCATTCCATCAATCAATTCACAAGTATCTGTTGAACCTACCAGGTGTTAAGGCTTTTCTGCTTGTTGGGGGTGGATATATTGAAAAATCTAATAGTCCATAACATTGAAAAACTTATGAAAAATTAGGCTTTTGTGGCCCAACCTGGGGATGTTTCAATATGTGACAGATGGATTTAAAAAATATTCTCCTCATAACAACCCAGGGTGGTAAGCAATGCAGTTATTATTGTTCCTGTTTGACAAATGAGGAAAAGAAATTTCAGAGGGGATCTACTCATCAAAGGTCATATAACTAATAAGAAATGACAGTTAGGTCACAAAAGGCATTCCTCAAAACTAACTCCACTCCCACTGTACCATTTCTATTGGAGAATGCAGTCTGATGTACAAACAACCAATCTTCAAACAGACCATTGGAACATAACCCTATTTATAAGTTGAGAACAAACACTAAAACTGAATTTGTGCATATTGAAATTTGTAAAGCACATGGCAGATAGGTGCAATATAAATACTATGACTAGTACTTATTAATTATTTATTTCTGCTTGGATATAGAAAGTTTTCTTTAAAGAAAGATCACTGGAATTGGAGTCAGATGTGGATTTGAAACCTGACTGCTAACTTACTAAAGTATTGCCTGGAGAAATTCATCTCACCTTTTTTAGGCTTTAGTATTTTTTTTAAATCTAGAAAATGAGAGTGTTGGACTACATGATTTTAAAAGGTCCCTTTCTCCTCTATATCGCATAGGAAGATTTGCCATTTCTTTCTTCTCCTTTTTCTCTGTTTTAAAGATAGGAAAACCCAGATAGAAATTGTCAAACAATCATTATGCTTGAGCTGGGTAGATATTTTTATACTCTTGGATACCTGTCCTCTGATTTCATACCTAAAATCTGAATAGTCTCTGTGATTTAATCACAACGTAGTCTGTAGCTGTCAGTGTGCCATTTTGTTTTGACATTAAAATGAAAAGGTTTAAATTCTTTTTTTCCCCCTTCCCTGTAGCCATAGTCAAAGATAATGATGATTACATGGCTTATTATGCCTTCATGATTTTTTTTTTGGTAGGCATTACAAAGTCTGCTCAACAAAGTGCTCTAATACGAAAGAGAAATTTTGCAGAAAACCTAATACAGATCATGGCTCTCTCTTTGATCATAATTCTGATAATGTGAATCATTAAAAAAAATCAAATTCTGTGTCTTTTTCCAGGTCAACATAATGAGTAATGGGCTAAATGTCAGGAAAAATTAAATTAAATAGCTGTGTAATTCTCTATAGAGGAGTCTGCTTAGCTGAATAGAATTCCCACCAGGAAACCTTGAAACCTAAGATGTGTGCACAGGGCTTGGAAGAGGTTATTTGAAACTAAGTGAGCAGGGTGTAATTTGCTATGCTACCGTACAGTATGCATTGCTTTCTCATTCAAAGAAACTGCAATAATGGGGCAGAAAAATTCTACTATAAACAATATCACAGTTGTATCCAATAGTTTCATGCATTTGTATTGAAGATACCATTGTCATTTTTTACACACCGTTAAGTTCAATAGCCTTGCTTCAACTTATAACCTGCTTGGATCAACTCCAAGGCTCCACATTTTCTGGGCACACATGAGTGCTCAATAACTACCTGTGTACTGACATGTGGCAGCTTGTACAATGTAGATTTCTTTCAGTCTTCTCGGGTAGCTCCAAAATAAGCCTCCTGTATGGATTTGTTTCAGATCCTTTTAATGTTCTTTGACATTTCCACTCTGCTCCTTCTGGTGGTTTGTTTTTGTTTTTTTGTTTTTTTCCCCCAGCTCAAAATAGGAAAGACTTGCTTAGAAAACCAGGGTATTGAATATTCAAATTTTTAGACATAAAATTCAAAAGAACTATATCTCATATTAAAGAATCCAGACACAATAATATTGTTTTTCATGGGGGTTAAATTTACATTTCAAAAGAAATGTCTATATTAATAATGCACATAATCATTGCCAACTTCACAGTTTGTTCTGGCAAAACAATGTTATGGTCTTAAGGAAAGATTTTTCTCTATGTTGTTCTCTTTCATTTATGAAAAGGAAGTCAAATACGTTTCCATTATTTTATTAAAAGAGAAGATTTAAAAGCAACATTTTTGGTTGTCCAGTCTTATAAGAAAAGACAAAATTGAGTGACCTCTGGCTCCTTTTAAATATTATTTGTACTACAGTAATATTAAATTTTGAAATATAATGATACATTTAATGCAAGCATTGAGAGACAGGACTAGCACTTGCATTTTAAACTAATATTGACAATGATTTTATTTTTTTTCAGAGGAGATTTACTATGTATTCTATTCACACATAAATACAATTGGAATAGTTTTATTCCATTATACAGTTATAATTCACTAACATTTTATTTTTTTTAAATATTCTTGTTTCCAGTAATTCACCTTATACTTTTTTTTTAATTTGAAAGAAATAAAAAAATCACACTATCTGAGGCATAGCAAGTGGACATATGCTAATGAGAAATTAGAAAGTTAGAGAATAAAATTTCCTTTCAATTTCTTTAGCAATACAAATAGAAGTTGATTATATAAGAAAATATTAGTATTGTATACTCTAACCTTAAAAATGATTGCTAATAATTCAAGCAAGATAGAAAATTTAGAAAATAATGAATTGATTTATAATTCTATCATTATAAAGCTAATAGGTTGCTTTAAATAAGGCATAAGCTTACGCATTTTGTAAGAATACATAGTAAATCAAGACTTTCATGTACTGAAAGCTGTAATAAAGCACAAGATCTTCCTGGAACTATTTCTGAGATTACTTATCCCTAAAATGACAGAATTGGACAAAATCTCTAAATGTCCTTATACATATTTGAAATTCCATGATTGTATGGAATGATAACGATATGCAAATATGACTGTTTACTAATAAAATTCACTGCTTTCTTTTATTTTCCTTATTCTCTAGTCAAATCAGATCTTCCCCATGTCCTAAAGATATTCTGTCATCTCTCTTATACATACTACTGCCCATATCTCAGAACCCTATTCTTTAACTGTTTTCACTCTATATTTTTTGCTTTTGGAATCTGATCTTCCTTCCATGCACAGCTCAAATGCTGCTTTTTTTTTTTTCATCAAGCCTATCCAAATCCTCCCCAGGAGAAAATGATCCTACCTTCTTCCAAGTGTTCATAGAACTCTTTATACCTCTATGATACACTAGCACTCTTAGGCTTATGAGCCTATCTTTCTATCTAATAGATGCTTCTCAAAATGAAGGACCATTTCTTATTCATAACCTTAAATGCTTCAGTACCTAATACAGATTTTTGTACATGATAGGTGTTGAGTAACTTATTATCTATGTTGAATTAAATTTCATAATGTTACTCTTTTAAAGTGAAGCTGATATACTCATTGAATCAAAATATGATTTCAATCCTTTTCTAGTTGATCCATTTACATTGTCCCCTCCATTTTCTGTCCCAGGACATCCAACTGATGGCAGTATGGCTGAGCACAAATATAAGATTTTCCATCTTTTTATCCCTCTTTTAGACATTGGCTCCATTTTGACTTTTAACTATAATACATACATATTTATATGAATACATGTAAGACATATGCATTTGGTGTATATATGAAATATATACAAGGTACATACATATTCATTCCAAGGTTACATGAAAATTTGTTTCCATAATGACAATCTATTTTGACTGCAAAATAAACAGTCCAAGTATAAATAAAACTCACTTTAGTAATAACTGTAAAGGTTAAAATCTATATTTTGTGTAACTGCCTGACAGGTTATAGTGAGAGATTGCACAAACTGAATCTCTGCATATTGCATTTAAAGTATGATTTTATACAAAACAAATCTATTTCAAGATGAAAAGAGAACCCCTATTGGTCTTCAGAGCATAAGCTTGAAGAGCTATTAATTTATAACCCTGTGAAGCAAATACTCCATTTTAAATTATTCAATATGATTTGAATCCATCTTGCCTAAAATAATTTGTGTTCCACTGGCTGATCTTAGTCAAGGTATTTACTAAGCTTTATAGTCAGCAACATCTATCTTGCTAGCATATGTTCTTATCAAGCCGTACCAGGCTTTCTTCATTTAAGATCCTGAAAAGGAAGACTGGATTGGTATTATCTATTTCATCTAGAATCTCCTTTTCAGCATCAATTTTCTAATTTACCTCTTTGCCCTTCCTAAGTTCCTTTTATGACTATCTGGGATTTTGGAGCTTAAGTTTCCTTATATGACAGTATATGTTGTTTTCATTGGAATTAGACTCCCCTGTGCCTGGAGATGAAAGAGTAATAGGCATTACAAGCCTCTAGTTATATTGTGGGAAAGGAAGCATTTGGAGCTCTCCTATGTCTGTTTGAAACATACACTCTCAGATCTCATACTAGGAGAGAACATAAAGGTCAGTTTGCCAGATCCTCTCATTTTACAGTTCATAAGATCATAGATACTAGAGCTGGGAGGGACCATAGGCATTACTTAGTTCAATGACCTTTTTTTTTTTTAATAGATGGGAAAACTGAGGTTACATATAGCAGAACCAGGTTTCAAATTCAGATTCTGAATGCTTAAACTTTAGCCCTACCTTTTGTAAAACGAACATGAAATGTCATTTAACAAAATAAAATGTTTCAAAATGAGAAGTGTTTAATGTAGAAATTGAGTAAAAGAAGGGAATGCCCCAAAGGTAGGAAAGCCAAAGGGAGTATGATTGAAAGAGAGAAAGTCTAAATAATGAAGACTAAGGGTTCCTACCCTAAGGGCCTTTAGCAAGAGTTGCAATACCACTTGAGCATATTTATCTAAATGTGGCAACAATGTGGCTCACAGTTTAATTCTTTTGCTTCAATTTGACAAATATTCTGCACTTTTTCTCCTTCTCCAATGTGCTGAATATCACAATAGGTGTCTTATAAACATGTGCATAAGCCAGACTTATTTTCAGGTGTTTCCATCTGTTGTGGGAGTGCACTTTAAGAATGGGAGAGAAACAGACACAAATTAAACAGGAAGCCAGGAAAAAAGAAAAATGACAGAAACATCTGCAGGGCAACAGTGTGAAGAAATGTTTAAGCTGTCTGTTATTAAGTACTCAACCTGTTTTACACTGGAATTTTACATAATTACGTTTCAAGGGAGGGGGAAACAACAGATGTTGAATAAAGATTGAAAATAAGAAAATGAGCCTTTAAAAAGGGAAACAACACTTGCTTACAACTACACCTTTTTATTGGGGAGGGCAAAGCAAGAATGTTAGCTAACGATTTTTTTTCTTTCATGTTCTTTGGCCATTTTAGGAAGATTAATTCAAAAGGAAGTATATTGGTGTCAGGGTCTGTTTGTCAGTCTGATCACTTGGTCATTTATATGATTCCAATAATCCTTAAGTCAACCTTTCAGAAAGCAACTTAATGTTATAATTAATATTTTCACCAATTTAAAAATATTAAAAATGTTCTCTTCCTAGATTTTTCATAAATACAAACAAGGAACTTACGTTTATAAAATGCAAAATTATAACTGAGAGTTTTGAGAGTCAGATGCAGCACTCAGAAGATGATTTCAATCAATCAGTAAACATTTATTAAGTCCATATTTTGTGCCAGACACTGTGCAAATGCTGGGGAAACAAGAAGAGGAAAAAAAGCAATTCTTACCCTCATGGAACATCCAGTCTAGATTTGCACAAGTTCAAACTGTCAAGAGGGGTCAAAGGTGGTAATTTAGTGTATGTCTTCCTTACTTAGAGGCCAGGTTACCACCCACCATGTTATGTAACCTTTGTGAAGATGAAACAAATCAAAAACAAGGCTAAAATGCTATAGAATGTTTTAGCAGCTTTTCTTCCTAAAGCCTTCAAAATGCACTTTAAATCATATGGTTTTTACCTGTACAAAGACTTAAACTACAAGAAGTACATAGACTACATGGTTCACATTTAATAAATTTTATTAAACCAAATGAGAATAAGCATGGAATAACAGCTAGAGAACTAGTCTTGATCTTGGTTAGAATCTTGTCTGACAATTAACAGTGAGATGAGCTGTATTCACTTCCCAATACCCATGACACAAAATCCCAGGCTGTAAGTTTTCAGAGAAGTTTCTGGTTTGTCTTGGCATAGAAAATTTCCATGACAGAAGCTCCTCCCATGATCTAGAAACAAACAGAACTTTCATAACTCCTTTAATTTAATTTAATTTAATTTAGGTCCTCTTCATTTCAATTATTTAACCTTGGACTTTTAGTTTAGTTTTGGTGACATATAATCTGAGAGGCAACTTGATATAGTAGACAGAGTTCTGAAG
This sequence comes from Monodelphis domestica, assembly GCF_027887165.1. Classification (NCBI taxonomy): domain Eukaryota; kingdom Metazoa; phylum Chordata; class Mammalia; order Didelphimorphia; family Didelphidae; genus Monodelphis; species Monodelphis domestica. The sequence continues at coordinate 106,205,315 of NC_077234.1, forward strand.
CTGGAATCAGCAAGATTTGCATTCAAATTCTTTCTCTAGCCCTTATCAAGTGTATGCCCCTGATATATACAAATAGCAATCATCAAAAGAGAAGATAATTGCTTAAACTAGGGGAAAATCCAATGAACTCATTTTTATCCTATAAATAGCATTTTTTCATTGGTAATGGAGAAGGATAAAGCTGTTTATCTTAAATGTTTTTAGTGAGAAATGTCACCCCACAGAAGACCACAAATCTGAGTGAGATAATAATGTAGGGTTAGTAAATGTGTTGTTTCCATTAGTTTGTATTGAAACTTCCTGGACGGCACCATTTAAATGGTAAGAACAGGTCTCACAACTCTATAGGGATCTAGTGCCGTATCTTTGGGGATCTATAAAAGTAGGAATAAAAAATGGAGATCAAGCTAAAGGAGGATCTTGTAATTGGGCTGGACCCTTTGCTCCATCTTGATTTTTTCTATTTGTTAACTAAAAATATTTTATTTTTCAAGCATTCCCGACTTTGCTTTCCTTTGCTATCCTCACCCTACACACCATCACAAGTAGACTTCAATCTGTTGATCTGCTTCTGCCAGGTGAGCAAATACTTCATCTGCTAGCTGTCTTCTCTCATAAAACTCATATATGCACACGTTTATAAATATACAAACCAGTGTGTTTTAAATACATGACTGGTACAGGATTATTTCTCTGTGGTCTTAAAAATAAGATTTTGTTTTAAAGAAAAGAACAACAGGTTCAAAATGTGTTTTGTTTTACAGATGAGGTTATACATTTCAGCTGAATAATATTAAAGTTAAATCAGGTTATTATATTTGCTTGGGGAACATTAGTATTTTGTAAAATGTCATATTCAGAGTAGGAGCTGGTGGGGTGGGGGGAGAGGAGGAAAAACAAATCCCTGTACAAATTGTTGTGTGCAATTTTATCTAAATTTGTTTATTCCAGTCTTTCTAATTGATCAATTATTGGAGAATATGAGTGATCCCAGCAGTGACCATAGTTATACCTGCAAGCCTACCCTACCAGTAATTTTTGGTTTATAAGCACTAGAAAATTGATGGATCTACTTAATGAGCCAGAAAAAAAATCTAATTATTTTCATTCACTTTTCCTCTATGGAAAAATTGTTAAACATGGCAGGGAAGTTATTGTGTTTTTTTCTCTCCTATATGTAGAATAATTTCCACTATTTTAGAACTGAATCAACAACAAAACACAGTTACACCCAGGGTTTGAAAGTCCACTTTTCTCCATTTTACAATCAATCTTCCTTTGCAACACATGACTTATTTCATATCATGCAACTTTAATCAAAGTGGTAGTTTGTGTATTAAATCTATACAGGCTCCCAAGCTCCAATGGATCTATAACATCATCAATAAGTTCGCCCTCCAGTATACCAATTATGATCTCAGAAGAAATTATTCACATATTACTTTAAAAAACCACACAAATAACCTTGAAATCATTTGCTTAAAATCAGGAATAAAACTAATTACTTTGAATTCAGTATATTATTGTTGAAAGGCATCATAGAAAGCTTTGTGCTTTAAATAGTTCATTAATTTAATCCAATAATTGAATAAATCAAGTAACTTTGGAAACTACTTTAACTCATTGGCACCACTAGGTTAATGGTAATGTGAATCATGTCAGTAGGATGAAATGGTTGGATATGTTTTTTAAAATGTTCTTCCTTTTTGTTTCTATGCTATATAAAGACCAATATTCTCTCACACTAGAAGACACTTGGGAAACAAGCTTCCTTTCTAGGCTGCTTGATTTATCCTGGGAAAAAAATTCAATGATGAGTTTGTGCTGAAGAAAAATCGACATCATTTTTAGCACTTGTCACAGTGCTTGAAATCTATTCTTTTGTACACATCCAGAACTCTAAAAATCCGTGCATGTTGTCTTTCAAATGTCAGAGAAATAGAGAAGGTGGAATTGAATACTGGTTTGGACAGAGAAGAGAATAGATCTTTGATTTCATTTGGTATGAGCAACTTCCAAATGAGGAAACTTCTCTACCAAAACAAGTTGTCACCTTCTATACAATCTGGGTCTTAGAGAATTGCCTAGAACACTAAGCATTCAAGTGATTTGCCCAGGGTCACAAAGCTAATGTGTTAGTCAGTGTTTGAAAAAAATGGAAATGGAAATGAAACAACCTCCCCACATAAGTATTACTTAAAATCATTTTAAGCTCGGTAGCCTAGTAGACATTAGCTTTAAAGGAGGGAGTAGTCCTTATTTATGATTTCTTATAAAATATCTTTTATCAAAATAATCTTAAGTAGCCATGTTTTTAAATTCAAAAATCATTTTAAATATTTGGAGGTAAGAGAGCCTGAAGGGTTAAAAACAGGGATACTCATGTAAATAGGTAACACTTTTATGCTATCTTGTTTTAAAAAATAATTAGAGCCTTCCCAGTGTGTTTGTTAGTCCCTATGTTCTACAAGTTTTGTCAGTTTGTTTGACATGTTTCACACACTCACACACATTCACACATATACACACACTCACACCTGCTCTTAGCTAAGACTGTTTATCAACGTGATAAACTGAGCTAGCAGGGAATTGTGATTGAGCACAGGGAAAATCACAAAGTGTTGAAGGGTGACTTGGGCCTTTATTGCAACCAGTAAATGTTTTTAGAAGTTATTGCCCTTATGTAGGGTAGGTATATGCCAGATGATTTCATTTACCACACATCTCTCTGTTCAATATATGTATAATATAGATTATACACAAATGTATGATTTTTATTTTTTCTTTGGCAGAAATTCCTTTTCCTTAGAATATCTTTGTTTTCTGTTCATTTAAAGAGACATTACATCTACCCAGTGGACTTGCAAGTAGGCTATAGGAAGGGTGGGTGGAGGGGAGGGAGGGAAAGCATATGATTCTTGTAACCAAAGAATAATGTTCTAAATTGACGAAATAAAATTAAATTTAAAAAAAGAGGGAGAGACATTACATCATCAGGATTATAAAGCTTAAAAATCATGCAGCATTGATAGGAATCTTATCCTAAAGCTTCTCCATTTCAGAATTGCTTCATGTGTTTGTTTTCTCATTGGTTAATTCATCAGGGCTCTCTTCTTGATGTGTAGGTTTTTTTAATTTTTTTTTTCAAAATAGCACTTGAATTACTCCATAAGCTATAAATAAACCAGCATACTAAATATATTAGCAAATTGGAAGAGAAGGTATGTCTTTGTTTAGTTGTTCATTCCTGTAATATATTTTTTTATCAAATAGCACTATATATAGATACAATTATTTTTATTAAAATAAGAGAATCACATTCTAATGAAAGTTTCTGTCCTACCAAGACAGAATAACTTGACGATTTCTCTAGGTCATATTTGCTGCAATCAAAATATCTGGGTTCACTTATCAGCAATTAGTTAACTTGAATACTTCTCTAGAGTGAGGATGTACTAAGAACACATCAATTTATATAACTACCCTGCAAAAAAATATTTCATTAGTTCTCTCTTAAATCAATAACCTTAAGGTTTATGGAATAAATGATTGGACACAGGATTTTAATAGTTTGAGTGATATTAAGTGTGACAAAACAAGGAATAATGAGAAATTGACATGCCATGAGGACTGTTAGATCAGTTTAGTTTTTTTTTTTTAATTCCTAGAAAAGTATTTCTAATACAGTTATCTCCTTAGGGCTGAGACCTCATTATCTCAATTAGAAATACATAAATTTGTGCCATGTATATTTAGCTCACAATGCATAATTATTGTATGACTAAAGAAATCTCAGAATATAGTCATCAAACTTCTGCTATTTTTCTGAAGATTAAAATATCATCCAGTTTCCCTAAACACAAATACACAGAATCTGAAGAGATGTTAGAATCTAGGCCTTATCTATTTTTCATTATATAATTGTTTCATGTTTTCTAGCTAAAGATAGCTATACCATTTTTTACCCAAGAATCCAGGGATTTATACTCATTTAATCTTCCTTATCAGGCAACATTAAAGTTTTGTTAGTTCTGTTTTTCTGAAGTGATAATCACACCAATAACATAGCCATCAGATAAAGTATAGGGGAATTGACAGAAACAGAAAAAATTAAAATGAGAAGGAAAGGCATTTGAAGTTATCAAAATAGGCTGATGTCATCAGGAAGTCATCAAACAATTTTTAATTTTTTAAAAAAAGAAATGAATAGAAGATGAAAACAAGGCTAGAAAATGGATAATGAAGGTAAAATGTAATATGATCCTATTAAAAATGTCAAAATGATTAAATCTGAGCATCAGCTGAAACTGACAAAAATCCAAACAGAAATAGATTTACTGTTACGGAGAGTCAAGATGGAGGTAATGCACATCAGATGAAAAGCAGAACTATTCATCTCTTATTTTCATCTATCTTCTCTGTCAAGGAGACTAATATTTGGAATGGAATCTATAAAGCAAGATAATTAATGAGATACTTAAAAAGAACATAGCTGTCCTTGATGAATTCAGTCTCCAGTCTCAGGTGAACAAATCCCAGAATGCTAAAAGAATTGGCAGATGGGATTGCTGTCCCCCCAGCCATGATCCTTGAAAGATCATTAGTGGTGCAACAACTGCAATGAGAATGAATAAGAGAAAACAGTTCTGATTCTTAACAAGAGAACAAGTTCTACCGACCATAGTCATATGAGCTAGACTATATAAAAATCCTTGAAAATTTTCAGATACTATTGCTAAAGGCTATGAGTGAATATCTGGAAAAGAAAACACTGATCAAAAATTAACCTAATTTCCTTTGTTGACAGGGTTAGTAGGCAACTAGGTGAGAGGAATGCTGTAGCCGTAGGTTACCTAGATTTTAACAAAATCTTTAAGGCTTTTCTTGTGGAAAAGATGAGTGGCTATGGGCTATACCTTTGGTGGAATAGCTTAATCCAAAGAATAATTATATGATTCAGTGAAAGGATTTTGATATGGAGTTCCAAGACTGTTATTGTCTCTCTTCCATTTAACATTTAGGTCAAAACATAAGACATTGGTGCCATACTTATCAAAGTTTTAGATCAGACAAACTTGCTATTAACTAACATTCTAGATTGATTCGATAAGGATTCAAAAGGATCTCATAATCTAGACAGGTGGCTGAATCTAATGAAGTCAAAGCTAATGGGGATAAATGTAAAATTCTATATTCAGTTTCAAAAATGCAACTTCACAAATACACAGTGTAAGATGTGATGTGATGAAATAGCAATTTTTAAAATATTTGTTTTTTTAGTGTACTGAATATTCAACAGGAGTCACCAATAAAATGAATGAGGAACAAACTAATATAACACCAGGTGGCTTCGAAAAACATGGTAATGGAACCAGAGAAGTGATAGTCTTGTCAGATTCTGACATGGTCATCCCACATTTGGAGATTTATATTTAGTTTTAAATTCTAAATTTGAGGAAAGACATTAATGAAGTTTCCAGATGAAGAGGACCCATATTGTGAAGATCTTTTATAGCAATAAGAAGATTTTATTGAAGGAACTATAACTGTTTTTCTGAAGAAAAAGAGGAATCATGATAGTAAGCTTGAAGCATTTGAAGGGGAAGGGAGGAAGCATTTATATAGCTTCTACTATGTACCAGGCACTATATTAAGTGCTTTATAAATATTATCTCATTTAATCTTTCAAAACAACCCTGTTAAGTAGATGCTATTATTATTCCATTTTTATAGTCAAGGAAACTAAGGAAGAAAGAGGTTAAAGTGGCTCTCCCAGGGTTAAATAGCTAGAAAACATGTGATTTTGAATTTGAACTCAGTTCTTGCTATCCTCAGGTCCAGTGCTCTATCCAAGGTGAAGTTTAGGTTATCATCAGGGAAATGCCCTAAGTGAAATTGATAAAAGTTGTAGAGAGGTGGATTTAGGGGAACTGCAAGGGAAAACTTCCTAGCAATTAGAGCTCTCCCCAAATTAAAAAAAGGTTCTCCTTTTAAAAGTCATATGGAGACTACAAGTTACAGTTTTCAAAATATCTTTCTTTTAGAGACCTAAATATACTTCACATTTATGACCTTTGTTATACTATTCCTACATGACAAAAAAAAATAGTTTCACAGTGCCATGTGTAGTAGGCTAAATAAATTTCAAATTAAATTTAATAGGGGGAATGAGCTTTAGATAAAGAAGTGTTTGTTTGTTTGTTTTCCTTAACTTGGGTTAGTCAGTGTAGTTATTCAGTCTCTTTCTGAAACACTTCCCAAAGAAGAATCTAAGTATGAAAAAAATTGTTTGATAGTTTTTTTCCAAGTTAATAATTTGGTCAATGGACATTTATTGAACTGCTACTATAGACAAGGTTATATTCTGTGGAAAGTAAAGAGGAATATAATATGGCATCATTGTCCTAAACAAAGCCTAGATGGAAATTTAAAACATATAGCTTAACAGATGACTAGCAGTTTTGTTGCAGATATAAACACATAAAATTCCATAGGAACCTGTTCATTGGTGTTCATCTATTATTGTCAAACCAACTGAATAGTACAGACAACTGGAAATACAACTAACCAGAAGACATAATGGGTCTTTATAGACTTCACCTGAACATTGAAAACATGGCAGAAATTAGATAAGCTCAGAGGAAGATGGTGGCATTTTAGACTAGGAAAATTCTCTGGAAAAAAGGTCCAAGCCTAGAAATACAAGGGAAAGTGATTATTCAGTTTTTACTGAAACAAAAGATTAATGCTGGAAATATTTTTTTTTTAATGTGGAAACATAATTGGGGAACAATTGTGGAAAGCCTTGAATATCAGGCAAAGTTGTTTGAACTGTATTTTAGAAGCACTGGATAGCAATTAAATATTTTTGAATAGGGGTATAAGTGGTCTGGAAATATAGACTTATCATTCAACTTTCTAACCTTAACATGGAACTAGGAAGTTAGCATTGCATAGAAGAGAGTTTGAAAGTAGAATTCTTAAATATTAAAACTCCAAGTCCTATAACTCTATGAAATCTTCTGATAGAGGTCAGGTTTTTTATCTAAAATGAGGTCTCAAATTACTTATATTCATGTTAATGCTATTTTTCACTACTTTTCACACTTTTTTTCTGCTTTTACATTATCAGTAATGTAAAAATTATTCTGTAATTTAAAATAATGTTTTAAACTCTGCAGCAGTTTGTAATGTATTTTCTATTTTTAGATGGGGCTTTTAAATCTCTTAGAAATATATGGTCATTGTAGCTTTGGTTCAATGGTTGTCTTCATCAGTGGCTGGCCGGCCAAGTTTTGATTATGTAGCAAGTGATTCCCAAATGTTCACATCTCCTGTTTGCCTACATGTCAATCTCTTGACCTATTATCCCATTTTCCTCACTGGTTCAATGCACTTTGATGACTATAGAAAATGAGAGCAGTTCCCAGGAAAAGGGCAGGTCACTGCTACTAATATACATTCCAAAAAAGCATCTATACAGTCACTATAATGGATATTCATGCACACAAATATTTGCATGCCCATAGATTCTTAGCACTTCATTGTTGCTTAACTTATAATTTTTTTCTTATTGTAAGCCAAACAGTGGAAAGTAAGTTATATTAGCTTATGGCAATGAAGTTCAACAACTGTAGTCCTTGGAGAGGTGTTTTTTTTTTTTAATGTTCTAAAATCATTTGTTTTATTTCTTTCAATTTAACTAGCATTTAGCAAAGGGCATAGCAGAGTAGATGCTTAATAAATGTTTATTCCCATTTATTAAATACCTATACTGTACCAGACACAATGATAGTTGCTAGGGAAGAGATAAGGACTGCATCTGTGACTTTATTGATATAAAGATCTCCCAGATGAACAAATTCTCTCTACTAGTGCAGGTGAACAGATTTTCTACAAAGTTTGCCTAAAACACTGGAATGCTAAATCACTTACATGGGCTCACAAAGTCTTTAAGTATCAGGAGTGGGGCAAGAACCCAGGTCTTCCCAGCTCTGAAGCTCATTCTCATTATGGCTTATTATGGGTTAAGAGAGAGAGAGAGAGAGAGAGAGAGAGAGAGAGAGAGAGAGAGAGAGAGAGAGAGAGAAAATTCTTACACAAGGAACCTCCCTTCTCCTGGATAGGGCAGAGCAGTAAGAAAACAACAAATTCAGGGACATTTGAATGTGACATATACAAAATAAATGCAAAGTGACTTGGAGGAAAGGGCGCTACTACATTTTTTTTTTTGTACAGTTGGCAGCTGAACCAAGGCTGGATGGGAATTGAGGGTTCCAAAAAGTTGCTTTCCATTTCCCATAATGATAATAGCAGTCATAGGAATACAATTACAAAGAGTGCCTAGTTTAAGGTGGATATTAGACCAATAAATTTACATTTAAGTTGCACCTTCTGTACCTGTTTCATAGATTTCCCTTTAGAGGCACTAAGTAAATATTTCTGGCTATTTTTCCACCCAGATATCACTTTTATGCAAGACAGCTGATAAAATTCAGTTACAAAATAATTACCGACCACTGATTTTTGGATTGTTTACTTTTTTTGTGGGAGTCTGTTGCAATCACTAAGTTTATTTTTGTCCCATACTATTCATGTTGGAATGAATTGTATGGGAACATCACTCTAAATGTCATTTTCTCCCACTCACTCCTCCTTACCAGTCTCCCCACAGCTCACAAGAAGACTTGGCTAAACTACAACTATCTTTAGAGAATTTTTTGACAGTTTGAACTTTGCAATGAAGAACATTACTTTAGAGAATTACAATACTTGCATTCCTTTGCATACAAGCCCCTCTAGTTTAAAGGAGTTTCGTAGGAAACTCCAGACATTTTTGCATCACTAGATTCTATATATTGAGCCAATATCCTCTGCAGCAGAAAACACTATTAAAAGATTAAAATTTAACCCTTTGATTGAAAATATATCTATACATCTTCTGGGACTCCCAAATCCTATTGGCAGGTGCTGATTACTGAATAATAAGCAGGACAGGATTAGCTACATCTGCATTAACTCTGTGGAGAATGCTAACAATGACACCAGTTCTGTTTACTCACCTCTAGCAACTGAACAAAGAACATGTGTTAGAAACAGAATATGAACAACAAGATTTATGCTGGTAAATAGATGCATGTCCCCATAGAAATCAGATAGCAAAGCAGAGAGAAAAATCCTAATATGAATATCCTGCTTGTTACTTACAACAAGTTAGGCTTAATAGGCGTGTTTTCATTGACCTTCCTTACAGGATTAGAGCTTTGCCAGAAGGATGACTTGAATTTTAGATGTGTTCATCCATGTCATCAAAGATTCATGTCATCAGCCCGAGATAGAACTAGCAAACAGAGACACTGAAAACATAAGGGAAATTCTCCACTTCTAAAGATGAAAAAACAGTAATAGAGTTAACATCCTTTTTATGCCTGAAATTCATTGCAGTGTTTCAATGGCTAGAATTTAAAATTTGGCCTTGTAAGCCAAATAGCATCTTTGTGAACTGTGTGCCAAAGCATCAGTTCCTCCCTGCATGTAAATCAGACCCTTTTGGCAGCTGTGTTAACCCTTTGAAAGGTACTCTGGAAATTCTCTAGAAGTAAATAACTTAGATGAAGGCTCAGAGCTTGACAGAGTTATGAAATATCTAGTGGTTTCTAACTAGCAATCATCAAAGATGTCCTTAAAGAGAAAATAATATATTTTGAATAAAGTAACATCAGGAGGTTAGAGTATGAATATAGTTATAATTATATGCTCAAGTATAGTCTTATTTTTTTAATGGACAACTCAGAATTTTCCATAATTTGATATCATAGATAAACTATTATTCAAATGTTGGCTTTCATTTAAATAACAACACATGTAAAAAATATATTGATAACTTAATGCTAAATCTGTCCTAGAGCAGGAAAGAATTTTGGAAGTCATCCAGTCCAGCCTCATTTTAGATGAGGAAGCTGAGACACAGAATAGTTAAGTGATTTGTTGAAGGGCATGTAAGTAATTAGGGGCAGGACCAGAGGTGGGGCTGATTCCTGGTCCACAGTTCTTTCTGCTAAGCCACACATTTATTAATTATCCACAATTGTGATGGCTGTAGAGAGATGGGTGGGGTTTGGCAGGTCTACAAAATGTTACTGTTTATATATTTTTTAAATGTTCAACCAGTTGGGAATTGAATGGATTTGTTATGTTGTTGAATGAGGTCAGCTTTCTGCAATAATAATAAATGACAACAAATGTAATAGTTTACATATAGCTTTTTATAATTATGAAGGACTTGCACATACCGAATCTCATGACAACCTTAGGAGATACACAGATAGGGCAGATATAGTATTATTACTATTATTCCTATTTCACATCAGGAGATTAAAGTGGTTAAATGATTTGCCCACACTTCTAGGACTTTTTTAATTGGCAGTTCTCAGATTCAATTTACAGAATCATAGTTGAAAAGGAGTTCATATGTCATGAAATACAAGGGATTCCTGATAAACTACAAGCTCCTTGAGAGCAGGGATTTTTGTTTATTTTATTTTATTTTATTGCTTTTCCTTTATTTGCATGCCCTAGTACTTAGCACAGTCCTTGGCATATAGCAGGTGATTAATAAATGCTTGTTGGTTTGCGCAAGAAGCCTCCATGTAGTATTATCATCAATAAGTATTCATCTTGTCTTTGGAGAATTCCAGTGAGGGAAAACCAACTACCTCCTGAGAGATCCTAGTCTACTTTTAGACAGTACTAATTCTTGAGTTTTTTTATTCTTTTAATTTTAAGCATAAATTTACATTTTTAACTTATATGCACTTCTCCACCAGAATCTTTTAATTAGATGTCCAGTTTTGCTTCTGAGCTATAGAAAATTTATTTTAATTTTAATTTTTTATTTTATTTTAATAAAAAAAGAATTTATTATGGACCTATTCTATATCAGGTAAAACAAGTTATATTCAAGAGAAAAATCATCAGGTATATAGCCATTCTTTTAATTTCCCACAATTGACATATTATTTGAACTTAATTTTTCCTCTGTCATCACTGCTTTTTCCCTTAGAAAATTCTCTCAGATTCACATCTTTTTCTGCTCTCAAAACTATGTCTGTTCCCAATCCAACACTCACTACTCAGCCTACAACAACAGCCTTCAAAACTTTTATTTTCAGCAGACTGTCCACACTTCCAAATACCAATTGCAATTTTTATCAAACATTGACTCCTCATTATCTTCTGAGTCTAGTTGATGTTTCTCTCCTTTGTGTTATCATTGTTTTATTTTGGTTTGATTTTCATTTTGTTCCTTTGACACTGGGTCTCTCTCTCTTATCCCTACTGGAAGTAGTCGCTTCATGACTCTTGTTGTTGTTCAGTCATTTCAGTCCTGTTCAACTCTTCATGAACCCATTTGGGGTTTTCTTGGCAAAGATAATAGATGGCTTTCTATTTCCTTCTCCAGCTCTTTTACAGATGAAGAACAGAGGCAAACAGGGTTAAGTGATTTGCCCAGGGAGGGTCCCACAGCTATTGAATGTCCAAAGTCAGATTTGAACTCATGAAGATGAGTTTTCCTGATTTCAGATCCAGGAAGTACTCTGTCCACTGTGCCATCTAGCAGCCCATTTATGGCTGATTCCAAAGATATCAATTTAAAAGCTGTAATCTGTTCTGTTTGCTTGTTTGTTTTTTGACTTGAGTTAGTTTCTACTCCTTTAGGCAACCTGGTAGCTCTTCACTTTAGTTCCGCTCAAGGTTTGAAAGCGCCAAATGTACATAATCTACCAATTTTAGTCTCTCCTCATTACAGGAATGACTAGCCTGCACTCTTCTGAATGGCTTCTTGCCCTCCTTTTCCAAAAGCCTTTCATTTCTTAATTTCACAACTACATGTCTGCCTGGTTTTTATCAATGCCACCCACCACAAATTCCCCTCTTGTTCAGGTTTCTCCCCTGATTGTTCCACCAACATAGCATTCTTTTTTTTTTCTACACTCTTTTTTCTGGTGTATTTCTTCCTCAATGCCATCCCTTTTTGGTAGTCATTATCATATATATATTTTTAAACATTATTTTATTTGATCATTTCCAAACATTATTCATTGGAACCAAAAATCATTTTCTTTTCCTCCCCCCCACCTCTCCCATAGCCGACGCATGATTCCATTGGGTATCACATGTGTTCTTGACTCGAACCCATTTCTGTGTTGTTGGTATTTGTTATCATATATTTTAATAGGTAATTTTCTTATATTATCTCATGCTGGAATCCTCAGTGAGAATCTAAGCTCTTTGGGGGACAATGATAACATCTTAGAGTTTATGTGGTTTTTTCCTCTTATATCCCTCTCTGGTGCCTAAAGTAGTAGTGCCAGTGTTGACATATGGAAGGTGCTTCTAGGCAATTGGTAGATCCACAGGCATTTCTCCCACTGAATTGCAGCTGTTCTTTCACTTACGGGTTTGATTAGGTTGAATCTCACCCTTGCCAAGAGGTACTATTAGGATCCTAATCCAAGTAATAAGTCATTCCCATCTCAATATTACAACAAAAAATATTTCAGGAGCCTCTTTCCTCCCAGGACTGGGGGTGCCATAGATTGCTGATATCTGCTTTGGCTGCCATGCTTTCTCCTTCTCCATTTTCTTGTCTCTTTTTTCTCTTTACATTTTCTCCATGCAATTGCTGCTTACTTTTCTTTCACCCAGAAATTGTTAATGCAACCTCAGTTAATAGTCTAGATGTGAGTCCCCACTTTGTGTCCAGAGGGTCTCCAAGACTCATGAATGTTCCCTGAAGGTGTGCAGGTGCACTCAGCGACGGTGGCAAATGTGTGAGGCAGCTCGGAACATCCAGCTGCTGCTGGATTCACTCACATGGGATATAGACCAGTAGGCTCTAGCATCCGAATGCAGTCATGCTAATGTTTCAGAGGAAACACTTTAGCAGGCAGGTGCTTTCCTCAGGACTGCCATTTCCAAATTGCATGTGTTTTCCCAACTTGACCATGTTTTAAGAAATTACACACACACACACACACACACACACACACACACACTCATGCACACACACACTTGCACACACAAACACACTTGCACACACACACACATCTCTGAGGTGAATATAAGGAAGACAGACAATAGACAATCAGGGCAAGTGACACTCTGAGAGATCAGCCCCCAAATACAGACTTAGATGTTCATTAATTTTTTTTTCTCATGCAAATCATTTGAACATTGATCAGAATATGATTATTAATGAACTAGAAGAAAAAGAATGCAATCTCAGAACTCATGATAATGATAATTATTAGCCAGGACATAACAATAGGCCATTATTGAGGAAGTATATGAGATGAACTGCTTGCCACAGCTTACATTTTTCCCACACATTCCAGAAAGAAGTTAAAAACAAATTGCTGCATCTGTAATTCACCTACTTAATTAGTTAACCAACTGTTGGTCCCCATGCACAGCTGAGAATCATGGGTAATACAATGCAATATATGAAAGATCATTCAGCTGAAATAAAGTGATTAATTCCTCCTATGTCACATTTTCCCTCACCCATTCTTCTTCTCACTTGCCTTAGGGGAAACCTAGCTTATTAAAAATAATTTTAAAACCTACTCAGGTAGATGGTAGGGGAAGAAAAGGGCTACATAGATGAAGTCTAGGCTTATATTAATATTCCTTTCTCTTTTGGAGGACCAAATCAAAGTATATTTTATACATGCAATCTTTTAAGAAGTATTAATAGGTGGAGAAATTGAAAAGTATTTTTCTTTTGTAGTAACAGGGGAACATCCAAAACCATATTAGGATAAGTATACTTAATAAGTCTATTATCAGAGCCATAGATGGAAACAATGAATATAGCTATAGAGCTAGGGTTACCCATTGCAGGAAGCCATTGCTCATTCCTCTCATCATGGGTGTAGGACTAATGGATTAATAATCAGTACCAGTAGAGGAAGATCACTTTTTTCCTGAGAAGGCAAGACTTCCAGGACATTGGTAAATTAGACAGTATTTCCATAGGAGGGGATCTCTGTGGATTTCTTCCAGCTCTAATTTTTGGCTTTTCCATTTTATCTGTGCTTATACACTAGCTCAGGTTCACAGAACATGCAATTTGTTTTACCATTACCCCTGAACTCGAGCATCAGAGGCCTTGACTTATCGTGGTTCTCTGTCAGGGGGAGCACCTGAGATGGGGCATTTTAGTGAGCTATCACATTCATCTCCCCAACACTGGTCCTGGCCATAAATAGAGACAGGTGATTGCTTCCTGCTTTCTCAGACAACTAATTAGGTGCTATGAAAGCTTATGTTGGTGAAGGAAAGGGAATTGGAAATAAAAGAGAAAAATGAGAACAAATAAAAAATGGACTTCCATTTATAGAGTTTTCTACTTGGAAACAACACTGAGTTTCAGATCCTGCTAGAAACAGCAGCAACTATGCTAAGAAAAGAGCACTCTTTCTATTTAAAGCTATTCACAAAGCAGAAATAAAACTATTTTGTTGACAGCCATGAAGTGGAGAAAATTCCCTCTCGAATTGGGTACTGCTTTAGCCATGGCGCTGCAGAGTGCCCTCCATTCATGTCCTGTTTGATTTTTGTTTTCAAATTTCCATGTCAGAGATTTATATCTTCATAAGAAGACAATTAATTCTGTTCTACAGAGGCAGATAGCATATGTATATGTGGAATTCTTCTGCTCGAAGCATATGCATGGCTGCTGATTTACAAATACGTGGGCTCCCAGGGCATTAGAAGCTAAGGGAATGGAATCATTTTATGTTCCTCGGTGCTTCCCGTTGGTGGTTAAAAATGAGTTGCCTAGCATCCGTCTCTGGAAGGAGCTGCACAGGGGCACTGTGACATGGAAGAGAAGTCTAAACCTCCAATTTGTTTCTTTTAAGTTAACTGTCTGCCTCGCAGCTAAGACGATAGATAGCACAGTGATGCATCAGTGCACTCCTACTGAAATGGGAAACTTAAGATGGGGGTATGGTAGCTCTCCCTAGCCTGGGAAGTTAGTAGAGCCCCTGAAGACAAACTGGCTCCCACACGTTTTCTCAAAACAAACAGTGCCAATATAGAATCACTTAACCTTTTCCTACACCTTCTGTGCTCTGAATCTTTGGCATTTACCTATAAATTGGGGGGAATCTTCATCAATGAAAGAAATAGAAATCCAGGGCTTCGTACAAAAGAAAGATTGTACAATGGATCACTTAAATTGTATGCTTTGAAACAATGACTTCATAAAATAATGGAGGGGGAAGGAAGTATCCAGTAAGCATTTATTAAGTGCTTACTACATATCAAGCAGCCTACAAAGAGCTGGAAACACAAGATGATGATGATGATGATGATGATGATGATGATGATGATGATGATGATGATGATGATGATGATGATGATGATGATGATGATCCAGATGGCTTAGTAGATAGAGCACTGGAGCTGGAGTCAGGAAGACCTAAGTTCAAATCCAGACTTACTTATTAGTTTTATGAATCTGGGCAAATCAGTTCACCTCTATTGGTCTTGGTGACCTAATCTGTAAAATGGAGACAATAAAGGCACCTACCTCTCAGGGTTGTTGTGACAATCAAATGAAATAGTAATTGGGAAGTCCTTAGCACAGTGCCTGGCACTTAGTAAGTGTTAGCGATGATGAGAATAAAACATCTTAAAGTTTACAAAGCACATGACAAGGCTATCAGATCTGACCCTCAAGAAAACCCTCTGAAATAGGTATTATCCCTTCTTGCCCATTATTATCCCATTAATTAGTGAATTAATTAATTAACTAATTAATTCATTCATTCATTTTAAACCCTTATCTTCTGTCATAGAATCAATACTGTGTATTGGTTCCAAGGTAGAGGGAGTGAATAAGACTAGGCAATGGGGGTGAAGTGACTTGGCTCAGGGTCTCACAGCTAGGAAGTATCTGAAGCCATATTTGAACCTGGGACCTCCCATTTCTAGGCTTGACTCTTAAACCACTGAGCCACCCAGCCACCCTCTATTATATCCATTTAAAGTTGAAGAAACAGAGTGAGAGAAGTGAAGTCACTTGCCCAGGATCACATAGATTTAAAGGTCCAAGGCAGTATTAGAACGCATGCCTCCTTGACTCTAATTATAACAGTCTTTCCCCCATCTGCCAATAAATGAAGTAATTTCTATTCCTAAAGATCTTGAAGTCTAGTCCAACCCCTGCTAATGGTCTTAGGACTGATGGCATCTGGTCATTTCTCTTTGGCTTTCACGTCAGACCTTAAGTAGCTCATTCTGTTTTTCAACAGATCAAACTGGTAAGAACTTTCTTTTTTTTTTTTTTTAAATTTAACCCTTACTTATATGGAGCTGAAATCCACCTTCCCATAGCTTCCACCCACAGTCTCTTGCTATACTCTGCCAGACCTTTTTCAAACACAACTCTTCAGGTACCTACCTGAATGCTAATCCATTATTTCATTCCCAGAAATAAATTGTTCTACAGTATAATTTCAAATAACCTAGCCATCCTGGCTTCTCTCCTTTAGTTATGAGCGACATGGAAAATGTCTCTTTTGGAATGGATTGACCAAAACTGCACAGGACACTCTAGAAACGCTCTGCACAGGGCAGAGCATAGTGGGACTCTCACCACTATCATGTTGATAGCCTTTTGCAAAATCATCAAAATTACCTGATATCATAGTAGTCAAACTGATTCATGTTTTTTGCATGCAATTTCCTCTGTCTAGATGTGGCAGAAATTATTTTTAAGGTAACATTTCTTTCAAAGGTATGTTTTAATGTTTAAAAATGGAATATAAAGATAACAGTTCTTTGATGCACACTAATAATTCTCTTACCAGAGAGAGAATCAAAGGCTAGCTGAAACTAAAAAGGAAAAAAAAAAGAAAAAGAATCTGCTTTGTATTGCTGAGTCTAGCTATAAGTGTCTCAGATAAACAAGGCAATATGAATATGCAAATTTCCAACAGGTCTATCTAATAACAACTTGTGAAGAGAACCAGTGCTTTGACTCCTTTTATTTCTAAATCAAGTCAATTACATCTAAGCTTCTGATCAAATGCACTGCAGTTGTTGATTTAACTAAAGAGAAGCATCATATAATCCAATACTAAAAGTTTAGAGAAAAAGTTGATACTTTCTCCATTCTCTCTTGAAAAATGGCCTTTTTCTTTCATAGTATTATCCAATAAAGGAATTCTTTCCATAGCAAAAGCATTATGTAAAATACTTAACAGAAAAATCTTCTGATTTGCTATCAATTATACTGCAATAATACAACAAAACTATTTTTTATTAAAAACACATTAATTTATAACCAACTTTATTCAGCATAACCCGTTCCTAACCTCAAGATGTTTACATTGGGTTACTTCATTGAAGAGCTATTGATGAGAATTTTTGCAGATAGACTAGCTTTTCATCTATATGCAGAATTAGGGTTTTTATTTTTCTAGAGCTTCTGAGTTAACACAGAATTCATATTAACATTTATTTTATTTTAAAATTAATTTTAAAATGGTAAGAGATTTTAAAAAATAGTAATATAATAGCCTCATATTACTGGTTTTCTATTAGCAATTAGCTAAGTGATAAAGTGAGTTTTGGAAGAATCATTTGTTGTTTTTTTTTACTTTTAAATATACGTAGATAAAGAAAACATTGAATAATTATAGATATGTCACAACATGCAATTTCAAAATTAAACAATATGTAATTACTATATAATAAATAGCATAAATCCCAATGTCAAAAAATAGCCAACAACATTGCAGTAATTAAGCTACTGACAAGATATTCAACAAACATTTTAGATCCAGCCTTTCTGGAACATCCATATATGTCCAAAAATATATATTTAATTGTAGATTAGTTGGGAAAGAGTGTACGTTTTCATTCCCCATATATTGAGCCCACTTCTATGGGAAGTAAGTATAGGTTTTGCTTTTTTGTTTTTTCCAGAAGAGTAAGGTTTTGGAAATTCCACTATAAAGTTTGTCAGAATAGACATTTTAAAATGCTTTAAGCATTTAAGGTATGGAAATTTTTCATATAAGTAATATGGAAAAAATATTTTTATTATTTGTTTAGTAAGTAGGGAGAAGAGGACTTGTCTAAATGTGTTCCTGATTATAGATTAATTTTTTTTTCTAGACTAAGGCACAAAGGTTCCTAATTTCAGTCAATTATTATATTCTTTAAATGTATGTGATGCTTTAGAGTTCATAAGATATCATAACACAATTTATCTCATTGGACTCTTACAAAAACTATGTGAAATAAATATAATTGCCCTTATTTTACAGATAATAAATTGAGGCTCAAAAAATGTCATGTAGATATTGTCAGAAATGGGTTACAAAGCCAGGTCTTCTGATTCAATCTATTCTGCCTTAATTATGTTTAAAACTCCCAAAGGGACTAAAAAGTTCTAATCTTTAAATGTTCAACCAAACAGTAGATTGGGAATAAAATGCCACATCATCAAAATCCACAAATGCTTTCCCTCCTATTCAATATTGGCTTTTTGTCAAAACTTAAATCACAGTATAAATATATTTCTTGGGGATCTGGTCATATATCAAATGGTCATATCCCATCTAAACACAAGTTAGTAGTTTTAGTCTTCTGTTCTCTTGGGCATGGAGAAGAGGTGGCATATCCTTCATGCTGTTCCTTCTCAATCGAATATCCTTTTGTTTTTATTTTGTGAACTACTACAACAGCAGAATGACTTTATTTCTCTGTGGGGAATGTAAACTGCCCCTTAAATGGGGCTGTCCAGCATCCCAGAAGTTGAATATGATTGCTAACCTGCTAAATTAATAATGTCTTTCTCCCTACCTCCACTTTCATGCAAAGTTATGGTTGTGCTGGATAAGCATATACCAAAGCATGAATCAGACTGAATGAAATTTGTGAATGAATGATTGTCATGTAGTATAGGTGCTTTACAAATAAATGTTTGATAAATGAAATCCAAGTGAAGTTCTAATTGGGCCCTGCCCTAAGCATGTCAAACCACCTCTCCATGTTTCTAGGAAGAAAATGCTGACTTGCTAATGCTATCTGGTTCCAAGAAAACGCCAATTGTGGTCCAGATTTATTTGCCTATAATTCTTCTTCACGGTGCTTCTTAATATTTTTTTTTTTATAAATTCTCAATCTAGGCAAGTACAGCTTTTCCACACAGCTTATGTTCCTTTTCTTTCTATAGCTGATAATTTAGCACATCTATTTTAAAATTTGTTCTCCCAAAGGTGTAGAAAGCAGTTTTGATCGTCTACCTGCAAAGCTCCAGAGATTGAGAAAAGTCTCCATGCTATTCTTATTTATCATACACACTTGCATTGTTAAGGGTCTATTTTTAACAGGAGGCAGAAAGGCTAGAGATAAAGAACAATGCAGCAACTCGCCATAGAACCTTTTGTATATATATTACATATATAACATGTACATATATATATGTGTGTGTATGTGGATATGTATAATAAGCATATATATTTTTGCTAATTTTATTTTTCTATCTACTTCTGTATAGGTTTACATTTACATTGTTTCATTTTTTCCATGAATATTAATTTGATCTTTAGTGGTGATAGCTCACTTTTGTTTATGGTCTCTAAGAGGTACAGCAGTACCTCTTCAATTTATTCTTCAGCAAACTGTAGCAGGCAAAATTACAGTCTAATGGTGAGGTGAATTGCTTATAATGTATTATAATCAATACTCCAAATCTGCTTCCTGGGATGTGACATAAAAAATGAAGTAAAAAAAAAAACTACCAATTTTCCACATTAGGGTTCAAGATGCTCATACAGACAGAGCTCATGATTTCACATTCAGGTCAACTTGGATTTTGTACCACGACCACATTATTCTTCTGCTCTCCTTCAAATCCCCCCCCCTTTTTTTGTCATTTTTCTTACTTTCATTTGTATTCATATTTAACTCAGCCACTTTCAGGCAGGCTACCTAACAGAAATGAACGATTAGTCAAGATTGGAATATAAAATTGTGTTATGCAATTTCAAGGAGTATTCATTTGTTGAATATCCAAGACCTAAAGTATGTCAACATGCTAGACATAGTGGATAGGGACTTTTTTCATTGTTATTATTTTTTGTGCAGCATTGTGTAGATGAATATAATAGTAGACACAGGAGAAGATAAGACTCTAGTTTGTGCTTCTTAGGTCAACAAGGCTATGCAGATAGAGTTTTTGCACGTTATTGGTTGAACAACACTGCAGTGTATTCTGTTTGTTCTTGTAACCTACACTCTCAAAAAAAAATAGTGAAAGTTTTCTAGAAAACATCAAACTAGAAAATGAGTACATTTGTCAAAAATATCAGCTGGGTATAATGAGCAACCAATCAATAATAACACCTTGGTCTTGAAGATTTTTTGAGAGTCTGATGAATTCTCAAGATTTGTTTGTGTTTAGGTATAAATTAGAACATATCAACTTATTTTTTCAGCCTAACTACAAACATTACTTATATATTTAACATATGTATATATGTGTATACTATAACTTATTCACTGAAAATAAAATTTTAAAACTGACCTAAATGAAAGTGAGACAATGTACTAAAATACTTTTGCCATTTTAGAAGTGTGAATGCTTCATGCAATGAAATATGACATAATTCTCTAGAATATCAAGAAACTAAGTAGCTCCTCTTCATATAACTTTATAAAGTTCAATTATACCAGTCATTTTCCTATATCTGGAAATATGTATGCATTTCACATGTAAGCACAGATTGGAAATATGCTTTTGTAGCCCTTTTTTCCCTCTTTCCATTCTGTAAATCACTTAGGAGATAAGGATATGCTTTTTATTTTGAAAAATAACTAACTGTGGAGGTTAATAGGAATTTTTCCTGGAATAAGCTTGAAGGTATCACCTAACATCATTTAAAGAGTAATCCCATGGGTTCTCAAATGTGCAGACTATCTTAGTTCTCTTAGGCTGAGATACATCTTTGCTATGTAAGGAGCTTCATTTAGTTGACATAGAAAGGATCAGTTCTATAGATTATGAGATCTAGAGCTGGAAGGCATTCTATACATTTTATTCCAAACTCTTCCTTTAATAGATATGGAAACTGAGGCTTAAAAGATGAAAAATGAGTTGGCAAAGATCACTTAGTATCCTATCAGCTATTCAAAACCAAGGTCTTCTAATTCCCAAACTGATTATTGTCTCTGAATGAAAGGAAAAATCATTTTGGGCAAGAGAATCAATTTAGACAGTTTAGTGGTCTAGAGTTATAGCTTAGAATATTGGGGTCAATAAGAGAAAGGGCTTTTTCTTCATATTTCCTTGTTCAGCATCTTTGAAACAGTAATCATTACCAAAAAAAAAAAAAAGTTTTATTTAGATACTCCATATGCCTATTGGCAAAACAGGGAAGCAACATTTCTTCCAGAAAACATTATCATTTGAAACAGAATGTCATGATTTGTCATTCATTCTGAGCTCTATCTCTTGAGCAAATCCATTTTCACATACTTGCACTAAAAACAAAAAGCAGGAGTGAAGAAAACTGATTACATGATCCATACGCATATCTAATAAAATACCAGTGTGCACTTTTTGACAAGCTTATTCATAATGCATTCTGAAAGAAAATTCCATTTCTCCATTCTCAGCAGGAAAAGTAGACTTTTTAAGAAAACCTTTTATTTTATGACTGTCACCCAAAATAACAATTACAAGTAAAGTGAAGGTAGAACATGAAAAACCATCTTGAAGATTTTTATGAAAGTCTGAAAGCCAGTCATCGCCCTGTTATTTGATTTGAAAAATTAATCCTGATAATGCCTTTTGAGTTGCTTAAGTACTGTTCACTGTTTTCTAAGATGAGTTTTCCTGAACAAAGACTAACTGATTTCTGTAGCAGATTAGTTTACAGGGAAGCTTTCTCAATTCTGTTGAGAATGATTCTCCAGTGGCAGCCTTTCACTTCCTCTGGGCTATGGGAATTCTTTAATATCTAGAGAATAATGTTAAATAAAACTAGTGTCTCAGACTGCAGGTTTATGCAACCCTACTGAAATGTTTTAATTATTGTTTTCTTTTCTTCTTCTTCTTTTTTAATTAAAAGACCAGAGGTCAAGCAAGCCCACTGAGAGCTGATCACTGCCTCTACAGAAATGTAAAGAGAAATCTAATGATTGCACTTGTTGTTCTCTCATTTGTTTTGCAGAACAAGAAGAGTGTGTTAATTGTACAGATGAATGCCGAGTGCTTGGTCATTCGGACAGGTGTTGGATGCCACAGTTCCCTACAACCAACCAGGCTGAAAATGCAGATTACCGCACAAATCTCTTTGTACCTACAGTGGAAGCTAATGTTGAGACTGAGACTTATGAAACTGTGAATCCCACTGGGAAAAAGACTTTTTGTACATTTGGAAAAGACAAGAGAGAGCACACTATTCTCATTGCCAATGTTAAACCTTATTTAAAAGCCAAACGTGCCCTGAGCCCTCTTCTCCAAGAGGTCCCCTCAGCATCCAGCAGCCCAACCAAGACATGCATTGAGCCTTGCACCTCAACTAAAGGACCGATTGATGGTTGCGACGCCAAACCAGGAGCTCTGGCAGAAGCCAGTAACCAGTACCTGTCCTCGGACAGTCAGTACCTGTCGCCTAGTAAACAGTCAAGAGACACTGCGTTCATGGCCAACGATCAGATGGCTAGGGTCTTTGCGGATGTGCATGCCCGAGTGAGTCGAGACTCCAACGAGATGGACTCCGTTCTCGAGCAGTTAGACCATTCGAACCGCGATCTGGGCCGAGAGTCAGTGGATGCGGAGGAAGTTGTGAGAGAAATTGATAAGCTTTTACAAGATTGCCGGGGAAGTGACCCTGTGGCTGTGAGAAAGTGAAAGAAAAACAAACAAACAAACAAAAAGCATCGGCATTTTCTTGCCTCTTCTGTTGATTTAGACACAATCCCCCCTGGTTATTACAATTTCACAGGGGATGAAGGAAGACCAATGCTGCTTTAAGGCTTTTAGTGAACATCTGAAGTGCCCACAAGTATGTTCTTTTCACTGCTGTTTCTTTTTCACAGATAACACTGGTTTCATTTTGACCAAACTTACACTAGGACAGAGTCAAGTATGCTTAAAGAAGGACAGGAAAAAGAGAGAGAGAGAGAGAGAGAGAGAGGAGAAAAAGAGGGAGGGACAAGCATCTTGTGACAATCTGTTAAGAAGGTATAAGATAAGAGGAATGAAATCTTTCTGATCCTTGTAAGACTGTCCTCCATGTTTAATGCTGACTTTACTGTTTACCTAAAACCCTGTGAAAAGCAGGGTTGACAAATTTTGATGTGTGGTGGATTTCCAGCAGTCATCACAGGCTTCTACTGAAAGTCCTGAAAAGATCTTTGCAGTAGTCCAAGCTACACCAAACATTAACACACATTTGTGGTAAACGTTTCTGTATAAAGTTACCTGCCACACATGCACACACAAAGAACATTCCATATCATTAGTCAACAGAGCATATCCTGGTCATTCGTAATACACTTCCTGCCATATAAGAGTTAAGTGTAAAAAAATGATATAGTCCATTTTGTCCTGCACACACATTTACTATTTCACTTCATTAAAGAAGAAAATTTTTAAAGGTTTAAATGCCTATTTAGCATTTTAGTGTCCAACAAACATATAAATAATGATCAATGTTTTAAACTTGAAATATAGTGAAGTTTTCAGAAAAAAAAATGTTACCATTGGATGGTACTATACAGAGAAAAATTAACATTATTAACACTTTTTTATCCATTTGTGGACACTAAAATAGCTCAGGAAAGTGAAAATGTCCTAGACATACATGAATCACATGACCATTTAAATGTGCAAATGTAAGAAGATTCAATGTGTTTACATCAAATGACATATTTTTATTGATTTATTGCAGATTCAGTGCATATGAGCCAAATTGTTGAGTGTATAAGAGCTATATTGTGTATTTTATTAAATTAATATATAGTTGTGTTGCAAAAATATTTGGGCTTATATTGTAAATGGCAAGTGTTGCCTCGGTAGCTGTCGAACTCTATGAGTTTTGTTTTTTCCTGCTTCCTTTTCCCCATGGAGTGTGGGAAGCAGTGCCTCAGAGCAAAGTCTCTTGTTTAATGTATGGTCTAGCAAGTACTACAGTACATAATCTGTTCAAAATGTGTTTGAGTGAGCTGATGGAGCTAACCGAAAAGGTCAAGAAATACATCCATCAGTCATGGTTATGTGCAAGTCCTTGTAAATGCTTCTTATTGAAAATCCATGTTTAATAACAAAAATTCCACTTGAACCAATACCTGGAACTTCCTTGGGTTCTTTCTCCCCTCACAACAATACACTTAGCTTCTGTTTGTATAGATATAATGCCCGTGATTGATCGCTCCACATAATTTAAGGACTTCAAGACTCACGCTGCCATTCTGTCTCCAAAGCATGAGAGTGCTTTTGTGCATGTCTAGGTACCAGCACTGTCTATGCCTATGATTTCTTCCTATGTGCAATCTTACTTAAGATTATGAGCTTTTTTTTTTTAAATATTCTTTCTGCTTTGAAGAGCTCATTTGCTCTCTTCATTGGAAAAGCTTAAGAGTGATCAATTCTTCTCTCTATTTCTTTCTATTTTCTGCTGTGGGTTTTGGCAAATATCAAAGTTACTTCCAGATTATAAGGGGAAACTCTCCAATTTCAAATGGGCAAAACATAAAAAACTCATTCAGAAGAATCAGGAAATGAGAAAGTGTTTTGACTTTTTTTTAATTTTTAAAAAAATATTTGGCTTTTTTCAATTTCATGACATAGAATAAGTACCAAGACTATACCTTGAAAAGTGTTGTAGAGTTAGATGAAAATTGTTTGTGCACTGGAACAGAGAAATACATTATTTGTAAGAATGGTAGAGAACTCCGTGCCTTCCTTTCTGGTCACCAAGCCAGTGTAGAAACAACATAAATATACTGAAGTCCTTATATTTAAAAAAATGATGTGAATTTAGTTTTTCAATTTCAGACATCACAAAGTTCTATTTAAGCTATTTCAATCAATTTCAGATGTGATTTTGGACTGTACCTCATTGAAAAACTGTTTTTAGAGGGAAGAGTGATCAAATCAAATCAGCCTTACAATCTTACAAAGAATTGTCTTTGGTTCCTGGTAATAGCTTTTCCAAAGCACTGCTATTGGTTTTTATTATTCTTAAATATTTAAATTAGGAGGAAAAAACAAACAAACAAGGGATCTTGTACATGTTGAACCTAGCTGCTCTCTGTATTTTGGACAATTTATGTATCTGAAATGTGTTGTCTCTGTTATACAATATTATTTTGCCAGGAGACTACAGGTTGATTTAGCTTGATAGCTGAAATTTGATGGAGAAGTGACTCTGCTGTTTAATTCTACCAAGCATTGTCTCTCTTTTACTAGACACAGAGATCTACACAGAAAAAAAAAATCAAAGGTGGTGTTTACATGAAATCAACTGAGTGAAGAGGGTTCATTTTTCTCAACACTCCTAATCCTGAATAACCGGCTACATCATTCATTATATGTGTCTGAATATGTTAAAAACAAATGAACCGTGAAACATGAGATTTTAAGAATTGGTTGTGCCAATGTAAGAGGAATTTACCTTTAGGCTCTCTGTCACTAGTGATTTACTAGCTTTAGGTGTTTAACACATTATATGTATTTAGTAGTGATTATTTATTTACTTGACTGAGGTAATTCAGCACCCTGGACTCTGAGCTTTCTAGTTGAGTTGAGGGAATCTTGCTTTTATTCATTTGGCCAGCAGCTACCTTTGTCATAGACCTCTGGTGCTTTGCTTCCCACGAAGCCATCTGAGATTGCCAACTTCACATTTTTGGAACAGCCTGCCTATATCAGCAGGCAATGCATGATCAACCAGTGGAATTTGAAGGGGCCTCACATCATTTATAAAATAGGGAAAAATTACATCCTCAAATTCACACACAACACACACACACACACACACACACACACACACACACACATCCATCCATCCATACAACTTCTATCATTAACTCACTTCTCAGAAGTAAAGCCGAATAAATGACACTTGGTGGAAATATCTGAAAGATAATATTCCAGCGGTTGTTTACTAATAATAAGATTGCATACAATACAGGTAGAGAGAAGGAGAATCAGTGTTATTTGGGTCTTTCCCAAGGTAAATGCTAAAGGGGAATAGTCAAGGATTTCAAAGAATTCTTCCATAGCCTTGCTTTAGTGGCTTCAGTGAACCTTACTGTAGATAGTCTGTTAAGGTTGACTCACCACACCATAAATTAACTGGATTCATGGTCAGAAAATTGACTTTATCTTGATACCCCCAATTAGCAGAGACCTTTTTTAACTATGATGTGCCATTAGAGCCTGTAGATGGTGCCCATTTAGAAATGTGGCCATAAAAAAATCATGTGATGACTAGTAATGGAGCAGGATGCTTTATTAAAACCAGCTTTAAAACTGAATGTTGCTTAATGGAGTAGAAGTTGCTGAGGTCAACAAGTAGTCTGAGGTCTGGCGTAATATACATGCACTCATTATTGTCTAATTACATTCTTTTTGACAACAGACAGCATTTATCAGAGCATTAATTCAGATGAGAGTTTTGGCTATCGAGATTTGTTGATTTGAAACATAATTGAATGAGACCTGATTGAAGTCTTGATTCCCCTGGCCCCATTCTTCCACAGGTTGGCAATTCCCATTTATCAGCTTCATCATCCCCATAAAGTTCTGAGCTGCACCAAGCGATTGGTGAACAAGGACAACAAAAGCAGCATACATTGTATGGATTATCTCAACGCTATTGTCTAATGGCTGTGTTTAATGTGACCTATCTGGAAAATGAGGACTACGAATAAAAAGCAATTACTAATAGTTGTGTTGCCTCCCCTTGCATTCATTAACACTGGAAGCAATGTGTAAAACACTGCATACCACAGGGAGCTTGGTGGTAATTACTTTGGAAAAGCAACTTGTGGCAATGCAACTGTTATGGCTAGTTCTCTGCTCATCCAAAAAAGGAAGGAAAAAAAAAGGCAAGACTATGAAGCTTCCTATTTTATTGATTAATGGTGTATCAATGTTTCCTCAACTTGATGGATTGGCATCAACAGACATAGGGAATCATGCAGTGACTATGGGACCAAAGACATAAAATACTACTGTAAATTCCATGATAACCCAATCCATAATGAAAAACCAAACTATTTTCTAATCATATTTAACCTGAGTATTCAAATTATGAATGACAACATTTTACTTTTAAGGTAAGGATATAAAAGTGATGCTTCACTGTTCAAACCAAGCCAAAAGTAACTGATGTGGTTAAGAAAGAAATGGATAGTTTTAGACATTGATTTTTGGGGTGAAAAACAGCTAAGGTTTCTTAGGCATAAAGTACTTAACATCTGACTATGACTCCTCTAATCTGTTGGTAAAATTGCAAAAAAAAAGGAAGGGGATATTTTAAAAATAAAACATTTTCAAAGCCATAATCAGACCATTATGGCTAAAGCATCATTAATACCAAAAATGTTTTTATTTTCATAATAGGTCTACATTTCATAATAGATCTACAGCATATCAGGTAAGACTTTGATTTCATCGAACAGGAAAAGTCAGTATTCACTTAGTTCATCTGAACTATTGTACTTAGAGGTTTTAGAGTTGGAAACATATTTCAGGATTATGTATCTAAATCCTCTGACTTTATAATTGATAAAAATGACATGTAGAGAGGTAAAGTGATATCCAAGGTAAATAATGTGAAACTAGAAAAAAATAGATATTTCTGATTCCCCAGATCAATATATTGTTCCTTAAGTATACTGACTTCCTCAGTTTCTATTTCTTGGTTTCTTTCTTAGTTTTTATTTCTTTCTTCCTTTCTATTTTTATCTTTCTCTCTCTCTCTACACACACACACACACACACACACACACACATGACATTCTCCTGGAACTTGTGGTACATAAGTAAACCTCTCCCTCAATTCTACTACAAAAGCAGCAGCAACATTAAAATGAACAATAATGATCATTCGGAGGAAATGTATCTTTCAGAAAAATGTTCTGTTGTTGTCCGAACCTTGTATTTTAGTACTTATTTCATAGAAATAAGAATCTGATAACCAAGGAGATCCTTTTGGTTCAGTCGTGCCAGAATATTCCTTATTGCTTATGACATTTATTTTGGTATCTTGGCACTAACCTCGAGTATAAAAGAAATTATTTAGCTAGATTCTGTATATAAAGAAAGCCCCCCTTTTGGACAATCTAGCCACTGACTTTATGTATAGATGGAGCTTTTAATTAAACCAACTTGTGAATGGTTCTTTGCACATCAAAACCATCCAGTAGAGAGCCCACTGTTATGTAGTTGGCAGCCAATTATCTAGAGGTTGCTAGATCTTTACTCACTCAGAAATCCTAGAGAGACATTCACAGGACTACTATCCCAGCTTTATTCCCTGTCAACGAAATATGAAAGCCACCTAAAGCATATATTCTCAGTTATAAGCACCCAAAGGCTGAATTTCCTTGACAATAACATAGAATAGTTCTTTGTAGGAAATGTGCAGCCTGAATTCTTAAAGGTCAGGGATGGTATCAGCAGGGCACATAGAAATAGATCAGAAAGTTAATGAACCATCTTTAAACCTTTTAAGACATACTTTCCAGGATGCTAGTAGCAGACTTCACAGAAGGAAAAATATTACCTTCTGTTCATTTTTTATGCCTACTAATAATTCCAAGCAATACTAATTTTATATTTAGTGATTAATTTCTGGCCTGTCCAGGATTGGAAAACATGGTATCCTAGTCTTTAAATTTCAGAGTGAATTTTCAATTTTCACAGCAAAATTAAAAAGAATAGTGTTTTCTTAAGAAAAAATTAATTAGAGATTATTTTAGATAAATATCTCTAAGTTTCCACTAATAATTAGTGTTATATTATCATCTAATTTCTCAAAATAAATTTTGTTCAACAAATCAAAGCAAATAGAAAATTGATACTAGAATTATATAGCATTCATTTCCCAAATAAGAGGTGCTGACAAAATAAAGGTCTATTTTTGCATGCTTATTTTTATTTTTCACAAATATTACTTCATGATTATTAAAAATTTAGATATTTTTTACAGGAACAAACAATATTTTAATATTCAAAATATAAATATTATGGTTTCTCTTGAATTTTTATTTGATAGGAGAAAACTACCAATTTTCTAGGCATTTTAGCTTAATTTATATTCCTATTACTTATGAAAACAGAATCTGTTCCTAGTAATGTTTACATGAAGAAAAAAATATATGGTTTCTTTCAACCTGTCATGTAATTTTGGTACAGAAAGTAAGAAAAATCTTAAAAGAGGATTTCACATCCATGCACATATATATTCATACATACACATGAGAGCAACAGAATCAAAGGCATGATCAATCTGACTAAGTTTGAACTGAATGTAACTAAAATATTTAGTCAATTGTATATCAGCTTCTCTCTAGCCAGAAGTACTAGACTTTTTTTTCTTTCTTTTCATGACACACTAAGAAAATAATCAATATTTTTCCTTTGGTTTCAAATGTCCCTACAAACAATAGACTAAACTTTATTCTAAAACAAGTTATAATTCACTCAGGATTACTAAATAAATCCACAAGAAAGAGAAAAGTATAATTTAATGATCCATCACTGATGACAATTACTTTTACAGCATAGAAAAGCAAGTCCTACAGTAATGAGAGACAATACATATTGATTGATTTATCTAGTTCCACTGCTTGCTAAATTTCTCAGTATCCTTTTGGGTAGATTTTTGAATCTTATTTTCTAACCCATTCTCCATTTTGCAACTACTGCTGAAAGATTGATTCATTTCTTTGAAAATATCTTTTTTATGATAGTATTAATTGATTTTAAAACATATTCTGCATACTACCTCCTATACAACTTCTCTTTTCCTTTCATCTTTTCTAATTTGGGCAATTCATTTTCAATTTCAGTAAGAGTCACATGTGAGCATTGTTGACTATTAGCCTACTTTGAAGGAAAAAAAAAAACCCTCGTGTCCAAACAAATCTCTAGACCATTTTAGGGAGAAAGTAGTTCTTTTGCTATTTAAAGAGTAGAATGAGGTATATTTGTATTTATGGACTTCGATGAAAACTACTAGCTGCAACCCAGCCAAAAAAAAAAAAACAAAAAACCTTGAGTGCTTGAGCTGATGGAGAAAATAGTGAGAGGAATAATGGAACAGTCTCCACCAGTGTATTTGAGTCCCAACTGCATTGTTTGCTAACTGAGCGAACCTGTGTAAATCACTTCAAATTTTTGAACATTATTGACTTGGTGGAGACCCTGAATATTTTTTTCCTAACAGTTTCATAGATTTTTTAATGTGAAAAAATTGTAAAGCATAGAGAATAATATGAATATGATCTATTATTAGGATTATAGAGGCCAGTAAATGAGTCTCAGATAATTTAAGTCGCTTTCCCCAAATCAAACAAACAAAATATGTAAGGAAAGGGAGTTAAACCCAGGCAGGTCTTCCTGCCCCCTGACCATCTTTGTATCCCTGCTTGGAGATACCATGAGAATTCACTCCAGTTTCTTTTTTGGGTGTATTTGGTTCTTGGTTGTGATCTGGGATAATGCCTTATATGAGTTATTTTCTTCCTTTTCCCAGGCTTCAATCTCAGCTATCATATTTCAGGATGATGATCCTTTCTTACTAGATAAAATAAAGTACATGGAATATGGAGATGATTATTCTCATTTTCAACAATCCTCCCTATGTCAGCACTGTAAGAAGGTTAAAGTAGTGCATTAATTCTCTGTGTAAATGAGGAAAATCACTTAATCTCTTTCTTCATCTATAAGATGAAGAGGTTACACTCAATTGGCTCAAAACCCCTTTATACCTAAATTTATGATTCCATTATCCTATGTCCCAGGCATAGGAGTGTACATATATTATGCTTTCTGATCATGAATGGCTCCATATGCGCAGCCTCCACAAATCAACTTGAGCTTGACCTGTATATTCACTTTCCACTGCCTTTGGAGGGGTCATGACACCATTCTTTAAGTTGCTTTCTGAACACACATAAATACATACACACGTGTCCAAATATATGCAGTCACATTCATACATATGTACATACATGTGTGTATATGTATCAAAGGAACTTTCCAACAGGGAGGTATTTCCATCATTGCAAATGTAAACCTGCTCTTTAATCCCTGTCACTGGAAGGAGAGACTCAATAAACAACTATGAAAGTAACTGTAAAAGAAGTTTCTGAAAGAGAATTGTCGATAGAGTCCTGTCCACGAGAAATTATGTGAATCTAGAGGGTTTGCCTTCATTGGCAAATCATTTAGCTTCTCAGAACTTTAATTTCCTCAATTATAAAATATAGATAAGAATACTTGCTTTGGTGATTATTATGATGATCATCTATTGAGTGCCAAAAATAGCTTTTCCTTTCTAAGTGAAATTGGGAGTATGGGGCAGGGTAGAAAGATTAAAAAAAAAAAAACAGTTCAGTCTTTCTTGATAATATACTGTTTTTAACACTGTAGGGACTGGTAAGTAGTTAACATGAAGACTTTATGAGTTTACCCTTGAAGTGACCCTGATTTAAAAATAAGAATAATATCTTAAAAGGCTGACAGGGCTATAGTGACAACGTTAAAAGCCTGCATGTTGGCAGCCTAACATATATATTAATCACCATTCCCAGTCCACATTAAGGGTTTTATATGGCATAGGATACCCCAAAATATACTAACTGGGTGAAAATGGAAGTTATTATAAATAGTAATTAATCCTGTGTCTTGCCAGCAGACCAGGAGTGCTTTTCTCAGCACTTCATGTCTTTAAAGTCTGCATCCTGGAATTCATACTAGATTTGGTGGTACGCATCACAAGTTCTCTGGTTGCTTTTCCATTGATGACTCACATTT
Source organism: Monodelphis domestica (assembly GCF_027887165.1). NCBI lineage: Eukaryota > Metazoa > Chordata > Mammalia > Didelphimorphia > Didelphidae > Monodelphis > Monodelphis domestica. The sequence continues at coordinate 106,237,401 of NC_077234.1, forward strand.
TTGCCTGCACTTGTGAACATGTGCCCAAACTTGTTCAATTTTATTTGTGCTGTAATCTTCCTATTGAAAACAAAAACACAACAACAATATAATTGCTGTCTTTCTACTATTGTTCAATCTAATTTACTTCTTAAACAGCCACTTTGCATAGTGAAATTTAAATTTTATTTCCCAAAGAATGTTATGAGTCCACCTGCCATCCTTTGTCAGTATGGTAGAATAGAGGAGATCAGAGAAGCAGCAGCTAAATCAAAAAGAGAAGTAAGACACACTTTTTTTCCCCCAGGCTCTACCTGTATTAACTTTGTTACTCATCAGTGAAATCTAATAAGTGACCTATGACTGGGCAAAAAGACAAAATTTTCATTCCAATGTTGTCGTTTTTAAGTGGTGTTTCATTTTTACGTTGCCAAAATTCAGTACCATACATTTTCTCAAGTGATGCTGAGGTACTCCATCATGGGGTGAAATATGAACGACAAATGATGAGATACGGCTTATCACATTTAAACAAAACATCAACTGAATAACAATTTTCTTGGTTCAGACCTGATCTGAACTTGTAGATAACAATAACCCAAAACAAGGTGCTGCTCTCTGTCCACAGGAAGTGATCAAAACATGGAAAACATTTTTTGTTTTGTTTTGTTTTGTTTCATTTTAACTGAGTCATATATGTATTTTGCTTCAAGGTTCAAATCGTGGGGTAGCAGCTGTCATTTTAAAGGTGACTCATTACAGTCATTTAGAGAGTCCCCTAACAGATGGATAGGTCTTTGTTTCCGAGGGAACACTGTCAGGTTATGATTTTCAACAGCTTTTAATCATTTTAACAAAACTTTTACACATCTGTCAATTACCCTAGTCATAAATGCTAATAATATAGCAATCTAAGGATGACAGAAAGCTGTTTTTAAAAAATTCATAACATTTACTTTTTTAATGAATGAATGAAAAGCATAGAATAAACATATTTAAAAGTGAGTCTCCCTGCTTACAGAATCAACAACTTGAACCATTTAGGATATATTTTACTTTAAATTATAGTTTATTTATTATTCTTGTAAGATTACCTAGGTGGCAGAGTGAATAGATTGCTGGGTTTGGGATTAGGAAGACTTTTCTCCCTGAGTTAAAATCTGATCTCAGACACTTGGTAGCTTTTTGACCTTCACAAGTCATTTAATCATGCTTGCCTCAGTTTCCTCATATGTAAAATAAGTTAGAAAAGGAAATGTCAAGCCATTCCAGAATCTTTGCTAATAAAACTCCAAATATGGTCTTGAAGCATTAGACATGACATAATATACACCATATTCTTGGGCGCATAATAAATAAGAACACAGAAACCATAAATAAGGAGAGTATAAAGGCTTCTACCCCAACACAAACCTGTAAGATAGCTATTCTCCAAGGTAGATCAGACCTTTAGAAATAAAAGGACCTCATGACCACCTACTTCAACCCCTCTCATTTATCAGATGAAGACCATGAGGTCTTCAGAGGTTGAGTTCCTTGAGAAAAGCAAGAGTCCTCTGAGTTTAGAGGAGTCCAGTGCTTCTCAAGGTAACTAGTTGCCTCTCCTATGTCCCATATAACATTAAGATAAGTATAAGTGGAGGTTATTTCAGTATTAGAGAGATTATTTCAAGGTTTTAATTGGGAAATATATCTTAAGTGAATTAAAAAAACCAAACTAAAGCAGTTACACAAATACATGTATCCACATTTCCCTGAACATATATGGTTAAAGTTCCATTTGAAGATGCTTATTAGAATAAACTTAGTCATCTACCTCAATATCTGATTTTCTTGGTGTTACTGGATCATCCAGGTCTTTCTTGTCAATACTCACTACGTTGTTGCAGTGTCTCACCACCATTTTCCTAAGAACCTCCAAGAACTTTGCCTCGTTCGCCACTACTTCGTAGGAATTCTACACTCTCTGGTCAAATGCTCTTCACTGAAGTTAAACAAGTGGCAGCTGGCACCATACAGCTCTGTTATAATGAAAACATGAGGTGGCTGCCATTACACAGTCCTGCTCTAATGAGAACAGTAGGAGGCTAGCATTACAATGGTCTAATGAAAACAGGAAATGGCTGGCATTAAATTGGTATAATAAAAGCAGGGGGTGGCTGGCATTACACTGGTACAATGAATAAATGAAGAGATGCCTGTCCCTACCAATCTCATCTACATTATATATGACCTCAGAGCACACAATATAACCTTTGTCCACTCAAAGTCATGCTAGTGACCACTTCAAAAATCTGGTCTGGGTTGTATTTTGGAAGAGCATTATGATTTTAATTGTGTTTACTTCAGAAAAAATGTGACAGAACTAGCAAATAAATGTGACTATACTAGCAAAAAAAAAAACCACCCCAAAACAAAAACAAAAAACAAAACTTACACTGAACACTTCCTATCTTCAAGAAAAGCAGGAAAATTCATGACATCAGCCCTGATGGAAGGTGAAGGTTAAAGATGCTTAGCTAGGAACAAAATCCAATATGTTTCTCCTTTGCTCTCCTGCCTTCTTGACCCACTCTTTTCAGCTAAATATCCAGAGGTGACAAACTACTTAAGAGTATTTCACAAAAAGAACAGAAAAAGAATAGAATGGGGGAGGAAAAATAAATGCTGAGGAGGAAAAATAAAAAAGAATTTAAGAACAAAATCAATCATTCAACTAATGGGCTTTCTTGTCTGAACAAAAAGGTCAGGATTTCTTGTGCCTTGTTTTTCGCGTTAGCTTCCTTCGTTGAGCATTTTTGTTGTGGTTGTTTTTAATTATTACTACAGCAGGGGTCTTGTGTGTGGCTCCCAGACTATAAATATACAAGAGTTGTCTGTTTTATTGTGACTTTTACGGCCATCTGAATCTGATTCATTCTTGTCTCCCTAATCTGGGGTGGATTCACAGGCAAGTTCATAGAGTTCAAGGCCAGTACATTGAGACAGTTCATCAATCTGCTCTGTTTCCCTGTTGCTCTAACCCCTATTTTTCATTTGGAATATCACCCATATTAAACAAAAAAAAATTGGCTAGCTTCTCTCTAAACTAGTATATAAGAATGAAGGAAAAAAAGCATACATCGATTTCCCACCCCCCAAACAAGGCTGTGTATGCTGCCTAGTTCCATTTGAAAATGTTTTGCTTCCAACAAGCTTACACATACTCCCAAAAGCCTTTTCTTGTCTTCCCAGAAGATTCTAGGGGGGAAAAATATTCCAGTCAGGTACCACTAAGTAAAACAGCATTATGATGCAAATGAGGCACCCATACAAATCATCCAATGAAACTTTCTCATCCATTGTGTGGATACTGACACTCAATTCTCTCTAGTCTACAGTTTACATGTTGTTTTATAACTCTTCAGAATTAGCTTAAAGAACCAATACTTGAGATTTTATGAAAGGCTTTTTATGTCTAACACATCTTGGAGGAAGCAAAGAAAACTGGAGTATAATCATTTTCATACATTCTACATTTTGAGTTTCCACTGAAGAATGGGACAAAATCTTTCCCTATATTTTGTTATTAGAAACTCCCTTCTATATTTTGTATGAAATTTTAGTACAAATGGGACAAAAGGGGGTGGACAAATCAGGAAATTATCTGTTCCCTCCCTATTCCCCAATTCCTTCCTTCTTATACTCTCTCTCTTTCTCTCTCCCTCTCTCTCTCTCTCTCTCTCTCTCTCTCTCTCTCTCTCTCTCTCTCTCTCTCTCTCTCTCTCTCTCTCTCTCTCTCTCTCTCTCTCCAATATTGCTTTGAATTTCCAGTATTCAAACAGAATCTCTGATGACCACTACCTTAATAAGTATATTATATAAAACTGTCATTGAGTTTTGCATATAGAAGCACAAATATGGCTTAATTGAGACCAAGCAATATGTGCCACGAATTCAGAATTAGAAGCTGGCCTTGGGCCACCAATCCTGGCATCCCAGAAAGTGATTCCATCTTTTGCCAAGTTTTGCTAGGCCTGAAGCAACTAAATCAGAATCGCAATGTTAAGGCCCCTTCAAGAGAATAAAATCTCTTTGAGTTCTTTGGGCTGAGTAATGTGAAAGTGAAAGACTGCATTTCATGTAGAATATAGAGACACACAAGGCAGAAGATTTTGGATCAAAGAAATACCAACAGCCTCAGTGGTGTCCAATTAGAGTATAATATGAATTGCTTCCTAGTCAGCCCTTCCCTTCCATCAAGGTTGTTTATTCTTTCCAAATACAGTGGGCACAATGCATGCTGCCCATGTTGCCAGCCTCTGCTAAGATATGTGGTAGCTTATGAATATTGTATACCATAAATTTGTTTGACAGGTCTCATCACTTTGTAAGCAATATTTTTCATTAGCCAACTTTGCAGGCAAATGGCATTTTGCCCTATTTCCAAACTAACAAATTCTGTCAGGGTTGGCATATTTATTACATTATTAAATACATCAGTCAATACCACCTGGTGTAATTGAGTCTTGTTATGTGATTCAGATAGTTGTTAAAACTATGGATTTTTCAAAGTCAAGTCAACAACCAGAAAAGAATATTGTTTTAATGCAAAATAAGTATTGTGACAGCAACTATTTCTGATTTAAGATAATGAATTGACCTTTCCTCAGATTCTGCTCAAAATCATTTATAACTGTGTTGTGTTGAAAGTTGTGCATTAAGCATCTGATTATTCTTGATTTTACTTTTGTGCAAAATCCAGTACCTGCAATTACAAGATCACAAATGAATGAGGTGGTGAGGATGAGAATCATCGAAAAGTGGATGTACATGTGTTCAGAATGTGTATGTGTTGTATAGGCTGAACTGGAGAAGGATGCAGAGGATGATTTTTTACTTAATGGCAATGTTATAGAAAAAGAAAGAGGTAAAATGTTTTTGAAATAAATTTTTGAAGTGATAACAGTGTAAGGAAAGCCTATGATGAGGAAAAATGCAGTTCCCCTTCTTGAAAATTTTACTAAGATCTTTACTAAGCATTGATTTCTCAAGGCCTACATTAATTAAGCAAATATGAGTAAGCTAAATTTGAAAGATAACAAATAAAAACAGAATTGCAAATTCACTCAGAAACTGAAAGAAAAATAAGGAAACTCATGATTGCAAGGTCTTTTACTCCATGTCTCCATCCTATTCCACCCCATTAAAAAAAAAAAAAAAGCTGAAGGGACCTCTGAGTTAACATGGCTACAGTCTAGATGCAGGACTCTTCCTCTCCTCTTCCCCTACTGATATAAACTACCTCAGAAGCCCAAAAATACCAAATGCACATGAACACAGAGGCTCTACAGTAGGGTGCAGCATTGAAGGTGCCTGGGATTTGGGAGTGAAATAGCTTCCACCAAACCGTGAGCTGGTCAACCCTCCCCCACCTCACCTATGGAGCGAGAGTCAGAGTCAGAGCCAGGGCTCTAGAATCAGTGAGTGAGCCAAGGGCACCTCTAAAGTGAGCGATGGACACCTGTAGGTCCTTAGCAGCTGACTAAGATCACCAAAGACCTACCCTTGAGAGCAGCAAGACCTGAGACCCCAGCAGGCTGTAGAGTGCAGACCTTGGGCACTTGCACTGAGATAGTGCAGAAAAGGACAGTAAACAGTAGAAGCTGCAGAGTCTTGAGAGGTGGCCTTGGGCAAAATCCTCTCTCCTTAGCTCCATACATAGATAGCCTGCCCTCCTCACTCAGAGTTCTGACTAGAAAAGGAAGGAAAAACCACCATAGTAATGGCAAATGAAGCCCAGGCAAAACAACTTCCCAACACCAAGAAAAACAAGAAGATGACATTGACCCTGGATAATTTTTATGGAGGAAAAATCCAGACTATAGAGGAATACAAATAAATGCTACAAAAGCTTCCAAAAAAATTTAAATTGGCCACAAGCTCTTGAAGAATTTAAATTGGAGATTATCAAAAAGATGGAAGGGTTTTGTCAAGAAAAGTGGGAAATAGTCCAAAAAGAAGATAACAGTTTAAAGGACAGGAACTCCCAATTGAAGAAACAGTTGGAAGCCAAATAAAGCATGATAGATCAAACCAAAAAGAGGAAAATCAAAAGATTATGTTAGAAAACCAGTCCTAAAAGACTAGAATTAGGCAATTGGAAGCCAATGACCTTGCAAAACAGTAAGAATTAATAAAGCAAAGTCAAATCACTGACAAAATAGAAGAAAACATAAAATATCTCACTTACAAGATGATATATCAGGAAAACAGATCACAAAGAGACAATTTGAGAATCATTGGTCTACCAGAAACCCCAGAAATGAACAGAAATCTTGACATCATACTACAAGAAATTATCCAAAAAAATTTCCCTGATATTCTTGAACAAGGAGGCAAAATAGACATTGAAAGAGTTCATAGAACACCCTCTATACTAAATTTTCAAAAGACAACCCCCAGGAAGGTAATTGCCAAATTCAAGAGCTTCCAAGCTAAGGAGAAAATTTTACAAGATGCCAAAAAGAGACAATTCAGATATCAAGGAGCACCAATAAGGATTACATAAGATCTGGCCATTTCGACACTAAAGGACCTCAAGGCTTGGAATATGATATTCAGAAAGGCAAGAGAATTGGGTCTTAAACCAAGGATCACTTACCCATCAAAACTAAATATATATTTCCAGGGGAAATATGGGCATTCAACAAAATGGAAGATTTCCCAGTATTTGTAAAGAAAAGACCAGAACTTAGTGTAAAGTTTGATATCCAAAAACAAACAAAAAAAATCAAGAGAAACATGAAAAGGTAAATAACAAAGAGAAGGGAAAGGGAAAAATGTTTTTTATTCAAATGTTCTTCTTTAAGGGCTTCAATGAGATCAAATTATTTATATTAATATATGGAAAATGTTATTTGTAAGTCTCAAAAATTATATTCACTATTATAGTAATTAGAAAAATCATTCACAAGAAGAGCTTGGTATAAGATTACATGCAAAAAAAAAAGGAAAAGGGAAGAGGGAATCAAAGTTGGCACCAAGAGAAACTTGAAGGAATAAGATAAATAGGATAATCTATACCACACAAAGAGGCACATGGGAAGGGGAGGGGAAGAATACTATTATAAGAAGGAGAAAAAGAGAGTGCTAAGAGGTAATACTTAAACCTAACTCTCAGTGAAATCATTTCTGAAAGGGAAGAGCCTCTAGATACATTGGGGTATTGAATTCTACCTTAACCTACAAGGAAAGTGAGAAGGTAAAACCAACTGGGGAGTAAGGTGGTTAGTATAAAAAGGGAAGGAAAGAGACGGTGGGGAGAGAACTTAACAGACCCTAAATAAACCAATAAGAGGGGGGGAAAAGGGAGGGGGCTGAAAGAGAAGCATAATAAGCTTAGGACGACTGTTTTATTTATTTATTTATTTATTTATTTATTTATTTATTTATTTATTTTTAATATATTTATTTTATTTCATCAATTTGGAACATATTCTTTGGTTACAAAAATTATATACATTCCCTCCCTCCCCTCCACCCACCCTTCCTGTAGCTGATGCACAATTCCACTGGGTATAACACGTGTCCTTTATCAAAACCTATTTCCATTTTGTTGATGTTTGCACTAGGATGATCATTTAGAGTCTACATCTCCATTCATATCCCCTTTGACCCATGTAATAAAGCAGTTGTTTTACTTTGGTGTTTCTACTCCCATAGTTTTCCTCTGAATGTGGATAGTGTTCTTTATTGTAAATCACTCAAAGTTGTTCAGGATCACTGCATTGCCACTAATGGAGAAGTCCATTATATTCAATTGTACCACAGTATATCAGTCTCTGTGTATAATGTTCTCCTGGCTCCTTTCACTCTGCATCAATTCCTGGAGGCCGTTCCAGTTCACATGGAATTCCTCCAGTTTATTGTTCCTTTTAGCACAATAGTATTCCATCACCAACATATACCACAATTTGTTCAGCCATTCCCCAATTGAAGGGCATTCCCTTATTTTCCAGTTTTTTGCCACGACAAAGAGCTCAGCTATGAATATTCTTGTACAAGTCTTTTTCCTTATTATCTCTTTGGGGTACAAACCCAGCAGTGCTATGACTGGATCAAAGGGCAAAAAGTCTTTTAGCACCCTTTGGCATAGTTCCAAATTGCCCTCCAGAATGGCTGGATCAATTCACAACTCCACCAGCAGTGTTTGAACTTTGCCATATCCCCTCCAGCACTCATTACTTTACTTTGCTGTCTTGTTAGCCAATCTTCTAGATGTGAGGTCATCACTCAGAGTTGTTTTGATTTGCATCTCTCTGATTATAAGAGATTTAGAACAATTTTTCATGTGCTTATCAAGAGTTTTAATTTCTTTAACTGAAAATTGCCTATATCAATTGGAGAGTGGCTTGATTTTTTGTACAACTGATTTAGCTCTTTATAAATCTGAGTAAATAGACCTTTGACAGAGGTTTTTGTTATGAAGATTGTTTCCCAATTTGTTGCTTCCCTTCTAATTTTGGTTGCATTGGTTTTGTCTGTACAAAACCTTTTAAATTTAATGTAATCAAAATTATTTATTTTACATTTTGTGACTTTTTTTCTGACTCTTGTTTGGTCCTAAAATCTTTCCTTTCCCAAAGATCTGACATGTATACTATTCTGCATTCACCTAATTTACTTATAGTTTCCTTCTTTATATTCAGGTCATTAACACATTCTGAGTTTATCTTGGTGTAGGGTGTGATATGTTGATCCAACCCCAATCTCTCCCATACTGCCTTCCAATTTTCTGAGCAGTTTTTGTCAAATAGTGGATTTTGGTCCCCAAACCTGGAATCTTTGGGTTTATCATAGATGGTCTTGCTGAGGTCACTTACCCCAAGCCTATTCCATTCATATTGTTTTGATGACCACTGCTTTATAGTATAATTTGAGATCTGGTACTGCAAGGCACCATTCCTTCACATTTTTTTTCATTATTTCCCTTAATATCCTTGATCTTTTGTAATTCCAAATGAATTTTGTTATGTTTTTTTCTAATTCTGTAAAAAGAAATTTTTGGTAATTCAATGGGTATGATATGACACTAAATAATTAAATACGTTTGGGTAAAATGGTCATTTTTATTATGTTAGCTCATCCTACCCATGAGCAGTTGATGTTTTTCCAATTGTTTAGATCTAGTTTTAACTGTGTGGAAAATGTTGTGTTCATATAGTTCCTGTGTTAGTCTCAGCAGATAGGTTCCTAAGTATTTTATATTGTATTATATATTTTATATTGTCTAGGGTGATTTTAAATGGAATTTCTCTTTCCAATTCTTGCTGCTGAGATGTGGTAGAGATATATAAATATGCTGATGACTTATGTGGGTTTATTTTGTATTCTGCAACTTTGCTAAAGTTGTTGATTATTTCTACTAGCTTTTTTGGTTTATTCTCTAGGATTCTTTAAGTAGACCATCATATCATTCGCAAAGAGTGATAGCTTGGTCTCCTCATTGCCAATTTTAAAACCTTCAATTTCTTTTTCTTATCTAATTGCTACTGCTAGTGTTTCTAGTACAATGTTAAAAAATAGAGGTGATAATGGTCATCTTTGTTTCACTCCTGATCTTATTGGGAAAGCATCTAGTTTATCCCCATTGCAGATAATGTTTGCTGATGGTTTTTGATATATACTGTTTATTATTTTTAGGAAAGATCCTTCTATTCCTATACTTTCTAGTGTTTTCAGTAGGCATGAGTGTTGTATTTTGTCAAAGGCTTTTCCTGTATCTATTGAGATAATCATGTGATTTTTGTTGGCTTGCTTGTTGATATGGTCAATAATGTGGATTATTTCCCTAATATTGAACCATTTTGCTGATATAAATCACACCTGATCATAGTGAATAACTCTCTTTATCACTTCCTGGAGTCTTTTTGCGATTATTCTATTTAAGTTTTTTCCATCTATGTTCATTAAGGAGATTGGTCTATATTTTTCATTCCCTGTTTTTGACCTGCCTGGCTTTGGAATCAGTACCATATTTGTGTCATAAAAGGAATTTGGTAGAACTCCCTCTTTGCTTATTCTGTCAAATAGTTTGTATAATATTGGAATTAGTTGTTCTTTGAATATTTGATAGATTTCACTTGTGAATCCATCAGGTCCTGGGGATTTTTCTTAGGGAGTTCTTTGATGACTTGTCAATTGATATGGGATTATTTAGGAATTCTATTTCTTCTTCTGTTAATCTAGGCAATTTATATTTTTGTAAATATTCATCCATATCACCTAGATTACCATATTTGTTGCCATATAATTTGGCAAAATAGCTTCTAGAAATTTCCTCAATTTCCTCTTCATTAGAGGTGAGGTCTCCCTTTTCATCTATGATACTGTTAATTTGGTTTCCTTCTTTCCTTTTTTTTTAATTAGATTGACCAGTACTTTGTCTATGTTGTATGTTTTTTTTCAATATAACAGTTTCTAGTCTTATTTATTAATTCAATAATTATTTCACTTTTGATTTTATTAATTTCTCCCTTAAGTTTTAGGATCTTGAAATTAGTTTTCATCTGAGGGGGGGTTAATTTTCATCTGAGGGGGTTCATTTTCAAGTTGTTTTTTTACTTCCATGTCCAATTCTTTGACCTTTGCACTCCCTAATTTGTTAATATATGAACTCAAGGATACAAATTTCCTCCTGAGTACTGCTTTGGCTGCATCCCATAGATTTTGAAAGGATATCTCATCATTATCATTTTCTTCAATGAATTTATTGTTTCTATGATTTGTTCTTAAATTTATTTTGTAGAATTATATTATTTAATTTCCAATTAATTTTTGAATTGGCTCTCCATTTACCCTTACTGATTATTATTTTTATTGCATTATAATCTGTAAAGGTTGCATTTATTATTTATTCTTTTCTGCATTTGTTTGCCATGTTTTTATCCCCCATTACTTGGTCAATCTTTGTGAATGTACCATGTACTTCTGAAAAGAAGGTGTATTCCTTTTTGTCCCTATTTATTTTCTCTATATATCTATTAACTCTAATTTTGCTAAGATTTCATTCACATCTCTTACCTGTTTCTTATTCATTTTTTTTTCTTTGACTTATCTAGATTTGATTGTGGTAGGTTCAGGTCTGCCACTAGTATAGTTTTACTATGTATTTGCTCATTCAACCCCACTAATTTCTCCTATAGAAACTTGGATGCTATCCCCTTGGTGCATACATGTTTATTACTAATATTTCCTCATTGTCTGTATTGCCTTTTATCAGGATGTAGTTACCTTCCCTATCCCTTTTAATCATATTTATTTTTACTTTAACTGCATCAGATATCATGATTGCAACTCCTATCTTCTTTCTTTCAGTTGATGCCCAATAGATTTTGCTCCAACCCTTAATCCTAACCTTGTGAGTGTCTACCTGCCTTATGTATGTTTCTTGTAGACAGCATGTGGTAGGATTTTTATTTCTAATCCACTCTGGTATTTGTTTTTGATTTACAGGTGACATCATCTCATTCACATTCAAAGTTATGATTGTCACTGTGTATTCCCCAGTTATATATATATATATATATATATATATATATATACATATATAATCTTCCCTTTCTTTCCCCTTCCTATTTGTTCCCCTGTTCCATTCTAGAAAGTATAAGAATAGAAGGGCCTTTCCTAAAAATAATAAACAGTATATATCTAAAGCCATCAGCAATTGGAATAAACTAGAAACTTTCCCAATAAGATTAGAAGTGAAACAAGGATGTCCATTATCACCTTTATTATTTAACATTGTACTAGAAAAACTAGTCGTAGCAATTAGGGAATAAAAAGTAATTGAAGGTATTAAAACAGGTAATGAGGAGACTAAGCTATCACTCTTTGCAGATCATATGATGGTCTACTTAAATAATCCTAGAGAGTCAACTAAAAAGATAGTGGAAATAATCAACAAGTTTAGCAATGTTGCAGGATGCAAAATAAAACCACATAAGTCATCAGCATTTCTATATTTTCCACACATCTCAGCATCAAGAATTGAAAGAGAAATTCCATTTAAAATCACCATAGACAAAATAAAATACTTAGGAATCTATCTGCCAAGACAAACACAGGAACTATATGAACACACACACACACACACACACACACACACACACACACACAAACAACTAAAGGGGGCAGATAGGTGGATCGAGATGCCAGACCAGAAGATGGAATTTGATGGATTAAATCTGCCCTCAGACACTTCCTAGTTCTGGGCAAGTCACTTAACCCTCATTTTGTAGCCCTTAACACTCTTCTGCCTTAGAACCAACATATACTATTGATTCTAAACAGTAGGTAAGGATTTAAAAACATCTAAGTTCATATAGTATGCTCTTCAGAGCAAGAAAGATATTCCGTTATCTTGTCATTCTCCTAGTATTCTTTCTCAAAAAGATCTAAATAATTCTTATGAGAAATTTCATAAACTTTTCAGTATTACCCAAATCCAGTATTAAAGACTAACCACTAAATTCACAGAATTATGCTAGAGAAATCTTCTTATCCTACCCTCTCATTTTACAAATAAGGAACCTAAGACCCAAGGAAGTTAAATAGAGATGAGGATGAAAAGGGCACCAAATAAAACTGATTGCTATTATAATTATAATAATCAAGTTTGTTTTCAAAAATGAGATAAAAATTCTAATTTCTTTGCATAGAAACTATAATATGGCATTATATATGTGTGTGTGTGTGTATATGTATATAGACATATATATACACCACTGCATTTGGTTCATGCCCTTTTTGTTTTACTAAAATGTTTTTCTTTCTGTATCTTTTATATTCTCCTATCTTTAAAAAAAATCCTTTCTTCACCTGTTCATCGCCAGTAGCTAATATCTTTTATATTCTTTTTTCCATTTTGCTCCTAAACTTCTTGAAAAAATTGTCTAGTCAATACTTCCATATCTTTTTCTATTTTTATCTCTCTATAGTCTCTTTTCTAACTTCTTCTTTCAACTGAAAGTTCACTCTCCAAAGTTTCCAAAGATCCCTAAATTATGAAGACTAATGGCTTTTTCTCATACCTCATCCTTCTAGACCTCTTAAAACATTTGAGAAGGTTAATCATGCTCTTCTTGACACTTTCTTCTCTTTTAATGACACTGCTCTCTCCTGGTTTTCCTCCTACCATTTGACTATTCTTTCTCATTCTTCTTTGCTGGATCTTTACCCAAGATGGGCCTTCTAATGAATGTCCCAGAAGACTGACATAGGTCTTCTTCTCTTCTCCTTTCGTTCTTTTCTCCTTATACTATTTCTCTACATGATCTCATTAGCTTCCATGGATTTAATATTCATCTCTATGAAGACAAGACTCAGATCTATTTATCCAGGCTGAAATTTTCTTCTGATATCCTAACAAGAGGTTCTTGTAGAAATCTTAATTCCAACTTCTTCAAAACTGAAATTACTCCAAAATCCTTTTTTGTCATCCTAACCTCTCATTACTATCAAGGGTTCTATTATTCTCCTAGTCATTCAGTTTGACTAGATGTCATCTTCAACTTCTCACTCAAAGGCACCAGTACTTGGGAGGATCAAAGGGACTTTATGTAGAAGATGGTCTTTGTGACTCTATGACCCAGAGGACAGGAAAGAGTGTATTTCAGGCATGCTGAAGAGCTACTGCAAAGACAGAGAAGAGAGATCCAGTGTCATGGGTGAACAGTATGGGTGAAATCAATTGTGCTGGACCTCAGATTGTGGGAGGATGAACAGCCAATGAGGCTGGAAAGACAGATTGAAGCCAGGTTGTATAGAGCTTCAAACTCAAAACTGAGGAGTGAAAGTCAAATTAGAAGAGTGGTAGAAAGAGGTATAATAAGTTCCCAACCACAAATCCTCCCCAATTATCTAGCAAATGGATCAGACAAAGTGCAGATCAGGCATCTAAGAAGAAAAAAATATACTTCATGTCATATTTTCATTCTAGGAAAGCAGAGGGATATAGACAAATCTCCTGACCCAGAGAATGGAGATCTGGTCAGCAGTTCATTACATGGAACATTCTACAAACTGAAAGAAGAAAGAAGCTATACCTCAGGGAAATAAGGGGGCCCAGATTTAGAGAGAGGACATGACCTTGGGCAGGAAGGAACAGTATATGCCAAATGACAGTTCTGCTATTTACTACTGAATTTCAGGCCACAGATCCTGCACAGAATGAAAAGAGGACCTATTTCTAGCCATGCAGAGATCCTTCATACATTTCAGAATGAATAGAGACATAGGTCTCCAGCTTTGATGAACTTTTTTAAGTTTTCAGAGATTAGATTCAATTTGTCTGTGACACTTCCCCCACACCCATTACTGGAGAGAGCTGAGGAAGTCCTTACTTTGGGCACCTGGACAGAGGGGTGGGGCATGCAAAAAAATGTTCCCTGGGAAAGAGGGGAAACTGAGCAACTTCTAGAGTGCCAGCTCTGCACTTGTTCCACATCTTTGTCAATGCTGCCCTAGGCTACATACTGCACAAGCTTCAAGTTCAGAAACAAATGGTATCTATATGTCTCTGATCCAAGGAGCACAAAAATAGTCTCATTTCTAGTATCTTACCAAGGATGAAGCTAGCAGCAGAAAATAAAGGTAGCAATCTCAGAATAAAGCATTTCAGAATCTTGTACTTCCTTTACTCTGGACTTGAAGAGTTTTTCAGTTGGCTAATTAATAGTGGCTAAGCCCAAGAGCAATATACTGGGATTCCAACAAAATCCAAGTCAAAAGTTGCATTAGGTTGACTCAAAAAGAAGTCAGGAAGTTGTACCAGTGGTCAGATTTTGCCTTGAATCTGACCACATCCCAATCACTGAAATCTTGCAAGTACTCAGTATAAGCTACTTATTAACTCAATAATGCAACACAAGGACCCAGGAGAACATAAGTTCAAATCATATATTTTCTCTAAAAATGTGCAGAGCATAGCCCTAAAATAAAGTCTAAGTTTAAGAAGTAGTCTAAGAATGAACAAATAAAGACAGAAACAAATTCCATCAGGAAAACTATTTGGTGATGGGAATATTTAAAATAGAACTTCAAAATAAAGATTATAAAATATCTATAAGCCAAACCTAAAACAAAAATATAACATGGGCAGTGTTAAAAATTATTTTAAAAATCAAATGAGGGCACCAGAGCAAAGTTGCAAAAAGAAATGAGTTATGAAAGAAAAAAATTAGAAAGAATTAATAGTTGTATGAAATATTTTCCAAGATTGAAACTTCTTTAAAATTAAAACAAAGTAGGAGATAATGATTTCAAAGGTAACAAAAAATGTTAAAGAAAAAAACAGAAAATAAATAGAAGAAAATATGAATTATCTCATAGCAAAAATAGATCAAGAAGAGAAAATTAATGATAATTAAACTACCTGAAAAATATGACAAAAATACCTAGGAATGTTATTTTAGAAAATTTTTAAATTTCCCACGTTTCTTAGAATGAGAGGGCAAAGAGAAAACAGAAAAAAAATCACCAGTCACCTCCTGAAAAATACCACAAAACTGAATACTCCCAGGAATATTATAGTAAAAAAATCCATAGATTCCAGATAAATATGTATGAATATATTTTACATGTGATTTTTATTTCTATCATATATGTGTATGCATATATGTATATAGAGAAAGTAAGAAAGAATTTGAGAATTGAAGAGTCATAATCAAGATTACATATAATTTAGTGACAATCGCAAAAAAAAAAATTGAATATCACATTCCAGAAGACAAAGGCTATAGATATTTTTTGTTCAGTCATGTCCTACTCTTTGTAATTCTTTTCTTATGGAAGATACTAGAGTGGTTTGCCATTGTTTTCTCTAGCTCATTTTATAGATGAGGAAACTGAATTAAATAAGTTCAAGTGACATGTACAGGGTTACATAGCTAGTAAGTGTCTGAATCTTTGAAATCAGGTCTTCTGGACTCCAGGCCTGTAGTTCTATTCACTGCATCACCTGAGTCCCCTAAAACATTCTTGTCAGGAATGGGATTTGAGCCCATGCCTCCAAAGGAAGAACAGAAGATTCTTGGCATAAAATAATTTTGTGCTTAGACCCCTTAGCTATTCTTATAGCTTTTATTCATAGAAGAGAATAAAAAGCTTGTATTTGATAAGATGCTTCAGTGTCTTATTCATCCTACTGTCAGAGATTAAAGAGCCCTTAGTTCATTAATCATATATTTTTATTTTTTGCCTTTAAAATTTAGGTTTTCTCGTGTGCCAAGTCAGTGATGTGTCTTAGTAAGAAAATAAAGGTATTAGATAAAACTTCATGACAGGATGTCTGCAACCACTGTCACTTAATTGACCAGCTGGCTAAAAACATCAAGTCTGTGTATCCCATCATAGATCACAACCTAAAGGTTAAATATAAGCTTGAATCTATTATGCTTCCATACTCTTAGACCCTTAAGGATTTCAAACAGTAAAGGAAACAAATGTCATTTCCAGATTATTTGAAGTTGTGGCTTCCTTCATGATCTCCAACGTGATCCACCAGCCATGAAGTTCATTGTCAGAAGTGATGTTGAGACCTTGCCTATCTTGGCATCTTCTGATAATGATGACAAAAAATCCCAGCAACCTCTCCCTTGGTATTTAGATAGTGGCCAAGATAGAGAGATTTATAGTAGCATATTTTATAACACCCTCACACCACCATCTGACAGTGGAAAGCAAGATTCAGGTTACAAAATGATTTTTAAAAATTTTACTTGCTGTACAATATTTCAATATTAATTTTGCCAAAGATTTCAAGTGTTATAATGTCTAAAAAATAATGGAGTTTTTTATTGAGATGTTAGCACAAAAGTTCATAGAATTCTAGGGAATTACTAGTTAAAAAATGTTTTGCATGTTTCCAATTTTATTTTGTGCACTTCATTTTATGGTTTCTTTTGTGGTTAATAAGTTAGGAAAAGTGGATATTATAATAATTAATGTTTTGTTATAAAGGACTGTATGCAGAAAAGTGTATTTTCATCAACATTTAGAAAAAGTTTGTAGTTTTTGGTAGTCATGGAAAACTATCCTCCTATTTCCCATAGGTTCAACATATCAACATTCAAAGTTTTTACTTTTGAACTGTTTTTTAGGATCCTACAAAAGATGAGGATGGACTATATATTGTTTATAAGAAACATACTTGAAATAAAAAGTTGTGATAGAGTTAATATAAGGAGTGGAACAAAATCAATTCTAATTCAGCTTAAGTAAAAAATGAAGGGATAACAATCATAAATTTTTAAAAGAGATTTAACTAAAAGCATTAGAAAGATATTTTAAAAATATTTTGCTGAAAGACATCATATATAATGAATTAATATATTAAACATAAATGCACCAAATCATATAAATCCAAATATAGAAAGGAAAAGTTAAATGAGTTATAGGGAGAAATAAACAATAAAACTCTACTAGTAGAGGAACCTCAAATTATTCATTTCAGAATTAGATTTTTTTTAAGAAAAGAAAAAAGAAGAGTTGTTGAGTAAAATTTTAGGAAAGGTAGATATCATAAACCTTTGGAGCTGAATGTTTGTATGGGAATAGAAAGGAATATATTGTATATACATATACATCTATGTAAAATATATAGTCTACACATATTATTATAAATGTAGTTTCATATATACTTTTATGTAGGTATATGTATATACATATATATTTATATCTATATATACACAGTACATAAAATGCACACTATAATATTTATAGGGAAATATAGGGGATTGAAGAGCAGGGGATACAGAAGGTTTTTTAATAGGGAATGGAGGAGTTGAAGGGAGAGAGGGAATATGGTTGCCAGTGAGGTAAAAGGAGGAAGATGCCCCCTGCTGAGAGGCTATCTTTGAAAAATGGGGTTCCCAAGAAATAGACCAACTAAGATAGCCTGAGGGGATGTCTTCTTGATTGATGTTGAAGATACCCCAGAGCAGGTAAGCACAGACCCTCCTGAGGGACAAGCCTCCCCCCCAGACCAAGGTCACCCAGCAGGGGTCTAATTAGGACCATCTATGGTTGACTGAGATTCAGTTCCCTCTATGTCCACCTGAAATGATAGTCCTCTTATCTGACTGTGGCTATGTAAGTAAAGATGAATTTTAATAACAAGTTTGGATTAGGGAGGTATCAGGAAAGAGGGAATTGGGATTTCCCTAGATTGGGTTTGAGTCTCTCTCAGCTTTTGAGCTGAGGTCAGGTCTCTCAGGCTGGTAGAGGGTTTCTTTTATTCCTATCTATGATAATCTGTGCTAGTTTTCTTAAGTTCAAAGTCTTTAGCAATAGAAAACGAGAGGAAGAAAAGGTCTGACTTTCATAGCTGGTTGGACCTGTCTCTTCAGGCTGACACCCTTAAAGACCAGCCTTACAGTTCAGACCACTCCCCTTAAATCCTTTTGTTCAATGACATGATCACAGGAATCCAGGTAGAGCACACTGTTGGGAACAGTCTGGAAATAGAGGCACTTCTATCCAGAGACAGGAAGAGAGGCTCCATCCAGTCTGATGGCCAGGAAGAGATAGTGTCAGGAGCCAACTGCCACTCCCAGGTGTCCCTCCCCCACCAACTATCATTCTTGTCAATATCTTCTCTCTAATATTCCAACTGCTGTTTGTTCCACCTGATTGGCAGAAAGTCCAAAACTTGATTCAGTTTTCCTTTCCACAACACTTACAGTAACTGACTATATTTTGTAGCATAAAAGCAGAGAAATCAGAGAAATAGAAATATTAAATTTATATTTTTAAAATTACAATGTAATAAAGGTTATATTCAATAAACACATACTGAAGAAATTATTAAAATAAATTTGAATTTGATTTGCATTTCTCTGATAAATATCTTAATTGTAATGAATGAGTAGATCAATAAACCAATTTTAGAGGCATTCAATATTTTCATTAAAGATAACGGCAATAATGGCAACACTGAGACAATACATCAGATATTATAGGATTTGGAAAAAGTATCTTTAGATTAAAATTCTTATTTCTAAAAAATAATCAATAAAACTCATAAAAAACATACCCAATTTGATATGAAAATAAAGAAGGAAATCAAATTTTGCTATTATCAAAAATAAATGATAAATTCACAACCAGTGAAGAATAAATAGATTATTAGGAAATATTTTGTCCAGTTATAGGTAAATAAAACCAACAATCTAAATGGAATGGATAAATAGTAATAAAACCTAAAATTATCCCATTAACAGAACAGAGAATGCATATATTAAATAACTCAATCTCAGAAAAACAATAGTGACAATTTAACTCCTAAAATGAAAAAAAAATGACAATGGATTTATTAGTTAATTCTATTAAAAATTAAAATGATTTTATTTCAATATTGTATAAACTGTTTTTAAAAACTTGGAAAAGAAGAGTTTATTACCATGTTCTTTCTAAGATACAAAATTATTCTTGATATCCAAACTAGTATGAGTCAAAATAAAGAAAAATATAGATGAATATTTCTAATTAATCCTGACTTTAAAATATTAAATAGTAATAAAGACTATATGGACATGACAAAGATGATACAATATGACTAGGAAGTATAGTTAATAGAAATATAGGAATGTTATATTATTAAAAAAAACTCTAAATATAATCAGCAATATTAATAATAATAGCAAGTACTATATCAACTATGTTAAATGAAGAAAAAGTTTTTGAAAAGATAAATCATCTACTTCTATTTTTTAAAAAATGTCCAAGTAACAAATTCTTTTTAATATATATAATATATAATTAGAACTAAAATATTTTACTGTGATAAACTGTTTGTTTTCATCCTTCATTTTCAAAAAGGATCAATGACGTGCTTTCTTGAGTGATTTGAGAATTGGATTCATGTGAAGCAGAGTTGCACGCAGTAGTTATCTTCATTCTCCATTCAAGAGTCATCACAATCCACTGACATAATAAAAATAAGGATGATTGGTGATCGCCCAGGATGCAGTGGATGACCGTGGCTCTAATCAATCAATCTATCTAATCAATCAGGCTCTCAGTGCTCCACAGGGCCTCCTTAAACAGCCTTCATGGCTATTGGAACAAATTGTTTTCATCTGTCCATTCCACTATGGGAAGTCTTCACATGCTTAAAGCAGATTCCTTCCTCACTCTTTGTTGGGTTTGAAGCCTGTAATTACACTCAATCTAGTTAACTGATTTACTGAAATGATATGTGGCCCTTGCACATGCTTAGATCCACAGGTGAGAAATGAGTGGCAGGTGAACACCAAAGGATGAAACCAGTTCAGACAAAAGGGCTCAGCAAGCTCTTACACCAGAGGCACTAGTTTTTCCTGAATACTCAGTATACCTAGTTGAGCATGATATGAATAATGTCAGCAAAACAGCTCACAAAGTCCAACAAATCACAGAGGTAGGAGAAGAAGATGAAAGTACTGTCACAAAATCCCAGAGAGAATCCAAGATTTAGTAGATAGGTGGACAAGAATTAGAACTGAGAAAGGAAGAACTGAGAAAGGATCATTAGATCAAAAGATCATAAGATTTGGCAACTAAGTAATTATTAGTAACTTTGGAAAGAGTAATTTCATTTCAATTAATTGATGAGGTTAGAAACCATATTGCAAAAGTTTGAAGAGTGAGAAGTGGAGAAAGAGCATGGAGTCAGATATTTCAAGTAAATTTGACTTAGAAAATAAGGAGAGATACAGAATGATAACTTGAGATAAGGTACAGTCTAACAAAATATCTCAATAACTATAAGGTCATATACAGCCTTGTAAACAATTTAATATTAAAGAATACAACTTTGTGATTTAAGTTCTTCCATGTCCTTGAAACAAAAATAGTAGAATAACATAATGGCAGTTTTGATATTACAAATATAGAGGGCCATACTATGGAGTACCACATTCCATGGGCTTATTTAGAGCAATCTTGAGAAGGGAGGTATGGAATAAAGTCATCCAGTAACCCAAAACCTTTCCTTTTATTTTTTTAAACCCTTACCTTACATCTAAGAATCAATACTATGTATTGGTTTTAAGGCAGAAGAATGGTAAGGGCTAGGCAAATGGAGGTAAAATGACTTGCCCAGGGTCATAAGAGCTTGGAAGTATCCAAAGCCAGATTTGAACCTATGACCTTCCATCTTTAGGCCTGGCTCTCAATCTACTGAGTCACTCAGCTACCCCCATAACATGCATTTCCTTTGAAATTACTTTGTACACTGTGTGATATGCTTAATTAGTTTTATCTCCTATGACTTAAAGGCACCCAAAAGCCCAGGAATTCTTAAATTTTTTTTATATTATAATGATGAAACCTATGGAACCCTTCTTAGTATATTATTTCTAAATTAATAAAATTAGATCATGATTACAAATAAAATTGTTTATATTAAAATCCAGTTTAATATATTTCTATTAAAAGTCTATGTGCTTTTTGTGTGAAAGGGAACTCTTTATTTTCTTTGTCTATTTTGAGTTAACACTTGGTTAACACTAATGTAAGTACCCCTACTTAGTACCTCACCAAAATGTGAAGTGTGAATCAGACTTTCTTTTAGTACTCCTACTTAGTATCTCACCAGATACTAAGTAAGAGTGTTGGCAAGTAGTCATTTGCTAAAGTGGGTAATAACTCAATTGGTCAGGAAATTGTGAATCCTTTTGATGAGAGTTTACACCTCCAGAGGATGAGAAGTGGATCCCACAAGACACTGCCCACCCTGGGCAGTGCTAGACAGTTTAAAAGCTGTGATTGGCCCCTGTGAAGAGGGGAAGGAACAAGAAATCACTATAAAATCCATGAATTTCTGGGGTTAGAGGTCAGCTTTAGGAGTCGTCCTCTTTATCTTGAACAGTCTCTTGGAGGGAACTTAGGTGAGTGAATACCTAGATTTAATTTCCTGGATTCTAGAGAGAGTTTAATTCTGGTCAAGGGTTAAAAAGTTGTGCTGGGCTGAGTTGAGTATCAGAGCAACATTTAGTGTGATAAGCTAAATATCTTCTCTACCCTCTTTTTGTATTTCTCAACTTTCACTCTCTCCACCTATTTCATAAATAAAAACTATTAAAAGTCATTTTGACTTGAGCTATAATATTTTAATTTGGCAACCACCATATTATTTATAATTTCATGAATTTTACTCAAATTCTTAATATTAATTCCTTAAAGTTGTAACCAAACAGGATTTATGCCAGGAATATAAGAATGGTTTAATATAAAGGGGAAAAACATATTTACAAAATTGATTATATTTCTATCAAAATAAAAATTATATTATTGTATGAATAGATGGTGAAAACGCCTTTAAGAAATCAGGAAAAGAACTCATTCCTATTAAAAATGGAAATCAGGGGCAGCTGGGTATCTCAGTGGATTGAGAGTCGGGCCTAGAGACTGGAGGTCCTAGGTTCAAATCTGGCCTCAGACACTTCCCAGCTGTGTGACCTTGGACAAGTCACTTAACTCCCATTGCATAGCCCTTACCACTCTTCTGCCTTGAAACCTTGAAATATTGACTCCAAGATGGAAGGTAAGGGTTTTAAAAAATGGAGAAGATTGTTATAAATGAAGTTTTTCTTAACTTATATAACACATATACTAAAATTGGAAAAATACAAAGAAGATTGGCATGGCCCCTGTGCAAGGATGACATACTATTAGTTTAGTAGTTCTCTTAATTTCAATATTATTAAATGCTTTAATTTTTAGGCTTTCCAATTTAGTCTTTAAATGAGTATTTTAAATTTGTTCCTTTTGTATTTTCAATTGTATGCCCAATTCATTGATGTACATTTTTCTCTATTTTATTCATATAAGCATTCAGAGATATAAATTAACCCCTCAATACTGCTTTGGCTGTATCCCATAAATTGTGATGTATACTCTCCTCATTGTCCTCTTTAATGAAATAATTGATTAACAAAAAAGGAAATAAAATACTTAAATAATCTCATCTCAGAAAAAGAATGAATTCCCTAGTCCAAGTGAATTCTGTCAAACATTTAAAGAATAATTAATCCCAATATAATATACTCTATTTGGCAAAACAGGAGAAAGAGTTTTACCAAATTCTTTTTCCAGGAAGACCAAAATCAGTGAAAGAAAATTACAGACCAATTTCCTTTATGAATATCAATGAAAAAAAATTAAATAAAATGCTAGCAAAAAGATTACAGCAATATATTACAAGGATACTTTGACCAGGTGGAATTTAGATCAGGAGTTCAAGACTGGTTTAACATCAGGAAAACTATCAACATATCTGACCACATCAAGAACCAAACTAACAGAAATAATCAGCATTTCTATATGTTATGGGCAAAATCTAGCAGCAAGTATAGAAAGAAATTCCATTTAAAATAACTCAAACAATATAAAATACTTGCGAATCTAGACAAACCTAATAATTATATGAACACAATTACAAAATACCTTTCACACAAATAAGGACAGATCAAAACAATTGGGAAAACATTAATTACTCATGGGTAGGCAGAAGTAACATAATAAAAAATTTGATGATACTACTAACTTAATTTAATTATTCCATGCTCTGCCATACCAAACAAACTACCAAAAAGTATTTTATAGAACTAGAAAAATAATAAAATTCATCTGGAAGAATGAAAGATAAAAAATATCAAAGAAATTAATGAAAATTGTGAAGGATAGTGGGCTAACAGTACTAATTTTCCAATTGTACTTAAAAAGCCGTAATCATCAAAACAATGTGATATTGGCTAAGAAATACAATGTTGGTTCAATGAAATGGATTAGGGGAAAATGAAGTCAACAACCTTGTGTTTGATAAACCCAAAGATTCCAGTTTTAGGGATAAGAAATCACTATTTTAAGAAAATCTGCTGGGAAAATGGGAAAAATGTATGGCAAAAATTAGGTACAGAACAATTTCTCACACCTGATACCAAGATAAGGTCAAAATAGGTATATGGTTTAGAAATAGAGAGAGATTATATAACTAAATTAGGGGAACATGAAATAGTTAACCTGTAAAATATATGGAGAAGGAAAGAATTTATGACCCAACAGGAGATAGAGAGAACATTACAAGATAAAAAATCAATAATTTTGACTCTATTAAATTTAAAAACTTTTTGTA
This sequence comes from Monodelphis domestica, assembly GCF_027887165.1. Taxonomy (NCBI): domain Eukaryota; kingdom Metazoa; phylum Chordata; class Mammalia; order Didelphimorphia; family Didelphidae; genus Monodelphis; species Monodelphis domestica. Next base: position 106,261,537 of record NC_077234.1, read on the forward strand.
CAAATAAAACCAAAACCAATGTAAATAAGGTTAGAGGGAAACAACAAATGAAAAATAATATAACAAATTTCTCTGATAAATGTCTCATTTTTTCTAATACAGAGATAACTAAATCAAACTGATAAGGATACAAGCCATTCCCCAATTGGTCAATGGATATGAATAGGTAATTTTCAGATAAAGAAATAAAAACTATCAATAACCATATGAAAGAAGTGTTAATCTCCTTTGATTAGAGAAATGAAAATTAAAATAACTCTGAGGTACCACTGGACACCTATTATATTGTCCAACATGACAGTAAAGGAAAGTGATAAATGTTTGAGGGAATGTGGCAAAATTGGGACACTAATGTGTTTCTGGTAGAGTTGTAACATGATCCAACCATTTGGGAAACAAATTTGGAACTATGCCCAAAGGTCTATAAAACCATACATCCAGTAATTACACTACTAGGGCTGTGACCCAAAGAGATGAATTAAAAAGCAATAAAAGATTCAAAGAAGGGAAGAATTCATTTGTACAAAAATATTTATAGGTGCTCTTTTTATGATGGCAATGCTTTGAAAATGGGGTGTTGCCCAACTGGAGAATGGTTGAACAAATTGGGGTTATATAATAATGATGAAATACTATTATGTTGTAAGAAATGATGGACAGCATGATTTCAGAAAAATCTAGAAAGATCTACAAGAGCTGATGCAGACTGAAATAAATAGAACCCAGAGAACATTGTACACAGTCACATATTGTAAAATGATCAACTTTGATAGGCTTAGCTACACTCAGCAATACAATGATTCAAGGGAATTATGACAAAGAATTCTATCCACCTCCAGAGAAGGAACTGTTGCAGTAGGAATACAGATGAAAGCATATGAATTTTCACTTTCATTTATTTGGGTATTTATTCTGGGATTCTGGTTTTATATGATTGCCAATATAGAAGTATGTTTTGCATGATAATACACATGTAACCCAGATAAATTGCTTGCCATCTCTGAAAGGGGAAGAACAAAGGGAGGAATGGAGAAAACTTGGATAAAAAATGCAGAAAACTTATGTGGAAATTTGTTATTACATGTAATTGATAAAAATAAATTCCTTTATAATGAAAAAAAAACTATATGAAGCATCTACCTAAAACCATTAAGTATTATTTGTAACAGCTAAACTAGAGGTCTTCCCAATACATGTAAAAAGCTCTAAATCTTTACTGATTAGGGAAATGCAAACAAAAAACAATTCTGATATATCATCTCACACATATCAAATTGGCTAAAAAGACAAAAGGGCAAAATAACAAATTTTGGAGGGGATGTAGAAAAGTAGGGACACATGAACTGTTGTTGAAAGAATGAACTTTTGCAACCATTTTGTAAAACTACTGGAGGTTATACTTAGAGAGCTAGCCCCTAGAAGCAGCAATACCATTGCTGGATCTATTTCCCAAGAATATCAGTGGAAAAGAAAAATTAAAAACAACTCATGTTCCAAAATATGCATAGACAATCTCTTTGTTGTGGCAAAAAACTGGGAATCAATTGAGGAATAGGTAAACAAATTGTAGTTATATGTGATGGAATACTACTGTGTCATAAGGAACAATGAGCAGATTAAAAACAACTTGGAAAGAACAAATGAGATAATGAAGAAGAAAATGAGCTATTTTATGCTTACATATTTAATATTTAAAGAGTAATTCATGAATTTTCACCTTCAGAAAATGAACAAAGAAGTGGAAACATGAAAAAACAAAATCTGTATATACATATTATTTGCCAGATTATGCCTTCTATGGTATGGGTAGGGTAGAAAGAGGCTGAGATACCTGTAAAAATTTTCTATTAATTAAAAAAAAATGTTCATACACTCTAGATTAAGAATCAGCACTGGAGCCACTAGAAATTTTCTATACAATTTAGATTTCAAAAGAAAAATAAAAAGGGATGTTCTTTCCCCTTAAACGCTTGCAAGAATGTCATGCTCACATTTTGTGTTCAGGGGGCAATCAAACTCAATGATTGTGAAAGAGAAAGTAATAACAGCCAACAAATGAGCTAGAATAACCAGAGCAAGATTTTAATTCATATCTTCCCTAATAATTTAAGAGATAAAGAAGAGGCTCTTTTTTTTTAATACGCACTCTGGTATTGATTGTCCTTAGTGATTGTTCTAAGTATATGCCTTTAAAAGAAACAGAAAGAAATTATAATAACATCAAAGGTTGAAGAGATTTCTGTTATCTGGATGGAGGAACTTGATTTAAATTGTGAGAACACTCTTACAGGAAGAACTATAATATAATAATTTAAAACTTGAATGAGAAAAAAATTCAAATTTCTAGTCACATGGGAAGCCACTATAAAGTTTCTGCAAACCTTCAGACATCCCTATTTCTTCAATAAGCTAAAGAAGGCATTCTCTTTTTCATTCAGGTATGCAACCTAGAGTCACCCAAGCAGGCATTTATTATAATGTATTTAACTAAAATTGTCTATATTATTATAGTTATACATAAGTATCATAATTATATTACATCACAATGGATTTTCAATGGTCAGCCATATTCAAACCAAAGTCACTACCTGGTAAACATGAATTGATAGTTCTGTTGCCTGGGTTTAGATGGCAATTATCACTATAGATGTAAGTAAAAATGCCTCTTTTCATCCTAGCTTTCCACTTAAATTTGTCCCAAAATTCCTTGTTTCCTATATTCTTTAAAAACATCTTATGAGAGGACTTCTGAGTAAACAAGGTGGCAGTATAGACACAGGACTCTTCATCTCCTCAAACAGATATAGACTACCTCAAAAGGCAAAAAAAAAAAATTCATATGAACAAAGGGGCTCTTAAGTAGGGGAAAGCATTGAAGGTATGTGGATTTGGGCATTTATGCACCATAAGGAGGTAAAAAGCTTCCACCACAACGCCAGTTGATATACCCTCCCCCACCCACCCCACCTACAAAGTCAGAGTCAGAGCCAGTATGCTCTAGAATCAGTGAGTGAGTGAGGAGCACCTTTAGAGCAGGTGAGGGGCACCTCTAGGTCATGGCAGCTGACTCTGACCACCAAAAAACTACTCCCAAGAGAAGCTAAAACTGAAACCCCAGTAGGCTAAAGAGCCCAGACCATGGGCACTTGCTGGAAGATAGCACAGAGAAAGGCAGAAAATAGCAGTAGGTGCAGAGACTCAAAAGCTGGCCTCAGGCAAAATCCTTGCTCCTTAGCTCCATACACAGAGAGCATGCCCTCCTTGCTCCGATTATTGACTGGAAAGGGAAGGAAAAACCACCATAATAATGGCAAATAGTGCCCAGGAAAAACTTCTCAACACCAAGAAAAACAAGAAGAAGGAGTTGATCCTGGCTAATTTTTATGGAGGAAAAATCCAGGCTATAGAGGAAATAGCAGAGGAATACAAATAAATGCACCAAAACCTTCCAAAAAATGGAAATTGGCCACAAGCACTTGAAAAATTTAAATTGGAGCTTACCAAAAAATAAAAGCCTTCTCGCAAGAAAAGTGGGAAATAGTTCAAAAAGAAAATAACAGTTTAAAGGACAAGAATTCCCAATTAGAGAAACAGCTGGAAGCCATGAAAAGCAGGATAGACCAAACCAAAAAAGGAAAATCAAAAGATTATAGCAGAAAACCAGGCCTTAAAGAGAAGAATTGGGCAATTGGAAAATGATGATCTTGCAAAACAGCAAGAATTAATAGAGCAAAGTCAAAATACTGACAAAATAGAAGAAAAAAAAATATCTCACTGACAAGATGATATATCAGGAAAACAAATCACAAAGAGACAATCTGGGAATCATTGGTCTACCAGAAAACCCAGAAATGAATAGAAATCTTGACATCATACTACAAGAAATTATCCAAAAAATTTTCCCTGATATTCTTCAACAAGGTGACAAAATAGACATTGAAAGAGTTCATAGAAAACCCTCTACACTAAATCCTCAAAAGACAACTCCCAGGAATGTAATTTCCAAATTAAAAAGTTTCCAAACTAAGGAGAAAAGTTTGTATGAAGTCAAAAAGAGACAATTCAGATATCAAGGAGCACCAATAAGGATTACACAAGATCTGGCATTTTCTATACTAAAGGACCACAAGACTTGAAATATGATATTCAGAAAGGCAAGAGAATTGGCAAGAGAAGGGAAAATTATTGGGGATAGGGGAGCAGGGAGTACAAAAGGGGAGGGAAAGAGATGGGGGATAGAGCTTAACAGACCCTAAAAAAATAAGAAGGGAGCAAAAAGGGAGGGGGCAAAAAGGGAAGCATATTAAGGGTGAGGATTAGGGGGATGGATTCAAAGCAAACCACTGGTTTAAAAGGATATAGCAAAAGAAGAAAGGGAAGAACTAGGAGAGGATATCAAAATGCTGGGGAATACACAAGGGGCAATCATAACTTTGAAGGTGAATGGGATGAACTCACCAATAAAATGAAAACAAATAGCAGAGTGGATTAGAAACCAAAATCCTATCATATATTGTCTACAAGAAACACACATGAGGTGGGTAGACAATCACAAGGTTAGAATTAAAGGTTGGAGCAAAACGTATTGGGCCTCAACTGAGAGAAAGAAGGCAAGAGTTGCAATCATGATAGCTGACAAAGCCAAAGTAAAAATAGATCTGAATAAAAGGGATTGGGAAGGCAACTACATCCTGATAAAAGGCAAAACAGACAATGAGGAAATTTCAGTAATCAAAAGTATGCATCAAAAGGTATAACATCCAAATTTCTAAAGGAAAAACTAGTGGAGTTGAAGGAGGAAATATATAGTAAAACTATAATAGTGGGAGACCTGAACTTACCACTATCAAATCTAGATAAATCAAATAAAAAATAAATAAGAAAGAGGAAAGATATGTGAATGAAATCTTAGCAAAATTAGAGTTAATAGATTTATGGATAAAATAAGTAGGGAGAAAAAGGAATACACCTTTTCAGCAGCACATGGTACATTCACAAAGATTGATCTTGTACTAGGGCGTAAAAGCATGGCAAACAAATGCAATAAAGCATAAATAATAAATACAACCTTTTCAGATCATAATGCAATAAAAATGGTAATCAGTAAGAGTTCATGGAGAGTAAATTCAAAAAATAATTGGAAATTAAATACTATGATTCTAAATAATTGGTTAAAGAATAAATCATAGAAACAAAATTTTCATTGAAAAAAATGACAGTGATGAGACATCCTTTCAAAATTTATGGGATGCAGCCAAAGCAGTACTCAGGGGAAATTTAAATCCTTGAGTTTATATATTAACAAATCAGGGAGGTCAGAGGTCAATAAATTGGACATGCAAGTCACAAAACTTGAAAGCAAACAAATTTTAAAAACCCAGATGAAAAATAAATTAGAGGTCCTAAAAATAGAGAAATTAATGAAATTGAAAGTGAAAGAACTATTGTAATAGATAAGACTAGAAACTCATATTTTGAAAAAACAAACAAAATGGACAAAGTACTGGTCAATCTAATAAAAAATGGAAAGATGAAAACCAACATAACCCATACCATAGATGAAAAGGGATACTTCACCTCTAATGAAGAGGAAATTAAGGTAATCATTAAAAACTATTATGACCAACTATATGGCAACAAATATGGAAATCTAGGTGATATGTATGAATATTAATAAAAATATAAATTGCCTAGATTAACAGAAGAAGAAATAGAATTCCTAAATAATCCCATATCAGAAAAAGAAATTGACAAGTCATCAAAGAACACCCTAAGAAAAAATCCCCAGGGCCTCGTGGATTCACAAGTGAATTCTATTAAACATTTAAAGAAAAACTAATCACAATATTATACAAACTATTTGACAGAATAAGCAAAAAAGGAGTTCTACCAAATTCCTATTATGACACAAATATGGTACTGATTCCTAAAACAGAGAATGAAAACTATAGACCAATCTCCTTAATAAACATAGATGAAAAAATCTTAAATAGAATACTAGCCAAAAGACTCCATCAAGTGATCACTAGAGTTATTCATTATCATCAAATAGGATTTATACCAGGAATGCAAGGATGGTTCAATATTAGGAAAACCATCCACATAATTGACCATATCGACAAGCAAGCCAACAAATATCACATGATTATCTCAGTAGACACAGAAAAAGTCTTTGACAAAATACAACATTCATTCCTATTGAAAACACTAGAAAGCGTAGGAATAGAAGGGCCGTTCCTAAAAATAACTATATATCTAAAACCATCAGCAAACATCATCTGCAATAGACATAAACTAGAAGCCTTCCCAATAAGATCAGGAATGAAACAAGGATGCCCATTATCTCCTCTATTATTTAACATTGTACTAGAAACACTAGCAGTAGCTATTAGGAAGAAAAAGAAATTGAAAGTATTAAAATTGGCAACAAGGAGACCAAACTATCACTCTTTGTGGATGATATGATGATTGTTAAAATTAAATTAGTTTCTCTACTAAAAGCATTATATTTTCTGAGGTTTATTGAAGATTGTTAGAATTTTAAAGAGGACAGAATAAGAAAAGCACGTGTACCATACTCACAATATCCTGCCTGCTAGTTAAAGAGATGCGTGTGCTAAAAGCAGAAGCAGAGAGAGAGCACCAAAGTAGGTGGAGAATCAGTTTAAATACCCATTTTGTTCTCGACCCAGGTGGGTATCTCAGGAGGGATTAAAGGGAATTCTGGGAACTACCAAGGACTTCTGGGAATTGAAATCTGGGGTTCAAATCTCTATTTTTACATGATCTACTTACAGAATCCTACAGAATCAACTAAAAAGCTAATGGAAATAATCAACAACTTTAGCAAAGTTGCATGATACAAAATAAACCCACCTGAGTCATCAGTATTTCTAAATATTTTCAACACATCTCGGCATCAAGAATTAGAAATAGAAATTCCATTTAAAATCACCTTAGACAATATAAAATATTTAGGACTCCATCTGCTGAGACAAACACAGGAACTATATGACCACAACTACAGAACACTTTCTGCACAATTAAAACTAGATCTAAACAACTGGAAAAACATTAACTGCTCATGGGTAGGATGAGTTAACATGATAAAAGTGACCATCCTACCCAAACTTATTTACTTATTTAGTGCCATCCCCATCGAATTACCAAAAGGCTTTTTTACTGAATTAGAAAAAAAAAAAACATAACAATGTTCATTTGGAATAACAAAAGATCAAGGATATTAAGGGAAATAATGAAAAAAATGTGAAGGAATGGTGCCTTGCAGTATCAGATCTCAAATTATACTATAAAGCAGTGGTCATCAAAAAATATGAATGGAATAGGCTTGGGGTAAGTGACCTCAGCAAGACAGGCTATGAAAATCCCATAGATCCCAGCTTTTGGGACAAAAACCCACTATTTGATAAAATCTTTTTGGAAAAGTGGAAGACAGTATGGGAGAGATTGGGGTTGGATCAACATATCACACCCTACACCAAGATAAATTCAGAATGGGTGAATGACCTGAATATAAAGAAGAAAACTATAAGTAAATTAGGTGAATGCAGAATAGTATACCTGTCAGATCTTTGGGAAAGGAAAGATTTTAAGACCAAGCAAGAATCAGAAAAAAATCACAAAAAGTAAAATAAATAATTTTGATTACATTAAATTTAAAAGGTTTTGTACAGACAAAACCAATGCAACCAAAATTAGAAGGGAAGCAACAACTTGGGAAACAATCTTCATAACAAAAACCTCTGTCAAAGGTCTAATTACTCAAATTTATGAAGAACTAAATCAATTGTACAAAAAATCAAGCCACTCTCCATTTGATAAATAGGCAAGGGACATGAATAGGCAATTTTCAGTTAAAGAAATCAAAACTCTTTATAAGCATGCAAAAGATTATTCTAAATCTCTTATAATTAGAGAGATGGAAATCAAAACAACTCTGAGGTATGACCTCACACCTAGAAGATTGGCTAACATGACAACAAAGGAAAGTAATGAATGTTGGAAGGGATATGGCAAAGTTCGAACACTGCTGGTGGAGTTGTGAATTGATCCAGCCATTCTGGAGGGCAATTTTGAACTATGCTCAAAGGGTGCTAAAAGACTTTTTGCCCTTTGATCCAGTCATAGCACTGCTGGGTTTGTACCCCAAAGAGATAATAAGGAAAAAGACTTGTACGATAATATTCATAGCTTCGCTCTTTGTGGTGGCAAAGAATTGAAAAATGAGCAGATGCCCTTCAATTGGGGAATGACTGAACAAATTGTGGTATATGTTGGTGATGGAATACTATTTTGCTCAAAGGAATAATAAACTGGAGAAATTCCATGTGTACTGGAATGACCTTCAGGAACTAGAGTGAAAGGAGCAGAACCAGGAAAATATTATACACAGAGAAGACTGATACACTGTGGTACAGTCGAATGTGATGGACTTCTCCATTAGTGGCAATGCAATGATCCAGGACAATTCTGAAGAACTTATGATAAAGAACACTATCCACATTCAGAGGAAGATCTGTGGTAGTGGAAACACAGAGTAAAAATAACTTCTTGATTACATGGTTTGAGGGGGATATGATTGGGGATATAGACTCTAAATGATCAACCTAGTGCAAACATCAACAACATGGAAATAGGTTCTGATTAAGGACACATGTAAAACCCAGTGGAATTGTGAGTCAGCTATGGGAAGGGGTGGGGGAGGGGAAGAAAAGAATATGATTCTTGTAACTAAAGAATGTTTTAAAATGACTAATTAAATAAAATTTTAAAAATAAAAATAAATAAAAATAAGTAAAAATAAGTAAAAAGAGCTTATGAGACTTCAGAAACTAGTTATTCCTGTCTCTTCACTCTCTCACCTTACTCTTTAATTACGTTTTCCCCAGTAAAGAAACACATAAAGTCTATGAATTGTAGGAGTCCACATTTTATAATAATTTCAAAAAAGTGGACTGTTACTATCAAATAAAGTTAGTTCCATCTTTGGAACAAGCATTAAAATGCACTGTCTTGATTTGAAGTAGAACTCATGCCGATCACTTAGGCAAACCCAATTTGACATACCAAGGGAAAGTATGTCTGTGTTGAAAGAAATTGCTTTTGTGGACTTAAGATACTCCAAGAGAAGAGTAGATGAGATACATCTCTGACTTCATAACTGCACATTTCTCTGCTTTGGCAAAGCTCCTAACAAGGACAAAATAATAGGCATCGAAATATCTCATTCTCACCTTGACGAACACTTAAAATGTAATTTACTGATGCTCTCAATTACAATATATTCCACAAGTATTTACTATTTTTGGCATGCTGCAGCCTCCCAGGCAAATGATGATGAATGAATGTAATGATCTCTTCGGTTTGAATAGAAATCTGGAGTTAAGGCAAAATACGATATTTAGACTAATCTTCATGGCTTCAACTTGAAGCTTTAATCAACTGCCAAGAAGATGTGCTAACACCACAGCGAAAGAGATGTTCCAAGATGACAGACTTTTTTCTAGGAAATAAGTTATTTCTTTCAAAAGGAAGAAAGAAAATGGCATATTTCACAAAAGTGTTATTTGTATTAATTATCTCAACTTAGTTCTGCTATGAAACCTAGTAACTTAGCAAGAGTTCCCATGGTTTCTAAGGAATGGGAGTAAATTCAATAATTCCCCATTTGCATTTCATTTTTCACTATTCCACAAAGTACAACATATACATTTGTCACCTACTTAAGTCCTTATCTATAGGATGGACAAACAAAAATGCCCATCCTACTCCAAAACTTAAAAAAAGTAACACTATACAAATGACTAAAAAATATTTTGGCAGAGAATAAACTGGTGCATATGGAAGTGGGTGGTAGTGTTTGAACAACAGAACTGGTTGTCCCTGAGGAAACAGTTCAGGAGAATGTTTACTCCATACTGGTGCATTATGTTTCATTAAGGGAATAGTTTCCAATAAAATATTTCTGTCCAAAATGCCTGTGATGTGATTTTTTTTTTCGGCTTAGAGACAAGTGCACTTTTGTGTTAGATTCAAGGATGATTTACTATTCATATTACCTCCAATAAAATTTAGAAATTATATATAAAAATGAATTTATCATTTGATTACCCAAATATGTTATTCTTGACTTTCTACATCAAATTTCTAACTTTATTGAAAGTTATCTTCAGTTTTCCCTCACCCTTAGCCTCATGTCTGGTCTCTCATGTTATAAGCCATTGATTATTTTTCATGTTTACTTCATCCTTATCATTTCTATTTCTAAGAGTTAGTGCTATGCTAAGAGGACAGTATTTAGGTCAGAGTTCCTAATTTCTAGTCTAAGATCTTCTACTTATTGGCTTTGTGACTTTGGGAAAGTCTCTTTCTGAGGCTTAGTTTTCTCTTCTGTTACATGAAGTGGTTAGGCTACTAATAGGTTAGTTCTAAATCTGTGAACTATAAACAATAAACTATGAACTCTAGTTTCCTTGATCACAGCAAAATAATCTCACTTCATTAATGTTTAGAATACAGGTCAATAAAAAATCCCCATCCATGAAGTTACAAGCTTAGAGAGAAGAAGGAGGAGTTGAATCATAAGAAAGTGTGTCTCTATGGAGCAAGAAGGTTTCTAAATATGAGCTATTTCCAAAAGATATTTACATTATATAGAAACATACAGGCATTATGGTTTTACAACCAGCCATTCATTGACCTTATGAGCAATTTGTCAAGTTTTTTTTAATGGAAGAGATGCAGAGATTTTGCAATCTGGTAATCTGGCATGAGCTTTGGGAGTAAAAAGCAATGAGAACTCATTATTCCTAGAGTAGCCTTACATATATTATACGATAAAGGAAGATTTTAAAAAAAACAGACTTAAAAATGATTCCCTATTTATGCTGAAATGGATGCTTAATAGAAAAAAAGAATTACTAATGTAAAGGAAGGGAAACTTCATTGAACCTTATTCTCTGCCACTCCTCATTTGGAACAATACAGAAGGAGATTCTACACTGGTCTTAACTGCCTTCATTCATTCCCTTCTCCTGTCATCTATCCTCAACACTGTTTTTAAAATTAATTTTTCTATTGTGAAATTTTGCACATAATACTATTCTACCCAAAAACTTTCAATCAATATCATCTTATTTTGTCATGAATACAACCCAAACTCTTTAGCCTGACATTCAATAATCCCACCAAAATACACACATACAATCTGATTCTGACTTTCTTTATTAACTTTATCTCTCCCTTCTACCTTTGACATGGTCTATGTTCAGATTGAATTCCTTGATATTTCTCCTCACCAAAACTAGTTCCATACTTTCTGGCCTTTCTGTCTTTGTTCATTTTTCTTACAGTTGAAATGTGCTTGATTGCTTCAATTTGGTACTATCTCCTCTTATTGCAATTCTACCTATTTTTCAAGAACTAAATCAAATCCCACTTCTTTCAGGGAGTTTTTCCTTATTCACCTTCTATTCCATCAACCAGAAGTCATCCTTCCAAATTCCAATGCACTGTATACCCTTCTGTGTACTTGCCCAACTCTATCTTTTGAGACAGAAAACATATAATGGAGAGAAAAATAAACACACTGAATCTGAAACTGCACAACAAGGTTTTCAGCCTTAGTCATGTAGAGGTCAGAGAGCAATCTGAGCTGAGGATCATCTATACAAGGAGAATAATAATGCTCAAATGAACACCTCACAGATTGTTGTGAGGAATGAAAGTACTTTGTAACCTTCACCTATTCCATTAGCATTTTATTTTGAATTTATGGAAGGAGTATTTTTTGAGACACACCATTCTTTATTTCCTCAATGAATTTTTGTCTAGTGTAAGCAATATGAGTCTTCTTCTACAACATGACGAACATGAAAATGTATTATATGACATATATGTAAGACCTATATCATATTGCCTGCCTTCTTGGGGTGGGGCTTGGTTGGGAGGGAGAGAGAGAACATGGATTGCAAAATATCAGAAAATGAATATTAAGAAATTGTATTGACATGCAATCTGGAAAAAATAAAAAATTATTATAATAAAAAAGAAGTATTAATAATGATGAGCAGGATGATTTCAAAAAAACCTAGAAGGACTAATATAAACTGGTACCAAGTGAAGTGAGCAAAAACAGTAGAATATCATTCACAGAAACAGCAATATTGTACAATAATCGACTCTGAATGACTTAGCTATTCTCAGCAATACAAAGATCTAAGACATTTTATGGAAGGATTATTGATTGGGGGAAAAACACTAGATCTGTACATGGCACATTTAGGTTGGTTTCAAATTCTGTTCTCTATCTGCTGGAGACCTTTAGGGAATCACTGTACCTCTCTCAACTTCAATTTATTCATATGTGTGAAAGAGATAATAGTATTGTCCTACACTGTGTCATGAGTATTACATGAAATAATGTAATATAAAGCATTCTGGAAATCTAAAAGCACTATATAAATAACTACCAGAACATTTCCTCCTCCTTCCCTCTTCCTTTTCTTCTGCTAGGACTATGCATTTTAAGAGTTTTTCATTACACATAGTTTGGAATTTGTTATTTTACATGTAAACATCCCTGAGTGAACAGTTTTGTTTTCTTTTTTTAATTTTCATGGTTTAGTTTTACCATATAAGCCCAAATATACTGAGACATTTTTCCCCCATATATACCCTTGAAAGCTACATTCACACTATATTCAAGCACTTCTGCTTTGAAATCATAAGTTGTGTTTTTTGCGCTTCAGCATAAGTAAAAAGCACGGCTTTCTCCTGGGGCAGATGGGAAATGCCAACCAAATACCAGTTTGTTTTGAAATTCAGTCAAATGTCACCTTTAATACTAAAGGCGCCAAATCAGTGTTGATAAAAACTACTGGAAATCAGAAAACTAGAATGACTGCAATGTTTGCAGTCACAGCTGACAGGTAAAAATTGATTCTTTATGTAAATTTAAGGCTTAAAACATTAACTTAGGAAAAGTTACCATCAGGAGTGATCTTTGGTGTGCCGAAAAAGGGACACATGAACGAAGAACTTGTGTTAGATTGGTTGAACATGATCTCGGATAGGCATCCTGGTGCATTACTGTGCCAGAGAGAAATGCTCACACTGCATGCATTCAAGAGTCACCTGACTGAAAATGTGAAGAAGAGAATTGCTGAAATGAGCACGGACCTACATAGTTGTTATTCCAGGAGGAATGATGTCACAATTACAAGTGTTATGTGTAGTAATTAATAAGTCATTCAAAGATCATTTGAGGAAAGGATATAATGAGTGGACGTTGGCCGGGAAACCATGAATTTACTCTATTGGGAAAAATAAGAAACTGTTGGTCACTGTATTGGAACTGGATCAAAAGCACTTGGGACACAATCTCCACCAAGTCCATTGTGCTTGGATTTAAAAAATATTCTATATCAAACAGTATGGATGGTAGTGAAGTAGAGGGCGATGGAGATGATTTGAATGATGTTTCCACTTTTTTTGGTAGTACTGGAATTTGCTGATTTAGTTTTTGAAGAATAGTAACCTTCTGGTATATAATTCTGGCCACTCTATCATGAAATTCTAAGTATTCAATAGGGATAAACTTTTGTAATCTGAAATTACTTTTTTCACAGTTTCTATTATTTTCTTTCACCATTTCCAGAAATAATGTCTAGAGGCATTTCAGAAATATTTTTAATAATTTCAGATGACAATGATATGGTCTTATGTCATTACTATGAAACAGTCCATTGTTATATACAAATCTGTTTGATTCAGCTCTTTGTTCAATGAATCTTTGTTGACGTATCATTGGTAATGCTCATGAGAGTATCACTCATGGAGGATTGTTGGTTGACATTGTTGTATTTTGCCTTTTACATAAGCTCCATCTGGAGACAAGGCAGTATCGTTTACATTCTATATAAAGTGGTGTGTATCTATTGTCCTTTACTATAACTCTGGGAAGTTGCATCTGCCTATAATTGTTAACATGGTTATCATGTAATCTGAGAGCATAAACAGTACTCTTTCCCCTTTTGGATTAAGAACCATCAATCTTCTAATGTTTTTTTTTTTTTTGAGCCAGTATACTCAATTTTTAACAATATTATTTGAGCTTTTGTTTGGATACTTTAAAAATCCACTATGCTCCATGTTCTTATTCCAGAGGAACATAAACATATTCCTTCCATTGAGTTTTAAATTTGAGTTGCCAGTAAGTTGTTTCATTTATATAACCAGAACTTTTCTTTGATAGCTTGATACTTGATGTGTCTTTCTTACAAAGGGAACTTCCTTTTAGTCTAGCTTAGAACACAAAGAGGTGTCACTCACTCCATTATCCCTCATGTCAAACTGATCTTCACAATGGTTTAGAATAGGACTTTAATTCTTTGTAGCTATTACATTCCATTTAGAGAAGTGATAACCCAATAGTTGCACCATCAAAAGCCTGTTATTTGATGTTTCTTTGTCCTTCACCAATACCATCATAATCTTGGGACACATGGATTCACCAATGCAACACCGAACAATCAATTCTAAATTGTCAGAATAGCAAATTGCCATTGCTGGCCCTCCCCAAATATGTGAACAATAGGCTTGAATTAAAGAGGGTTATTTTTTACTATAATTATCATTGACAATAATATTGGTATGAGCATTATTTCTGATAAACAAATTAAATGTTCATATTTAAAGAACAATTAAAAGACACAATTAATAAATCAACTTGTATTTATTAAGAACTTATTTTCCAGGTGCTATATGCCAGAGTGGAAGGAAGCAAACACAATGGTGAAAACAGTCACTGTCCCTAAGGAAAATACGCTACCTTTTTCTTAGTTATTTTGTTTATAACAAAGTTCCTCATTGAATCATATTAATTCTAATCATAAATATACTGTAACTATGTTTATTTGCTCAACAATAGCATCAATATTTAAATATTAATCCTTGGGGGAATTACTGTATGCCTTTTTATTGTTCCAAGCTTTTTGCACTGCTTAATTTTTATCATTTTGATGGATGGCTGAAGGTTGTCTCATGAATCTTTAAGCCTTAGAATGTCAAGGCAAAGGTCAAATGCCTGTAGATCATGTTCTATTTGTGAAAACTGCTAGATGTTGAATGTTTAAAGTGAAATTGTTGATATCTGATTTTAAACATGATCATTGAAGATTAGAGAGCCTAAGAGGAAATAAAATGAACAAATGAGCTTAATTAAGATGATATTAGAAATGCTTAAGCAATCTGGAGGAAAAAATTTTCATGAAACATTCAAACTTATTTTCTGCTTTACAGAAATTTCATTGTGATAGAATAGAGAAACACTATTAGAAATGACCAATATCCATTGTTGCAAATGATTGGCAGCATATTGTTGAACAGTTTAGTCTGGTTTCTTTTTTAAAAAATATATTTTGATAACTATATTTCTATATCAGTGATTTCCTGTGTAATCCAATGTGTTTTACATTACATATTTGAAAATATTAATCTGAGGCAAGGTCCATAGACTTTATCATACAGCCAAAGGGGTACATGACATACAGAAGGGTTAATAAATTCTGACTTAGATGTTAATAATCAAGAGAGTATGAGTCTACTTTTTCCCTAAATTTTTCCATTAAATTTTGTCTCCTCTTATATTTACAAACTTCATTCCAAATACACTAGATTCCTTGCCCATCTCCAGGACATAGGAAGAAGAGTCTTTATTTTGTCCAATATATGAAGTCTTTTTTGCCTATTTATAGAGAATGTCTTCCTACTTAAATAGGGATATCTTGGCATCTGTCTCAAGAAAATAAAGCTCCTTGACCTTACTGGGAATTACATGTTCTAATGCTTTCCCATATGTATTTCCTTTTTTGTTTTAATCAAGAAACCAGTCAAAACATGTAGTGAAAGAAGTTCTGGAAGGTTACAGAAACTATCATTTATATGAATGGTAAATATTAAGAAAATTTATAAGTTTTGATTTCAAAAAGACAAAGTGAACAATGTGTTAATTATCTAGGGAATGATTTATTAGTGACAAATTCAAGACCAAATTAAAAAAAAAACTACAATCAACATTGTTTTCCTTTTTTTTTAATTGAATCTCATTCAACAAGTATTTATGAAATAGTTTCTTATGTCCTAAGCAGTGGTATATATGTCAGAGACAAAGATAAAATTAAAAAAAGGGTTTCTGGCCTTGAGGAGTTTGAACTCTTTTGGAGAGAAATAACATAAGCACAAATATATAAATATGAAATGTATATGAAAAAATATGAAGTAATGTTTGGGATGGGAAAATATGTGAATAACTGAATATAGAGAGTATGATCAGGATGAGCTTCTTGTAGGAAGTTGTATTTATTTTAACTGAATTCTTAAAGGGAAGTTAAACATTGTTTGAGCTTGGTGAGGGGAAGAACATTCTAGTAATGGGAGTTGGGGAGCTACTGAAGAAACATAGAGATAGGCAATAGAATGTGACATTTGAGTAACAGTGAGTAGACCAGCTAGATTGTGAAGCATTAACAATATAGTCATATGCAACAATACTGGACAGATAGGTTACAGCCAGATTATAAAGGACATTTAAATGCAAAACTAAGGAGTTTATATTTTTTCCTACAAGTTATCACCACAAGGAAAAATTACATTGATGTAGGTCTTCAAGCTCTACAAAGCAGTTTCCTGAGAAAAGTACTTTAATGAAGACAGCAAAAATTCACTTCTTCCTGGTTTCAAAGGACATCAGTGAAGTGAATGAAGGAAAATATGGACAGTTAAATTGAATAGTTTTCCCACAGAATATTTCCTTCAATGGTTCTGTATTTGAATTTAACCTGAATTATCCATGATTGCCTCCATTGAGCTGAATTAAAGTAAAATATAAATTAAATATCTATTTTATACAAATCACTAGGTTGTAGAAAACAACAAAAGTCCCTATCCTTAAGAAGCTTAGTTTTACTGTTACATTGTGCAAACTGATATTTAAATACAAGCTAATTTAAGGAGAAGAGAACTAACAGAGTGAGGAGGTAGGAGATGAGCAAAGGCTCCATTTTCAAGTAGAAATTGAAGCAATTCTTAAAGTAAGCTAATGTCACTAGCAATCAGAAACAGAGAGAGTACATTTCAGGGCTGGTGCCCATCCTATGTAAATAATATATAAGTTGTTCACAGTTTACATATACAGATAAGCTACATGTAGTCTACTTCTATATATTAAAATTTCTATCATTTCATTTAGGATTCTTCTCTCCAACCTATTAAAATGATCTCTCATAAAGAGGTCTATGACATGAAAATCACGAAGACAGTGATAATGAAGTTGATGAGGAAGAAGAACACAACGACCATGTTTTTAACCTTCTGGTGATGTTTCTGAATTTAGCTAAATTGGTTATCAGATGACAAAAATAATCTGTCTTCCCAAAGGCAAAGTATTTACAGGTTGGTTGGACTCATAGGCACTTGTGTTTTGCTAAAACAGTGTCTTTCAACGGAACTGGAGGGAGAATTTGGTCTTAGCTAAATGAACTGATCAACCATCTTTCTCAGTATTCAACAAGAGGTCTCTACTCTTATCAGATTAATCTTTGCCAGCACATAAAGTGAATTATATTCCTTTCTCTAAAGTTCCTGTATTCCCAACTCTACTCCATAATTATGATCATTGTTGTTTGTTCCTTACTGCCAGGAACACATTTCTTTTTACTGTCAATTCATCAAGACCCAGCTCAAATACCCTCGTGGTATTCTCCTCTGACATGGCCACTCTTCTGTGGTGCACATCCTCATCACCTCATGCCAGGACTATTTCTGATAACTGCCAGGTGGGTCTGCCAGCTTCACATCTATAATAATAGATTATAATCTACTAATCAATCCTCTGTTTATCATCAAAACTCAGATATGACCACATTACACCCTGCCCTCCCCACTCAATCTCAAGGGGCTCCCTATTTCCTCCAGTATCAAAACAAAATCCTCTGTTTGGCATTCAAAGTGCTTTATAACCAAATCCCTGTTCTACATCTTCAGTCTTCTTACACCTTACTCTTTGCCACCTACCCTTTGATCCAATGATATTGGTCTCCTTGCTGTTCCACAAACAAAATACTAAATCTCTAGGATCCAGGCATTTTCACAGCTATACCCTATCCCTATAATGTTTTCCCTCCTCATCTTCATATACTGCTTTTCCTGTCTTCCTTTTTGTCCAAACTGTAAGAACTCCTTCCCAAGCCCTCTTAATTCTAGTTCTTTCCATCTGTTATTCATTTCCTATTTCTCCTGTTTGTAATTTTAATTATTTTCCATTTCCCTACTGCTAAATAAATACTTGCACTCATTTCATGGCAAGGTGCAGATGATCAAAAGAGATAATGTATGTTAAGTGCTTTGTAGATACAAGGCACTGTATAAATGCCAGTATTTTTATTTAACAACCTTTCTTTAAGGCAGTACAAGTTCTCTTTCTGTCGGCTATATTTTTGGATTAGTGCTGCATTTGCATTTGTTTTCTTTCTCCTCATTTAAAACTAACCTCAAAGTCCATTTCTTTTACAAAATGAAACCTGAACAATTCCTTCAACTTCTAATAGAGCTATTTTTTTCAAATATCACATAAAAGAAATAGTTTTATCTCTTATGTTTAAAATAGTGAATTTCTAAAATGCATATAACCACAGTGTTCCTTCTCCTGTTTAGTATCTAGCATAAGGTGGAGGCTCAATAATCAATTGTGTTTATGCCTATAGATGTAGTGTATACAGACATTCATCGTTTTGATGTACACTTTTCTGTCAAACTGGAAACTACTTAAACTAGTTCAATAATCAAAACTTGTTAAAACTTTGGCAATATTGTCATTTCTATGGAAATATGCAGAATAAAAATGCATCTGTCTATGGAAGATGCATGATAACAACAGGTCCCTTATTTGAATATGTACTTGAAGAATATGGGCATTCCATACTTTGCTTCCTCACTACACACATATAATGGTGTTATAAATATTTCAGAACTAATATAAATCTGTTCATCGCTTTGCAGAACTGATTTCATTTTCTCTTGCTTTCTGGGACAGCACCAATTGCCCAGCTATCCACCTTGCAAACAAAAGCTGTCCAATCCCCAGCAATTTTTCAGCCGACGCTATTCATAAGCAGCCAGGAAAAATGGAATCTTCCTGTTAATGTCATCATTTGCATGGCTATTAGTATTCCAGTCCACTGCATCAGAAGCTGGGAGAAAAAGTAACATAGTATTTTATCCAATCAAGAAACAATCAGTATCAAAAGCCGTATGTCCAAAACCAACCTTTTAATTATGGTTCCTTTCCATATGGTATGCTATTGTGAAGAGGAGAGACTTTATCAGTTGATATCTTTCAATAAAAATCAACAAGGGCTTGTACTCCACAAGGGACACACACAGCAAAACTACTCTTGAATACCAGAATGGAAATTGGGTACAGAGTTCTCTAGGAAACTTTATTGCTGTATCATGCACAAACCAAGTATTTCTATGAAAATTCACTGAAGATGTGATTGCTTTGTTGATAGACTAGGTCAACAGAACTATTTCAGCCTGTTCATCTCTACCAGGATGGCTGTTTCACATGATTTTAGAGGGGAAAAAAAAGGGAGGGAGGAAAGGAAGGATGGAGGCAAGAAAATCAGGTATAGAGTTGACTGCTTTTTCATATGATAATTAGTAGCCTTCAGCAAATTGTACACAGAATTATATGTGCAGACACACATTAAAACACACAATCCCTAAATGACAATGGGATTTGATCAGGTTCTTTGATGATGTGCTTCCTGGAAACAAAACCAATACTGTTAAAAGCATAAACTGAGCTCCCGTTCTTCTAAAGGAATATCTCCACACATTGGAGATTTAAGATTGTGGTTATGATATATGAAGTTAGGGGGGAAAAAAAGTAAAATGCCAGAAAGTCATAAAGTGTAAAGACAAAATCTCATATCTAATTTAGAAGGTTTGGCAAGCACTGTATACATTGATTTTATAGTTATTTTCTGTCCTCTTTTATGAAGTTAAAAGGCCACACAGAGTGCTATAAAGTATAACATAAACTCTTCCCTTTTCTTATGTGGACACACTTTGCTTTTTGGACATCCTTTTACTGTCAATACTTACATCTGTTGTTTAAAAAGCTATCCGTGGTGCAATTGCTTTTTAAATGCAAACCCATATGTGAGATCTCTAGAGGAACTGGTAAATTTCACCAAATGGGCATTCCTAAATTACATGCCATCTGTAGCTAGTGAAGAGAGGACTAAACCCACTCAGCTGTGATTTTGCACCAATGTTTCCATCATTTTGATTGGCCCAAGGGAAATCAGCAGCTTTTGGCATGAACTTTCTCAACCCCAACAAGTTATTATGGGCTGCTTGACTTGCACTGGTGAAGGGAATAATATCTTTAGGCACATTTTAGTGCCTATTTGGCTTTTCCAGTTGGTTTTTGCATTACTGCAGAGCTTCATGAACTAAACACTGTTCTAGATTTCAAATTCCTAAAGAGATGGTGAAGGTAGTGCTATTGCCTATGTAGAATGGCTTAAACATCAGAAAGAAGTTTGCCTCAGTAAGAATTACACATTTGTTGTTATTGAATAAGGAAAAATAAAAGCCAGAGAAAAAGTTCAAATAATGTCTTTACTTTTCATTCCACTGCAAATTAAAAATGATTAACTATGTCTTAATTTTATATTTCTTTCATTGAGAAAGAAAATAGTCTTATTTCATGCTAGTCCCAATTTAATGAGAGTACTGATCAATGAAGTTTTCATTTGGGGAGCATACTATGAATTAGAGAGCCAGACTTCTCTATTCCATATCATCATGAAGCCTTATGTAAGCTGTATATATTAGTTCAAGTTTTCCTTATAACAATGGGTACTATCACTATTATTATCCTGAGTTTATAGGTGAGGAAATCAAGAGGGAGAAAAGTAAAATAACTTTGCCAAGATCATATTGCTACTAAATGGAAAGATTTAGATTCTTCAGATTTAGGAGTCTTTACGTTATGCTATGATGAGAAACCAACTTACTCTTTTTTTTTTCTTGTCAGACATCATTCATGGCTTCTCTCTAGTAAAACATGAATAAAGTTCAAAACATTATCATGTTTCCTCTTCAGAGCCTGAAAAATGTCCTTTGGTGACTAAAAATTTTACAACTATGCAATTTTTGTAAAATCCTGCAACCTAGAATAGTGCTTAAACATAGTAGGCATTTCAAAAAAAATAAATGTTGGTGGATCAATTAGGTAACAGGTTGTAGCTGCTCATTAATTGCTAGAGATAGATTAGATTTTGGTAGATGAACTAGTCTTCTGTTGAAATCCAGTATGGTTCCACTCCCACTATCTCTTCTTCCCTTTTTTTCTTGTCTCTTTCCTTTCTCTTCACTTTTCTCCTCTCTATCTCTTTTTTGTTTCTCCTCTCATTATTTTTTGTATATATGCAGGCATGTAGTCTAAATCACAAATTCTTCTGGGAAAATGGAAAGTGTGATTGTGATTGTGACATATAACATA
Source organism: Monodelphis domestica (assembly GCF_027887165.1). Classification (NCBI taxonomy): domain Eukaryota; kingdom Metazoa; phylum Chordata; class Mammalia; order Didelphimorphia; family Didelphidae; genus Monodelphis; species Monodelphis domestica. The sequence continues at coordinate 106,283,132 of NC_077234.1, forward strand.
CGTCTTTTTTAGTTGCCTCTATTGTGCTATTACAAGTATGTCTTTTGATAGATATAGAGAAATGGGATATTGCCATTAGATATTTGACATAAAATTAAATGTTTAAGTTCTAAATTTCATATTAAAATCTGTTGTGTAAACTATGTGTAAAGATGTGGACTTGGAATTAGCTACTTGGGAGACTTTTTCAGTCTATATAAGGTATTTCTTCTTGAAAGAAGTGACATGGTCCTAGGACCCTAACATGATGTGACCCATATTAGAAATAAAATGGCAATTTCCTTTGCTAATTAAAACTCAGAATCAAGTCTTGGGATAAACATCCCCATAATGCTTTAGCATGTGTACTATAATAAAACTAAGAATATTTTTAACTGTACTACAAAAAAATGGGGCTTCTGGATAAAGGAGAGTATGCTTCATGCACACTCACTTTATTCATGGTGGCTCAATATGAGAATAGATGCTTTTAACATTATTTTATTTTAAAATTTTTACAGATTACATGTTGGTATAATTTTCAATAATCGTTTTCTGATATTTTGTGATATTTTTATAAAACTATATATAACATACATATAATAAGAAATAAATATATAAAAATATTTTACATTTTTTCTTCCTCCCTCCTACCCCTTACACTCTCACAAAAATGGCAGGTAATATGGTGTAAGTTGTACACATGTTTTTTATTCAATACATATTTCCATGTTCAACATGTTGTGAAAGAAGACATCATTTACATTAGAGAAAAATTTATGGAAGAAATCAAGTAAAGAATGCATCATTTAATTTTCATTTTGACTTCATCAGTTCCTTCTATAACAGTGGATAGCCTTTTTTGTCCCTCGGAATTGTCTTAAATCCTTGCATTTTTGATAATATTTAAATCATTCACAGTTAATCATTGTATTTTATTTTTGTTACTATATTCAACACTTTTAAATTTATTTTAATAGGGTTTTAGTTGCTTTTAAAGCTATATTCAAGCTGAAATTCAAAATAATTTGTTGAAAAAATCAGCAGCCTCATTTTTCTCTCACCAGAATCTGACAAGTTGGACTCTGATAGACTTTCATTATATCATGTTCTAAATCAGGACTCAAGCCACAGTAACTCTGTCCTTCTACTTTTCCCTAACTCTATTATGTGTTGTCTTGCCTCTTTAGAATGAAAGCTCCTATTGGAGAGGTGACCATCTTGTTTCCATTATTAATGCCTACCTGTTTCTGCCCAGTAGGATGTATGATCCTTTTGCTCAAGGAACAATTTGATCTGGTATTCATATCTACAACACCTAGAAGCAAAGGTACTTAATAATAGTTGTTGTTTGACTATATAGTTTATAGAATGTGAATATGGAAGTATTATAAGAGTTCTCTGCATCAGGTAAATTATGAGTTAAATAGATTTTGAGGGTTGGATTGAAAAGGGAAAAAATCATGGGGGCAGCAAGTTCGACAATGGTTGATGTTTGCTGAATTGTTTTTCCTTTCTACTTTTATTTTTTTTATTTCATTGTCAGAAATGGTTCTCTTGAGAAGTAAGGGATATATTGAGAAATATAAGTGACAGAAAACAAAAGATATATATTAACAGTTTCGACAAAAATGCATTAGGTTGGAAAAGAGAACTTTAAAAATTCTATCATGAAGCAAATAAAATGCAAACGTGTTCAATTATTTGACATGACATGAATCATAAAGCTTTCTATTTTAACAAATAGCATGGTTCAAATCTAAGTCTTTTGTTACTATGAATATAGTATAAACATAACTATACAGATTATCTATTTGCCTTTACAACAGGAAAACTTGTTTAGCAAACCATCCTTCAATTCATTCTTGACATGACACTACTTCTACACAAAGATCTTGTCTACCTCCTTCTCTTTGTCCTCCTCTTGATCTTCCTTCTCTTTTTTCTTGTATTTTTAAAACTTGTTCTTAGTGTTCTTACTCTCCTTGTTCTTGTTCTTATTTTTATTTTTGTTCTTTTTGTTCCCATCCCTCTCTTACTCTTTATTTCTTGTTTTTCTTAATTTTTTTTTGTTCTTTTACCTTTTCTCCACCTGGTTCTTTTTCTCTTTCTTGTTCTTCTTATTCTCCTTCCCCTCCTCATTTTTTATTATTCCTCATCCTCCCCTTTCTCTAATCCATTTTTATCCTATTTTTCTTCCTACTTCTTTTATTCTTTCTATTCTCATTTATACTTACAATATACAGTAGCCTCCAAAGGTCATATTTATAGCTCTGATATTAGTAATGTACCTGCAGACATCTACTGGATAATTCCACTTAATGTGGACTAAAAAGCCACTCATTAACTTCATCTCCTCCAAACAGAAATAACAAAAATTTTAGAATTTCCTTTTTTCCTTCTCTATCTTATCAACCTCACAGAATCAATGTCATGGATTCAGGAATCTTAGTCATTTTTAACTTTCTTCTTTCTCATCTTCTTTCTCCCCATTTCCCAAGTCTTGGCATCTTTATGAGGATTATTACTTTTTCTTTTCTATTTTCAGTGCCTTTATCCTAACCCATTTCTTACTCTTCTCACATCATTTCTTTATTCGTTCATCTATTTATTCATTTACTTCAGACTTCCTGCATGTCTCTCCTTCCATAATACATCCAATCTTTCTTTGACATTACTGATATATGAATATTCCTATAATATTCCTCAAAACACTAAACCTTCCTTTCCATTGCTCAAAACGACCCCCTATTTCTTTCTTTCTTTAAAACCCTTACCTTCTGTCTTAGAATTGATACTATGTATTGGTTCCAAGGCAGAAAAATGGTAAGGGATAGGCAGTGGAGGATCAAGTGACTCACCCAGGATCACACAGCTGGGAAGTGTCTGACACCAGATTTGAACCTAGGACTTCCCATCTCTAGGGCTGGCTCTCAATACACTGAGCCATCCAACTGCTCCCTAATGACTCCTTATTTCATACAGAGTAAGATACAATTTCTTTATGCTATGGAGCTTTTCCACAATCCGGACATAGCATTGCTTTTAAAATTCATCACCTACTATTTTCCTGTATGAATTTTGTTTCAGTCTAACTTATCTAATCATTAGATACCAAAATATTCCATGTACATCTGCAGCTTGATTTCCCCCAATCTCATTTCTCATTCTTCGAACATTCACCTCATTCCACCTCACTTCTCTGCTTATCCAAAATTCTGCAACTACATCTCTATATCTAGATGGCTGTCATACTTAATTTCTACTTTTAAAAAAATTCTACTTTTCAAATAGATTTATGTAAGTGCCATATAGACTACTCTTTTCAACACTTTTTTTTGTTTTCTATTTCTTTCTTTCTTTGGGGAGGGGAACATCAAACTGGTAGAGCTCAGCTTCTGGTAGAGAGACATAATGAAAGGACAATAATTTATGTAGAGACAAAGCACATTTATGAGCCCACGTAAGGAACTATTATTTAGAGTATACAATCTTCTCAAAAACCTCTCTCTGCCCATATTAATAGCAAATAGTTAGTGACTTCATTTTTAATGCATCAAACATATTTTATAAATACATATAACATACATGTAAAATGATGAAAAAACATTGTTGGATGATTTAACATGTGTCAATTTTTTTCTATTCATACATTTGTGTACACTCTCTTTGACAGAAGAAACTCCCACATTTCTTTCTTTCTGGGGGTTTCTTAGGAGATTGCTTAGGAACTATGAGCAGAAAAAAAGCAGACAGAATAAAAAAAAAAGAGAACACATACTCTACAAAAGGAGAACTTGAAAATATGGTTTTGTTATCTGGAAAATTGAAAAATCTTCTGGGTTTAAGGGCAAATAAAGAATATCCAGAAGGATCATATTATAGTGTATTTGATGAGGTGTTGTGGGTGGGGCTTTGGTTTGTGACTTCTCTCTTTATTTAGTTTTTCTATTTCATTTGGTGGCACATCATGCAAAATTAGATTTGCACATTGCTATACACATAAACCTAAGACATATTTACATAACTTGTATTTCACTCACTAGTGGCTTGTGACCTGCTAAAGAAGAGCTTTTCCTGGAGATAAACTTCCTTAGTCTTCTCAGCCTAGGGTAAAAAAAAGTGTTCAATTTGCTGGTGGATATAGAATCTATAATTATTCTCAATTTTGCTTTGTTCTCTTAGTTACTTGAGACAAATACAACTGTTTTAGGAGAGTTTCCTGATTGAAACTTGTTAGCATCTAACAGCACACAGAGCACATTTCCAGATTTATTACCTCTAGACCCTAAGTGCTAAATTTTTTTTTTAATATTTCAAACTCATTTGTGTGACTCTGGGCAAGTCACTTAAACCCAGTTGCTTGCCCTTAATGTTCTTCTGCCTGGGCACTGAGAACAAGCATTCTTTCTAAGAAAGAAGCTAACAGTCTTTAAAACATATATATATATATATATATATATATATATATATATCCAAAGGAAACATTGAGCTGAACTCAAGCTAAAAACAAGGCAGGAAAAGTAAAAATAAAAGACCCATGGAATTCAACCTCAGTTACTTATTAGCTCTGTAACCCTGGACAAATCACTACCTCTGTTTGCTTCAGTTTCTTTATCTCTAACATAAGGATAGCAATAGCTCCTAATTCCTGCAATTGTTGTAAGGATAAAATGAAACAAAACTGTAAAGTACTGAGCACAGGTCCAGGCACATAGTATTTACTATGGAAATGTCAGTAGTAGTAGTAGTAGTAGTAGTAGTAGTAGTAGTAGTAGTAGTAGTAGTAGTAGTAGTAGTAATAGTATCAACAGCAGCAGCAACATTGTTTAACCTTGGGAAAGAAACACTGAATAATCTATTTTATTTATCAAGTGAATATGTAGTCTCTTGAACTTATTTTCTTTCATAATAAATAAGACACAAAAAGGTTTACTTTTTGAAAAACCCTGGGCTACAAGGACTGTACAAAGTTTGGGAACTTCTTGATGATCTTTAAATTTCCTTCCCACTCTTTAATCTGATCTTAGTAGGGAGACAAGAAGAGAGCCACCTAATTTTATTTAACAAGCTTATTTACTAAGATTAAAAAATGAAATACTTTCTTGTGAACTAAAAGAACTGGTAGATGTGACTGTTAAAGCACTGTTAATTACCTATGAAAGCTTGTGAAGAATGAAAAAGAATGACAAGAGAAGAGTAAGAATCATCTTGATTTACATTTCCCCCACTTAAAAAAAAAAGATAGATGGATGGATGGATGGATGGATGGATGGATGGATGGATGGATGAATGGATGGAGAAGTTTTGAAAGTAGAAGAGAATGAGCTTCACTTTGATTATTCCTATCAAAAACCATAGAACTATAGAACATACCACGGTCACATTCAAGTTGCCAAAACATGTTTTGTTTCATCTATTCAAAACCTTTACAGAAGCCAACCCTTCTCCCCCACTCCCCATGCACATTTCCCCCTAAATCTCAGCAGTCTAGTGAAAACTCTCTAGGAATGGGAAAAAAATAATAGAAAGTAAATAATAAAGAATTAAAATAAATAGGAAGTATGACAACACTTATTTTCCTTAAACTAGCTTCTTTCATGTCTCCAATCTCCATTTGACAACATTTTCACTGGTCTAAAAGGTAAGGAAAACAAAAGATGCTAATGATTCGCCTGTTGATGAATGCTGAAAATTCATAGTCTAGGATGCTATTATCTCTTGACAATGGCATGGTGAAGACGGGGTCCAGACACTGCTACTCCCCACATAAAAAAAGGTGATGAAGTCCCAATTTCCAGAAGTGCTGTTGTTTCAAGAATTGAAATTACCAGCACTGCATGAACAGAAGGAAACCAAATGATAGCCCAGTAGGATTAAGATGCGTCTTAAATCTCTTTGTTTCTTCTTCCCTCTCTGCCTCTGTCTCTTTTTTTCTTTTTCTCCCATTCTCTGACACTTTCTACAAGATATTAGTATTGCCTCTCCCTACAGATATACAACCACTTTTGGCATTGCCTATACCCAATGTTAGATACTGTTGGTCAAATTGAAAGTCTGTTGAAAGTTTCCATTGTTGGCAGGGCTGATGTCTGCTCTCAGACCATTGCATGTTATTAGAGAGAAGATTAGTGAAGATCTAAGAAAGAAAGGAGGACTTTTAAAGTATTAACATGCCTTTGTGAAGAGAAGGTCCTGCCAACCTGACTCCATTTTCTTGTTAGGATTACTAAAGTGGTAGATCAAAGCATTTGATAGACTCTCTTATGATCATTTTCTGGCAAATATGGAAATATATGACTAAGGTGTTAGCATATCTGGAATTGATTATCTGAATGCAAAAAAAAAAAAGTATTGGTTCAATGGCAACTTGGAAGGAAGTTTCTAGTGAAGCGACCAAAGAATCTGAATATGGCCCAAGTACATTTACCATTTTTATCAAAGTCTTAGATAAAACTATATATGAAATGCTTATCAAGTTTTCGGAGGGTTAATGGTTTAATTATAGAATGGCAGTTAAGATTCAAAATGATCTTGGCACATTGGAACAATGAGTCAAATGTAATATAAAATAGGGATAACTATAATGTCATATCTGGATTCTAAAAAGCAATTTCACAAATACAAGTTGGGGATGTATGTGTCTATATAGCAGTCCTACTGAAAGTACCCCAAGGGCTTTTAATGCACTGAAAATTTTGTGTGAGTAAAAATCTGAATAATGGCCAAGAAGGATAATAAAATTTTGGGCCACATTAAGAGAGCAATGACGTCCAGGAATAGGCAAGTTATAGTCTCATTGAATCTATTCAATGAGCCAAATTATGGTTCATTGTCTTCAGTTCTAGGTGCTCCAATTTAGAAACAAAAGTAATAAACTGAAGAATATTGAGAGGAAAATAATGAGGGGGCAATTAGGTGGCTCAGTGGATTCCAAACCAGGCCTAGATATGGGACATTCCGGTGTCAAATCTGGCCTCAGAAATTTCCAAGTTGTGTGACCATGGACAAGTTACTCATTACCACTCTTATGCCTTGGAACATTACACAATATTGATTCTAAACCAGAAGATAAGGGAGGAAGAGGAGGGAGGGAGGAAGGAAGGGATGGAGGGATGGATAGGGGGAGAGAGGGAGAGAGGGAAGGAAGGAGAGAGAGAAGAAAGAAAGAAAGAAAGAAAGAAAGAAAGAAAGAAAGAAAGAAAGAAAGAAAGAAAGAAAGAAAGAAAGAAAGAAAGAAAGAAAGAAAGAAAGAAAGAAAGAAAGAAAGAAAGAAAGAAAGAAAGAAAGAAAGAAAGAAAGAAGGAAGGAAGGAAGGAAGGAAGGAAGGAAGGAAGGAAGGAAGGAAGGAAGGAAGGAAGGAAGGAAGGAAGTCAGAGAGGAACAAGGACTGACAATGGTAAGCTCTTAATAAGAGCTTTTTGATTTGTTAACATATTCTCAATTATTATCAAGACAATGTGGAAGATCTCAGTAAATATGAACTATACAATGATTCAGTGAAAAAGAAATAACCTAGTTGAGTCCTTGCTTTGTCTTCATAATGCCAAATTACCAATATGATTGATCTTTTAATCCTATACAATATCAATTATCCAGGCCATTCTGCTACAAAGATATCCCCAACTGGGGTAATTGGTGAAAAGACCAATAATTTTTGGCCTACTTTATCTATTCTGGCTATATAAACTGATTAGATTAATTAAATTACTTCCAACTTTTTACTTTAGTTTGTCCCAGGAAGAAATATCTGGCACAAAACCACTTGTCAGATTTTCAGGATGTCTTTTTTCCCCCAAGTTATTAGTATGGGTTCAAGATTTTGGGTTGTCATTATGTACAATTAGATAAAGCTTCCTAAATTATTAAACATGGAAAACTATATTTCTTAACACCTCAGGCCTTAGAATAAAGAGTAGATTGTTATATGTTATAAAAAGTATCAGGGGGCTTTGGGAAAAAGTTTAGAATTGGCTGACTATACAATTTTTATTCCTTACACATCTCAGCAAAAATCATACAATTAGTGAGCTTTTAAAAGTCTGTAATTATAGTGGGGCAGAGCCAAGACAGCAGAAGAGAGGGAGCATCCCAGCCAAACTATCCCAATATTCTCCTCCCAATAACATTAAAATAACGTGTCAAATCAAATTCTAGAGAGACATATCCAGCAAAAGAGACATTTTTCCCCAGGATGAGAAAACTTTGAAGGTCAGAAGGAGAAGTCTTTAACTTTGATGTAGGGACTGACCTGAGGTACAGTGTGGCGACATCAGTTGTGCATGTTGGAACCAGCCACATCAACAGCCAGTTTCCAAAGCTCTCATCATTCAGAGACAGTAAGACTGGGCATAGGATACATTTACTGTTTGGGAGCTCCACTGCGCATTGTCCATACCCAGGTTGCAATTTCAGAGCAGAGAAGACCCCTTGTGGTCACAAGGAAGCAATAGCCCCACGTGCAGGTCCAGGTGAGAGAGAAGTTCTAACACTTCCCTTGGAAGGGAACAGGGTCCCTACAGAGCTCAGACCAGGAAGAGTCATGATCTTGAATCATACCACCTTGGAAGCACTGAAACTTTACAAATTCCCATTGTAGCTATGAAAATATGAGGGCAAAAAGCTAAAAGCTTGGCACAGCAATCATCTCCTGGTGAGTAGACCCCAACTTTAATATAATATTCAAAGTCATGAAATAAACTGGGAAAATGAACAAACCAAAAAAGATGACCATAAAGAACTACTATGATGATGGGGAAGCTGACACAAATTTCAAAGAAGACAATGATGCAAAAAACATTTATAAGCAAAACCTGATTGAAACGTGCAGATTGGACATAAGACCAACAAAAAATTCCTGGAATTGCTAAAAAAGGAGAGAAAAAAGAAAAGAAGTGAGTTTTAAAATAAGGATGGCAGTGGAAAGATTTTCTCTTCTACATTCCTAGAAAAGATAGCCTCCACTCACAGTCATCACTTCCTTACCACCCATACCTCTTTACTTTCTGTAAATATCTATCTATTTCATTTAGTTTATCAGTTTTGTTGATGTGAAATTGGGCAAAATAGCTCCTAATAACACATTATGACTAAGTGGGATTTATACTAGGAATGCATGGCTGGTTCAATATTAGGAAAATTATAAGTATAATTAACCATATCAATAATGGAAACAAAAATCATGTGATAATATCAATAGGTATAGAAGCTTTTGACAGATGACAGCAAATATTCCTATTAAAACACTAGAAAACATAACAATAAAGGTAGTCTTTCTTAAAATAATTACTATCTATCTTAAACTAAGAGGAAGCATTACCTATAATGGTGATAAGCTATATCAGGGTGAAGCAAGGATCTTCATTATCAACACTATTATTCAATATTGTAATATAAGTGCTAGCTTCAGCAATAATACAAGAAAAAGAAATTGAGGAAACCATAATAGGCAATAAATAATAAAGAAATAAAGAAACTACCACTCTCCAAATAATCTGACTGTGATCATGTGTGATCTGATAACATTTAATAATTATAATAGTATATATTGTTAATGAAGTATAGAGATATGTGCCACAATTAAAATGTGATGAAAAAATCTGATTTATAATGGCGACAAAGTCACATGTACTCCTAATATCATTGTTTTATTGTCTACATTAATAATTTAAAGAAATGCTCAATTTCAGGTAGAGATTAGTAAAAATCATTATGTATTTTTTCTCATATAAATTCACAAGCCCACTGAAATATATCTATGGACTTTTTAGGGAACTGTGGACCTCAGGCTAAGAACTTTGAGTTTATCTGTTTAGAAAACTTAAATAGGCTATTTACTAACTATTCTCTAGGTGTCATATAAATTATAAACATGATATAAGCATTCACTATTGTGATTAAGCCAATGAAGTTTAATGAAATGTTTGCCAGGAGAATCTTCTTAAATTTCCCTCCCAAAAGCAGTAGCTAATATTCCTTTGCTGCATAATCTCATCCTATCTCCAGTTTCTGCATCTTCTCCAAATTTAAAAGGGCATTGTGTCCCTCTCACCATGCTGTTGCTCTCCATGGGAAGTATTTCAGTTCTTTCTTATCTCTCTTAAAATATAGATGAACCGAATACAGCAATTCAGGTATCTTTTAACCAGTGATGTGTATGACTCTTACATGTTTTATTAAGAAACCATATTTTTATTAATATAGTCAAAGATCAAATCAACTAGTTAAGAAGAACTTATTAAGCACTTCCTATGCACCAGACTCTGTGTTTAGTGTTGGGGATACACATACCAGCAGAAAGAAGGGTAGTCCTTGACCTCAAGGAGCTTATATTCTAAGAAGGAGGATGGACAAAAGTACTTAGCATGGAAAACTTCTGCAAGACAACAGGGGAAGAAATCACATACGTCACATTGCTGCTTGACCTGAGCTTTCATTCATCTGTCATGTGATCAATAAACCATTTAGCCATATTTTCTTTATTCTATACTTATTAATTTTATTTTATGTTTTAGAATAGGACGAACTCTATTTCTTCTTATTGCATCATATTTTATTAGATTTAAACTCTTTCAGGATCCTCTGAGGAATAGACTAAAAATATTCTCACCAAACTTGGACCCAACCTGACAGATAATAAAATGGTGCTGAAAAGATTGTAGATCTTTAAAAGTATATAGCATGATGAACTCTTCCTTGGGTATCTTAATAATATTCCTAGAAAAGTCTCTACTCTACATACCAATGAGTAGATAGCCAAATGTTACTTTTTGCTGAACACTTGACATCAGATAATGGCACAGTGCCAAGATGGGTATACAATGCAACTATGACTAATGTCCTTTCTATCTTGGGTATGAAACAATTCTGTTTCTGCTTCTGGGAACTATCTGACAGTGGTCCAAATTTACAACAGTTGTGGAAAACTTGAAGATATTACCAAACAGTCACTATTTTTTCTCAGAAAAATTCTCCCTAATTGGCTTTTGAAGCAGTTGAAAAATTGTCTGTTGTAATTCCAGTGATTTATTCTCCTTGGGCTCCCAATTTAGACTCTAAAATGGAACCAATACTAAATATATTTTCAAATGGTCCAAAGACCTTCATTGTTTTATGTTCTCATGCCTTTAAGAAAATAGCAACTAGAAGCTCTAGATGAATCTTATTTCCACTATATTGCATTTTTAGCTTTGAGCCTAAAGGAAAAATAATTCTAAAAATTTCATAATATCCTTATTTGTAGTACAGCAAATGTATTTACTTGGTGAACTAATGACCACTATTTTTTCATGGTGGTTTGAAGATGGCCTGAAATGAACTTTATATAATGTTTCTATGATCTATTAGTTCTATGCTGTCATATGCTTTCAGGTTTTTTATGCTATGTATTAAAAATGTTTGCACTTATTACATTTATATAGTATGATTAATACAGCACATTGATTTATACTGTATCTGGATTCACAAAATCCCTATGAAGCTTACCCATATAATTATTTCAATTTTCAAGTTAAAAAAAAAAACAACTACAACTAAGGCAAGTTGAAATTAAGTGACTTATTTATAGGATACAACATTAGATATATTTTTATTTAGAATTCTTATAGATGAGCAACAGTAAAAAACGAGTTCATATGATTTTTGAATAAATACTTATACATTTTATTTTTCAAATTGCATATAGAAACAGTTATCATTCAGTTTTTAAAATTTTGAGTTCCAAATTCTCTCCCTCTCCTCCCTTCACTGAGAAAGCAAATAATCTGATATAGGTTATATATGGGTAATCATGCAAAGCATATTTCCATTTTAACTAAATTGTGAAAGAAAATATAGGCAAAAAACAAACAAACAAGAAAAATAAAGTTTTACAAAGCATGCTTCAATCTGTATTTGGACTCCTCTCAGTGCTTTCTCTGAATGTGTATAACATTTTTTCACACAGGATCATTATATTTCTGAGAATAGCTAAGTGATTCACAGCTGATCATTATACAATATAATTGTAATTTTATATAATATTCTCTAGATTCTGCTCACTTCACATTGTTTATCTAATATTTTCCAGGTTTTTGTGAAAGCACTTTGCTTGTTATTCTTGTAGCACAATAGTATTGCATCCCAATTATATACCATAATTTATACAGCCATTCCCCAATTGATGGACAACCCCTTAATTTTCAATTCTTTCCACCACAAAATGAGCTGCTATACGTATTTTTTTTATAAATTTAGGTCCTTTTCCTTATTTAAAAAATTCTTTTGGTTATAAACATAGTATTTTATTTCTGGACCAGAATGTTTGCATCAGTTCACAACTCTACCAAAAGTGCATGTGTCTGCATTTTTCCACATCCCATTCAAAATTTGTCATTTTCTTTTTCTTTCATATTACCTAATCTTATAGATGTGAAGTGGAACCTCAGAGTTGTTTTAATTTGCATTTCTATTAATCAGTAGTGATGTTGAATATTTTATCCATATGAATAGAGATAATTTTTTATTTCTTCTGAAAACTGCCTGTTTGTATCCTTTGACCATTTGTCAATTAGAGAGTGACTTGTAGTTCTAAAATTTAAATCAGTCCTATAGATATTAAAAGATGAGGCTTTATCAGAGATATTTGATATTATCCCCAAATATTCTACTTTCCTTCTGATCTTGGTTGCATTGGTTTTGTTTATGCCAAAACTAATTTATGTAATCAAAATTATCCATCTTACTTCTGGTAATATTTAAGCTTCAGATTTTCCAAAATATGACAGGTTGAATAAAAATGGGGAAAATAAATGAAAATAATTAAAAAAGAAAAGAAAAGCTTAACAAACAAAATTGGTCAACTGGAAAAAGAGGCCCAAATATCCAATGAAGAATAGATCAAATGGAAAAGGAAGATCAAAAATTTATGGTTGAAATTAATTATTTGAAAATTAGAATTGGGCAAAAAGAAGGTAATGACTTCATAAGACATTAAGAAACAAAATCAAAATAATGAAAAAAAGAAGAAAATATGGAATATCTCATTGAAGAAACAACTGATCTGGAAAATAGATCCATAAAAGACAATATAAGTATCATTAGACTATCTGAAAGTCATGAAAAAAAAATCCTAGACATAATATTATATGAAATTATCCAAGAAAGCTGCCTTCATATTCTTGAACAAGAGGGTAAAATAGAATTTGAAAAAATCCACAGATGACTTCCTGAAATAAATCCCCATAATGTCCAAGGTCAAGAGCTCCCAGGTCCAGAAGAAAATATTGCAGGCAGCCAGAAAGAAAGAATTCAAATATCATGGATCCCTGGTCAGGATTACACAGGATCTGGCAATTTCCACAATAAACCTATTTCTATATGGCTTGAAGACTTTGATTTACATTCTTATGGTTATAAATTATGCAACACATACAGATTTTTAAAGGAGAAAATAAAGGAACTTCAGGAGACAGTAAAACTATACTAGTGGAGGTCCTTGACCTCTTCCTATCAGAACTAGATAAATCTAACCAAAAAATAAATAAGAAAGAAGTTAAGGAAGTGAATAAATTTTTAGAAAGGGTGATTTTACCTCTAATGAAGACAAAATTAAAACAATGATTTGGGAGTAATTTTGCCCAATAATATGACAATAAAATTTTAAATCTAGGTAAAATGGATGAATATTTACAAAAAATTAAATTGCCTTGATTAACAAAAGAGGAAATAGAATATTTAATCCCATCTCTGAAAAAGAAATTGAGGAAGCCATCCATGTACTCTCCAAGAAAAAGTCACCAGGACCAGATGGATTGACAAGTGAATTCTACCAAACATTTAAAGAACAATTAATCCTTAAACTATACAAACTATTTGGCAAAATAAGCAAAGAATGAGTCCTACCAAATTATTTTCATGTCACAAATATGGTGCTGATACTTAAGCCAGGAAGACCAAAATTAGAAAGAAAATTACAGAGCAATTTCCTTAATGAACATTGATGCAAATATCTTAAATATAATACTGTCAAAGAGATTGCATCAACATATCACAAATATAGCAATATTACATATTCACTATAATCAGGTAGAATTTATACCAGGGATGAGAGTGGTTTAATATTAGGAAAATAATTAGCATAATTGACTACATAAATAATCAAACTAACAGAATTCACATGATTATCTTGATAGATGCCAAAAAAGCTTTTGATAAAAATACCTATTCCTATTGAAAACACTAGAAAGGATAGGAATAAAAGGGCCTTCCCTCAAAATAATTTAAAACCATCAGTAATATCATCTTCAATGGTATAAAATACAAGCTTCCCAATAAGATCAGGAGTGAAATACAGATACCCATTATCATTACTATTATTTAAGATTACACTATAAATGATAGCTTTAGCTATTAGAGGCAAAAAAGAAATTGAAGGAATTAAAGTAGGCAGTAGGGAAAATAAAATATTACTCTGTGGATAATATGATTGTATACTTAGAGAATCCTAGCAAATCAAACAAAAACTAGATATTTAATAACTTTAGAAAAGTTGCAAGATATAAAAACACATGTAAGTTTTTAGCATTTCTATATATTTCCAACAATACTCAGAAGCAAGAGTTAGAAAGAAAACTCCACTTAAAATTACTCAAGACAACATAAACTATTTGGGAATCTATTTTCTTAGACAAATTCAAAATTACAAAACACTTTTCACACAAATAAAATTAGATGCATAAAATTGTTAGAACAGTTATTACTCATGAGTAGGATAAGCTAATATAATAAAAAATGATAATCATACATGAATTAATTTACTTATTCAGTTCATACCAATCAAAATACAAAACAACTATTTTTTAGAGCTAGGAAAAAAATGTAACAAAATTCATCTGGAAGAGCAAAAAATCAAGAATATCAATGGAACTAATGAAACAAAAATAAAGGATGGTGGCCTAGCAGTACCAGATCTTAAATTGTACTTTAAAGCATTAATCATCATCATTAAGAAATAGAAGGGAGTATTAATGGAAGAGTATTACTGGGCAAATGATTACAGAAATCTAGTGTTTGATAAACCTAAATATCACAGCTTTTATGATAAGAACTCACTATTTGATAAAAACTGCTGGGGAAATTGGAAAACAGTATGGCAACAATTAGGGGTAGATCAATATCTCAAGGGTCAAAATGGGTATATAAAGATTATATGGAAAAGGGAATTATATATGACCAAATTAGAGATAAAAAACAGTAGAAGGTAAAATGAATAAATTTGATTAATATTAAATTAAAGAAGGTTTTGTACAAACAAAACCAGTGCAACCAAGATTAGAAGGGAAGCAACAAAGTGGAAAAAATATATAACAAAACTCTCTGATGAAGGTCTAATTTCTAAACATATGAGGAACTAAGTCAAATGTAGAAGAACCCAAGTCATTCCCCAACTGATAAATGATCAAAAGATATGAATAAGCAGTTTTCAGATGAAGAAATCATAGTTAAAACATACATTATACACAGTAACTACAATGCTGTGGAATGATCAAATGTGATAGACTTTGCTACTCACAGCAGAATGATCCAGGACAATTCTGAGGAATTATGAAAAAGAAAGATATCCACCTCCAGAGGAAAAAAAAAACTGTAGGAGTAGAAATACAGAAGAAAATATATGATTTGTCATGTGTTTATTTGGGTATATGTTTTTGGGTTTAGGTTCTATAAAATTATTTGGTTATAAAAATGAATAATATGGAAATATGTTTTGTATAATACTTGTATAATCCAGACTGAATTTCTTGTCAGCTCAGGGAGTTAAGGGGAGAAGAATGGAGGGAGACAATCATATGACTTTGGGAAATTTATGTGGAAATTTATTATTAATATAAATAATTGAATAAATAAATAAATAAAAGATCCTATTTGGGGCTTTTATAAAAGGCAAGGATTAAAAAAACATAAAAAATTTAATTAATAAGAAGAACATGATTGTATATGAAATCATGAACTCTGACTATACATTGGTTTATAATAGGCATATTCAATTTAAAACTTTATAATGAAAGAGCCCCCTTGTCTATCTTTCCTTTGAAATTCCTTGTGATTTTTTTCTATGTATTTAAAAAAACTATCTAATTTATACTACTTTCTCTTATTTTAGAATCTGTATTGGTTCCCCCACTCCTATTTCTTGGCTTCCTCAGTAAAAGTTCTCATAATAAATAATTATAATCAAGAAAAACAAATCCACAAATTTGCCATATTTAAAAATATGCCCATCATTTTTCTCTCCTAATCCATCACGTCTCTGTCAGGAGGTGTGAAACATGCTCCATCATTTGACTTCTAGATTATGATTAGTCATTGCATTCATCAAAATTTTGCAGTCTTTCAAAGTTTCTTAATCACTTCAAAGTTTTATAAAAATTTAACTGTCCTTAAGTCTTAACTATTATGATATTAGAAATTTCCAATTGATATGAATAAGTGGGAAACATTTTCATCCTACCATTTAAAGTGTGTCTTGATTCATCATTATTCAGATACTGAGAGATGATGATGTAAAAGTGAAATGATAGACTGGAAAGGCATCAAACATGGGACTGCAAAAATTCCTAAGTATGGCCTAAACTAGATTAAAATGCATTTGGGAAATATTTCACAAAACAAATAAGAATACAATAAAACATCCATAATATTATATTTTGAAACTAAGTCAACATGCTGCCCTTAATAATCCTTATGTATGACTTAGTGACCCTAGATTCAATTTGAGTTTGCCACAATTGATGTATTGGATTAAGCAGTGAACTTGGGGCCAGGAAGACCTGGACCCAAATGTTGCTTCAACTTTTCTGATTTCTACCTCCATGATGTCTTATATCTTTTCCTTTCTCTCTATTCACATCATTACACCATAAGGTCAAACTCTCATCACCTCTCTCCTAGACTATTGGAATTACCCCCTTATTGTGCCTACTGAAGTCACTCTCCACTGTAATAAATACTGCATAGATATGCTAAGGTTATTTTTCTAATGCTCAGATCTCACCTTGCTATTTCTAGTCTCAAAGAAATTAAAAAAAAAAACTCAATAGTTTTCTTTTGCCTCTAGGAATATATGTAAATTCCCCTGTTTAGTTTTGAAATCTTTTAAAAATCTGGATCCCATCAGTATTTCCAGCCCTATTATATATTATTTTCCCCATCCCCCTCTCACTCTATGGTCCAGCCAAAATGGCCTTTTGGCATTTTCTCACTCAAAATCCATCTCTCATCTCCATGCATATATAGAGGCTGTCCTTTTTGCCTACTATAAATTTTCTTCTCAACACTTTCTTTTGACATCTCTTGTTTTCTTCTAAAGTCAACTCCAGTAACACCTTCTCCATGATATCTTTCCTAATATTGACAACTTTGCCAGATGCTCCTCTGTGATTGACAAATTTATTGTGTATAATTTTATATACTTTAAATATATTTTCTTCCAGATAGACTGTAAGCTCTTTGAAGGAGTTTAGTTCGTTGAAATAACCATGATAAATTCTCATTTATGTCCACATATCAGCTTTCCCTGCATCAGTAATTGGTACACAGAGTTTTCATAACAAATATTTCTTGATTGTATAGTTTATCAATTCATTGATTAATTTACTGAAGATCTGGAAGAGAAATCAATAAAAAAAATGTATTTATCTCAAAGGATGTCTGACTAACTGGTTCCCATAAGGAACCATCTTTTCCAAGAATCCTTTTGCTACAGGGAGCCTTGTGTTCTAAGGGACAAGCAAAAAATAAAGGCTATAGTCTAGTGACAGAGACTACCTAGAAAATACTAGGCTCTGCAATAATGATATGCAGTGTCTGTGATGAAGTAGTAGTGAAGTGACCAAAGAGTTCCTTGAAGTGTCTAAGTCTGGGTTTAAGCCAAGCAGTAGATAAATAGATAATTTAGATGATCTATTTAGATAATCTATAGATAAAATAAAATCATTATATAAAGGAGGAATATGAAACTTGCTTCTATTGGTACCAAGAATTATGTGGAGTATGTAAGGTAAGGTATGAGAATAAATTATTTAGCAATTCCTAGTGCATTTCTTTTTCAGGGAGTGTCCCACTCTAGAGAAGTATATGCCTGGAGAACTTCACAAAGGACTCACTTGAAGGGAAGAATTCTTGGCTCTTTCATAATACTGAATGCTTTCCCCTCTGCATAGTGCAAAGGAGGATGATCAATACTAGAATAGGTAGCAATTAAAAACTGAAGGAATACATGCATACATACATATATATGTATGTATCTGACAGAAGTTTCATTTACTAGAGTTTGAAGGATATAGAGAGGGCTATAGTCACTATTTATGGAATCTGGGATAAGCTATTCTACATTCTGTTGTTGTTGCTATGATAAATGTAGTTTGTCCTATTTTCAGGTTTAGTTAGCCTTAGGGCTTGAATGAAAACTGAGCACTCTTCTCCTTTCTTTGTGGAGACATGGACTGAAGCCAAATTCTGATATTCCCAGGGAAAACCCCATGTGCAGAAAAATATGCCAAATTCTGATGTTTCAGGTGGAAACTCTAAGTAGTGATAGTGGTAGTAAAAACAATCCAAATGGTAAAATTAATGAGAAGCCCCCAAAATTCAAATCAGTCAAATCCAGAGCTTTTTTTTTTGGACCATGATTTCTACTGTAATCCCCAAGATGATGAGTCCATCGAGGGAAAAAGAAATCTAGTACAAACCACTGGAATAGGAGGTAAGTCTCAGTGAGTGGCAACTCTCCTCCTGAATAAAATATTCACATGTCAACCTCATGTAAATAGGTTGATTCCAATGAATTTCGAAGGGTTAAATTATCATTAAGGCAAGGGAAGATATTAGCTTCCCTGCTTTTGGTATTGAAACATTTTAGTAGATGTTTTCATGATAGAAGACAGGACTGACCTATGATATGTTTCTTAAATTCCTCATTGATTTCTTTCTGATTAGGCTTTCTCTATCATATTATGATGACAATATCACCTCTCTTTCTGCTTCTATCAATCTTTACCAAAATGTTCCTCACCATTGCTTCTTTTTAATTTCTAGTTTTCCTCATGTAGTGTTATATATACCCAGCCTCAAATATTTACTAGCCAGGTGAACCTGGGAAGGTTTCTTAACTTGTCTGCCTCAGTTTACTCATCTATCTATCTATCTATCTATCTATCTATCTATCTATCTATCTATCTATCTATCTATCTATCTCTCTCTATATATATATCCATCCATCCGTCCATCTATCTACAAATTGTAGGATTTTAATAATAATCAAAAGGGAAGGGGAAAAAGGGTTCTTTCAGTAAAGTGAGCAGAGAAAAGAGAACCAGAAACTCACACCTGCAGCACTTTACCAAAAGCACAAGCTCCTAAAAAAGAGCCTCACAGCATGGGGCTCAGCCAGCTTTATCTCCCAAGCATCTATATGTAAAATGCAGACAAAATTTAAAAGGATGCTAGGAATGTAGCTCAGGTGTGGCAAATTTTTCATCTACTCTCTGTCTCTCTGTCTCTCTCTCTCTCTCTCTCTCTCTGTCTCTCTCTCTCTCTCTCTCTCTCTCTCTCTCTCTCTCTCTCTCTCTCTCTCTCTCTCTCTCTCTCTCTCTCTTTCTTGCATACTAAAGTAACTTTCCCAGGATCACACAGCTAGCAATTTTCTAAGACTGGATTTGAACTCATGCAAATAAATCTTCCTGATTCCTTCACTGTGCCACCTAGCTGCCTGGTTTTATATTCTTAATATTCAACATTCACTATCCTGAATTTCCCCTTTTATTCTGCCTATTATTTTAAATAAATATTGCTATGAGCAAAAATTAACAGAAGGGTAACTGAGATAATTCTCCAAGCAAAATATCATTTATTAACAGACACATGCTACCTGATAGATCAAACAGTCCTGCTTCTGGCCAGAACACTTTGAATTGAGGGTACAATACATTTTTATAGATATAATATAAAGAAAAATCTTGTAATTGTCCAAATTCCAGAGGTGAGAGATTAGGATTAGTAACCTTGAAGAAAAGGGGCAGGACCCTCTGGAATGAAATGATGACCACCTCTCTCTGTTTTGAAAAACTGGTAGTTGTTGTATGAGATCCAGCTGCCTCTAATAGTCTTGGCTAGAAAAACAAAAACCTTAATCACATTTCTCCCAATTCGGTCTTGCCCATGTAGACTAGGTTACCCCTATCTTTGATTAGAAAGTAAGTACCAAAACCATGTTCCCTGGAGAGAGCCCAGCTCAAGCTGGCTTTGCACTTAATGTATAAACAGAAGTAAAGATCCCACTTGAGAGGGACTCAGTCCAAGTTGATTAGTGAGCAGATGCCTTGAGAACTTGAAGTGATGGCATTGCTAAATCATGACCTTTAGAAACTGCTGGTCCTACAGAAGTGGGATCTGACAAAAATGAGGAAAGGGACAGAAAACATAGTTATCTTGGCTATTAAATAATACGGAATAATATTAATTCTTCAATGATCTTTCTGAGCCATATTCTAGTCATAAGGTATCATCTCAGGGACACTTCTTGATATTAATATCTCTAGTTCAGTCTGCTCAGTTTCCATGCTATGTGTACTAGTGAAGAAATATCAGTGGTCATAGGTATGATTAGTGGTCCCTCTCTTAAATATAGCAACTAAGTGGCTCAGTGGTTAAGAAGACTGGACCTGGTTCAAACCCAGCCTCAGATATTTACTAACTAGGTGACCCTTGGTAGATTTCTTAATCTGTGTAAAGGAGAAATGGGGTTAATTTTTAAAGGGATGGACTTTATATTTTATGAGTGTGGTCACCAAGAATTTAATTCCAAAGAGATTTTATTTATAATTTATTTACAAATTGTAGAAAGAGTGAAGCAAGAAATCAAAAAGAGGATAAGGTAAGATATCTAGCCTAAACATTAAGTAATTTATCTCAATCCCCTGGACAGAGAGATTTAGTTCTTACCCAGAAGGGTCTTGGCCCTTGTAGCCAAGGCCATGGGGATATAGGGAGTCTCCCTCAAGAGAATAAGTCTTTCCTGAGGCTGGTCTCTTCAGAGAAAAAGAAGCAGTTAAGAGTCAGCTTTTTACTCACCATGTGTCAGTCCAGTAAGGAACAGGGTCCCAGGTCCAGTCAACAGATCAAAGAATGAAGAATTTCTCCAGAATTCACTCCCAAAAATTGAAAAACTGAATTTCACAGGAAGCTCCTTTTCAAGATGCTTCTTTTGAATCACTTCCTATGTCTTCCTCTAATTTTACATCTACCAATCACAGTTGACACTTTGTTTTAGGACTTCCCAGAAGGCAGTCAGTTGATTCTGATTCGTCATCCACTATCACACACATGGGTAACAGAGCTTCCTCACTCAATGTGTGAAAAGCCGTTGTTTGCGCCTTTGGTGATTAAATCTAAAAATCGGTAGATCTCCATACTTAACTTTTAAGTACTGTGTTCTAAAAATAGACAGGTTACAATTTAATCTTCACAATCAGGGGAGAGTTAAGTATTTTCATTGTTATAATCTGGAGAGTTAAATTTAATTTTCACACCTGTCTGCCTCAGTTTCCTTATAAAATGGAGGTAATGATAGTGCTTAACTTTCTAGGGTACTATAAAGATCATATGAGATAATTTTTTAATATTTCTTTTCCAATTATATATAAAAACAATTTTAATATTGGTTTCCCATATTCCCTCCACATTCATCTTTTTTTTATTTTCTGTCTTCTTTTCTGATAGGTGTGATGTAGTACCTCAGAGTTGTTTCAGTTTATATATCTCCAATCAATAATGATTTAGAGCATTTTTTTCCATATGATTATAGACACCTTTAATTTCCTTATCTCTAAATTGCCTGTTCATATCCTTTGACCATTAATCAACATAACATAAATTTGACTCAGTTGTCTATATACATGAGAAATGAGGCATTTAGCAGAGAAATTTGCTTCTCTTGAGTCTTCTGTTTTTCAGTTTATATTTGGCTATGTTCTTTTCATCAGTACTGACTGAAAATCCTTTATTTCATTAAATATTATTTTTTCCCTGAAATATTATACTCAGTTTTGCTGGGTACATGATTCTTACTTATAATTCTAATTCCTTTGCCCTATGGAATATCATATTCCAAGCCCTTTGATCCTTTAAGGTAGAAGTTGGTAAATCTTGTGCTATCATGACCATGACTCTATCATCTTTGAATTTTTTTTTTCTTCCTGGCTGCTTGAAACATTTTCTTTCTTATTTACAAACTCTAGAATCTTACTATAATATTCCCAAGAGTTTTCATTTTGTGATCTCTTTTGGGGAGTAATCAACAAAGTTTTTTTTTTATTTTTATTTAATTTTCTTTGGTAATTTATTAAAACTTGATGTCTGGGCTCTTTTTTTGATCACAGTTTTCAGGGAGTCCAATGATTCTAAAATTATCTCTCCTCAGCATATTTCCCAGATCAGTTGTTTATCCAATGAGATACCTCATATTTTTTCCTATTTTTTTCATTCTTTTGTTTCCACTTTATTGTATCTTGATCCCTCATTAGCTTCAAATTCAAATTCTAACTTTTAAGGAAGTACATTCTTTGAAGAGATTTTTCATTTCCTTTTCCAGGTGACAAAGTCTGTTTTTTAAAGTGTTGTTTTCTTCAGTATTTCTTGTACCTCTTTTTACAAAAATTATCTTTTTTCTTGATTTTCTTAAATAACTCATATTTTTCCCAGTTTTTCCTCTGTATCTTTTATGTGATTTTTCAAATCCTTTTTTGTAATGCCTTGGGAATTATTTTGAGCCCTGAAGCCAATTTACATTTTTCTTTGAGGCTTTAGATATAAATGTTTTTACTTTATTGTATTCTTCTGAGTTTGTTTTGATCTGTGGCATCATGGTAATTTTCTCTAGACAAATTATTTGTTATTGTTTCTTTTATCATTTTCCAGCCCATTTCTTGACATTTAACTTACAAAGTTGAATCTACTCCTGTAGTAGAAGAAGCACTATCGTAAGCTTCAGGTTTTTTTGTCTTACTGTTTTTGGAGCTAATTCTGGGGTTCTGTAAGTTTTCAGTTTTACAAGGTGGTAAGATCTAAGGATATATGTGGTCAGTGCTCTCTTGGCCTGTGCTCTGGTCTGGAGCAATCATTATCATTCTTTTGCAACCTGGAATTGTGACTAAAGTCCTCTTTCCCCTGATGTGGCATGCTATAATGTACTCCTTTTTGCCCTGGGTCTGTAACCTCAAATCACTTATGGACAATGCAAGACAGTCTTGTACCCAATTCCATTAAAAAGGTCCTCTAATTTCCTTATGACTAGTAGACTGGATTTTTTACCATCTCTGGATTGAGAACTCTTGAAGTCACTACCACAGTCAATTCAGTTACCTCCAAAACCTACTACAAGATATCTGGGGCATAATCCATCCTGGACTTTGATTCACTCTTGCCCCATTGAGAAAGACCTTTTCTGCCAATGATCTAAGTTGTCTTTGACAAGAGAATTATTTCATTCCATTCTTTTGTTGGTTCTGCCATTATTTTAAAATTTTTTGAGGGGGATTTTGGAGATCTAGAGTGATCCCCTGTCTTTATTCAACCATCTTTTAAATAAACTGTGATAATATTTTTTAAATGCTTTGGAAACATGAAAGTGTTATATAAATGATGGTTTTGATTTTAAGTACTAGTTATAATATGGTCCCTTAGAAACTTCTGGACATTTGTATGCTTTTCTTTTTATATTATAAGTGCTATCTGATGTTTACTATAACTTGTTTTGACACATATAGAGACAATTTTCTCTTTTTTCCCTCTGTAGCTAGGTAGTATAGTGGATAGAGTACTTGATCCAGAGTCAGGAAGATCAAACCTCAAAAACATAATAGTTGTAGGTCCTTAGGCAACTCACCTACATTGGAATAATAATAGCATCTACCTTACAGGGATGTGATGGGGACTCAATGAAAATATTAGTAAAATTTCATACCATTCCAAGCCCATAGCAGGCATAAATAAAAGCTTATTCCCTTTCTCTTTCTTTTCAATTTGAAGCCCTTAGAATTAGATTTGCAAGATATCAATTTGTTATATTCTCACCAGACATTATCAAGTCCCTTCTATGCCTATCCAGGAGATTGCCATTTCAGTATTTAATGTCTAATTCATAAAGCTAAGTCTTATTCATCCACATCACCTTTTAAACCAGCTGTTCATATTTCATATCTGAATTTATCTCTTGCAACTCTTAGCTCAGAAGAGTAGCAATGGTTTAGTGTTTGATTCCTGGATTTTCTAGCTCTAAATTTCCTGATTTTTATGGATGCTTTCTATATGGATTAGAAGTAGATGGTAGTTATTAAGTCCTGCATTTTTTTTTTGAAGGATCTCTATAACTCCATAGTTAGTGATCTCGATTGTTATTAAGTCAACCAAGATTCTCAGTGCCTCTTAGCAGAAAAGCATTAAACACCATTACTGTCCTCTTTTCCCTCTTATCCTTGCAGAATGATCTGTTACTTTGGAGCACCTGTGAACACATATCATCATTTCTTCAAGGCCAAGCAGCTGTTTCTCCCTTAGAGGATCTATCTCCTTAGATCCTCTTTAGCGAGTGCCACATTTCTATTACTTACTTACAAGATTATAGTGGTTCCTTTGTCCTCCACAGTGAATATTACAATGAATGATAATCATTTATCATCACATTGATTTATAGAACAGAATTCCCCTCTGCTTCAGCAAATCCTTTTTCCTGGTCTTACATTCTCCCCCTCATTTGCCCTCTCTCCCTGGCAATCTTGTTTTCCTATTTTAAAAGAATGAGCCACAGAATAACCATAATACATATAAACTTAGATTCTGATAAAAAAAAATCTGCTGAGTGTGGGGAATAAGTGAAATGAGTTAGAAATCTAAGGAAGCCAATTTTATTTATTGAATTCAAAGTTTTCTTCATAGGTATAAAGGAGAAATTTTACTTTAAGACAGTAAATTGAACCTTAAAGATATGAATGAGATTTAGTGGGAGATGACTTATTAATGGATTATGGCAACATCAGTGTATATTATGTTTAAAAGTAGCTTTTTAGAATTAAAATGAGAAGTTTTGTATGTTAATATATACTTCTATAAAGGAATAAATTAACTAAGGTGAGAGAAATATCAAAATGAACATTTGAGTAAAGTTTACTAGAATTTGAATTCTTAATTTTATATTTTGGAATATTAATTTTAAATAATAATAATTTTTATGTGTAACCTTTCTTAAAACTCAGGTTTATGGAGTCATCCAGCTTCTAAGCTAGAATGATATTCTCCCATGCCTTTGGTATTTCAATGGACTGGTTTTTGTTAGAGACATGATAGAGAGCAGACCCTTATTTATCTGCAAACAAGAACTCTATTAGGTAAGGGAAGTCAACAAGCTCTAATTGCCAGGCACTAGGCAGCTATGTTGATGTTGCCATGTGGCAAGATGTGTTGGCCTCTTCTTGGTCTCAATTTAGAGACTTAGAAACTTAGAAAGAGAGTTATTATTTCTAAGTTACACCTTTTCAACAGCTATTTGTCAATTAGAGATATCTTGGAAGATCTAGGGATGGGACTGGATGATGAGGTCATAAGGGTTATATAAGACATACACCCAATTTTGTACAATCTCTTGACAAGCTTCTCTCTTTCATTCCAGTTCTCTTTTGGACTGATCATACTTTTTTGGTATCTTTTTGTATGACGGAGGGAGCCAACTGACTAGTTTAGATTCTCTTGATTAATAAACTAACTTAAAAAAAATTTAAATACTCTTTCCAAAAATTTTAATCATTAAAATACCATCAACCCCTCTGTCAGTCTGATGAAATCTTTGGGATGCTTATAAGAATGTATTTTAAATAAATGAAATAAAATATATAGCATTATAAAAGAAACCACTTGTGTTGCAACATATGTAATATGCATGTAATATATACATATATTTTTTTCTCCAATCAAAGTTGACTGTCCCCCTTCAACTCTATTCATGAACCACAGATTAATAACCTGTTTAATAAAGGAAAAAAAAACAGAAACAACCGCAATTTATATTGTGATTTTAACTATATAAAGAAATTTAATGCCACAAAGTATCTCCAGACAGAAGACTCAAATATAAAAGCACGTCACTAAGACAGTCCATAGGCAGGATGCAGAAATAAGAGGCAGCTTCAACTGTATAGACTCTCTTCTTTAGAAAGTAGAGCAGCAAGTAAATTCTTGATCACTATTATTGATATTCTATTCCTCAAAAGGTTTAGGAAATTATGAGGAGAAATGCTATTCTAGATTTAAACAAACAAAAAAACCCAAAACATTCCCAAGGAATATAATGAAATAAGCAGAACCTTTAGAGAAAGAGATCCTATCACCTTACAATTCATAAAAGAAGGAAATGTTAGAAGTAGTCTGCTCTCAGACAGAAGATTTCAGAGTTTTTCAAAGAAATGATATTTAAGATCCAATAATTCTACTTGGTACCATATTTAAGGCAGCTAAGGGTCATTATTACTATAGAGAATATATCAGTTTGGAAGTCTATGGGAAAATATGCCAATTTCATAACCACAGATATTTCCCATAATTAAGTGGGAAACACCACTGTGGATATTGAATAAAACAATACACAAACATTTTAAAGGTTTCCTATGCACAAGGAATTTTACTAGGTGTTGGGGATACAAATGCAAAAGTGAGAGCTCCTAGGCTGAAGGAATTTACATCCACATCTTTAACTCAAAAATCAATAAAAGGTAGATACAAAGAATATAATTTTTTAAACAACTAAGAATTAGTTCAACTGGCAGAGTTTGGCAAGAATGGTATCTTTTCTGTTCAATTTTTGTGGTAGAAAAGCAACTACCATAAAACAAAACTAGGAATTGAATTAGTGGCCATTGATTAAGGAATGGCTAAACAAATTATGGTACATGAAGATAATGGTTTGTTGTAATGTAAAAAAATGTTAAACATAAAGAGTTCAGAGAAGCATGGACAGCATAATAGCCAGAACAAGGGAGGTTATATTCCTGTTGTTTTCTCCTCTGGTCAGGCTTCATTAATACTATTGAAACCACTTCTAAGCACACCACATTTTTGGAAGGATTCTTTCAAGTTGAAGTATATTCAGAGAATGTTACTGGGATGGAGAGAAAATTCAGCATCATACCAGAAGAAGATGATTGAAGAAACTAATGATATTAATCCATTAAAAGAAAAGAATCAGACAGAAATATAGAATTTCATTCAAACATTTAAAACAATGCTATGTGGAAGGAGTAATTAATTTATTTTTCTTTACCCTTTAGAACTGAAATAAGATGAAAGAGTAGAAGTGGCATAGTGGAAAATTTCAGAATCTTCGGAAGAAATCTTCCTAACAACTGTTCAAAAGTGAAATGGGTTGTCAATTGAGCTAGTAAATTTCCCATTCCTAAAGCTCCTCAAGTAGAGACTTGATGACCATTTATCTTAGATGTGATATAATATATTACATTTTAGATATCAGAACAAATGAACTCTAAGGTCCCTCTCAATTCTCTGATACTATGATTTTATGAAATGGTAATTTTAAAATGTACAAATATATAATTCATGTAATATTTGTCTATTTAGTAATTAATATTATTGTCATAATAAACTTTCAAATTCCAAATCATGATTCTTTTATCTTTTATATGGCAGATATTTATTCATATCTTAAATTTGCTTTTTGGTCCAAGATTCTGTTTTCCTAGAAAATAAGTTTCTTATAGCTTCTGATTTGCCCACCAGATAGGCAATACATATAAAGATTCACCTAATCTGTAGAATTCCTTTTTTCCCCCAGATGCCTTATACAATGGCAGTGGTTCAGTGGAAAGAGTGAAGTCAGTTAATGGATCCAACTCACTATTTGTATGATCCTGGAAAAGTTTCTTTGTCTCTCTGGATTTATTCATATGTAAAATAATTTTTGAGGGGGAATTAGATGGTCCACAAAGTCCATCTTAGCTTTGATTTACCCAATTTATATTTATATAGTCCCACGAAGCAGGAATTTCTTCTCAACCAAATGATAAAATATTAACCCAAGAGTCATAGGGTTTCATGGAAATGATCTTAAATGAAAACAGTACACTTATGGCATTACTTTTCACCAATTTCCAATTTCACCACATCACCAATTCCTGATGAAAAACCAAAATCTCTTCCCTGATAGTACATGTAGGAATGTGTCATTTGCTGTTTGTAGTAGTGGTCCTGACTGTGGCCAGTTCATTTGAGGTTGCTTTTCTACGGCCCCTAAAAATCAAGCGTCAGAGATCTGGTATAGCTCAGGCCTATGTTTTCACTTCAGGATCTATAATTAACTACCTTCATTGCATTGTAACTGCTGGTTGTTAATCCATTTTTATGACCTTCCAATAAAACCTGTTTCACTCTATCATCTCATGGAGCCACTTCCTGGACCTCTTCATTAGAGGTGAATTTCAGATGTTCTTGCCCGTAATTCAATCACAGAGATATTCTGTTTCTTCCTCATAACATTCTTAGATTTTGGTTCATATTGTTTGCTGCCATTGCTCACTCTCGTAACACTTTTGTAACCTATACCCAATAGAATGTTGAGGGCAAATTCCACTTCATTTTTTTCTCTTTTTATGTCTCAATAACTAGCCCAACAGACTCTTAAATGCTTGCTGATTGACTGATCTTTCTTAGTCTGTGATATACTTGTGAGCTTTCCAGGATGGCTGATTTCATGATTCTATCAATTCTAATTCATGACAATTCAGCATTTCAAAACTATGGAAACAGTTATAACAGAGGCGATATATATACTAATGGTGTGTCTTAAGTATTATAACCCATATTCATTTAACTTGACCCATTTATATAATAACTTAAGTATCTGCTTAGCTGTACACCTTTTGTTTTAATGTAGATAGTTTGAAGGTGTTATAGAATACTGGTCCTGGAGTCAGAAGTTCACAAATTCCAAGTTGGTCTTAGCCACTGATCATCTGTGTGACTCTGAGTAAGTCAACTGACACGCCTAATTCAATTTCCTCATTTGTAAAATGTGCATAATAATGGTAATTAAAGGGGTGTAGAAAGACTACATTAATAATGGGTAATCCTTTACTTGGCCCCCCAAAAGCCTTTTGATTTTAAAGCTCAAATGTTTTTTATTTTAGAGCTAAAACTCAAGCTCTCTTTCTTGAGGCTATGGTAGGTCTTTTCTTTCATCTAGATGTAAAAACCCAACAGGTTGGAGATTAGCTTCTTATTTTACCTGAAAAGAAGAACTCTCTTGTATGGTGAAGTAACTAAATATGTAGCCGCCATATTGGAAGGGAGCATGCCGTCATGTGTTTGAGGAACTTGACATTGGAAAGAACTAGCGCTTCCTTGGAGGAAGTCACTTGGGCTCATTTCTTGTGTGACAGTTATCCAATGAAAAACTTCTTAGGATGTCCTGGGGAGGGGCTTGATGATGATATCAGAAGGGAGATATGTTGCCCAAACTCCAGCAAGTTAATCCTATTTTGTCCAGCCCAGGTCTCCTGCTCAGCTCTCCTACTTAGGTGATGATTTTGCCTTTGCTTGGGTCTCTGCTCTGGCTCTCTTTCCTGCAAGAGTGGTTCCAGCTGTTGGAGCTTGGCTTGGTTCTGTGCTGGTCAGGGGCTTCTCACCTAGCTGTGAATTCTATGGTTTCTGTTCATACTGAAGGGGGCCCATAGTTAGATTGTAGTGAGAAGGCTATTTAACTAAATTGATATTTTTTAACTAAATTAATTTTTTTTCATTTTTAGGTTTTAATTAAAACCCAAATGGTTTTAGCTATCATAGGAAATAGTATTTGTAAAGTGATAAATCTTGAAGTACTAGATAAGTGTCATTAGTAGTAGTAGTAGTAGAAGTCAAATTAAAGAATGAAGGTATATTCAAAACATGTTCATAAGAAAACCTTAATTTGCAAATTGAAATCAGCTCAAATACAGAGCAAACCTTTTTTTCAAGCTTTAGAAAATGATTAGTTTTGTTACAAAACAAATCACACAGAACCAACTAACTCATGGTGATCAGTGGAAAAATGTTCGAGTATTTTATAATATTCATTTCAATAATTTTATTGTAATTAAAAAGCATTTATTAAAATCCAGCCTCTCTCCATTAAAAACAAACTAATTTTTAAACACTTTTATGAAATCAAAATTAGATTAATTTTACAAACTTTTTAGTCATAAAATATAGTGATACTTATTAATTTAATTATTTTCAGACTCACTGATTTAAAAAAATAATTGTTTTCATTTTATTGTACATTTGGCACTTATTTGGAACTTTGATTTTGTCTTCTCAGTGATATGGGTAATCTTTCTGTGACACAGATCAGGGCCATCAATACCTTCTCATTATTTGTTAGTTTTATCCATTTAGTACAAAAAAAACCCATCAGGGCAGGAGAGGATATTACAGCATCTGATATTCTATAAGCCTTCCTCTAAATTTGTTGATCCTCTACATATTGCACAGGAGTACATACTATTCCAACAGCTATCTCTCACTTGGTTACCCACACTGTCCAACATTCTTTTTTTTTTAATTTTTTTTTTCCAACATTCTTTTTTAATGATGGCTCTTTTTGATTATATCCATCTCCCATCTTGCACAATTCAGAAATGGATGGATAAACAACACATGCAATATAGGCTTCAGGCAAATACAAGTCAGGCAATGTGCTGAATTCTGATAATACAAATACAAAGACAAGAACATGCCTTACCCCAAAAGAAGAGGGCAAGGAGGAGTGTGCTTTATAGATTTGTGTTTTCCTATAGATGATTGAATCTGTAGGTCAGTTGATTGACTGTAACATTGATTTGGTAACTATTTTATTATTATTCTAAGTTAGATGTAGAAAGGAAGACAAGGCATCAGAATTATACATGGAGCTCAGTGGTATATTTGACACCATGTCAGTAGATTAGATATTTTCACTCCATTCACATAGCCTTTGAAAGATCACAGTCACAGGGCACCTAGGTGACTCAGTGTAAAGAGAGAGCTATGCCTGGAATGGAAAGGTATTGGATTCAAATATGGTCTCAGACACTTCCTAGTTGTGTGACCCTGGGCAAGTCATTTAACCCCAATTGCCTACCCTTACCTTTCTTCTGCCTTGGAACCATGTCAATTCTAAGAAAGAAGTTAAGGGTTTGAAAAAAAAAAAAGAAAAAATCAGAGTCACATCTACTTCAATTAAGCATCAAAGCTAAACTTTGCAGAAGAATTGTCATATATATATTTTTATTTTTAATTATCTTTGTTACATGAATATATCTTTTCACATAGAGAACTTAACTCCTTGAAGGTAAGCTGTATGTCTTTTTTATGTGCATCTCTTAGAGTACCTTATATTGCTATTCAAATATTGTTACATAATATTTAATGGATTAATTTAAATCCTAGGTCAAATATTTTTCTGTGCCTAATTATAATCATTGAACAACTTGTTGAGAGATTTATTCATTGAAAAATGAAATGATTTTTCAAATGGCTTATAAATTATACACATACATTGAGTCATCTTGCTATTTTGTGCCTCCCCACTATGGTTACTGATAATCTGTTCTCAACCTACTTGGGGAAGGAGATGAAATAATCTCAGGGTTTTTTGATAGACCAAGGATATCTTTGCAATTGATAAGTATCACAAGTTCTGGATGGTAAGCCATTTCCCTAGAGAACGGGATCAGTGTAATTCTGTTCTCTAGCATCTTTTGTCTAATTCTGATTTTGCCTTAATTTAACTTAAATAAGGTATTGGAAAATACCCAGTCAGATATTGTTTTCCTTTTCCCATCATTAAGGTGAACTGGTACAATGGAAGTCATTGAATTCTGCATGGCATTTTTGTATGATACTTTCTCATTTCCAACATAGGTTATTGCAACTTATTCAGGAAACTCACCAGGGAGTTGTCCAAAGACACATTCAGGTCTCTACTAGTAAGCAGGGATGGAGTCTCAATTTGTGACTGCAATAAAACTGCTGCAATTTGCCTAAGGCCAACACAAAATTCTGCTCACAGGGGCAATATCGTATCCAGTCCTTTTGCTTGCTTACAAGGGATTAGGACCATTTGAAACTGCACCTGTGGCCAGATGTTATGTTATTACATTCATTGATTATTCCTGCAAGTGATCAGAAACATGCACCACCGTTCAGGTTGTTTTTGCATCAATAAATATGTCCTTGTTGAAAATGTCTAGCTATGAAGGAAATTCAAAGAGGCTGGTTTATGAGTAGAGATGTTGGTTCATAGCTGTGGTATGCAGAGAATACCTGAAAGTCAGACATTATTAAATATGTAGGTTGTCCCATTTATTATCCTAACATGAACAGAGAAGTAAAACATTTTCAATTAAGGCCTGAAAAAAATGATTCTAAACTGCTGACCTAGGATGAAATCTGAAATCATTTACTCTATGTTTCCTACAGAACGATGAAATGGTTCTCTACTGGTTATTAATTCCATATCTAATGCAATTCTTGTTTTTGATCCTTTTCCTGAAGACCTGAATGAGATAGAATCTCCTTTCAAGGTTTGGGGCCTTAATAAACTATAACTTGCTCTCAGAACTGAATCTAGCAAAACTTTCTATCCTCAAAGAAGTTTTTAGGTGAGGACAACAATCCAAAGTTTTTGTGATTGTTGTTGTTATTATCTGTGAGATTTAATTAGATGAAATATTTTGTTTTCACAACAATCTTGCAAATGTACCAGCTTTCAAAAGTTACTGGTTCTGCAACCCATACAACATGCATTTGTTTAAATATATATACATATATGTATATATATGTATATATATGCATATATTTTGTTTCTGTATATATGTGTATGTTTCATTCTTAGTGGAGGAATCTAATATTAATAATCTAATCAAGCTAATATCTTAATAATCTACTGAGTACAATAGAATCTCTTGGGTGCCATGTCTTAACCTCTATATCAAGACCAGGATGGAATTCTGCCAAGATAGGGCATTCATTCTAGACCTGAGCAGACCTCCAAGCTGAAATATCTAAGAGCTTTAGGTAAGGATATTCATTACTTTTGGAAGATTCCAGTTTTTTTTGGTAAAATCTATGTAAATCCTTGCTAAAATGACTGGATTAGAACTGGTCCATTAAGTCTACCTCTGATCAGGATCCAAACTTAGAATTTCAGGCTGTCAGTGAGTATTTCTTGTAGCAACAAAGTTAAATCAATTGTGCAAGGATTTCAGACATAGTTTATACACCTCCTTTCCTATTATTAAAGCATAATGTACACTTATGATGTTTTTGAACATAATTCCTGCACAGAATTCAGTTGTGGAAATGTATCTAGCTGTTTCTTTGGGGATAAATATTTGCTAAAATGAGCTGAATTGAATTGAATTTTTAACCAATGTTAAATTCAACTAGTATAAAATAATTGATTTAGGAGCAAAAAATCTGTGTTCCAGTCCTATTGACATGGGCACTGTACCCCAGAAACCCAGGCGAACTATTGTCAGGGAAACTCCATTGCCCTTGCATCCTTGTGACTCTTAACCTAGAAACATTCAATGACCCCACCCAGGGTCCTGAGATGTTTACCCTTGTTTGTCCTCTAGATTTAAGGTGGACAAAGAAATGAATCTTTATGGCTCCAGGCAGTCCCCAGTCAGATGACCACCTCACCCCACCAAATGCCTGAGGGACTAACACTCTGGTCCACACCAGGACATAGCATCTAAAAAGTATATAATCCCCAGAACTGAAGTCCTCTGGGGGACAGCCTCTCCATCCATGCTGTCCCCATGGAGGAACAGCCTTTCCTTTCATGCTGTCCTCCCAGGGAACTGCTCCTCATCTTGCTGTTCTACCTTGCTATTCTCCTGGCCACTCTCAACATTACTTTCTAAATTAATAAATCTCTTTTTGTTTTTAAGCTAAGTTTGGAGTCATTGCATGCTTGCAAAAGGTATCCTTCCCGAACCCAAAGGGTATCCTTCCATGCCCATAACACTATTTTTTCTCTTAGTAGTCTTACTGAACAACCTTGAGAAAATATTATTCTTCTTCTTAAAGGAAGGAGATAATAATACCACCTACATTGAAATTTGTTGTAAGGATTGAAGTTAAAGTATGAGTATCAATTATGTGACTTGCCCAGGGTCCCACAGCTAGTGTCTGAAGTTAAATCTGAGCCTAGGTCCTCTGGATTCTTGGCTTAGCATGCTGTCTACTATGCTACCTTGTTGTACCTTGTATTCTATCATTTTATTATATGATATTTAATTTCAACTTTAATGTTAAGCTACTAAAATATTTTACTAAATAAACATTAATAATAAATGGACATAAATTAAAAATTGGATTAAATAAATTAATGTTCATGTAACTTTATCTGAATTGAGAGGAGTTCATGGCCTAAGGGCATGGTAGGGAGGAAAAATGTTATGAAGAGTTCCCTTCCTTAATGGTATATGATTCACTAGAAACCTATCAAAGATGTTTGTTTTTTGTTTACATTTCAAAATTCCTCTAAATAGAGTGGGAAATGGTCAGACCCTTTAACATATTGGCAATTCTTCTGGATAAAATTTCATCAGAGTGGTATTTTTTCAACAAAGTTTTACACTTCCATTTATTTTGCAAACATTTCCTTGATTAATGAAGTGGAGACATCTTCCTTTGCCACATCTGGAGAGGAGAGGAATGGAGGAGAAAAAGGTGAGTTTTCCTTGTAGATATCTTCCAAAGTGGATCCTCTCTTTATTGATGCAAATTGGTCATTTGTCCTCAAGAGTCTAATCAAGTTGCCTTAAGCCCTGAAAATTAAGTAATTTGCACTTGTTCACAGAATTAGTATCTGTGAAAAGAAGTACTCCAATCCAGGTCTTCTTGACCTCTCCATTTTCACATAGCAGGTGACTTGCTAAATCAATAAAATAAACATTCCTTGCTAAATTGGGTCATTTCCCTGTTCAAAATAGTTACTTTTTAATAGTGATTAAATCACAATGACATCAAAAAGTCCAATGTATTGTCAAGGATACTTGCTTAACTAGAAATATGTTGCCAGAAGGGGGTCAAATTTGCATTTGGATCCAGACCAGGCCCAGGAAGAATTGCAAATTAGGCAAAGTTTGTTTTTGCCATCTCTTCTGTTTGCTTTTTGATTTCTGTTCCTTCATAGTTCCATTTCTCCCTCCCGAATACTCATGATTCCATAGTCTCTAGAAAATCTCTCTTATTTCCTTATCCAGGTTACCCTTCTAGAAGGAGGCCTTTTTTGGGCCTTTTCATCATATTAAGCCTTCCTGAATTATTAAAATTAAAACGACCAAAAGGAGTAAAGAAATTAGTCAAAGGGAATCTATACTTTATGTAGGAGGTAGAATTAAAAAATTCTCATATACTTTCGAATTTTAAGGTCAAGGCTTTTGCCTCTTAGTGTTTTCAGGAGATTTGAATGAAATAATTAATTTGAAAATGTGTTACAAACTGCAAGCGCTATCTAAACAATTATATGATCATTATTAGCTACAAAGAACAAGTACAGGACAATAAAGAAAATATGTGGAAGCAGATAACCTTATCATTACTATTAGAAATCACAATATGTACATAACTGGTTCTTCCTGAATTTGTTGCCAATAATAGTTCAGATCTGTTCTCAAATATTTTCTCTTTTTCCTTTAAGCCTGTTTTGTCTCTTTCTCAAGAGTCTGGACAATAAATGTTTTCTGGCTCTATTTTCTTCCTTCCTTTCTCTCTTTCCTTTATCTTTCATATATTCTAATTCTTCAGAAACTTGTTTGGGCATGATCTAGTTGTCCTTCAATATTTTTTCTTTCAGTCCCCTGAGATTTATGTCTATTTCTGACTTCTGTCCCCCCAGCCCTAGATGAGAACAGAAAGGAAAATAATTCATTTGATTTTTGTTTTAGGAATGCCTTTTTCTCTAGTCAGTTAAATTGTTCTGACATCTGTAAGAAACTCTACTCTTTCCTTCACTGACCTCTTGTTCCTTCAGTGCTTGAAAAAGGTCTGATTATTCATCTTAACTTCTGCAATCTTCTTTTCATTTACCACTTTTCCTTTTCACATATATATATATATACATATATATATATATTTCTTTTGCATTCATCTTTGTTCCTTCTGTAATCCTTCAAAACAAAGGTATAGTCTCAGGTTTTGAAAAAAAAACCTTTTCTTGTTCAGTTATGCCTTTTTTTCACTTGGTGCTCCTGACTGATAATTGTTCTTGTTTTTGTTTTCATTTCCGCTCAGTATACAGCAATCTGTAAAGTTATTTTTGAATGTTACACACAGATCGATTCATTTTATGTCTTTCATTTCCTTGTCATCACTCCATTGATTATTCCATATAAACAGGTGAGTCACCACCATTAGACATTTGAGTATCTATTGAACACCTGTTCCAATGCTTCCCTATGATGTGTATATGACCTTGGTTTCCTAAAGACTTTGCCAAGAAATCACAAGCTAAGGCAATCCCCATTAGCCACTGGAAATAATATTGGCTCTGGAATCTGAGGACATGGTTCCAAAAACCATTGTTTGGTATTTTCTACAAGTGTGTCCTAGGACTTAAATCTTCCTTAATTTCAGATTCTTCATCGTTAAACTAAAAGTATTATATTTTATAAATGAACTTAGAAAACCTTCATTTATGGACTGTAAGTCTTTATGATAGACTTTATTCAAAGACCAGCTTTCTGTCTTGTTGGTCTGTACTATACTCTATTATCAATGTCATTTGTGTGCAGGCTTCCATTATCCTTTCCCTAAATGTTCTCCATTATGCTTCTCTTTCTGATCCCAAGATTTTCTAATAATAGTATATCTTTTAAATATACAACTTTACTTCTTCCTATCCTTTTGTCTTACACTATTTAATTTGATTAAGGTATTTTCTTTTAGAGGCCTGAGTCTGATCTCTTTTCACCAGTGATATATATGGATCTTTTCCTTATCTTCATAACTGTTATTAAATCTTCCCTCTGCAATTTTCTATTCTGTTCTGTTCTGTTCTGTTCTGTTCTGTTCTGTTCTGTTCTGTTCTGTTCTGTTCTGTTCTGTTCTGTTCTCTTCTCTTCTCTTCTCTTCTCTTCTCTTCTCTTCTCTTCTCTTCACTTCTCTTTGCTTCCTCTTCCCCCTCTCCCTGCCTCTGTCTCTCAGTCTTTTACTCTGTTTCTGTCTCTCCCTCAAGCATGAATCTAACCTCTGAACAAGTTAGGGATTTGGAGCAGGAAGGCAGCTGCTAGAACTCCCTATTCTCAAGGTGCTGGAAATATTCCTGGTATGTACACCCAGATAATACTGTAGCTTGTGACCTATCACAGGTGAGTTCCCCTTTAATGAATTGGCTAAGATGACTCCATAAATTATTAATCAAAACATTTACAAAATAGGAGACAAAAAGGATAACAATTACTTCATATTCCACCCACTCTATACAGCATTCTCACACAAATAATGTCCTTGAGAGAGATTTAGCATAAATTTAAATTACTAGAGCAATGATGTTCATGTGTGGGAAACAGGAGGCCAGAGCAACTTGCATCTTAATGAATGTGGCTTTTAATGTTCCTTTTCTTTCTCAAGAACTCACCTTACAAAGTTCATTGATGATCATAGCATTTGTGTTGGTGGAATGGCTCCATTGCTAAACAGGGCTGCTCTTCGGTTATACAGGAAAAGCTCCTCATAGGACATGGCATTTGTCCAACATCTTGATAGTAGTTAATTTTCATATTCAGGTTCACCTGACCACCCCTTCTCCCAGGGAACGGAAATGATGTTAGGTCAAGGAGTTACCTTTTAAAGTTTCTTGATGTCTTATTGGAGACAACTGAAATTGCTTTATTTCTTTCATATAATTTTTGTTTCGAGAGCTTTCAGAGATTGTGGGGATTTTTTAAAGTATCTAACCTTCTATCATACAATTTGAATCTATGTGATAAAATTTGATTCTTCTCTTTCTTATTTTCTCTTACAGCAAGTCTGCCTTTTTTGGAGTTAGTTGATACAGAGACTGAAACTTGTGAATGTTGAATTATCCAGCCCATACAATCAGGTTCAGTCTCAGGGAAAATAACAATAAAAAGGTAAGGAATGTTAAAATATAGCAATAGATTATTATAAGGAGAGGCATGAAGTTATCAAAGATCTAAAGAAGAAGAAAACTCACCTAAAGAGCTTGGCTAAAGGCACATAAAACCACAAAGAAGGTATAAAATACAGAAGAGAGTATCTCCTCATGAAATCAAATACATATAAATAAATATTGTAAGAAAAAGGAAAGTAAAACAGCATTTAAAGAAGCAAATGACCCTATGGATTCCAAAAAGAGCATTGAGACATGCTCATTTAGGATGTTCCTAAATGGTTTAAGAAATAATTAACATGTATCAAGTGATAACACATGTATAATCCAGTGCAATTGTTTGTCAGCTCTAGGAGAGGAAAGGGAAGAAAGGAGGGAGAAAAATATGTCATGTATCCATGGCAAAATGTTTTAAAATAAAAAACAAACATAAAAAATTAATAATGAAAGAGAA
Source organism: Monodelphis domestica (assembly GCF_027887165.1). NCBI lineage: Eukaryota > Metazoa > Chordata > Mammalia > Didelphimorphia > Didelphidae > Monodelphis > Monodelphis domestica. The sequence goes on from NC_077234.1 coordinate 106,321,765, forward strand.
AAAAAGAACAAATTAAGATTTATGACAACAGAATCAATGGCTTCCACAGCAAAAGTAGTTGGCAGAAGAGTAACACATATGCACACAAAACCCTTTGATCCACTATGATAAATCTTACCAAAGCAGCAAAAGAACAAAAAACTGATTGAGAATGTGAACACACAAAGGAAAAGGAAAATCTGGGAAAAGTGAAGCAAAACCAGTGGTATTAGAGGGAAATATGAAATTCATACTAGCAAAACAAAATAGGATGCAGTATATGGAAAAAAAAACTTAAGGATTACATATATCACAGAAAAACTTAACAACTCAAAAAACCTGAATGACCCAATGCAATATATGATACAAGAAAACTGCCTAGATCTTTGAACCTGTAGATTATGTCCAGAAAAAGAAGGAAATAAGATGGTATAATATAATTATATCATAATTTTATATATAAACATAAAATGAAAATAAAATGATATGAAATAAATTATAACCCCCAAAAAACAACTACAACAATGAAGTATGAAACAAATTTCAAATCTTGTGGCTAAATATAATCTTAATGACAAACTTCACATTCATCACTCAAACATGAGAAAGACATTTAAATATAAAGGAAATGTATAATTCTTCACATTTGACCTCATTAATAATATAGTCACTGGGAGATTAGACATGAAGATGACTCAAGAAGAAAATGTCTTAATCAAATTAAATAATATAAGTTAAGCTACAGAGAGAAGCAGCATTGTATATTTAAAAGATATAGTAATATGAAGAAATCCAGGGATCATATAGAGGAAGCAAAATAGAGAATATTTAGGTAAAGAAAATGGAATCCAGGACATAGGTAGAATTGTTACTATGGTATGTTATAGACCAGCAAGACAGAAAGCAAAAAATAGATAAACATTTTTTGGGAAAGATCACAAACATGACACAAAAAATGACTGACAAGGGATGAAAGACTTCAGTTATATGAATTTAATGGTAATTTAATTGTTCAAAATATGGATCTGACTAAATTATATATGACACTTTCCAAGGAGGAAAATTGGTTTCTGGAGTGGAAATCATAGGACATTTTGGAAAGAAGCCATCATATCAAGGAATATATGTTGGACAAGTGGAAGAAATATGGATATCATCTAGCATGCATTAGAATTTTGGGAAAACAAATTTCAAACCATAGAGAAAAGGCTAGGTTAGATCTATGAACTAAAATTTTCCAGGGAAACTAAGCCCCCAAATATGGGAAGCTACCATAAAGTAAATTTTGAAATTTTGAAAAGAAACATTGAATGAGGGCATGACAATGAATATTAACTAAAAAAAAAACTGCAGAGAGAACTTAAATCTTCCCAAGCCTGCAAGAAGCCTCAAGGTAGGAAGATAGAAAAAGGATAGAAGTTCTGGATGCCACGAAGGGCATGAGGGAACCAAGTTTGAGATGTCAAAAATGAGTCAGAGATCAGTTATTATTAATATCTTGGAGTCGCAGCCATGCTTCGATCAATGGACGTCACTGGAAGGCTATCTTCCGTCCAGAGATCCCAATTTAACACTTCACTGGTCAGAGGATGATATAGCTCAGCTGGGAGAACGAATAGAGAATGATAGGAAGAATTAGAGAATGCTCGGTATTAGCATTGGAAAAGAAAGAGACACCTGGCCAAGGCCAGGCCTCAGGTAGAGATAGAGAGGAGAGAGAAAGGTGGAAAGACAGTGTAGCAAACCTGTGAGATTGTCCAAGAAGAAGAGGAGAGAGATGGCCATGGCTCCCTATTTAATCCCTTTGATACACAAATGTACTCAATACATATTGATAAGTTACATAGTGTCTCAATACTGTAAATCTTGAAATTTCTCAGACTTGTGAATGTTTAAAATTTCCCCATCGGGGAATTCTCAATTGGAACAATTCCCTACTGAGAACATTCCCCATTTTGACTGTGAGAACTCACCAGGATCAGAAATGGGAGGACCTCTACTCCACCCGTATTTAAGACTGCTTTAGGGGAGAAAACTCCTTGCTAAACAATAAAAGTACTTAGACCCATACTTATAATGAGGCAAGGAGTTCTTTGAGCCATGCCTGTTTTTAGAATTGATACAATGGGATGCTAGGTACCTATAAAGGTTGGGCAACTTGTAAACTTGCCAGGAGCAAAGAGGTGAAAACTTATTCAGAGGTTTTCTCTTGAGGGGATTAGTCAACTCAGCTGTGTTTTCTCTGGTTCAGAGTTACTGAGGGGATTAGTCAACTCAGCTGTGTTTTCTCTGGTTCAGACTTACTCAGAGGTTTTCTCCTAAAGGGATTAGTCGACCCAGCAGTGTTTTTAGAATGGGTTGTCCTTTGGAAAATGTCTACAGTGATTGGTAGATGGAAGAACTTAGGGGAGGTGACATAGGAGAAAACCCCCTATATAAGAAAGAGATTTGCTTGAAAAGGAATTTCTGATGAGGATCGCTTGGGAAGAATCTCTGGAGAGAGGCTCTGGAGAAGGGAAGCTCTTGGAGGACAATCTCTAAGGAGGTCTCGCTGGAGCTCCTCTGAGGGGACTCTGTCCCTCTGGAGGCTCTGGAGAGAGGCCCTTTGAAACAGTCTGTGGCTGGATCTCTCTTTGAGGAGGACTCTGGCTGGAACTCTCTCTGGTGAAGTCAGCTGAGATGGAGCTGGCCTGGTGTCCCTAGAATCCTTGCTTAGACAGACCTTGTGGTGAGTGATAAAAGACTGACTGTCTGATCTCTCTCTCTTAAGCCTCCGGTCTAGGCCATGTTGGCTTAAGGCCCTTCATACTTATTTCCTTTTTCTCTCTTTCTCTCTTTTCTTTAATCCTAATTGTATTATTAATTAAATTCTCTATAAAACCCAGTTGACTTGGGTATTTGAATAATTGGGAATATTTCCCTGGCGACCACCTTATATTTTGATTTAAAACCAAGACACTGTAGTGAAAACATATTTCCAGCAGTTACAATTTACTCACCCACTCCTATATCTAGCATAATTTGTATCTTCCACCATTTTAACTCTTACAGTTTATACCCTTAACTCTTTTATCTACCACAGTTTAGGCATCCACTCTTTTAAATATAACAATACATATTGATGAGTTACATAGCGTATTGCCATTGGATAGTTGCAAATTATGACAAGGTGAAGGTGGAGTTTTTATCCTCAGGTGAGTGAGACAAAGGGAAGCAAGGTTTCGCGCCCTAACTCCAGCCATTCTGAGAACAGAGTTCATTGCCATGAGCAGAATGGCCATGTGCCCACACACAATCCTTGCCTCTTAATTATACATATGGACTGGACTGCTATAGAACTCAACAAACACTTATATTTTAGAAAAGATTTATAGAGAAGATAAAAGAAAAAAGTAAGTAATGGAATATGAAAACAGGCCATGGTTCTATAAAAATGTTTTCAGGAATGTTAAAACATAGATTGTACTGAGGCTGGTAAGGAAAAAGGAAAAGGAAAACAATAGAGGTTTTGTTTTGTTTCCTAAAATGATATGATCCTGGGAGCCATCAGGCCATGATGACTTGACATGGTTACACATGGTAGCCAGGAGGTCACAAGAGGCTCCTTGGAAGGATGAAATCATCCACTCATCCCCCTCTGTATGACTTCTCTCATCAACATCTCTTACTAATGGAATTGATATGATCATTGTTCTCTCCCTATTTTCAGAAGGAATAATATAAGAGCAAAATACTTGTACACTATTCCCCCAAAATATCACCAAAAGATCAGACTCACAAAACCAAACCCAAAAGACTATCGTGGGTTAACTTTTGCTTAGGTATATAATTCCTAACAAAAGTTGTGCCCATGAAAGCCGTGCCCAGAAATCCCCTACTCCCATGCACAGAAACTAGTTCTCCTAAGCCAGTACATAAATCATTTATAAGGAAAGGCCTGTATAATATGCCTTAGTATACCATGCCTCAGTGACTTGATTTACCAACCAAAACCCTTCTTGGAAAACTCCCCAACAAACTCTAAAAAATGATTAGTCTAACATTACCTTTGAATTGTGTTTTTAGTACCCATTTAATCTCTCTACTTGATTACTATAATTATTGATTTTCTCTGGAATTTCTGATTATTTATTTTTGTTAAAGGTAATAAGTGATTTTCCTTGATTGTCTGTAAGTTCAAGCTCCTCACAGGTTAAGAGATAATTAAGCCACCTGTTACAAAATCATGTATCTTGTGAAAAACCTTTGTGTATACTGTGAGAATCAATAGTTACAATATAAGTATATGGAATGATCACAGAATGTTAACCGAATGATTTGTCTAAAGTTAATATGTCACTTACCAATTATCTGCATTTGAACATGTATATTGACTAATGTAGCTGTATGCCAAGAAAATGGGTATAAAAATAAAAAACAAAACTGGACCATGTGAAGCAACCAACCATTCCATGCAGAGCCTGGCCCCAGGCAGATACACATACACAGCTGTCTTCCATCATTCATTTTCTGCCTACAACACCCCACCTGATGAGGACCCCTGGAGCTGTGAGCAGGGCTGGTCCCGAGCTCTCAGCAATATGAAGGGGAATAGATGTATCAAAGAAAACCTAGGAACATTGCTCAACATAGAGGGAAAAATATCAAAAGATAATACAGTGGAAGTAAAACTGCTTAACTCTTTTTTTTTCCTCCTGCTTTCTAATTCTAGAAGAATGACTGTCCACTGGAAAGAAAAGAAGATAAAATGGCAAATAAGATATTCATATCCAAAATAAACTATTGTTAATGAGATTATATCCTCTGAACTAGCTAAACTAAACTTAGAATGTTGGAGAAATTGGCAATGAGCTTTGAAAAGATCCTGATAGGTGATAATTTTGGAAAAGGGCAAATGATCCAATTTTCAAAAGGAGTGAAAAATATGGAATCTGCACACTATGGGCTATAAAACTCAACTTTAAGTCTTAGCAGAATTCTAGGAATCATTATTAAAGTAAAGGTTACAGAATAACTAGAAACGAAGGAAGGGAACATAAGGAGCCAAGGTAGCTTATTAAGGGCATATTATGGAAGACTAACCCAATTTCTACCTTTGAGAGTATTACTAGTTCTTCAGAGGAATGCTATGCCTAGATTTTGACAAAGTAACTGACAACAGTTTTCATTTTATTTTGTGAAAATATGTAGAGTGATGTGGACTAGAAAACAATAAAATTCATTTTTTAGATCTAGTTGATTATCTGTACTCAGAACATAATCATTAATAATCTACTTTTACCCTTGCAGGACCATCCTGGGGATTCTATGCTTTGTTAACATTTTCCTCAGTCTCTTAAATAAAGTCATAGATCATATATTTCTCAGATTTGCAGAAGACACAAAGTTGGAAGAGCTAGGATAGGAGGGGCAGGAAAAAACTGAATGAAAGGTTCCAAATTGAAAAGAATACTTTGACAAGCTAGAGCACTGAATTGAACTAAAGTACATGAAATTTATTATAGGGATTATGATTTCTTCTAGAATTTCATTCATATATGGCAAATCCTATTAATTCAAATTGGCACCTTCTCTGAAATTTATAGAATTATAGATTTGCCTAAAGCAATAGTGTCAACCTTACATAGAAATGAATCTGTGTCAGCTAACCACTGACTTAGAGAACCAGAAATTAACAGTCTTAGTTGCATTATTTTTATTTATTTTATTATATAATTCCTAATCATATCTTAGACTGGTTCAGATTATACTTTGGAGTCTTGTGGGCCATTTGTAGCTATTACTACAAGCTTGACACCTTGAGCCTAGAACATCAAGAAGGTAAATGATTAGCACAAGGTCCCACAACCAGTATGTGTCATAAGCAGAATTTCAGTTCAGTTTTTTCTTGTTCTGAGACTGATTTTCTATCCCATATAGTACAGACTGATTCTCAAGATTAAAATAATGGTGTTAAACATAAAATTTCACCTTTGGATAAAAAAATAAAATTCTATTTTATAAAGCCAACTTATACTTTGTAAAAGGGAAGGCATGGCAATGAAACATTCCATATGAGAACAAAAGATCTAGGAATTTTAATGATTGTGGAAGCTAATGAAACTATGAGAAATAGTTTGCATTATAAGAGTCATAGTGTCCCAGATTAGGGAGAAGATATCTCCCATTTTCTTTGTCTCATCATTCACATTATATTTGGTCCTCGAAATAATATTTTTGGAAGATTATTGATAAGCTGGTGAGCAACAATGATGGTGGGGATCTCATGTTAGTTAATATGTTGTGAAGGTGAAGATCAGTTGGAGGAAAGTGAGATGTTTAGGCAGAGGAGACACCATCATCAAATATCTTGAAGTAGAGGAATTAGATTTATTTTAATTATCAATAGGAAGCCGAACTAAGAACCAACAGTGAACAAGAGAAGGCAAATTTGAACTTGATGCAAGGAGAAACAAATCAAATTTGTTCAAAAGGAGAATGAGGCTAACTTAAAAAGCTGTAATGTGGGAGAAATACGCCCAAGTTTGTAGCAGGGTCTCAAGAATGGGAGACTCAACTCTGTTCAATCCAGAAGTAAGACATGAATTTTATATGAAGAAGTGGTTTTTGGTAGTGCAATGGCCTAATAGCTTGTAGAATAGCCTGGGGGCTAATCAAGTAGCCATAGGGTTGATGGATAAATCCAGGGGCTGGTATAGTTGTCTCTTTGGAGCTAATAGTATGAAATAGCAGCAAACAATTAATCTGGACAATCCAAAGGTCTGTAATCCCAACTATTCAATGTTCAAAGATACCTATTTCATCTGCCTTTTAAAATATGTAGCTGAAAAATTTGAAAGTGAAATGGTGACATACTTATAACATCTGTCCTCAATTTGAGAAAAAAATGAGCAGTCCCACTTGGGACAGATTTTATTTTATTTTACCCTGATTCAAATTTACTTCCCAGCCAATTCAGGTTTGAAATATTATTTAGACATCCTGTAGAGTTTTTTGTTTTTTAATTTGTATTTCTAAGAGAAAATTATTTAATGAGATAATATCTGAAACACCTGGAGGCATGCTTTTCTTTTCCCTTAGGGCACTGAAGAAGAGATTTGACAAGTACATGGTCAAAATCCACCATGGAGCTAGAATTGTATGTTCTCTTCTGCTAAGTTTATCAAGTGAACCATTTATGGATTAATTGTTTACTATTGACAAAAAAAGGAGTGGGGAGGATCCCTAAGAATTTCATCACTATATATATAACAGAAGTACTGGTTTTTACACTAAAAATGTTTCATAATTTTATAGTCATAGGAGTCCAGAGAAAGTAATGAAGGTCTGGTATATTAGCAATAATCCCTTGAAATGAACTAATGAGAGGAAAAAGGCCAGTCATACAGGATGACATTACCATTGGATAGAATACCCAATGAGATGATTTTCTACATATGCAGGCTTATTAAACTAATAATACCTGATCTGTTAATAATTTTTTTTTCTCTTTCAGCCTCTGCCCCTGTATCCATCTTTGCCTCTGGCTATATGTCTCTGCCTCTCTTTTGTCTATCTCTTTCTGTCTTTGGCTCTGTCTCCATTTCTTTCTATTTCTCTATCTCTATCTCCTACAGAAAAAGTCCGTGTTAGTTTTCTGTAACTACTCTATTAGAAGGGAATTTTCACAGATCTCTTTGCTTATTTCCTCCCAACATGTAGATTCTTCAGATCAAAGAGACCCATAGCAGGCAATGAAAGGATACATTCTGTCAGAGTCCCCTTCTAGAGAACAATACAAAATACTTTAATGAGCAAATCAATAATGGGGTCTTAGCATCAATCTTTTCTCTTCATTATTTTTAGTTTCTATATCTGTTAGTACTTCCACAATACCACTTTCAAAGTCAGTGATGTAATTTGCTTTCTAGTTACACATGGGTAAATTGCCAGGCCTAACTGTTGTGCTGTCGACTAAAGTGATCTGGCCAGCATGCTCCTGTTAGGAATGAACAAGGCAGGCTTGGGCTAATTGGGCAATTAAAATTAAGGAACATGCAGCAAAAGGAGACTTCCCACATGAAAATGGATGCGGGACAAAAGAAATATTGTTAAATCAATATTTCAATTGTCCCTTACCTGAAATGTAGATTGTTCGTTGATGGGGAAGGAGGTGCTAAAGCATTTTTAAAAATGCACATTTTTTAATCCTTGTAAAAACAATTTAATTACTAAATTTAAATATTTTATTGCTATTTCCTATTCTAGTAAGACTACTATAGGAACAGTTTTAACAATAATTATTCCAATTTTCCATTCAATTATAAGAAAGCAATTATTTTATCCACCTGATCCATAGGCAACAGAATGGTAAAATATAAAATAATTAAAGCATATAGCAACTTACTGTAGGATTTTTTAAAAGTATGATGCTGGATACTTAACTGTGGTGGTTCTACTAATCTAAAGCCTTTCCCTGCTGTGCTGGCTTTGGCTGGATTTTGCAGCAAAGATAGAGCAAATGTAAGCATCAGAAGCAACATAGACATGGTGGCGATGAGAATATTCTCCTGAGAATCATATCCAGATTGATGATAATCTCCCTTTCTCCTTTGTAGCCAACTCATCTCCTGTCTGTCAGTCTAGACTTTGTAGATGGTATATACCTGTAAGTTGTGCATATAGTTGGGTGTTCCCTGTCTCCTCTTGTCCTTTTTTCATATTACTTCTTTCTAGTTGTCTCCTGTCCATTGAATATCTCTAGTCCAATTTCATTTTTTCTCCAGATGTGTCATGGTCCATTTCCCCGCCCCTTTGTTAAACTCTCACTCTCTTTCTTACCTAATTCATTCCTTTTTATTTTTCTTTAGGTTTCAACTTCTAGTGATATTCCCTGCTCTGCCAAGACTGCTATAGTAATCACAGCAATGATAATGATCCAAATTTGTGATTCAATTACAAGAAAACATTTTTATCCACCTGTTCAATAGTTCATAGATTATAAAATTTAAAATAATAAAATCATATAAGAGTTTGCTTCTGGATTTTTTATCTGAACTTTAACAAAAAATGATGAGAGCAAGATGATGAAGTAAAAGATAACATAATTTATAATTGCTAGCATTTCTGTGGTACTTTACAGTTTGCAAAACTGAATCTTATTGAAGCTTCAAAATGATCTTATAAGATGTATATTTTTATGTCCTCACTTTTCAGCTGAAGAAACTGAGGGTGGAAGAGGTTATATGCTGCTTAAAACTCCCAAAGAAAGAAAGTATCTAAGGAAGGATGAGAACTTATATTTTCGAGACTTTAAATCCAGCACTCTATTCTCCATGAAAGCTAGAGTTTTCTCTTTAAGAGGGAAGGGATGCTTTGCATCTTTGAAGTGTTCCTGATTCTCTCTATGGAAATATTATTTATCTCTTCAGATATCCTAAGAATTTAGGGCTCCTTTTACAAACTTATGTATGCGAATGTCTTTTCTCTTGCATACTAAAATATAGTTCCACTCTGCATAAGAGGAGGGACCATTTCTTTTCTCTTCTTCACATTTTTATGCCTCTTGTACCAACTGCAATAGAGGCACAAGATAGGCACTAAATAGTACTAGTTAAATGAATGAAAGAATGAATAATGAATGATGACTGTGGTAGTAAGAAGAAGGAATTAGGCAAAATATATGCAGTTATTTGTCAAAAAAAAAAGAAAATATTCTGCCCAACAGCCTAGATACCTTATTACATTCCTAGGAATGACTTCAGAAAAATTGCTGATATATATATGTATGTGTAAATATACATGCATATGTATGTATATAGATCAGTAATAAATTAAACATATTGTCATATAATTAATTGCAATAAGAAATCATATTAATTATAATATCACATACCTTGTTTTTGTTCTATAATTATGTCATTTTATTATAAACATATCATTTTATAATTAATATTTAATATTAATGGCATAACATGTTACCCATGTATTACTGGTTTATTTTGATTGACATATACCATTAAAGACCATGCAATTGATGTTTTTGTATGCAGGTATATGTGTGTATGCAACAGCTTATAAGGGGGAAATGCTAATTATAAGATATATTTATATGCATAATATGCATTAACAATATATGTCCACATACATGCATTTTCATATATAGAGACATATGTATGTATGTACATATATATTCATGCAAGGCATATAAGTATGTATTATCTACCTATCAATCTATCTCTATCTGTTGTCTTTATATCTTCTGTATGTATATAGCATTTTCTCCTTCTAAGCTGATATTTATATATATGTATGTATTTGTATATATATGTATTTATCAGTATATACCAATTTACATATACTAGTATTATGTAACATTAATTAATGCAATAAGATGTCTAGACTATTTTTATAATTATATGACAAATAAATATATAAATGGAGTCTTTTTTTTTTATTTTTTCCTATTGCCCAATTATAATTCCTTCATTTTCTCACTCATTCAATAAACACTAAGAAGTTCCTGTCTTGGTGCCTACATTGCAATTGACATCACAAAGATACAAATATGAAGAAATAAAAGAGATTAGATCTTTCTCTTTAGGTTGAGCATTACTCTATTTAATCATAAATATATATATATTGATGTGGATAATTTCATAAAAGGAACACTAAATTCTAGGGATGTCAGATGAGGTAAGGATCACTTCTACATGGAGATGGCTGTGTGTGTACATGCACAGAATTTATTTTAGATATATGAATGCATCTTTTATATATACATATATTTGGTTATTTTATTTTTGTTTTCTTTGCTATATACATAACTACCTCAATACAATGATTAACCTTCTCTGACAATGATGGAGTAGAGGATTTATTCCTCATCACTAGTGAAGGGTAACAGTGTGCCTCCAACAGTTTCCACAAATTTCTTTGTAATCATGCCTAAGAATGTAATTAGGTCTCTATATGATTGAGAAGAATACTTTTCCCCTTCAGAATTCCCAGGAACTCTTCCAAATTGGCAACATAAGTCACAGCAACAATTACAAAATAATTATAAATGGATATTTGCCCTTTTGAAATGGAGATATAAGAAAATATGCATTTTATAATTTGTTAGTCAGTCAAAAAACATTTGTTTCATGCACCATACCACCTAAATTCTAGAAGAGACAGAAAGTTCTGATAATACATTTTTCTTGCTTTCATGGAACTTATTGTCTAATGAAGAACAATAGTGTTACATTAAAAGGTGTATCAGATGTGTACATTAGATATTAATAAGTTTTATATAAAATGATTTCTAAGGGGGGCAGCTGGATTGCACAGTGGAATGAGAGCCAGGTCTAGAGACAGGAGGTCCTAGGTTCAAATCTGACCTCAGCATCTTCCTAACTGTGTAACCCTGGGCAAGTCACTTGACCCCCATTGCCTAGCCCTTACCACTCTTCTGCCTTGGAATCAATACAAAGTATGTAAGGGTTTAAAAAATAATAAAAAATAAATAAATAAAATTATTTCTAAGTTCCCTTCCAAGTCTAAATGTCTTAATTCTATTATATTGTCATCCTATTGTTGAAAAGAGGTATTATGGAAAGAACTCTGAACTGGGCATTTTAAGTTCTCTGTGCCTTGGTTTACTAGCAATAAATCAAGAGAATTGTGCCAGTTTATCTCAATAGGTCTTTGAAGCTCTTTTTCTGATTCTGTTTTTAATGTGCCCCTTCTGTTTTTAAAGTAGCACTATGAATTAACTGTGATCCTGTAAACCTGAGGTCACATACCAGTCTAAATGTGTCATTGGAAATGCAGACCTAAAAACTGCTTCTGAATCTGCTACATAGGCATTACATTTTCTAATGATTGCCAAAGAAGCAGAGAAACAAATGTTGAATGCCAGTGTGTCTTTTGGGAAAGTGACAGAGAATGGTGCCAACTTGGCAGCAGATTCCAGACTAACCTAAAAGTCCCTAAAGCAGAACACCCAGCTTTTGGAGAAATTTCATCAGGTCTATAAAATGTCCCAGGAGGGGGATGAAGCAAAGAACTACAGAAACTTTGAGTTTGAAAAGGACTTCGGTTGGTCATCTAGTCCAAATTTCCTGTCCTTCCCAGGTGATGACCGCCACTTAGGAGCACTTAGATTTCAAACTGGTCCAAGAAGATGATCTAAAGGCAACTGCCAGAATCTGTCTAAGGTCTGTGATAGCACACTGACCAAAGCAGCAGATAAAACAAGCTGGAGGGGTTATCTAATACTTGTAGAGTTGATTAAACATCTGTTTTTGAGTTCAATGAATAGCAAAAATAAAGGAGGGAGGAGATATAGCACTAGATTGCAAGACATCTGAAAAGGACCAAGGGACTTTAGTGATTGCAAACTCCATATGACTTAACCACATGGTAGAGCACATGAACATAAGTACATTTTCAAAGTCAAAACCTCTGAGAAGATGATAGTAATCCTGGAAAGAATGAGTTAAGAGAGAATTAAAATGTTGGAATGCCATTCCACTTTTAGACCATCTTTTCACAATTAATTTCTTCATATTGACAAAATTTATGTCCCTGAAACCTTAGTTTTGCTATATCACTGTGCTGATGTCTGTTCTTCTCTTCCATGTGACTGTCACTTAAACATCTAAATCAATTAATTGTGCCACCTTTCCTGCCAATCTAAACATTTTATATATTCATTCAAGTCATCTTATTTTTCCTCTTTTGGATATGCCCCTTCTTAAGGTATAACAAACATAATAGAACCTGATTAATGCAGAATATAATAAGACTTTTTCTTCACTTTGTCTAGGCATTACTTCTATGAATGCAACCTACAATTTTATATATTTTGTTGGTAACTGTCATGTAGATAATTCATTTTGAGTTTGCAATCATTGAAATCCCTTTCAGATGACTTTCAATCTAGCTATATCTTCTCCATTTTCTACTTGTACTGTTGACTGAACTTAAATTCAGGAGTTTAAATAATCAACTGAACAAGTATTAAATGCCTCCTTAAGCTTTATTACATCTCTCATTCTGTTAAGTATGTCATCCATGCCATTGTGTTGAGTAGGGTAGAATAATGGCTTTTTGCATGTCATTAGAACTCTCCTTTCTCGTTAACATTTTTTCCATTTATCAAAATACACTAGTTATGGTAATAGAATAATTTGTTAATTATATTCAACTTAATACTTTCAGAGATGGGGAATTCATTAATTTTTCTTTTTGTACTTCTGGATAGTTCTCATTTTGGGACTATTGTTCTTTCTAGAAAACCAAAATCTGTCTCTATCTTTATTTCTAGTTCTATATTCTGCAACCAAGTCAAGTAAGTTTTATACCTTATCTCCCTTTCTCTTATATTTATTGTTGTTACTTTTATTGCTATTAAATTTTATTTAAGGTTTACTTTGATTTTTTAATGAAAAAATATGACCTTTTCTCAATTTTCAATCTTCTTGAATTCTCTATAGCATTTTAATTATGGATCACTCATTTTCTGGATACTTTTTGTTTTATGATGTTTCATGACATTGATCTCTTATGATTCTTCTTTTACCTGTCTCACCTGTCTTGCTCAGTCTACTTTGCTAGATCATCAAGCATCATCCCAACTAACTGTGAATATAACCTCAAGACTCTGAGTCCTCTTTTCTGCTCTTGATTTTTATTCCTGTTGGCCTCATGAGTTCCCATGGGTTCACTTATCCTATGTAGACAGATGATTCCCAGATCTACTTATCCAGTCAAATTCTTCCTTTTGAGCTTCATAGAGTTACACATAGAAAAGTTTATTAGACATCTCAGATTGAATATTCCATACACACCTCTTATTCATTATCATGAAAATAGAACCCATTTTTCTACCAGACCCACCTTTGTCTGAATTTCCCTACTTTTGTCAGGAGAAATACCATATATTGTCATTCAGGTTCATAACCTTGATATCCTTGATTCCTTACTCTCACTTGCTCAAAAAAATTGTTAAATATCATAATTTTAAATTTCATGATCTCTCACACATATTCCCTTTTCTACACTCATAGAATTTCCACACTATTTTAGATTTCAGTCACCTTTCTTCTGGAGAGAGGCAATCACAACAGCCTCCTACTTGGTATTTTAGCCTCACATCATTCTCCTTTCCAGTCTATTCTCCAAAGAGTTACCAAAATAAGTCTCCTAAAGTGAAAGTTTGACCATTATTGTTTTCTCCTACTCAGTCAATGGTTCATTATTTCTTCTAGGAACAAATTCACTCTTTTGTTTGGTGTTTAAAGCTCTTCACAACCTGATCCTACCTTTGCACACTTATTCTACATTATTCCCCACTACACACTTCTTGGTCCAGCCATACTGTCTTCTAGCACCACCTTATGTATAATGCAATCTGTCCTATTTCCATGCCTTTCAAGAAATTCTCCCCTACACTTACAAAGCTCTCCCTCTCTAGCTTTGCCTGTTGGCATTCTTGAATTCTGTCAAAATGTAGTTCAAATGTCACTTTCTTCAGGGAATATTCTCTGGATCCCTCACATCCATCGCCCTCATCCAGCATCCACTAGTGCCTTCATTGCTCTCTCCTCCAAAGTTATCATATAAGTAAGATAAAAAAGTTTTTCATTTATCTCTGCAGGCACATTTTCTCCTGTTAGAATAAGAGCTCCTTGAGGGCAGGTCCAGTTTCAACTTTGTCTTTGTCCTCAATATGAAATATAATGCTGAGCATAATAGTTGTTTAATGAATGCTTGTTGACTTATGACCTAAATGTGATTTTGTGGTTCTAAGCTTTTGTTTGTTTATTTGTTTTTGTTTCTGGAACCTGAGTCCTTCATCCACTATGCTATTTCTCTAATCTTCATGCCTTTGGAAAATCTGATAAATTTCCCACCAATGCCTTCAATGAATCTCTTTGTAGTTGTTCTTTCAACTAACTATTTAAAATCAATGAATTGATTGAACCTTAAGTAGCCACTTAGGACCTAGTATAAAATGGGTGCATGGTAGCTATAAATCCATCTACTTTTAGATCTAACCTAAACTCAGTCATAAATCTACCTAATTCAATTATCATTTTGCTTAAATTTCTTCATTGTATCTATAAATATTTCAAATGGGCAGGTAGGTGATGCAGTGAATAGAATGTTAGACCTGGAGGCAAGAAGGCTTGTTTTTCTGAATGCAAATCTGGCCTTGGACACTTACCTGCTATGTGACCCTGTCCAAGTCACTCAACCCTTATTTAACTCCCTTATATTCCTCATCTGTAAACTGATCTAGAAAAAGAAATTATATTTTTTGTCAAGAAAACTCCAAAAGGAGCCACAAAGAGTTAGACTCAACTGAAACAGATGAACATTTCATTGGATGCTTCTTCTGATTACCTTACAGAAATCATTAACTAGACTTTATTTAGTCTCTCTAAAATCAGATTTCAGTCTACCTTTCTAGCAATATTTTTCTCTACTACTTGCTTTCACAGAAATGGATTGCTATCTCTGCTCTCATCCCCCATTCTTATTTTTAGTCTATCTTCCTTTGTCTGAACTTTTATTCTTCCTCATTTCTGCCTTTTTAAAATCTTTCTTCCACCCCACTCAAGTCCTGTTTTCTTTATGAAACCTTCCCCAACACCTCAATTTAATGTAAATAATTTTCTCATGAGTACATCGTATCTTTTCTTTACCTCTCATTTATATTTCTCACATTCTATCTTGTATCATACTAATTTGTATACATATATCAACTTCCCCAATTAAATTTAGGGTTTTGGAGGCCAGATATTGAATTATTTTTTTTAATCTTGGCATCTCCCAAAGTTTGCATTTGTTAGATATTTAGTATATATGTGTTCAATTTAGTTAAAACTGTAGATATGCTATGTCTATCATTTCTTTACTGAATTAGTAGAGCATCTTGGTGGCACAATAGATAGAATGCCATGTCTGAAATCAGAAAGATTGATTTTCTTGATTTCAAGTCTATCCTCAGACAGTAGTTATGGAACCCTGGGTAAGTTACTAAATACTGTTTGCCTCAGTTTCCTCATCTGTAAAATGAGCCAGAGAAGGAAATGGCAAACCATTTCAGTATCTTTGGCAAGGAAATCCAAAAAAGGGGTCAGGAAGAATCAGACATGAATGAAGAACAAATCCTTACTAAAGTAGTAAGGATCTAGGTCATAGGTCATATCATGAGTCCTGGACCTAGAGTCAGGATGATCTGAATTCAATTCTTGCCTCCGGTACTTGATAGTTCTGATCCTGAGCCAGTTAAAGATTATTGCCACCTTTTTGCAAGTGACATCTGTATCTTGGTATGCAATTGATTAGGCTCCAAATATCTGAATTCACTTACAGCAGCTCTTAACGGGAAGCTAGGTGAGGCAGTGGATAGAGTGCTGTACCTGGAGTGAGATAGATTCACCTTCCTGAGTTCAAATCTGACTTCAGATACTTATTAGATATGGAACCCTCTTATTACTGTTGTATCAGTTTCCTCATCTATAAAATGAGCTGGAGAAGGAAAATGTCTTTTTCAAGAAATTCCCTAACATGGTCACAAAGAGTAAGACATGACCGAAAATGACTGAACAACAAAAACAATTCTAGATCCTAAAGAATCTTTCCCCCTATCTTATCAGCTCTATTAGGCTTTAGTTCCTTCTTCATCATGCTTCTCCTAGCATTTCCAATCTGATTATCATTCTCCTTGTTGGAGAAGATTGAAGCAAAGGAGGAATTGTGGAGCACTTTTGTGGATACTTCCTTACTATGTACCATTAGACAAGTCACTTAGCTCCAATAACCTAGCTTTTACCTCTCTTCTGCCTTGGAGCCAATACTTAGTATTGATTCTAAGATGGAAGGTAAGAGTTAAAGAAAAAAAATAGAGGAGTTGCATTATTCTGTTTTGATATATAAGTAAACATTATATTATGTGGTACAATTAATAGAATATTTTCTTTCTTTAGTTTTCCTATTCTTATCACAGCTTTAAAAAACTTTGAAACTATTATTTTACATTATTTAGCTTAATTCTAGAATTTAGCCTTCTTAACATTATTCTTATAGGCTTGAATAAATAAATGAGTGAGAAGAAATGAAAAATTTATTGTCTTGTTATTGAGCTAAGTTATGGTGCAAAAATATAAGCAAATGAGACAATCTTACACAAAAAGCCCATTTTCAAATAAGGACTGATACTTAGGGAAAGTGGCTAAGGAGAAGAGTTTTTGACAGCTGTAATTAGAATGAAAAATAAATAGAGTCATGGACATGTCCTTTAAAGGAATGGCAGGGTTGATGGACGTACAGTGAGAGGAAGGTTTAAACTAAGAAGAGATGGCATGGACAGGTCAAGGAAGAGAGGCATGTTATGCCTGAATCTGGGCAAGACAAGGTGAAACATCTTTACACGTTAGTGCCCAGGATCATAGAAGAAGCACCTTCAGGGGCAGATAGGTAGAAGCTGGAATAAATGAGGCATGACATAAAGTTAGCCAGAATCAATCCTATTGCATTTGAATGAGGAAAACCTTTCCAATTCTGTTGGCTAGTTATGAGTCATATCCCCAAAACTTTCAGATGCTTGCAGTGGTGAGAAGAACCATTAAGTCCTAGGTCAAGTCTTGGAGGTCATCCCATCAAACTAATCTCATTATTAAATAGGCACAAAAGTAGATTTTGCATAGTGACCTGAAACCTAATTTTAGGGAAGAGTAAGAAAGAACGTATATACTAATTTCAAAATTAAAATGAAACTTACATGTAGACTGGGCCACATTGTAAATTTCAAAGACCAAGTTCCAATCCCATTGTCTAGATAATTTCTCCAAGATTATGAATATATCCGAAGGCTTCATCAAGAGATCTAGGAGCTCAAAAGAGTGAGCTACTATATATATGGTGTTGGCTGAATAGAAGTGGCCAATGAAAGACTAATCTGTCATACACTGCTGCTAATTACTGATTGCCTAGCAGAAATTTTGGCCTGATGACAAGATGAGAAAACAAAGAAGAAATAGCAGCAATGACTCATCAGAGGACAGTCTTCATGCAAGACAGTGTGGAAGAAATTTCTGGGTCAGTATAGACCTTTTCAGCTGTATTCACATGAACATTATAATGAACTTGTGCTTATCTAACTGGTTATTATGAAACTTATTAGCATAGTAAGTATAAGAACATTTAATTGTGATGGATGAAGACTGATATAAGTACAACTATATTTCATTAAAACGGTGCTCCCAAATGTATTTATGTATTCCCCCCATTATTTTATCTTCCCTTATTGATGCACAATTTTTCAGATACACTTTTATAGAATCCCTTAAAAGAGAATCAGGTTCATATTCTTTTATCTTTTGTTTCCAAGTTTATTGTTCTTTTACACAAAACAAATGATTTAGGCTTATCAGTTCCTCTCCTCTTTTATGAATTATCAAATCTGACTAATCATTTATGCTAATCCTTTTCAAATATTCTTTTATTTTCCCTGATGCTAATGATGAATTTGTTTTCATATCAGAGGCCAGACTGTCTTTCTCATTATGTTAGTATCCTGACCAATGGATAGCTATATTTTCAACATTTGGCATATTTTTTTTCTTTGAACCCTCTTTCAGAGGTATATCAAGAGGATATTTGCCTTAAATTTTCTTTTAGGTGTTGCACAGAATCACAAAATATCAAATTTTCAGATTTGTAAAAGGCCTTAGTGATAATTTCATTATAGAACCACTGAATGGCAGAACTTAAGAATTGAAAGGGGCTTTAGTAGCTACCCAATTCACCCCATATATGAAGAGAATTCTTGCTATAACATCCTCCTCTACAAATGGTCATCTAGCTTTTCCCTGAAAACCAACAAAACCAAGAAAGTTACAGTGCCGTGCAGTGGATAGATCACTGGGCCCAGTCAGGAAGACCTGATTCCAAATCTAGCCTTAGACATTTACTAGCTGTATGACCTTAGGCAAGTCATTTGACATTGTTTGCCTTAGTTTCTTTCTCTGTAAAATGAGGTGGAGAAGTAAATGGCAAACCTCTCCAGTATCTTTGCCAAGAAAATTCCCAAATCAAGGTGCCTGTCCCTCCTTTATAGGATAGTCCTTCACATACTTACAGAGAGTTATCATGTCTCTCTTGATTCCTCTCTTCTCTAGGCTAAATATCCTGCATTCCTTTATTCAGTCATGAGCTATATCATCTGAAATATAAATGAAGGAAAAGAAGTTGTTTAACTTGGAAAAAGAATGGTTTAACCCTTGCCTCCAAAAGAATTTCCATTGAAATGTGACCAGGAAATGAGCATTTCATCTCTACTTATAGACTTACAAAGGAGCAAAATTCATAATATCCCATTCTATTTTGGGATAGCCTCCTGGTCGTTACCAAAATTTTCCTGATATGTAGCCCAAATTTTCATCTTTGTAGATTATTCCAGTTATGATTTTATTCCTTAACAGATTCCCCCACAATATATTTTGATTCTTTCTTCTTTTGTAGTAGATTTTCTTTTTTTATTAGTAGACTCGCTAATAACTTGAGGATATTCTTTCAACATTGACATCACATCAATTTCTTTTCAAGAGAAACTCTACTCTTTTCCATTTTTCAGACACTGAATCATGTCACCTTCACAGGCCAAATACAAATCTTTCCTGTGTCTCAGTTTCTCCATAAGTACAAAAAGGATAGTAATAATTGCTGCTATTTTTCCTGTGGGGGATTAGAAAGACTATCAAATTCATGCTTGCAAAATGATGGGCTGTCCTTAGAAATCAGATATAAAATAAATACAAAATATGATAATGGGATCCCTACAGCTACCTTTTTGAATTGGTGACATTTTCTTGGGGAAAAGAGTAGAAATAAAATCTCCAAATTGGATTTCCATAGTTTTACTTTTAAATATTGCACTTTTTGTTGTTGTTGTTTGTAGATGATTACATCCAGGCATCAAAACCTTCTTGGACTGGCATATGGACATGTGACCTCCAGCCACTTAATAAACAGACTAATGGCTGGAAAGAGTTAATTCAGTTTCCAAAGGTGCTTCCTAAGAGCCAGGAAGTAACTTAGGTTACTAAGGGAAGCTGGCTCAATTATGGAAAGCATTTTAGCTTGCTTATGCACCTCTCAGCTCCGCCCTCTGCCAGCTGTTCTTAATCAGTGCTGATTCCTTGGTTCAACTAATACCCCCTACAAATGCTGACTCCAAACTTCCTGCTCAAACAAGACTCCTCAGTAATTGCTCACTCATTTGGATCAAACTCCCCTTTAGCTTGTCTTTTCACCATTTGCCACCTCCCTCCCTCAATACTGATCTCTCTAGGTTAAGTGTTAATAATTAGTGCTCATTTTTACTTGTCAGAATTTTCTGTTAAATAAAGCATTGGCTTTTAGGATTTCAAACAATTTGGAGATAATAGAATGACAAAGGAGAGTAGAGTACCAGGGTAAGTAAGGCTGGACTTTTATGACCTGGAATGGATAAGTCATTTTATTATTGTTGTTGTTATTTGGTCTGGATTAGTGGTACCATATTTTCTTTCCTTTTTTTTGTTCTTTTTTCATTTTTTATTGTCATGAAAAACACATTTCCATGTTGGTCATTGTTGTAAGAGCAAAGTCATATACAATCACCCCCCCAAAAATAAAAACAATCATACACTGATGTGAAAGATAACCTCAACAGTTCTTTCTCTGGAGGTGGAGTGCATTCCCCACCATAAGTCTTTTAGGATTGTCCCAGATCATGGCATTGCTGAGAGTAGCCAAGATTTCAGAAATAATCATCATCCAATATTGCTGTTTTTGTGTTACAATGTTCTCCCAGTTCTGCTTTTCTCAGTATGCATCAGTTCCTCCAGATCTTTCCAGCTTTTTCTGAAATCCTCTTGCTTATCATTTCTTATAGCACAATGGTATTCCACCACCAACTGGATACCTTGATTTGTTCAGCCATTCCCCATTTGATGAATATCTCCTCAGTTTCCAATTCTTTGCCAAGTGGCCCCATATCTTCAGAGAGTTTTTCCTCTACCTAGGCAGATGGATAACTTGTCTATATTTATATTCATGGTTTCCTAGGGACAGAAGAGGATTATTGAGGTGTTCAGGGTCATATGGCCAGTATGAGTCAGGAATAAGACTTGAATCCAGGTCATCCTGACTCAAAAGGTGCCTCTCTAGTTCTCATAGGTAGCAAAATAAAGAATTATGAAACAGACATCTTTGAGCTAGTCTGGGAACCTTTCCTAAAACTATGTCACATGCATTGTCCTTGTTTCTTTGCTCATCTACATTTTATGTTTTATATTGCTTTTGCCTGTCTTCTTTTGATTTTTCTTAGTCTAAACATTTTCAAAGAATCACAAATGAGAAGTGCTTCTATAGGGTTGGAAACAATCTTCAAAAATAAAAAATAAAAAATTGAAACTACTGCAAGGCTTCCCTTCTGTATAGGGTTGTACCTCACTAACCTGGCAAGGTAGATGATTATACAAACACACATACATATATATATATTTTTTTTCCACTGGGGAAGGAAAATCCTGTAGGGGCCACAGAGTTTCAAAACCTTGGGATATCATACTATTGCTTGGCTTTATTGTGAATTGGAAATTAAAGAAGTGTGAGTTCTAATCCCCTCTTCTTTAACATCTCATTTTCCTGAGCTGTTAAATAGCAACACCATTTACCTCACACACTTCAGGAATGGAATAATGAATAAAATTGATTTTAATTCACTTTATAGATGTACTGCTGTGCAAATGCCACAGGGTGATATGGTATAGTTGCAATGAGGCTTAGATTCTGTTTCTGTTTGCTAGGCAAATGAAGTTGAATCTCTTACCTTCTTTCTTATTTAGTTTTTATTATAATGATTACTTTTTATAAAGCTTTTTCAGTACTCAAGTGCTGCATAAATATGGATATAAAACTTGATTATTTCTTTTGCTCTGGGAAAATGCTCATTCTCCATTAATAGAAGGGGATTTATTTCCACTTTTCCTGCCTCTTTGGGTGGATGTCCACTTGAAAATAGAGTAAAATGGTTGTCCAGAAGGTCAACTTCCCAGTTGGCAACAAAGTGGTTGTCAATACATTGCAAATGATTCATGGTCTGAATTCTCTCATCCACCAATACACAATAGGCAATACACAGTACACAAATAGTCACAGATAATATGACCATGGAGGTCAATTAATAGCAACCAATTTCTATGGATACCTAAGCATATGTGCTTCCAATTAGGCAAAAATAATAAGCAGATGGGCTTTATATTTTGGAGAATTGTAAAAACATCAAATCTTTAAATTGGAATTTGTTAAATCAATTGTTATTTGGTCCTGGACTCTGGACATAGGTTTTAATATTGACTATGTCTTTGGCTTCATTTTTTTTTCCATTCAGTTTGCTATCCATTTGGAACTTATTGTGGTATTTGCTTTAAGACAATGGTCTAAACAAAATTTCTGTCAAACTGCTGTCTAGTTTTCCCAAGTAGTTAGTGTTAGCTAAGAAATCCTTTCCCCAGTGATTTATATTCATTGGTTTATAAAACACATATCTACTGTTTCTAATTATTTCTGTTTCTTATCTAATATTTTCCTCTTATCTACTTCTCTATTTTTTAAACACCAATAAATAATGTTGGTGATTATGACTTCATAATAATATGATTTGAAGTCTTATAGTCCTATGTTCTTCCATTCTTATTTAAAAACAAAATAAAACCAAAAACTTGTTACTCTGTGTAATTCATTTAAGTATCACCTTGATGACTTGGAAGACACAGTACTAAATTAGTAAAATTAATTTGTGTAGAAACATCATTTTTATTACACTGAAAAACCCATGTAATGAAGAGTAAATATCTCTCCAAACACTCAATTCTTCTTTTATTTCTTCAAAGAATCACTTTAATTATATTTATATAAGTCTCCTGAGTGTCTTGGTAGATATACTTTTAGGTATTATATGTACTTTGTAATTATTTTGGATATATATGTGTGTCTGTGTGTATGTGTGAGTGTGTGTATGAGTGAGTTTTTAATAGAATTTATTTTTGGTTGTAGTTAGGGATATATGCAAATAATAATGACTTCTGTGAATTTTCATTATCCTGCTATTTAGAATATTAATGATATCAATGAATATCTTTACTAATCCTATGGATTTGTCTAAGTATACTACAATATCATTGGAAAATAGGGACAGTTTCTTCTTCTCTTTCTTAATGTGTTCAGCTTCATTTTCCTTTTACTTAGTTCTCTAGCTAGATTTCTAAAACTGTCAAAAATAATAGGCATAAGGACCATCATTACTTTGAATGTGAATAAATGATACCTTATATATAGGAATTTAGCAATGAAAATTCTAACATGTGGAGTAAACTTCCAATAAGGAGGTTTTCCCTATGTCTATCAAATCATATGCATAGGCCTAGTTGGGAATAAGATCACTTTAATAAGATAGATGTCTTCATGCAACATAAATTAGTGGTGAGAAATCAAGGTAAGGAATCAGAAAACTTTATTCTTATTTATCATTAAATAATTGATTGCCTTTAGGGACTTCAGTTTCTTCAACTATAAAACAAAGAGTCAGATTCTGGTAGTGGCTCTTTATTCCTATGATTTTTATGATTTCTCTGTTCTCCATAGAAATTATCCAGGGTTAAGAGCTTTTTGTTGTTGTTGCTTATTCCTTTTGCCACTAGTGGATTGGGGTTCCTGCATGTTGGTGATCATTGCTTTCTTAGCTTCTGGCTGGCAGGGCTTTTTATTGGTAGTAATTTCCCTTCCCTGTCAGAAGCCTGAGTGAGAACATCTGTGGTGTTTTTTGTGTAGCATGCCCTTTAAAGCGTTTTGCCCTGTGGCTATCTTCCCAGCCCCTGTTGCCTCCTCTATGGCCAACCATGTTTCTACTCAAGCTCTGCACTCTTATGCCCAAACTCTGTGCTCTTTAGCCTCAAGACTTGCTGCCAAGGCCTTGAACTGCCCTCAGGGGTAAGTCTGTGGTGCTTTCAGCCAGCCCCTGAGAATTTCAGCCAGCCCCAAAGATTGCTTTGGCCATCACTCCAACTCTGGTGTAATAGGTTGTATGGGGGAGGGATGATCAGCCTGTGCTTTGATTAGTGCAGTTTTGCCCCTTTTAGTGTGGGCATCTCCACTCACTGCCTACCTTTAGCACTGCATCCAGTGGGAGAGTGCCTTTACTCATTCAGTTTCGATTTCTGTACTTTTGAGATACTTTGTAATGATTGGCTGGAAGGAGATTAAGAAGGCATTTGCTATTTCACTGCCATCTTGGCTCAGCCTCTATGATTTCTGTTACTTAATTCTTCATTCATAAAATGAGGTTAATAAAATATCTCTTCTCAAATTCATAGGGTTGGATTAAGGATAAAACAAGATGAGATATAACCTTGGTTTCAAAAAAATTACACTTAACCAGCTCAAGGTGGCATTTCTATCTATTTTTATATGTGTTTTTTATAAAAGTAGGTCAGGGACAATTTCTGTGTTATTGGTTTTTTTGTCACCACTTTCATGTCTCATAGAATGTTTTATCTATACTAGGTATTAAAGTAAGTGATAATGATTTATTTAATCATAAAATTTAGTTGAACATGATGCTAATGATTCAATATTTGGACATTAATTGTAACTATGGGAGAGGAGGTGGTGAGACTGCTAGGTGACATAGTAGATAGACTGATGGGCTTGGAATAAGATAGACTCATCTTTCTGAGATAAAATCTGGCCTTAGACACTTACTAGCTGTGTCACCCTGGGCCAGTCACTTAACCCTATTTGTCTTAGTTTCATCATCTGTAAGATGAGTAGGAGAAGGAAATGGCAAACCACTTCAGTATCTTTGCCAAGAAAACCCTGAATGGGGTCAACTATAGTATGTAACTATTGTGATCTAAAAAATAAGAGCTAAACCCATTGCTTTCATTTGTACAGGGAAAGTGTCAGGGTCTATTCCAAAGAACTAACTTCTGGTGCGGCACCCATCCTTCCCATGGTAACACCCTTCTCAGTGCCTTTCCTGAATATATTCTACCAGGTTATTACTGAGGTATCCTTCTTCCAGTTGCCTCATCTTCTCTGCAATAGACTAATCTTGCTCCTGCCCAAAGTATATTTTATCTGGGACTTTTCTCTGTGACACTGATGCTGCTGCTTCTCTGTCACTCATTTGTATTTGTTCCAAGCATGCTAATTCCTACTTACAACTCTGCCTCTCCTTAAAGCCACTATAATAAGAAACTAGTAAGTGATCATTGAGTTCTTCCCCTGACACCAACCACATTAATGGATGGGAGATATATCTCTCTATCATTATATTTTTATTCAGATTGCAATCATTAGATATAGAAAGAGGACAAATTGACCCATATTTTAGATTACATGCATCTGTGGTTCTGATATGCTACTTAGAATTTTAACAATTCTGGAATACCTGGTTTATGATTTAGAAAAATACAATTCCTTATTGAAATATGACCTGCAGATTTAGTAAGCACTTTTTCTTTCTCTTAAACTACTTTGACAGGCAATATGCACCTATGTTACCTTTACTGAAAACTCCACTCCAGTTCATGCTTAATAGAGACTTTTAATGCCCTTGTGAATTGTTCTTTTTATTTTTTTCCTATTACTTGAAGGAAAAAAAAAAACCAGAGATCTGCTGCCTATGCATTATTTGCATATGCCCTAGGATTCCTCTAATATCTATCTCTTTGTCTATATAAAGACAAAAAAAAAATCCTTATACTACTTTCTTTCATTTTTGGAGACAAGAAAGGGTACTCAGTGTTCTATAGAATCTCATTACTTAAACGATGTCTAGAAAAAGGAACTAATAAGTCAATATAATTCACGATTATTCTCAATTGTGTATCTTTGATCAAGTCACTCTTTAGTTAAAAAAATCAATAGCTTTCAATCTTCAGAATGATTAAGTACAAACACCCTAATCAAAAACTTGGGTAGTCTGACTACAATGCATCTTTTCAACTTTGTCTTATATCTTATCATTACATACTCGTGGAAACACACACACATATATACATATATATATATATATATATATATATTTTGCATCAATAATGTGTATATTATGTCTGTATCTATATGCCTATGAAAATATATGCATAGATGTATATATATACCTTGTCCATATATGTGCATATGCATATACATATATATGTAGAGATGGGTGGATGGATGATAGATAGATAGATAGATAGATAGATAGATAGATAGATAGATAGACAGATATATGGATGATGGATAGATACATAGATGACAGATAAATAGATAGATAGATGGATAGATAAATGGATAGATAGATGGATAGATAGGTGGATGGATAGATAGATAGATAGATAGATAGATAGATAGATAGATAGATAGACAGACAGACAGTTAAGAGACAGTGTGGCTATGTGAATTCATTAGTGCAGGTAACATATAGTGAGGATACCTCTTCTACAAATTCAAAACAACAATACCACTACAACTAATGCACAAATAAATCTTAGAGAGGTATCTAAGGCAAGAAGGAGGTAAATGAATTGTCTGTATAAATCAGAGGTGGGACTTCGAACTAGGTTCTCAAGACTCAAAAGCTCATCCTCTAAATCCTACTATGCTACTTCACTACATGTTATACAGATTTACAGTGAGCTGAACTACTTATTCCTGACATCTTTTCACACACTTACACATGCATGTCATTTGCCACGTGACCCCCAAGCCTCCAACCTTGTAGATCCATTAAGTTCAATTAACTCATTTATTAAGTGTCCTCTAGGTGTCAGGTACTCTATAGTGACTAAGGATTCAAAAACAAACAAACAAAAATCTTCTCTTTCCTCAAAGAGTTTCCCTTCTACTAGTTGTCTTCCTACCTAACATGTAAGGCACAAGTCTTGTAGCACCACTTTTCTGCTCTAAAATCCCTCAATTGTCACTCCTTCCTATTATTTTAATTTTTGAGACCCTTATAATTGTGAATTGTTATACACAAATACATATATGTGTATACACACAACGTATGCATGGATTTCTATATGTATATGTTTATACATATAGAAATAAATAAAATATTTAAAACATATTAAAAACAATTATATATTATTGTTTAGTCATTTTTAGCTATGCCTGACTTTGTGACCACATTTGGGGTTTTCATACTGGAATAGTTTGCCTTTTCCTTCTCCAACTCATTTTACAGAAAAGAAAACTGAGGCAAACAGGGTTAAGAGCATTACCTAGAGTCACATGGCTTGTAAGTATTTAAGATTGGATTTCAACTCCTGAAGGTGAGTCTTTCTTACTCCAGGCCTGGCACTCTATCCAGTATGCCACCAAGCTACCTTAAATTATTTAATACTGTTGTATTTTAAAAAGTATGAAAATATTTAAAGAACAAAAGCTAAGGTGACACTTCAATGGCTTCAAATATTTTGTTATATATATAAAATATGTGTATATGTGCATTTATATGTGAATATATGTGTATATATATATATATCGTGATCTCTGTCTGACTTATTTTCCTTATGCCATTGTTAGTTCTCATACACAAAATATTTCACCTTTGTATCTTTAGTAATAAGCACAAATTCTTATATGTAAGAGCTAATATATATTTGTGTAATGGAATTAAATTGAATGTTATAATAATCAGACTATAGATGGTCACCTCTTTTTTGCCACTTCTTATTTTGCTGCTCAGCAAGTCACATTTCCCTAAATTCCATTAGATTCAACAAACATTTACTGGGCCCCTAGTCTACATATGATGCTTTGGTGTCCTATAAACTTGGACATTGCTTTTTTCATTTTTTAATACCCGACATTTTACACAGTTCTTGGCAGAAAGTAAATGTTCACCAATAGCTTTTTAAACAATTAAATAATCTTATTACTTAGTCATTCAAAATTTGAAAAGACCTAAACCAATGAAGGCAGTATCACATATTCAATAAAGATAATTTAATATAAAGTTAAGGATTTTGGCACAGGATAATCTGTTTGAAGGCTATATCTCTAGGAACACCATGTCTAAATGTGAGAAATACTTGCATTCTTTTGTAAGCTATAGTGCTGAAAGAGAGCCAGAAGAAGTCTTAGAAATGCTTCAGCCAAATTCGGTCATTTTTATAAATGAGGAAACTGAGAGTCAAGAACCTAAAATGAATTTTTCAAAGCCCCGCAGATAGTAAGTGGTAGAAATAGGATTTAAATCCGAGACCTTGAATCCCAAATCCATCACTCTATCCTGATATTTTTAGAAAGTTCCAGTATCCTGGTGCTATTAAACTTTCCTTAAAGGTTTTTGGATTGAGATAAAACCAACCAGGCCCAAATTTAATCAATTTCATATTTAAATTTGGTTTTGTTATTGTTCCTTTTTTTAAGTGTTGCCATATAGCAAAGGCTTAATATTAAATTTCCTCTGCAGTAATGAGAGGGGGAATATCTCTGAACACTCCAGACTAATTGATTTCTCCAATCCCACTCGCTAAAATTACCGAAGATAAGTGAAAGGTATCAGCTACAACATGGTGCTGAGGTCTTAAATAGAATACGAAAAAAAAAAAAGTCTTTAATACATTATCTTTTATATACCATAAAGCTCTTTGATTAAACTTAGTGGAATTAGAAGTTGGTCATTATTCTTTGACTCGTTACCCCTGGTAGCTCATCTATGGTCAGGAAGACAGTTCAAATCCAGCCTCAAATACTTTTTAAATCATGTGATTCTGGAAAAATCATTTGGCCTGTCTGGTCTGACTCAGTTTCCTCAACTGCAAAATAGAGTTCATAATAGCATCAATTTCATAAGATTGTTGTGAGAATCAAATGATTTAACACCTATATAAAGTTCTTTGTATAATGCCTAGCATGGAATAGAACCAATATATGGTTTTCCCCAAAATATTTACTCCTTAGGGAGTCATTCAAGTAAAAAGATAGCTCTGATCCATGTGACATCTCCAAGTTCAAGTCCTTGCAATAAGGAGCTGAGCCATAGAGAGGAAAAGACTCCAGGAACCCAGCAGAGATACTATGTTCAGAGATGAAGATGCTTTAAGAAGGAAAAGGACATCTTATAGCATCAGAGGCGTTAGTTACCTGGGACTGATATTTATTCCCTTTGTCTGCTTTTCTTCTAATGTCCTCTGACTCTTTCTCCTTACTGATACTGTGTGTAGCTGTGAGAGAGTGAGCCTCAGATTTAGGGGGGGGTTTGTTGTTTTTTTGATACCTTTGCTTTCAGCTTATTCTCTCTTCTATTAGAAATAGTCACAAGGATGGGAATTATTGAGCTATAATTTTAGGAATTCAGAAGCATAGTACCATGAACTTGAGGTCCCTTCAGGGTACCCATCCTGCAAGACTGTAGAAGTAACCTTAGTGAGGACATTAGACCCATAAGAGGCTAATTAGAACATTGTCTTTGTCTGTACTTATTGATAATTTGTTTTTTGTCATGGAGAACTCTTTCACTGATCATGCGTCAACTTGAAGCCTCAATGAGCTACGTGGGCCACTGAGAGGCTAAATTATAAACTCAGGTTTACTTGTCTAGTATGCATCAGAGTTAGGATTGGAACTTAGGTCTTCCTGACTCCAATATTCCTCTCTGTCCCCTATGCCACACCACACATGCAAAAATGAAGCAGGAAAAAAGGAAGAACTAACAAAAGATTCATGTTCTCAGAATAGCCCAAGTGAATCCCTGGAAATACATTAGGAATTTAGGATAATCATAATTCAGTTAAAAAATTAAATCCTTCAGTATGACCAGATGGTAAATGGCACCCTAGTGGCCTTAAGTACCCAATAGGATCAATCATAAAGTCATAGATTTAGAGTTCTAAGAATCAAAAGATTATAGATTTAGTGCTGGAAGAGACCATGAAAATGGCTAGTCCATCCTCATTATTTTCATACAAGAGAAAAATGAGACTTGAAGAGATGAAGTGATTGACCAAATGCCACAAAAAAGTAAATGCAAAATATTTTAATGTTAACAAGGTAGCATTATATATATTATCTAACTTAATCCTCATGACTAAATTAGTTATATATATATTATTATATATGTACATATATATATATATATAGTCTTATAGACTTTAGAGAGAGTAACATGACCAACTTCACATAGTAAGAGTAAAAAAAGATTTAAATTCATGTGTCTATTAACTATGAATCTAGGATGTTTGCTCCTATTCTAGGACAGCCCCTAATATTGCAGAGTCCTTTTAAGCTATTAAGTCACTTACCACTTGATTAGTCAATCAGTAAACAAATATTTATTGGATTGTCTATGATATGCTCAGTAATATGCTAAGCCCTATGAAGGGTAAAATAAGTTCAAAACACATTTTCCATAAAGGATCATAAAATATACTCACTAGGATGAACATAAAAATAATAAAAGATAGTTCATAACTAAGTGCCAATATTTCATATGTCTCCAGTGCCACAGAATTCAGAGGAAAGAAATCAATGATGTCATGTACCATCATGAAAGGTTTTACAGAGGAGATGGAGATTGAAGTTGGACTTGGATATGGTTGGATGAGGTCATACAGAGGATAGAAGAGGTCTTTTCAAGAAAGAGTGGAAATAGAAGGAAAGACAGGCTTGTAGGAATGAAAAAAGTAACCTGACTGAATAAGATGGAGAGCATATGATAGATAGTCATGAAAAGTAAGATTGACTACAGAGGTTTTGACCTGATTGTAGGGTATCTTGAGTGTCAGTCAAAGTCTAGACTTGATGTGGGAGAAAATAAAGATTTATTGGAGGCTTTTGAGTGGTGAAGTATGGCAATGAAAATGCTGTTGAACGTTGTTTAAGAAAGATGAATCTGGCAGCAGTGGGCAGGATGAATTGAAGAAAGGGGTGGGAAAAAGAGAAGTCAGTCAGGAGGCTATTGTAGTTATCCAAAATATGAGGTGAGGAAAACCCTGGCCTGGTAGAAGGCAATAAGAATGGAACTAGAACAGGTTCTTTTAATTCTCTTGCATGTAGAATTAAATATATTTATTTACAAAGTACATTTATTCCAAATAATCACAAAGGACTAGCAAGCCTCAAAAGGGAATATCATTATATGAATTGAATATAAAGTAATTGTGACATCCTAGAAAGGTCCAGCTAGAAGACTATTAAGACAATATCTAGTTCAACCTCTTTGTTTTACAAATGAGGAAAATGAGGATGAGAGAAATCAATGATTTATCCAAGGTTACACAAAGTAGACAGTAACAAAATTGGAATTAAAATTAAATTCTTCTAATTCTCAACCAAGTTTCTAGATATGTGGGTATTAGATGCCTAATGTCACCATTCCCTTGATACTATTTATGTTACAATATTTCCCTACATGATTCAACAATATAGATAGTTAAAAACAAATCAGAATTGGAATTCTGAAGATATGTTAAAGTTTAAATCCTCATGGTTGCTAATGATGGAAGGATGAGGAAATCATCTGGCCATCTTTGAGCTTTTTTCCGCTCTTCTAAAATGGGGATAGTATAATCATTACATTAGCTACCTTATGGAATATATGACTAAAGTGCTATGCAGACTATAAAATCCTCTATCCATGTGAATTATTAGTATAGCCATTAGATTTCCTTTTCTTCCCCTTTCACAATCTTCCTAAATAACCCCATTTTCTTTACTCCCTTTGTAGCTATTTTGAGTCAGTGGGATAGCTTTACTCCCTAGTTTATGTATTGAGCAAAGATGATTAGCAATTTATCTATCATTTATTAAGTTCTTATTCTCTGCAAAAAAAGGACTATTCTAGACTTTGGGAATTCAAAGATCAGGGATGAAATTGTCTCTGACATCAAAAAAGCATAAAATAAACTAGAATAGCATTTTGTTAAAAGCTCAAATGCCACTTTAGGTTATTAATTTGCTGCTTTCCCATGCTCTTTTTGTTGACTTGAGGATATTGTTCTAGTGGTCTGACTCTTAAAACATCCTATCATTACAATTTTTCAGTTTCAAAGAAACATTAAATATTCAGTGATACTAGCAGAAGATTGAGCCCATGGTAAGACGGTGGTCATTTTGTCCCATCTTCTTCCCACCCAGTATCACTGAATAGCAATAAAAGAAAAAGTCTTGAGGCTTAGTTCAAAATTCCTGTTTCCCATGTGACATCCTGTCAGAAAAGAATTGGAACTAAGGGTCAGCAATACCTTAAAGGAGGTCAGTGCAACCTTAAGAGTCAGAAATGTTCAGGTGCCTGCTCCTCTTGTATATTCAGTTGTCTTCTCAGATATTTCAAATGTACATAATGTATAAAATCAGGTAGACTGGATTCCCCCCAAGGTATCCTTGTTCAGTTGTTTATTTAGTTTTCTCAAATGCCTTTCTTCTTCTTATAACTTTCCTTGTCCCTTTACTCCACACATCTTTATGTTTTATCTTGAATTTCTGAAAAGCATAGGAAGGCAAATATGTGGCTGCCTTCATTTGAAGATATTTTATCGCTTCTCATATTTGGTTTCTCTTACTGAAGCAATAAACAAAATACTGTTCCAAAGGGGTAGCCAAAAAATCCTGCAAAGTACATGTTAAAGACCCCTTGTAAATTGTCTTGCCTAATCAGCACATTCTTCATTCGAGCCCTGTTTGTAGTTGCATTATGAAGGATAATTACTTTTAAACTAAAGTAGAGTCCATTACAACTGTCATGATTGGGAAATAGTCTGTAAATCTGATTTTTTTCACTTCCACAACATTTTATTATGGACAAAGCACTGTTACATACTGGACAGAGAAGCATGAAAAATCAATCACTCAATCAATAAACATTTGTTAATCACAGAATATATGACAAAAACTATCCTTGCTCTCAAGGAGTTTATAATCTGAAAGGCGGAGGAGGTGTGAGATCTGCATACAAATGACTCAATGGAAAATGACAAATACATAGGATGAGTCAAAAGAGTAGCAAGGTTGGGAGAAGGGAATCAGGAAAAGTTTCCTGGAGGGTATGGCAGCTGCTCACAGCCTTGGAGGGGATTATCCATGTGAATTGGTAGAAATAGCTAAGGAGAATGTTTCAGATACAGCAATTTAGGGGGAGAGGCAAAGGAGATGAAATATGTGCAATAAAGATATCAATTAACATTTATCTAGAAATTTTTAGGTTTATAAAAACTCATGTGAAAATGCTCTCATAAATCAGATGTTACAATGATTATTATCATTCCCATTTTACAAATGAAGAAACTGAAGTTTGGAAATGTTAAGTGACTGGCTCATATTTATAGTTATAAAATGTCAAAGCTGAGAATTGAACCCACATGTCTTGCCTAAAAGACCATTGTTCTCTACTCCATATTGTCTCAAAATCATTTACATACAAGTATAGGGGAGTAGGATGAAATTAGCCATCCAGTTTGGTTGGAGCTTATGATATTAAAAGTAGAACAAGATGAAATAATACTGGAAAAGTAGGTTAGAACCAGATCATAAATAGCCTTTTTTGGCAGGCTAATAAGGTTGTGCATTATCTCATTGACAACAAAGAGTTGGTAATCATATGATCAAATTTAATAATTAGGGAGATTCCTTTGGCATCAATGAGAAAAATAGTTTGGAAAGCAGAATCTGAAGACAGACCATTTAGGAAGCTTTTGAAATTGCAAAGGCAGAAAATATAGTGGTCCTGAAATGGAAGAAAGGGAACAAATGTGAGAAATCTTTTAAAAGCAAAATTGACAGTATTTGGAAACTGATTGGATATGAGGAAGAGGGAAGAGTCAAATAAGTAATCTTGGATGACTGAGAGACTTGGGTGTGCTATCAGCAGAAATGAGATTTTTCAGGAAATAATAAATTCAGTTTTGTATATGCTCAGTTTGATGTACTGGCAGGACATCCCGATGACAGGAGCCAACTACAATTATTGAACTGGAGCTTAGAGTCAGTGACCTCTTGATTTTCATCTTTTGCCTACAAAAGATTTGGAGAAATAGATTCAAAAGGGATTTGTAGGGACATGATAAGCTGCAAGTGTAGGAGTGCATCAAAATGTCAGAGAAAAGGAAAAGGAAAAGGCTTCTATGAGATGCAAGATTGAAATTCCCACATATTTGTGAAATTCAAGCATATACATATACCTAGATGGCTTGATGGATCCCTGGATAGAATGCCAGGCCTGGAATCAGGAAGACTTCTCTTCCAGAGTTTAAATCTTGCCTCAGACACTTAATAGCTGTGTGACCAAAGGCAAGTCACTTAATCCTGTTTACCTTGATTTCTTTATCTGTAAAATGAGTTGGAGAAGGAAATGGCAAACTACTTCAGAATCTTTGTCAAGAAAACTCCAAATGGGGTCACAAAGAGTCAGACAGGACTGAAAAATGACTGAACAACAACAAATACACTCATTATGCATATAATGCTGAATATGTAGATTCAAATCTAATTCTCACACTAGTTATGTAATTATGGGCTAGTCACTTAATTTTAATCTCTAAGTCTTAGTTTCCTCAGCTCTAAAATTAGGACAATAATAAGTACAAGATCTTTAGTTTTCATAACTCTCTGAACATTTTAACTTAAATATATAAAAATTTAAATTTATGTTCAAGTATAATTCATGATTTTGTTTCTTTAATTAAAAAAATCATAATTATCCTCTTCCATCTGGCTCAATTTCCACTTAAATCTGTTTTTCCCCTTTCTTGCTACCTTGAGGTTTGCCAGTATCTCTATTGCCTCTAACTGAGTTTGTTGACTATTACTGAGAAGCTTAGAATGAACATGCAAAATTTAGCCCTTTATAGTGAACTCCATAACTCCAAAGGGCTATCAAATCAAAATGGAATGATAGTTAATAAGTCACATATGGTCATAACTGATTTCTCTTTATTACAGAGCCAGTTTTTGATTTATTTGATGGTTAATATTTTTAAAATTAAACAATAGCTATTTCATTGTTTTTCTTCAGAATGGAAGAGGAAAGAAGGGGAGATTCAAGTTTTATTATTTGAAAATTTTAGTAAATGATTTGATAATATTTCATTTGATCAATAATAACAATAGTAACTACATCATATTTATATGGTGTGATAAGATATACAAAGTAGTTTGATGGAAATAGCTTGAAATTCCCAATCCAGATGAAGATTTGAAGTTATCTGCTCATCTCAGCAAAACACAAAAGTAATGAATAAGACCACACATGAGTCTCTATTTCATGAATGTTCTAGAACTAGAATCAGAATTTCCTAACTCAAGAGAATTAGTTGGTGACCCAGCACTAATTGGAAAGAAGCAGAGACAAAGTCTTTAAACAAGTGACTCTATTTAAGTCCAACAAATCAAGAATTATAGCCATGAGGTCAGTGTTTTGGTGTTAGTTCTGGGTAGTGACTAAAAAGACTAGCCTATACTGAGAGACAAAAGGGAAGGGCAAGGTGAGGGTGAAAAAGAGTCACATTTCTTGTACAAAAAATTCATTCACACCTCCAGTCATGCAAAGTACCTGAAGCCAAGTCTGTTCCTTTCCCATCCCTTTTCCAAAGTAGTATACATTTCATGTGGGAATCTTTTCTCATTCCTGCCATTGTTTTATGCTTATTTGAACCTCTTTTCAGCTATAGGAAACATTTCAGGGTGGGGGGGGGTAGATGTTTTCATTTTTCTTGGGTCATTCAGGGCACAGGACAGATTACACTGTGATCTATCTCCCTTTCTTTTTATCTATATTTCTGTAGAAAAGTAAACTACATTACATCTGTGGTTTCATCAATGTGAATGCTCTTTCAACTAGGGGTGACCCTGGTCTCCAAATGGTGTTCTATACACTACTCTATGTCAGCTCTTCATGTTCTTGTCTCCTGAGAAGCAAGAAAACTGAGCTGTATTGAATTCAATAAGAAGGGAAGGAACTGTCTGTTTAAACACACTACTGAAAATGATATTTCTATGCCCACTGATGTGATTTTTATGACTTTTCACAAGATGATTCTAAGAACAAAATTTTTTCTGGAAATTTTTGGACTTACCTTTGAGTATACTTCATACAAGAGTTCATGGCTAAAACATCACTCAAGAAAAATATATGAATCACTTACTATAGGGGGGGCATTATACTAGGCACTATGAGAATATATAAATGTAAGAAGGGTATCAAAGACCCTTATCCAGTCTCAATTTGTTTAACTAACAGGATATCCTATGTCTTCTTTCCTTCTTCAGATTAGAATCAATTCAATCACTCAAAGATATAAAGAAGGTATAAACAAGTCTTTTCAATTTGGGAGGAGAGGAATAAAGTGATTTAAAACATTGGATGAAGTCAAATCATGCTACAGAGGAAATATAGTAGGACTGGTTGAAAGAATTAGACTTATTTCTGGGTTAAATCAATCAGAGAAGGTATTTCAACATCAGATAAAAGTCAAGTTCCTAGAGAATCTTGGAGAAGCAGATGTCTTTCATTTCTATGAGAATGTGGAGAAGTATGAGGATGAAACCAAAGAGAAAGTTATATTAATATTATTAGAAAAACTGGACCAGAAATGGGTATTCTATCCAACAGAGAGATGAGAGAGACCAAACGAGAATTATCAAAAAAGTAGTTTTATGAGTATTTCATGAAGGTATAAAAATACGTTTAATAATGAGAATCAATTAATTACCCATTGGCCACCTGTGCTTTCTCTAAGTTTGAACCCATTCTACCCAGGCCCCTGGTTGGGGGGTATGCCTTTGGTTGGGGGGAATATTTTATTCCCCTTGTTTTTACCATCGAATCTCAGCAAATATTCCTTTGTAAATACTAAGTAATATCAACCAGTTAACGGATGTAGGGGAGAACCCAAGACAGGGGCTCATACACAGATGGACTAAAACAAAAATCACCTCAGTTACTTGTTGCTAGAGGGACAAATAACTAACAACTCTCTGAAAACCCAATCTTGTAGTCCAAATGCAAAGGAGTAACACACACACACACACACAGAATATAAGATATGCTTCATTCCTTCAAGGAATGCATATCTAGTTGTGGAAATAAGAAAAACACAGGAAAACAAATGAAAATAAAAGTTAAAAATGTGAAATGTAATATAAGGAGACATATATCAAGTCAGGAGGAGGACTTAACATAATTGCAACTCATGCAATATTTATTGATTTTTGTTTCCCTTTCAATTACTAAAGGACAGCATATATAACAAGTGATATGAAGAATGAAATCATTGAGAACTGAAGTGGTCTGGAAAGACTTGATGGAAGAGATAATATCTGATCTGGGCCTTGACAGATAAGCCAGATCTGAATTAGATAGATGGAGCAGATTGAGTGGGGATTTTCCAGCAGAGGAAACAGTATGAACAAAGTCAAATAAATGAAAAAAATTGAAGTATCACTAAGGGACGATAAATAGAACAATTTGGCTAAAGGAGAATATCTTTCTAAAGTTCATGGTGATTGTGGGGGCAAGTATAAGGAACAGAAAAAAAATCATTTAAAATGACTTTGGTATAGTTTGGAATTCTTCAATGGAGAAAAAAAAAGAAGTCATGTTATCTAGCTCTATCCACCACTATTTTATCCTGACCTTAAAGTACAATTGAAACAATCTTTTTCTTGTAATTCAGAATGCTGATGTCCAAATATGCCCAAGTTCTAAGTCATTAGTCTAGCTGGAGCACTAGGTGAAGGGATCAAAACTATTCAGCCCAGTTCTGGCATCCAGGAAGCCAAGCACCTGACAGAGAATTAATTGGTGACAAAGCACTAATTGGAGAGCAGCACAGCCAAGGTCTTTAACCAGCTGAATTTCTAGAATGTGTCTTTTCCTTCTAATTAACATTACAAAATGTTTGGTCTTGGTGTTAGTTTCCTGTTGTTCAAAAATGAATGGAACAAACACTCAATTGTATTCCTGAAAAGTAAAAGGCCAGTTAACTGAAATGACCAGTAGTTTTGATGTAGTGTAGTACAGACAAAACAAGGAGTTAATTCGGGGAAAATAATTAATCAGATCAGCCAGTTGGTGTCATACAAAGGAAACAAGTCAGTCATTCCTTTTTCATTTTTCGACTACTTGTGTTAGTGGCACACAGGTTATAGACTATAGGAATGATTTTATTAATTAATTAATTTATTTTTAATTAATTTGGAAATTTTAATTTAATTAATTAATTAATTTAGAATATTTTTCCATGGTTACAAGATTCATGTTCTTTCCCTCCCTTCCCTCAACCCCCTCTTGTAGCTGACACATAATTCCACTGTATTTTACATATATCATTAATCAAGGCATATTTCCATATTATTGATATTTGCACTAGGATTATCTTATAAGAATGATTTTAAGAACTGAGCCTAACAGCATACTTTCTCTAAAAAAAAACAAAAAAGTTTGAGAGCTACGCAATTCACACTTCCTGAAATGGACAGGGTTAGTGGGGTGTAGTTGGTTTTTCGATTTTTCACTCTATTTTCTTAATTTCAGACTCCATTTATTCTCTCTTCCTTCTAACCTGAAGATAAGAATAGAATGCTACCTGAAACCACAGACTATTTGCCATGAGAATAAAATGCATTTCTTTTTGGTTTTATGATATGATCATTTAATAATGCTTTGCATTCCTATGAGTAAGAAGGGCTTGGCAAAGATGTGGGTCAGTAAGGAAATCAGGTTCTGTGGGATCTGCTGTGGAATGTATCACCTGGGGCACATCGTCACTACTCAACCTCTCCAGGTATACTTCAGGCATGGTGTGAAGGAGAGTCTGGAATAAGGATGTTCTAAGAAAGGATCCAATGACTTTCATTTGTGGGTGTCTAATCATTTCTATAAATGATACTGTTGGGAAAGATGATGCTTACTTCACAGCTGGAGAGAGTGAACCATAGAGAAATTAAGAGACTTTTCTAATGGTCCCAGCCAACTCAAGCACTCAAGCAAAAAGCATGGCCAATGGCTCTTAACTCCCAGTTCAGTATTTGTCCATCAGACTACATCGGTCTTATATTGGGGGTTTGCCCTTACTTAGAGGATAAATAAAAGATTATACTATTTTCCCTATGTGTATTTATATGGTTAATAAAACCATCCCTAAGAGGGAGGGGGGTATAGAAAACATGGCCACCCTTGTTGGGTAGAAAATCTAGGAAAAATCAGTCACTCTTGTTCCTTCCTGAATTGTTTTATACAGTTCAATACTTTGATTTGTGACTTCATTAATGTGGACACTTCTTTAAAAATAGTATAGATAGCCACTTAATTAAGGCCTGCCTATACTGTACCATTCTTGATCCTCTCCAGGTTATAAGAGATTTAAATGAGCAATCAGAGCTTTGCAGAGGGAGGAAAATGGAAGGGATGTTAGAGATGTATGTGTGGAAAATGAGAGGGGCAGTCCTAACATAGTGCCCTGGTTAGTAAGGGCCTCACATGGCCCATTACAGTTAGGTCAGTTCCAGTTGTGTGTCATTTTACTCCCTGGCTATCTTTTAGCCATCTGCCTTGCCACTGTTTCCCCTTTCCCTCATATCTACTTTTCTAGTTTTCAGTTTGGGCCATTGAATCAATATTGAAAATGCTATCCTCACAGATCTACTTTTCATCTTTGTAAATTTTCCATCTCTGATCACCACTCCACTAGGTATATTATATAATCCCTCTCCTCAATTAGAATCTAAGCTACTTTAGGATGGAGACTGTCATGATTTTATATATATAAGCCCAAAACTTCACACAGTTTTTAGCACATAGTAAGTGGATAGAATGCTGAGTGTGGAGTCAAGAAGACTCATTTTCCAGAGTTCAAATCTTGCCTCAGGCACTTATTAGCTGTGTGACCCTGAGCAAGTCACTTAACCCTTTCATCTCAGTTTCCTCATTTTTTTAAAAAAAGTAAGGGCAAACCACTCCAGTATCTTCAGGAAGAAAACCCTTAAATAGGGTCCTGAAGAGTCATATACTACTGAAAATGACTCATCAATTACAACAATATGATTAACAATTTTTTTC
Source organism: Monodelphis domestica (assembly GCF_027887165.1). Classification (NCBI taxonomy): domain Eukaryota; kingdom Metazoa; phylum Chordata; class Mammalia; order Didelphimorphia; family Didelphidae; genus Monodelphis; species Monodelphis domestica. The sequence goes on from NC_077234.1 coordinate 106,361,810, forward strand.
TTTTTTTAAAAATTAAATAATTAGCAATAATAAGACTCAAACCAGACAATTATTCCCATTTGAATTTTGTTTACTTTTTAAGTTAACTAAATGCCTCTTCTTTCACTAGACACTTCCCTTAGCAATGATTACCCCTTTGCCAAATATGCATTCCTGAAGGATTACAGATGGAACCCTAAAAGTATGGGGCAATCAATGTGAAATATTATGCCTTAGGGATAGCTAGCTTAAATTTATCATCCTAATCATTCTGTGTAGAATTAATGGAATTGAGTACAACACTAGTCTCTGAGTATTTTTATTTAACTAAATCAATTCAAACTTTATTTTATAGGGTTGTCTTCCTTATCAAGGTCTTCTGGTAGGCAAATAAATGAAATCCACATTCCTTTCTACTTATCCATCATAACTGCTCAAATATATGACTGATACTTTGAATCATCCTCCTTTTGATGGTCTTAGACATATTTATTTTCATATTTTACCTACAGAAGCATATCTAATTCAAGTGATAGGATAAGTAGAAGAAATTCTCTCTTTGTCTTTCGAATACCAAGCCATGCTTAAAGCTCAGTTCAAGTGCTTATTATCTTAGAAAGCCTTGTGTGATTCCCCTCACTGATAATGAGCCTTCCCCTCAAACTTCTCACATAGTACTAAATTTTGTAACTCTCAAATTAATTTATCAGGTATTTGCATTAGATTAAGTTTTCTTGGTGTGTCTTCATCTTGTTGATCATAAATTCCTTTAATACTAGGACCATGAACTATCTGAACTTTTTATTTCCCTCAGGGACTAATACTCTGTATGCAGTAGGTGCTTAATAAATCATCTTTATTGATTGTTATCTTTAAATAGGTGAATGATTAAAAAAAAGGGAAATAAAAGAAAATAGAACTAGCACCGACCTAGAGGTGATACAGAGCAGTGGTATCAAGCTCAAATAAAGATAGGAGCCACTAAACTCTACATAAGAATTCCCATAGGTCACAGACTGACTTAGAAAGCCAGCTATGTGTGTACGCTTCATTTTCATTAATTTATTTTAATATGATCTGAATTCACTTCAGGAACATTATAGGCCAAATGAAGTTTGTGAGCTACTTGTTTGATACATCTGATGTAGAACATGATCATAAAGAAGTGCCAGAGAAATAATTCCTTGTTTTGTGGTGAATTATTCTTATTTTTGCCATTTTTGCTCCTTATTCTTAATGGGAATGAATTAATTAATAAAGAGTGTTTATTAAGCAGGTCAACCATATCAATATTATTCTCTAGGTTATGGTCTTGACTTTTCAGACTTTATCTTACTTGCCTCATCCCACAACAGAATATATTCACCTCTTTTCCATATCTTCTCATTATAGCTTTCTTATATGTTCTCTGTTCTTCCTTCAGAATTTAAGATTCTTGCAGATATGAATTATTTGTATTTGTATTATTAACATTCAGCACAGTGTCTGGCACATATTAAAGTTTGATGAATAATAATTATTCACTTTAATTGACAGAAAGTAAGGGGATTGAGAATGGGAAAATAGGTAACTAGATTGGCAAACTCCTTCCAGGAATAGTGGAAGAGCTCAGATAACTGGGAAGTAAGAAATGAAATAAAACAAGAGTGGCTACTTTGAAGAATGAGGTAGATGAGGCAGTTCCCAATCAATATAATGTGCAATGTCTGCTAATCCTTTGCTTAATAGAAATGTGCCCTTTTAAAAAAATGATTTGAGTTAGTACCTTTGGTCCTAAGAGAGAAGGCATGATTTATTTTTCCTTCCAATTTTTAAAACAATTTCTTCAGGTACATTCAGAAACATTTTTTTACAATTGTCTTTTGACATTTTAAAATTCAAGATTTTCTCCCTCCCCAACCTCCCCCCAGGTGGTGAATAGCTTGATATAGGTTATACCCATAATTTCATGTAATATATATTTCCATATTACTCATGTCATGATAGAAGACACATATCACACATAAAATAGAAATCTCATGAAGAAAATAAAGTGGAATATGGCATGCTTTGATCTGCACTCAAATTCTAAGTTTTTTCTTTGACAGTGGATAGAATTTTCATCATGAGTCCTGGGTGATTGTCTTGGAGACTTGATTTGCTAAAAATGGTTTAGCTCCATACAGTTGATCATTGTATAATATTTCTGTTACTGTATACTTTGTTCTCCTTATTCTGCTCACTTCACTTTGCATCTGTTCATATAAGTCTTTCCAGGTTTTTGTGAACTCATTTTGTTCATAATTCCTTATTGTACAATAGTATTTCATTACAACCATACACCACAACTTGTTTATCCATTCCCCAAATAATCAATAACTCCTCAGTTTCTAATGTTTTGCCTCTACAAAAAGCTGCTAATATATTTTGGTACTTTTAAGTCCTCATCTCTGATCTCTTTGGAATAAAGACCTAGTAGTGATTTTGTTGGGTCAAAAAGTATGCATAGTTTTGTGACTCTTTGAGTCTGAATTCATATTGCTCACCAGAATGGTTATATCAGTTCACAATTCCACCAACAGCATATTAGTATACCATTTTTTCCACATTCCCTGCAATATTTATCATTTTCATTTTGGTCATGTAAGTCAACCTGGTAGGTGTGAGGTGGTGTCTCAGAGTTCTTTTAATTTGTATTTCTCTAATCAATAGTGACTTGGAGCATTATTTTATGTCTATGAATAGTTTTAATTTCTTCTTTTGAGAACTGCCTCTTCATATCCTTTGACCATTTTTTCATTTGGAGAATATTTTGTATTCTTATAAATTTGACCCAGTTCTACATATATTTGAGAAATGAAGCTTTTGTCAGAGATACTTGCTAAAAATATTCCCCTAAATTTGTTGCTTCCATTTTAATCTTGGTTGCATTGGTTTTATTTGTTGAAACACTTTTTAATTTGATGTAATCAAAATTTTCTATTTCATTTTTAGTACTGTTCTCTATGTATTGTTTTGTCATAGATTCTTTCCTTATACACAAGTCTAACAGGTAAACTTCTCCATTTTCCCCTAATTTGTTTATATCATCCTTTATTTCTAGATCAAGTAACCATTTTGATTTTCTCCTGATATATGGGGTAAGATGTTGGTCCTTGCCTAATCTCTCCCATATTGCTATCCAGTTTTCCTGGCAGTTCTTGTCAACAGTGAATTCTTTCCCAAAAATCTTGGATCTTTGGATTTATTAAACACTATGTTGCTACAGTCATTATCTGCCATGTGTTGATTACCCACTCTGTTCCATTGATCCACCATTCTATTCCTTAGCCAGTATCAGATTGTTCTGATGATTACCACTTTATAATGTAGTTTTTGATCTGGTATTCCAGGCCTCCTTTCTTCATTATTTTTTCATCAATTCCCTTGATACTCTTAGCTTTTTGTTTTCCAAATTAACTTTGTTGTTATTTTTTTTTTTAGTTCTATGAAATTTTGGGGGGGTAGTGTTGTTTGATATGGCATTATAGGAATATGTTTTAATAGAACCCCCTAGTAAAATATAGATTTTTCATTTATTTCATTAATTTAGTCACAACAAATAGTCATCTTGGACAGTTAGTTCATCAGGGAGATGAGGATGGCAAGTGGAAAGAGGCAGGATATTAGAGATAGAATTGTGATGAGATTTTGAGTAAAACAAAACTACTTATGACTGGCCCTAGACTATATTGTAAAGGGTAAATCAGAGGAATTTAGAGCTAAACAATTTGAAAGCAGAGTTCTTAACCTGAGGTCTATGAATTTTTTTGGTTGTTTTGCTTTATTTCATAAGTTTTATTGATATTTTGAAGTGTATTTTAGACTCAAAAATGTGTCAATGATTCAGTAATAACACCATGAACTAAACAGTTCTCTTATCCATCCTCTTAGTTTTTTACAGGTAAAGAAACTGAAGTGTTGAAGTCAGTATTTAAGCCCTATTCTTTTCTTCCTAGCAACAAATGTTCTTTTCTTTTTTCCCATTCTTTCTACCATGTCAGTGTATTTATTTTCTTTCCTTGAAAATTTTCAGTGATCTTACTTCAGCCCAGACTTTTCTACAATGAGAGTAAAAGCTACCTAGTGACCTATTTCTCAATGAATTGTGTGAAGATTAGATTTGGCTCTCCCCTGATTGTAACAATTAAGGTATTTAGCTCTTCCCTGATTGTGAAGATTTAAATTGTAACTCATGTCTATCTTTAGATTTTAATCCCCATAAGTGTAAACACCCTACTTAAAAGTTAAGTATGAAGATCTGCCCAATTAGTTCTAATCACCAAAAGTGCAAATATCCCAATTAATCATGAAGTGGGAGGTCTGTGACCTATGTGTAAGATAGTAGGTAATAAATTGACTAATTGCCTACTGGGCAGTCCTAGAACAGAGTGTCAGCTGTAATTGGTAGATGTGGAATTAGGGGAACTGACTCAAGACAGAATTTCTTTAAAAGTGGAGTTCGACTTGGAAATGGAATTCTTGGAGTGGAGTTCAACTTGGACTTCCACTTCTGCTAGAATTCAATTCTTCATGCTTTCCAGTTGAGGCTGGTGAAAAGGGGCAGAAGAATCTGCTGACTGGACTGACACTTGGTAAGTGAAAAGCTGACTCTTAACTGCTGGATTTTCTGAAAAGACTTCCTGGGCCCTTGGCTTTCCGGAGGCCAACTGAGACTAATTCTCCCTGACTTGATGGGCCAGGAGTAAATTACTTAGATCTCAGGCTAGATATATTGCCTTATCCTGTCTGATTTTCTTGCTTCACTCTTTCTACATTTTGTAAATAAGTTTTAAATAAAATCTCTTTGGAATTTAATTAAATTTTCTTGGTAACTACACTCTTAAATATTCAAGCCTAACCCTTTTAAAATTAACCTCATTTCCCCCTTATAATTGCTAGCTATGTGAATATCTAATTTTTTCTGCCTTCTATCACAACCACATATTTGATATTTTGTGATCATTGAACTGGAGATTCCAAGCTACTAATCACTTTGATCAGTCTCCTCATTTTAAAGATAAATTATGTTCAAATGAGGTAAATGGTATCCAAGTTCACATATCTAGTAAGGTGTACTGGAGTCAGCTTGAACTAGTTTGGAAAAGCTGATTGTTAAATGTTCAATGTGAGTATTTACCCCTCGGCAATCTTTAAATAGTATAAATCTGGGATTGAGTTACTGTTTTGTTGAGTTTCTAGACTTAAAATGATGTAAAAATACTAATAATGAAAATTAAAATTAAAATTGTGTTGTGCAGACACTATTTTTAGAGGGCAGAATTGGTTAAAAACATCTACCAACACATTCATGCATGTGATAAGGAAACACAATGTAGTGGGGAAAATGCTGGGTTTTAATTTTTGTTTCATCAACTCAGATTCTTGTTCAAGATATTTAACTTTACTGAGGCAGTTTCCTCAATTGTAAATCTGTAGGTTGGGATAGATAGCTTTTAAGGTCCCTCTTCAAACTTTAAATCTATGATCCTCTTATGGCTGCATTTTGAAATTTAAATCCAGATAGTCTGATTCCAAATTTTAACTACCTAATGACATTGACACTCACTAAGAAAGTGCAATGATCAAGTTTGCATTAAGTGTCAAGGACTGAAATTCTTGGCATGAACATACAAAGGTAATGCATTTTTGTGGAGAGTACAGCTTTGGGAAGGTGTCAAGCAACAATATAAAGGGATCTAAGGTTTCTGGTTAAAATGGAAGTGTTACAATCTAGATAAGACCTCACATTCCAAACAAACATCCTAGTAAAGCTCTAAAAATGCACCAGAAGGAACAGCAATAAAGCAAACCCCAAAGTAACAGGTATAAACTTCTCCTTCAGTTTAGGACTTCACAAGCTGTCCAAACACTTGTGGAGGCTCTAAGCTGAGATAAGCCAGTAGAGATAGAATGCACTGAACAGAAGGAGCGTGGGTCCAAGGTTGGGCCAACTGGCCAATGAATCCACATTTATTAAGAGCCTATAACGTGCCAGGCTATACTAAGCAAGCACTAGGGGGGAAAAGAGACAAAAGGCAATCTCTATCCTTAAAGAACTCACAGACTAATGCAGGAGATGACATGCATATGAATATATACCAAGCAAGTTATATACTAGATAAAGAGGAAATAATTCACTCGGGGAAAGCTCTATAATTAAGAAATGGGATTTTAGGAGGGACTTAAAAGAAGCCAAGGAAGTCAGTAGGCAGAGGTGAGGAAAATGTTCCATCCCTGGGAAACAGCCAGAGAAAATGACTGGAAAAGAGAGATGTAGTATTATTTGTCCAACAGCCAGAAGACCAGCATCACTGGAACAAAGAGTATGTTTGGGGAACAAGATGTGAGAAGGCTGGATAAGTGGGAGGAGGTTAGATTATGAAAGGCTTTGAATGTCAAACAGAGCATTCGTTCCTGGAAGCAATAGGGATCTACTGAAATTTATTGAGTACATTGAACTTGCACTTTAGGGAAATCACTTTGCTAGATAAATGGAAAATGGGTTGGAGTGGGGAGAGACTTGAGGGAGGCAGTCTCTCAAGTAAACTATTTTAATAATCTAGATGTGGGATAATGAAGGCCTGCTCTTGAGTGGTGGCAGTGTTATAGGAAAGAAAAACATACATAAGAGAGATTTCTTAGAGGAGAAAATACCAGATGTTGGCAAATGCTTGGATATGGGGGAGGAAGGTGGGAGATAGTGTGGAATCCAGAATAATTCCTAATAAATGAATCTGAGGGACTGAAAGGATCCTCTACAGTCATAGAGGAGGAAAGAGGAAGGAAAGGTTTTGGGGGAAAGATGAGATCAAAGACATCACAGTAAACAAGCAGCAATATATCCAAATCATTGCAGAGAGACTCAACTAGAGTTCTGGCATCATAAGGCTCAAGAAGTTCCATCCTTGATATGAAATGAGTTAGGGCCAACTAGTTTTTACTTTACAGCATTCAAGTAGCATGCATAAAGGCATTGCATGATATAGGACCAGATCAGTGCCTAATGCAACTCTTATACAAACAGGGATGAGCACCAGCAGAGGAAAAGGCATAGACCATCAATGACCCAGTAGAATGTAAGCTCTTTGAGGGCAAAGTTTTGTCTTTCTTTGTATCCCTAGTTTAAAGCACAATTCCTAGAACATAGTAGGTGCTTAATAAAAACTTCCTGACATTTGTTGATAGGAAAGCAAAGCACCTAAGGGGTTGGAAGGAAGCCTGCTACCTGGGTAATCAGTAAATCTAATTAGGGTTTGTTAAGATCATAATAAGAAGTTGACTCAACTTCTATTAGTTTTGAATTATGGAAGAAGAAAGGTATAGAGGAAAATTCAAGGCCAAAACCAAAGCTGAGTCATGAGGAAGACTGAGAAAAAAATCCAAGAATTCCTACAGAGACAGGGAAGCTACATAACCATTTATTGCTTACTCACTATGTGCTAAACACTGTGCTAAGTTTTGAGAATACAAATATAAGTAAAAAAGAAAGTAATTTCTTGACTTCAATGAAATTATATTTCATTGGGAAAAAATAACAAAAGGTAATCAGCAAAAGATGCCAAAAAATACTCAGCAAACAGGAGCTGAGACCATTTGAATTATAAGAAAACTCAGGAGGTGAACTGAGCCTGGCTGGTTTTGTTTTCTACTCAAAACAGAGGCCGTGGAGGGGCAGCTAAGTGGCTCCCTGGAAAGAATGCCAAGTCTGGAGTCTGAAGGACTTTGTTTCAAATCTGCTTTCAGAAGCTTCCTAGCTGTGGAGCCCTGGAAGTCACTTAACCACCATTGCCTAGCCCTTACCATAATTCCACCTTAGAATCCATACTTGGTATTGATCCTAAGACCAAAGGTAAGGGTTGTTTGTTTTTTTAAAGGGGGCCTCAGGAAAAGCTCATCAAAGGAGGAAAAATCTAGTCTTAATCTTGGCATAAAGGACCAAACAGAGCTTGCCCACTCCATCCATGAATATGGAACAGTATAGATTCTGACCCATGCATCAAGCCACAATTTAGAAATGGAGGCTGAGGATATGAAAAAAATGAAGAAAATTCTGAGACAAAATAAATAATATAGGTTGTGAAATCTCAAGGTCTAAACCCAAACAAAAATACATCCAAAAACAATTTCAGAGAAAACAATGATCTATCCACGTGGACTCCTAGAGCAGAAATGTCAAATGTGCAATCCATGAGCTTCATGAGGCTCAATCACCCCTAAACATGTCCCCAAATTAGAAAGAAACACTATTTTAATGTATTGATATATTAATAAAAATGAATTACATAGAAATATGTGGTTTTCCAAATTAATATGAGTTCTGAAGGGTTCTTTGTTTCATTTAGTGGCCTATCACTTAATTTCTATTTGAGTTTGACACCATAGTCATATAGTACATAGAAGAAATGAAATGAGAAATACAAAATTCATTGTTAAATGAAATGAGACTTAGGGAAGAAATAATGGAAAGGAGAACTAAAAATTTTACAGCAGGTAGTAAACCCAAACTAAGAAATGAATTCCTCCACAAATTAGGATGGGTCAAAGAGAAATCAGTGAGATAAAAATAAATATTAAAATAAAACCATGGGAAAAAGAGGAAAAAGGTGAATTATAAGATAGATAGTATGGATTGTGTTATTAAAAAAAAAGAAAATGACCTAAAAAACAGGGAAAAGGAGAGCTAATTTAAGAATCAGATAAGTTAAAAATTATGATTTTTAAAAGCCTACATACCATATTAGAAATTATAATTTGCCCATACGTATTAAGATTAGAGAGCAATAGAAAAATTAAGTGTCTGCTAATTATTTCTGGAAAGTAAAATCCTTAAAATGAAAACTCACAGAACTATTGTTGTTCCAGATTTTTGCAATCAAAATTTTTAAAAAAGAGAGAGAATTAACAATTGAAAATGGAATAAAGGAAATAGTCAGAAAAAATGATTAGGTGAAGAAGTTGAATATAAAAATATAATATATTTATCATTAAAGAAACAAAAGTAGATTTTTAAAATAGTACAATGTTAGAAAAAGAAAAGTAAATAAGTCATATATGAACTCTCCAAAAGAAAATGATAAAAGGATGTTTTATAGGTAGATTTAGAGGTGGATTCTATCAAACATTCAAGAATAATTAATTTCCATATTATATATGTTTTTTAAATGAGAAAAGGTCCTATCAAACTTTTTTTACAATACAAATATGTTTTTATACTTTTATTGTTGTTTTTGTTCAGTTTTCAGTCATGTCTGATCCTACTATATTGTCCATAAGGTTTTCTTGCAAAGATACTGGAGTTCTTTGCCTTTTCCTTCTCCAATGGCTTAAGGTAACCAGAGGTTATATGACTTGCCTAGGGTCACAAGGCTAATAAGTGTTTGAAGTCGAATTTTAATTTATATCTTCCTGATTCTAGGCCCAAACTTCTATCCCCTCAATATCTAGTTGCCTTTACTTATACTTATATGTGCTTGTATTAACCAGACACAAAGAAGGGAAAAAAAAGAAATTACAGACAACAAGTAAAGAATATCAACCGAAAATATCAAATTATATTAGCAAATGTGATTTAATTGAATTTGAAAAAGATTACATACTATAAACAGGTTGTACAGGTACCAGAAATACAGTTTGTTGGCTATAATGAAAACAAAACACATGAGACCATATTAATGATAAAAATAATAAATATAAATACATGTCTTTAAATAGACACCAAAAACATTTTACAAATCCAACCCCTGCATCTATTAGAAATATTAAAATGTATGGGAATAAAGAACTTTTCCTTATTTTGGTAGGTAGGATCTGTCTAAAACTAAGAGTCAGCAATAGATGTCATTGAGAAAGATTACAGCCTTTTCTAGTAAGATCAGAAGTAATTCAAAGTTGTCCATTATATATAATATTATCTGATGTAGTACTAGAAAAGTATATATATAATGGATGCTAACACTTTTGACGATGATGTAATGCTCTCTCTAGTGAAGTCTAACTAAAAGAATAACTTCAATAAAACTGCAAAATATGTCAATACAATGATCTAAAATTGTTTTGAAGGAATCATGATGAAAAAACACTATCCACCTCCAGAGAGAGAACTGATGAACTTTGAGTACAGAGTAAAAAAAAAATAATAAAATAAAAAAATATATATATACACATACACATATGTATACATATAAATTAATTCAGAATACATTTATTAGCATTTTTGAAAAAATCAAGAAAAATAGTGTGTATATATGTATATACATATATATATAACTGAATTAATTTCGCATGTGTAATTGATATCATAGTTCTTGCCTAAAGGATTAGATAGGAGAGCATTTGGAACTCAGAATTCTTAAAAAATAGATTTTAAGTACAAGTAAATAATACATTTATTAAAAAATAAAAGTGTTTAAATATAAAATATACCTATACAAATCATCAGCATTTATGTTACAAAACCTTACAGGAAGATATTGAATGATAAATTTCATTAAAAGTAACTATAGGCTATCTAAAGTAGTCAGTTTACCAAGACACACCTGAACTAGATGATTACAATTACAAATCACTTTTTCATAAAGGCCTATGTAAATAATTTGTGAAATAGTTATTGCTTATACTTAGGATAACATTGGTTTTAGATAAGCATCTATTATATATAAAAAGAGATGCTCCAAATTGGTATATGACTTAGTTTTTAAAATTTCCAACATTACCAAATCAATTGTGTCAAGGAAACAAGCTAAGAATAGATGAAAAACTGATGACCAGAGAAGAAATCTAGAGTATTAGGAGAGTTAAAATAAATAATTTTGATTAAGTAGATTTAAAAAGTTTTGAATAAGCTCTTTAATACCATTACTTGAGTCACCATTCCGATGTGTTTGCCACAATAGCAGTTTCCAGTGTTTAGCTCTAGTATTATTTAATCAATATAAATTATCTATCTATCTATCTATCTATCTATCTATCTGTCTGTCTCTGTCTGTCTGTCTGTCTGTCTATCTCTCTATCTATCTTCTATTTATACTTGGAAGACCTTCAGAGGCATTTGAGTTCAACCCCATAATTTTCCAGCTGAGTGCATTGAGGAAGCATAGTAAGTTACTAAGGGTCACAAAAGTCAAAAAAGTAAATACATTTCTCAATTTTCTGCCTGTTTGCTTCCATTTTCATTTTTTCTCATGTGTCTTACTCTTATTTAATGATTTTCCTAGAACTTCTTTCCTATTTCTTTGTCTCTGGCTTTTTGTCTTTACTCATTGCAGCATTTTCTGGAAGGCCTACAAGAATTACTGAAAATAAAACAAATCCAGTTAATCTGATTATCCCAAAATGCTATATTAGCAATTTATGATGGAAGAGATAATGCCAATATATTTCTATTTCCTTTTAGAAATAGCTCTTATTTTCCATCTGAACTGAAAGGTAGAATGAAAGTTTTAAAATAATAGTAGTGTTATTTTGTTTTGTTTTTTAATTAGCCCAACTCAGAAAAACTCTTTACCTTGTCACAGTTATATAATTATATGTCTCCTTGCTTTATGGGACAACATAGGGATGAAATGTGTTTTATATTGCTCTTTGTGTTATATTGTCATACCCAAACAATGTATCATCTATTGCCAGTCTTCTGATGATAGGTATGGAAAGGAAACAAGACTGACAATTGTTGGGGGAAGGGGCAACTGGGAGTGGCAGTTGGATCTTGTGACTAGCACTTCCTTCCTGCCGGGCTTTACTTCCTTCCTGGTGTTGGAGGTAGGAGGAGTTCATTCAGCCCAGTTTGGAGTGGAGTCGCTCTACTTGCTTCAGCCCAAAGATTCAGGCCCAATTAGTTCTGAAAGTTAGAACTTTCTTGTTGCTTCCTGTCTACTGCTAAGATTCTAAAATTGACAAAACTAGCACAGAGGACAGGAGTGGGAGAAACCCTCCACCAACCTGTGAGGCCTGGGCTCAGCTCCAAAGCTGAGGAAGACTCCAACTTTATTTAGGGACCTCCCTCTTCCCTTTTTCCCTGACACCTCTCCAATTTGAATTGGTTATTAAAATTTCTCTCATTAGAATATCCCAGTCAGATAAGTGGACTATCTTTTTTGGAGCTTAGAGGGAGCTGAACATCAGTTCAGTCATTCAACGACAAACAGTCCTTATCAGACCCCTGCTGCTTCCTCTCGGCAGGGAGCATCTCTCTCCTTTGCCTCACCAAGCAATATTCCCTCTCTCCCCTCAATTCCTCCATACCCTATTATAAACCTTCCATATCCCCTGTTTTTTCATATCCTCCCCATCTCTCCCAATAAATATTACATAGGCCACTTGGTCTTCCTATATTTGTCCTTGGAGAAGAGATCTAAAGACTTTTTAACTTAAGAAGTCTAGAACCTATGCTCTGCTAGAAGTACCTTCAAGGATTGAATATTTCAATGAGGTATTGGAACAGCACTTATGGAGTACATTAAAGATGGAATGTGGGCTGGTGCTAGAATTTAATAAAATGCTGGATTGCCACTGGAAAATTGTGCACCATTTTCAATGTCTCTAGTTATTTTTTGTGTTGTTCCCCCCCCCTAAAAGGGAACAAAACCCCTTAAAAACTATATTGCTAAATAAATCCTACCTTTCCTACATAGTGACTGTGTGACTCTCTTAGTAAGATAGCTCCTCAGTGTGCGAAGCAGCTTTCTAAGACCATAACTTGTGGAGAATGTGCCTATTTGTATTGGTAGAAGGAATTTCCTCATCTGAGAATTTCCTATAATAATGAAATCAATGGCCCAATCTCTATCCTAAACCCAATTTAATATCAGTCTTCTTTTGGAGATTCAATTTGTATATGAATTATGGATTCCCTCAAACTATAATGAATTATAATTGCAGTTCGCCCAAAGAGCAGAAAAAAGAAATATAATGGGCCCAAATATGTTGTAGCATATGACTAAAAGTGAAATTTGTGCAAGGCACATAAAAAATATCATCAAAGGCATGCCTGAACAGAAAATAATGTGGGTTGGTCAAAAGAACAAGAAACAGTTGATTTCCAGTCTGTGTACTGCTCTTTTCCCTGTAATAATGTCAATGAGAACAATTAGTATTTATTTAGTACTTTAAGATTTACCAAGCACATTATAGATGTCATTTCATTTGATTCCCATCATAACTTTATTATTTCCACTTTTCAGGTGAGGAAACTGAGGCAAACAGATTAAGTGACATGGGCAAGTTACACATTTAGTAAATATCTGTAGTAGCTTTTGAATTCAAGTTTTGTTTTATTTTGTTTTTCTTTTTGTTTTTCTTTTGTCTCCAGAGTCAATGCCATCTAATTGAAATATGAAGAAACCCAGGAAAACGTCTTTAGCAGATTGAGGCTTCATATTTAGTCTTTACCAGGGAAAATTTATGAATGCCTTATCAGATGGGTACACATGACTCTGTTGTGACCTATTTCATTGTAGAGAGGAAGGACATTGATGAGACTCCAGATCTGCTGAAGCATCAAAGTATTTGTAACTCTGGTGATCACGGTGCCTTATTTTTTAGAGGATAATGGGGATTTGTACAAATATTTTCTGTCCTAACATTTGCCATGGCCTTATGTCTGATTTGGTCTACTATAGTTGCTCCTAAAGTCTATATTTTATGTCACCCCCTAGATTTAGCACCAGATGCCTGGAATAAGCCCAGAAGTTTTCTTTATAATAGAATAAGAATGTGCACATTGTGCTTTATTTCAGCAGGTGTGAGGGGCTGTCTGTAATAATTTAGTGTATTGTGGAATATTCACATACTCAGTGCAATTGAAGAATGCAATTTATGTTATTCATTTCAAGATAAAGTATAATCAACATGTGTCATTGAGGTAATTTTCACAAAATGATCTCTTGCTAAATATCCTAAAGGCCGAAAATATTAAATCTGCAATCCTAATTATCCTGTCCATCCTCACTGTAGATCTCAGAGAAGATGGTTAACTATGTTTATATTGCTATATTGGATATCACAAACAATTTTCTTTTTCAAGGAATGAATCATTTTTCATCATTTTCCAGGAATGAATCATCTTGCGAATCCTATGTATTTGTTCATCAGGAGATATTTTTAATGGGCATATGGGTGTAGTCAATTGCCTCTGTAACATTTGAAAATCTAGCAATCCAAACAAATCATTTTCATATGTTGCAGGTGCTGCCTATTAGAAGGAAAGATGTACTTTGATGTTCTTTTAATTAAAGTTTCAATTACTTTGCTTAGCTTTCTGCAAAGGGTTGAATTAGAAATTTCTCTAGTTATCAGATTGTCAGGTTTAGAAAGTACCAATAGCCAGGAAGTTCAAGACTGCCAATATTTTCTGAAAAATTCATTTGTTTGCTTTGTCAAGTCCATATGGTAGTTCAGTGTTCTGTCATATACTGAAAATCAAAATCAACATTTTGTATCATCCGTACACCTTCCTTTATCCCAGGACATCTATGAATCAAAGTTTTGTCCTCTCCAACTCTTTACACTGCTGTCATGGAGTTTTAAAAATTATTCTATTTGATTTTGACCTACAACTCCAAATAACCTTTTTAAATCTCTTATCCTTCCCTCTTGTATTGGATTTATTGGGTATTTTGATATCTTGTAGGCAGATCTTAAATAATCTTTTTGTCTTCCTAATTCTAAATCTTTTTTTCCCTTTCTGTTATGAATTGGACTTTATTTGATTGAAGCAAAATGCTTCCTATACAAATAAGATGTAATTAGATAAACACAACATAGAATTCATTCTTTATCATCTAAGCAATATATCTAATTTCTGTATTTTCATGCCCTACCTTATGACATAATCACATATCATTTAATCTTTTTGTTTTTTTTACTTTTTAAAACAAATCATAAATAGCTATGTGGTAAATAAGATACTTGGGCCCAGAGGTTATCCCAAAAGGTGATTTTAACTAGGTTGTTAATGGATAGGTTTGATTAAGTCATTGAGAGATTTTATATTTAAGCATTTGAGGTTAATTAATCTAATAATACATATTCATTGAACATCTACAATGGGGATCTAAAGACTCTGGGATTTGGAGATTGTATTGTTGTTCAATCATGACCAACTCTTGTATAAATGGAGATTTTGAACCTTTGACTTCATTCCCCAGAAGTCCTTAGTATTTCCCAAAATTCCCTATAATCTCTCATGCATCTCCACATTGGTGAGATCACATTATTGGTATTTAACTGACTGTAAGTCTTCCCATGACTTCTTTGGCTTGCAGTCAGTGGTGATGGTGGTAAGGTAGGGATTTTGAAAATTGCTAACCAGCCATGGACATGTGGTTTTATTTGTATTCTCTTTATTCCTTGATTTCTAATGATCATGTTTAATAAACCTCCTTAAAATAAAATATTTTTATTATTTAAAATTTAATTTTAATTTTTACACTCTTTATGATGCAAGTTGGGATTTTCTTAGCAAAGATTCTAGAATAGTTTGGCATTTCCTTCTCCATCTCATTTTACAGATGAAGAAGCTGAGGTAAACATGATTAAGTGACTTGCCCAGGGGCACTCAGCTAGTCTCTGAGGTGTGATTTGAACTCTGTTCTTTAGAAGTCCAGAGCTCTATCTACTGTGCCACCAAATTTGGAGATAGGTAGAAAAAAAAATAAAGTTCTTTCTCTTTCTCTTAAAGAGATTGCTTTCTACTAGGAGAGACAAAAAAATATGCATGTATATCTATAGCACATATAAAAACAAGGTCTGAATTTTTGGAGAGTGTGACACTATTACTTATGCTATGGGGTGAAGTTGAGAAGATACTTGTGGGAAGTGTCATCTGAGTCATGCTTTGAAATTCCCAAATGTAGAACTTAGAAATATTTCAGGTATAAAGGACAGAGGGAAAAGATAGAGAGACATAACAAAGAGATGGAGGGCAATTAATTCAGCATTTATAGGGGGATAACATTGTGGCTTTGAGAACCACATGCGACTATAAAGGTCACTGAGGTCACTTTCAAAGCCTCTTTATTTCACAGATCAAGATTTGGTGCAAGTGAGAAGAATCATGGCAGGATCTCATTCCCAGGAAGAGCATGTTTGCTGCTTTTTGCTGCCCAGGACCTGCTGTGTTTAGACCCTCCTTCCCACTTTTAGGGCTATCTCTTGGCTCTAGGATGGCTCTACATAGGGGTGGCCAATAGGTGCACTCACCTAGAAACGTAGAGCCTGCATCTGAGCAGCTTAAAACAAACCATGGTGATGAAGAAGCCACGGTTGAAGATTTGTTCTGGTTATCATACCTCTGCGCTTCTGTCTCGTTTTAGACTGCATCTTTCAACATAAAAAATGCACAATGGAAATATTAAATTCTTAATTACAGAGGATACTAAACCAAAGTGAAGATGATACTGAGCAAATCCACCATTACCATAGGGGGAAAAGGAGAACAAACAGCAGCAAAATATAACTGAGTGGGGTTGCTAAGTGGCCCAGTGAATAAAGCACTAGGCCTGGAGTCAGGAGGACCTAGGTTCAAATCTTGCCTCAGATATTTCTATCTGGGTGATCCTGGGAAGATCATATTACCCTGTTTGTCTATATGGAAAAAACAATACATATGACCAATAAAATTTGATGATAAAATCACTAATATCACAAAAATAAATTTAAAACTATTTTATACACAAACTAAATTATAAAATTGGGATACTTATTTAACTCAAGCAGATGCAATACTTTCAATGAGAAAATCCACTTAGAAGCAGTAGAGAAAAGGCTTAGTAATATTCATAAAACTGTCTTGATTCTCTATTCATTTTTCCAGTGTAGACATAGTTGTTACTAAAATATATCCAATTTCAGAACATTTAAAGATTTCATGCTACCACAGATTACATAATAATGTAAATTTCAAATTATATTGAGGAATTAAGATAGCTCAGTCATGGTAATGTCCTAATGTTGGTTTTGGTTTGAAGACTCTAACCAGAGTAATTTTCTAATACTTTCCCATTTTCAATTTCACTGGTATTAATTGATTCATTTACAATATGATGAAACTTTGCTACATGATTGTGCATGTGTTTTCTTAGCAGACTAAGTTCTACTGATATAAAATGAAGAAAGTTATAAAAAGCTTTTCAAAAGATCTGAGTTCTAGCTATGTGACCTAAGGAATTTCACTCAGCATTTCTGGGGTTTGGGCTTTTTATTTCTAAAATAAAATACTTAGGGGGCAGCTGGGTGGCTCAGTGGATTGAAAACTAGTCCCAGAGACAGGAGGTCCTAGGTTCAAATCTGGCCTCAGCACTTCCCAGCTGTGTGACCCTGGGCAAGTCACTTAACTCCTATTGCCTAGCCCATACTGCTCTTCTGCCTTGGAACCAATCCTGTGTATTGGTTCCAAGACAGAAGGTAAGGATGTTGTTGTTGTTGTTGTTTTTTAAATAAATAAATAAAATGAAATACTTAGTATAGGTGACATCTCTCTTTGTCTTGTTCTCTCTCTTTGTCTCTCTCCCTTTCTTTCCCTCTCTCCTTATATTATATGCATATGATCTCTCTCTCTCTCTCTCTCTCTCTCTCTCTATATATATATATATATATATATATATATATATATATATATATATTTCTTTTTAGGAATAAAATTCCAATTGAGAACCACTGGAATTTCATTAGAAAAAACCTATTGTTCTTTCCACCTTAAAAATAAGTCATTCACTACACTCCCAAGACTGACTGAAGTTTCTACTATATCTACATGTTAAATAAGAGAAAATTGGGGAGAATAAAGTATGGAAAATGTACAAATCATTTTTGCAGATTGTTGCTGTCATTTTACACATTTCAAGCATTTCTTAACATTAACAGTTAATTATACTTGGAGAAAAATGATTGTTGAGGGCAATGAATCAGTCCAGACTTCCCCCCACTCTTTTCTAACGATGTATTCTAGAGTAGTTCTGCATCTTTTAATTATAATTACAATAATTATTTTTGGTGTAATTACCCTGAAGCTTGTACAGTCTTCAGTAACAGAAAGGTTTTTAGCCTTTACTATTTATATTAAGAAAGAAAAAGAGAACCCTTTTTATTGAAGGATGTCTAGCATTACTTGAAAGTACAGCAGAGAATCAAAGGGAGTCTGGGCTGTCTTCCTGACCCATCACACCAAACACTGCACTGAGAGTCCATTATGATGATCATTTAACACCTGTATCACTGATTTCTGATACTACAACCTGTAATCAGAAATGTGAAGCAATCACCATCGCAGTTATAATTTAGATTATGACTTAATATGTAATACTGGTGCTGAATGGGGTGAGATCACAGTATTTGAAATATCTCACCAAGTAGTGATTGCAGTAAGTGGGCTCAATTGCACCAGATGCCAGAAACTGTCCCCTTCCTGAGCCTTAGTCATAGTTGAGATTGACAGAATTGACTTTTATGCATGAGATATTCCATCCAGAATTTCTCATGAAGCCAGATTCCATCCAGATGATTTTTCAATATCCAGCTATATTCTCTCACCTAATTGCCAACAGGAACTTTTACCTAAACTCATACAGTTTACATAGGAAATTTGGGGTAAGTGAGTTGTCCAGGGTCACACAGCCAGGAAGTGTGTGAGGGCAGATTTGA
This sequence comes from Monodelphis domestica, assembly GCF_027887165.1. Lineage (NCBI taxonomy): Eukaryota > Metazoa > Chordata > Mammalia > Didelphimorphia > Didelphidae > Monodelphis > Monodelphis domestica. The sequence continues at coordinate 106,380,446 of NC_077234.1, forward strand.
GCCCAGGACCTCCTGTCTCTATCTTTCTATTCCCTGAACCACCTAGCTGCCCTGAATCAAAGTTTCGATTGATGCTGACTTGTTTATTTTTCTTTATATTGATTTGACTTCATATAACACTTTGACCATTTGACTTTTATTTTATCTTTAATGAAATATAGGGTTCTGGTATTCTTTTAAAAATGTCTTTACATATTTAAAATTTTATTTCCTTTAATTGGAAAATTCAAAATTCACATCATTTACTGCATCTATCAGGTAGCTTTTTAGGAAAATCAATCACTTTTTTCCCCAAGTCAGTTCTGTCACGTTTGTGTCTTACCTATACTCTGAGGGTTGGTTATTCATTAATAGTTGTCTTGTATGGTTGTTATTAATAGAAGCTCCATCATATGTAGATCTGTGGGAAGTTCCTGATTTTTTTTTATTTGTATCAAATATTATAAAACAATTCATTCTAGGTAAAGGGCTACTCCTTTTTTGGAATTAAAAAGTATTAGTATAATTAGTCTCATAATTGGTCATTTTGTCAAACAAAGAAAAGAATGTTGGAATTCCAATCTAAACATGTCCTCCGTTTGAAAATTATTTCAGGCTTATATTCTCTTTTTGTCAAGTATTTTCTAACTAGACATGTTTTAGAATTAAGCTGAAGAAAGATTTTCAATAACCTTGCCTTTTCTCTTTTCAGGTTTTACTTCCCTCTTAATGCATTTTCTTATTTTTGTCTAATCTAAGCTTAGAAATGTATTTATTTTCATGTTGACCCTGTTCTGATCTTCAAAATAGTGCTGTGCTATTTGGATCCAAAATTACTAATGACAAAAAACAATGTGAACTTGCCTCCCACTGATGAGATCTGCTGGCAGTTTTGTTCTTAAAACACTTTGCCATATAATGAATGATCATCATCATAAAAAGAAATCATTTTTCTTGCCTTTTCTGATGGACTTGAGATAGAAACACTCCTGGGACAAGTTGCTCTTCTATAATTTTTCTATATTCAAGTTACTTCACAAGTGTATAAATAAGTTCTTTTTTTAGTTAAAGTATCATAATGAAAATTCAACTTCTTTTGACTTGCTAAAAGATTCCTTAGTAAATCTCAAGTACCAAGGCAGAATGAAGGAATAATATTTATCCTCACATTGTTTACACTTGATTTCAATTTATTTTTCTACAGTTTTATATTTTAAACTTTTCATTATATGTAACTTGAAAATTCTAAGTATCTTATGCCAAAAACCTTTTTTTTTACATTATGTCTCAGTAATTGTGAGCAACACTTTTTTTTAGTTTATTTATTTATTTTTATTTTTAAATATTTTTCCATGTTTACCTGATTCATTTTCTCTCTCTCCCCACTTCCATCCCTACTCCTGGAGCTGACAAGCAATTCCACTGGGTTATACATGTGTTATCTCTTGATACCTATTTCCATATTATTTATTTTTATAATAGAGTAATCTTTTAAAACCAAAGCCTCAAAAGATATGCCCATATAAACATGTGATAATGTGAGCACCATATTTAACTCTAATAATACTAGTTTGGGGACAAATTGTTGTTGATTTTTTTTTAATCTTCAAGGCTAATTTGTGGCATATATAGTACAAAGATTTATCATTTATTAGTTAATTAAGTATGGCAAGTTTCTGGCATATAAATTTGATGACTTGGTTATGTCTTTCTTTGTTAAAATTTGCTAACTGACTGTTCTACAAATAGCCTGTGTCATTCAATATATTATTATTATTGCTATTTATCTGATTCTCATATTTTTAATGAATGTCAGATAGAAGTGGTCTTAAGAAAGGTTGTTATCTTTCTATGTCTTCAGGGAGATTTGTGAGCTCAAAAGGCTGGTAATGTGGCAAGAACAAGGAATAAGTGGGGGACAGCCCATGTGATCTCTTGGTATATGTACAATGTTACGAGAGCTCTTGGGCAGAACCACTGTGAAATATTAATGGGAGAATGTGGGCAAGAGTCTCCCCAAATGGACAGACATGGATGGTTTGTGATCTATATTACTGGAGAGAGTACAACTGATGAAATATTTTATTTAAATCGAGGTAGATATCATTATTGCCTACTTGGTCATCTCCCTCTCCCCAGTGATTTTCATGAAGATCTTTTCAGAGTTCTGCGGAGGGGAATAGTTTATAGGCAAAGGATCACAAATCTATAATCCCTAAAAGAGCAGTGAGCAATTACTACATGCGTAGGGTCACCCTTTGGATAAGTCTGGGGTCCTCTAAACGTGGGTGATATCCCAGTGCCCACATACCATTAAAATCTTCTCCCCCCTAGAAATGTACACCAGCGTGAATTGCATTTATTCAATACCTTTCACTTTAGTGTATGTATCCCACTGTGATTTACAATGAGACAATACCATAGCTCAGCTATATGAGCTATGTCAAAGCAAGGGAAACAGATCTTAAGCATAGATTTAAATGTATGATAGAGCTATCACTTGGATGAGAAATAATAAGAACTTCAAAATCTTGGCAACTCAACAAATAAAGGCTTCAAAACAAAAAGGCAAGAGAAGAAAAGCCATTGCCATTCCTAATAAAAACAAAAGTAGATATATAAAGCCTTATTCCATTCCCCAGGGCGGGGGAGCAACAACAAAACTTCAAAAGATTGACTCACTTTCATTTCTTATTTTCTTCTTTTTTCAGCCTATGGATGTGATATCATCTCCTTTTGGTAAATAGCCATTTTGTGTTCTCATAAAGGCTCTGCACCATTGACCAAATAGTTTGGGGAAGAAATTGGGTCTCTGTGAATGCCCCAGTTCAAAGCAAAGTTGGCAAACTTATTCATCTGACTCTGAAAATTAATATAAATTTATCATATTACCAAAATTCATGATTTCTCTCAATCCTTATTTTTGAGAGCAACCAGGTAAGGCACTGAGAAAATAACAGGCTGTAGAGAGTCATGCAGGAGCAGTTTTTGATAAGTACTGCTACGAAAAGCAAAATGTAGCGAAAGCTTGTATTTGTGGGAAATGGGTTTCTCACAGGACAGATGACATGGTGTGCTTTCTGTTTCAATCACTTGAAAGGCCATGGCTACTCTGGCCTGCCCTCATCTCCTCCTGTAGCCATGCGGCCACCTCCTGACCTCACTCCAGGTTCTGTGCTGTTAGAACTCAAATTAACGTTCCATAATGCTTCAGGAAAAAATAAAAATAAAGGAAATACGGATTCCTCCTTATTATCTTGAAGTGACTTCTGATAGAAGTGGGGGAGGGGGGCGGAGGGATGTGGCAGCTGCCTTAATCAATCAGCCAATCAACAGTAATTTCTCAAACAATGCGCCAGGCAGTAAGATAGATCCTGGCCACCAAAGCAAAGGGGAAACAGACGTGGTCCCTGAGAAATTTACATTCTAATGGAGCAGCCACGCTGCTCATTTCTTAGGTATATCAAAAGCATACAAAATAGACACCAGGAGAAACCAGAAAAAGCCTTCTGTAGTAGGCAGTACTTGAGTTGAAATGAAACCACAGATTGGATTTCAAGAGGCAGAGGGAGAGAAAGAGTCCATTAAAGGCATGGAGAGAGAGCCGGTATGAGAGCCGGGAAGGGAGATTTAGTGCCATGTGTAAAAGGAAGGGATTGGGGCTTAGGTGAGCAACAAGGAGGCACATTAGACATTTTTTCTACGCCCCAGCATCTCTTAGACTTACCCAGGACAGGAATCGTGCCCCAAAGGTAAAGCAAATTCAGTGATTTCCATGGTACCGGACATAAAGAATAGAAAAGAAAATTTAAAAATCAAATACACAACAGGATGTGGGAATGGAGACCCATTGACAGGGACCTCGCATACAGCACCACTCTCCATCCTCCCATGCCGCACTAGCAGGCTGGCATCCAAAGCCCCCTCTGCACCCCAGTGGCCCCCCTCTCTCTTTCTAGCGCTGTACAGACTACGGCTCTGGACCCGGGGAGTTTCCTTGAGCTTTGACAACCAGTTCGGCCACAGCCTTTCAAGAACAAAATCCTGCTAGGGGCTGCAACCTGGAAGCACCGACACTGCAAAGCAAGCTCTGACCTGCCAGAAGCTCTAAACTGCTCGTGCCAGGGAAAGCAGGCTCTGCCGGTGCCAAGGAAAACAGGCGATGAACTGGCCCTGCCAGGATGCTCCGAACTGCCCGTGTCAGGCCAGAGAACTGAAGAACAGATGGGGAAGGGCAAGGCACTAGGACAGGACCCCGGGAAGGCAGAGATCTAGACGCATCCCACCAGTCCTAACAGAAGAACACTGTCGGGCTGGGGCCACTTCTGACCCCCCAGAGGGAAGTTGGGGCACAGACCTAGGCTGGTAAGCAACTCGTTATCCCGTTATCCCGTGTGAGAGGAAGCTGAGGCACTTGGAGATCCAGCGCCCACAAAACCACTAAAAAGACATTGGAATATGGCAAAACTATTGGGCATCTAATTGAAAAGGGTGATAATGTTCTGGAGAGCACTGGAGTTCAGGATGCAGCCAAGAATGACCTATTGGGAGCATCTGGGATAGAAAGTCAGGCTTAGAGATGTATTCAAATCCTGAGTTCAAATTTGATCCCAGATGCTTCCTAGCTGTGTGACCTTAGGCAAGTCACTTATATCCCATTGCCTAGCCCTTACTGCTCTTCTGCCTTGGAACCAACACAAAGTACTGGTTCTAAAATTCTAAGAAGGTAAGGGTTTATTTTTTTTTAATTAAACAAGGAAATAAGAATGAATGCAAAAATCTGATAGAGACAGCAGACAGGGCATTTATAGACAGAACCTGGTGATACCCTTGCCAACAACTGAATACTTCTTTTGTGGAAATGCATTACAACACGGGAGGGTACATGAATGGCATGAATGTGGAGGGGGGAATAAGCAGAGAAACAGAGAAGAGTGACTGATGGGCATTGGTCAAATCAAAGACTAGCAATAAGGGGAGGGGGATCTGTGGGGTCTCAGAAAGGAAAGAGCCTCCTGGGTTGTAGGCGAAGCATGTAGTAAGCAAAGACTCCTTGCTGCAAAATGATTCTGCAAAACGATTGGCAGGGACATGTGACACAGAATTCAGGAGAACCTGGCTCAAGATTCCAAGGGATTTGTGGTCCCAACTGACACTAAGCTTCTGGCTGAAGTTTTGGAGTAGCTGTGATTTTCCACCTATTCTACAAGATTTCTGACCCTTTGTGAGATACCAGCTTGAGAGGAAGAAAACTTCGGGAACTGGCTGCTGGCAGCTAGACTGAAGACCAAAGAAGAACCATCACTTCTCTGCTGGACCTACTTTGGACTTTACCTCTGGGATCTTGTGTGAGGTTCTGTTTGGGGGGGGGGGGTTAATTTATTTAGCCTAGATAAATTAGCCATTAGGGTAGTATTAAGGGAATTTAGATTAGGAGATAAGATTTAGAACTTTTACTTCTTGTTACCCTCCTTCCTCTCCCATTCCCCCTCAATAAACTTAAAATATTTAGATGTTTCCCTCTTGTCTCTTTCCTTTAAACAATCCAATAATAACAGTAGGAAGGAGAGAAAAGGAAGGGGGCCATGGACTGGAAGTAGAAGGGGATTCCTCTGATGAATGCTTCTGCTGGTGAAGGGAGATGAGGATCTCATGCTGGATTAAGCTGGGGGATTTGGTTTGTGAGAAGTCTTTCTGGCCTTGGAGGGAGAGATTTGCAACTTACAAGGGCAATTGGCCCCTGGAAGAGTGAGGTGGTGTGGACCCAGGGAGGGGATTTCCAGGCAAATATAGAATAATAACCTGAATAAGAAAGGGAATGAATCAATAAGGGTACCTCCCCTCACCCTTCATTGAGCTATACCTTCTCTGACACCTAGAATAACTGTCATTGTTCTAAGAGTGAGACACAATAGAAAAAGGAAATATTTATGGCAAACCCTATGAGGCAACTGAAGGAAGTATCTGGAATTGATGCCTTGGAAGCTTTGATTGTATAAAAAATGCAGGGAAAAAAAAGAGAGACCAGATGATTACAGGGGCCATGAATCAGAGAATGAGGTCTAAAGTAAATGGAAAGGAAAGATGAATAATGAAGAAAGTGAAATAATCCTTTTTCAAAAGGTGTATAAAAATGGAATAAATAATGAAAAGAACTAGTTGAAGGAGAGGAGATAAAATGAGAATCTATGTGACTTACTGAAAGGGGAAAAAAAAGAAGAGGAAGAAATATATGACCAGTTACAAGCAGGAGAGAGGAACTAATAAATAAAACCTAAATGGAAAGGGGTAACAAACAAGAAGAGGGGCTCAGGGGTGAGGGGAAGAGTGAGCAGGAACATAGCCACATTCAAAAAGATTAAAGTAAAATAACTGAAGAAACATAATACTGTGTTGATAGCAGAAGAGGGGGAGAATATAACTTGAAAAAAAAACAATTTTAGAAATAAATGGAGGAAAAGATAACTTTAAATGTCAATGGATTAAATAATTGACAAAAATGAAAAAAGAGTGACAGATTAGATTTTTAAAAATCCAACAATCTGTTGCTTATAAGAAATATGTTTTTAAAAATTAAGTTATATACAGAATAAACCTGAGGGGACAGGCACTATTTTTTTACTATGCATCAAGTAAATCCATAAAAGCAGGAATTACCATTAAGCTATCAGATGAAGATAAAAAAGAAATCAGGCAAACAAGGAAACTAGATTAGGTTGAAAGGAACCATAGACAACAATCCAATATCAATAACAAACTTATATGCTTCAAATGTCTTATCATCCATATTCACAAAGGAAACACCAGAGCTTCAAGAAGCTATAGACAATAACTCAGTACTGACAGCAGATTTCAATATCTCTCTATTGCTTTTAGATAAGTCTATCAAAAAGATAAAGAAAAGGGAAAATATGGAACTAAACAAATTTCTGGGGACCCTAGCATTAAAAGCTTTATTTTATATTCATTTCAGATGTATCTGCATTTGGGGAGTGCTTGGCAAAAATACTGAAATAATAGCATTTCCTCCTCCATCCCATTTTACAAATGAAGAAACTGAAGCAGAGTTAAGAGACTTGTTACGGTCATATAGTTAGTGTGTCTGAGGTCAGTTTGAACTCCTTGAAAATGTCTTCTTGACTGAAGTTTCAAGCATTCTATCCATTATGCCACCCAGTCACCTGTTAAAGATAATATCATTAAAATATTGGAAGAGATTGGCTGAAACTAAAAAAAAAAATAACATATATAGCATTAATTCATCTAGTATAAGAAGGAGAATGGCTGAATTGGGAAAAACATCAAATTTCTCTAAAAAGGGTTTGCTATGCTATAAATGCTCTATAAACAACTATATATGTATATATGATTTATATAGATAAGGTCAAATGTTATAAAGAAACAATTCTCAAAAGAATTGTAAAGTCCATACAACATGGAAAAATGCTCCAAAGCACTATGAATATGAGGCATACAAAACAAATGGAATTCTAAGGTTTTGTCTCACTCTCTAAACATTAGCCAAATGACCAAAAGAGTCACAGTCAGTATTGCAGGGGAATTGGGAAGATAGGCACACTAATACACTGTAGATGGAACTATGAAATGGTATAGCAAGCTTGGAAAACAATCTGGAGTTATGCACATAAAGGCACTACAGCATCCAGCCCCTTTGTAGGAGAGACTCCATTATTCTGGAATCTCCATCCCTAGGAAGCCACTGATAAGAAAAAAAGATTGGTAAAAATCTATATGCCTAAATATTGATAGCAGCACTTTGCACAAGGTAACAGATGGAGGGAGAAGAGAAGCCATAATTCGAAGCCAGGTCTTCTCCCTCCAAATCTAACAGTCCTTCCATGGGAACTTGAATGAATTGCTAAGACACCTAGATTGAACTTTTAATTACTTATGGGGCAAAGCCGAAGTAGCCTGGTATTTTGTCATTGAATCAAAAAATGGCTTGGGAAAACATTATTGTTTTCATTAAATAAATTAATGGTCATGTGCATAAAATAATTACACATGGGGCTTTTTGTCTCTGAAATCAAAAGGTTAAAGACACACAGAGGTATCTGTGTAAATAATTCTGGCAATCAATCAGGAGGCTTTTGTTTGGAAAACATCCCTCAAATTCTTAACACAGAGGTGGGAAAAAAGTGGAACTAATTCAGACAAAGCAACTTTGCTCCCATAGCTTTATTTGCCAGTTTATACCTCCTGCCAAAAGTCCCTGTTTCCTATTGTGCGTACCCTTGCTGGAAGTCGACTTGAGGTTAGGCTGTAACACTGCCGAAAATAAAACAACTCCAAAAAAGACTTGTTTCACAACCCCTTTATTAGTAACCTTTTTTTTTCAGTTGTGTATTAAAAGAAATTAGTCCCTCAGCTAGTAAAATAACCTTCACTTGGTTAAAAGTTTGGGGAAAATAATTTAAATGGCATCTTGGTATGGCAAAATTCTTACTAATCTGGAGAAGGTACATGTCAGACTGAAGCTACTTAATTCCTTAAACTTTATATCAAATTTTTTTCTTTGAATGAAAATGACTTCAACAATGCATACAATCCTTGGTGAAGATGGATCACATTTGTGCTAGTTATTTCCTAGCCGGGCCTTTAGCCATATTATTTGCATTTAGCCTTTGCTAACAAGTATTCTTCTCATATTCTTCTCAGAGCTATTACCCTGGCTCTGGAAAAGAAAGGAGGCTATCTGTATTCCTGACGTTCTGGGACAGAATAAAGGAGCAAACACTTCTGCACAAAGACTCTTTGAACCATTTAATTTACTTTTTGACAAAAAGGAAGATGACATTGAGCACGACACAAAGAACAAAAGTAATTTATTTTAAAAAATATAATGCAGATGATAATTCAATCATTAAAAGAAATTCCATTAACATATAGCAAGGAAAATCCCAACCTGTGTTGATTATAGGTCTGCTGATCTAGACCTAAGACTGAAATTACTCATTTTTTATGAACTTGCATTTTTTAAAGGAACATATTTTTTAAGAAATAGCTTATTTTAATTACACATAGTCAGATAAGGGATAAATTAATATTAAAAGAAATAAAAAAACTCTAGGCTTCCATTTCTGAGATATATTGAATGTTTGTATCTTTATTTTATCTCCATATATTCCAATTCACTTATCTCACTTTTAATAAAGATGGAAGCATATTTATTAAAGAAGTATTTTAATAAAGTCTCTGAGAGTTTTTAAAAATTGATATATTCAGTTCATGAAATCATAGGGTTGTCTGTTTTTCTGGGGACTTATTACCATTATTAGGTCTACCTTGTTAGTGGTTATACTGAGGATTATTGGTGGAGAATAATGGAATAATAGTACATTTTTCCACATCTGTTAGTGGTTGCAAGTAATGTTTAATATGAATGATTTTGTTTTTGTTTTTCTTAAGTATATGAAAATAGTTTATTTTATATTGTCAATGCCCTGATTATTGCCATCTCAAAATAATCTTTTAAGAACACATCATACTTTTACAAAAGATCATCGGGCTCTGACACAAATATCAGTTGCCACTGACTCTCTCTCTTTTTCTGTTTCCTTTTCCCCTCTCTCTCTCTTTTTCTGTTTCCTTTTCCTCTCAATTTCTTTTTCTCTTTCTTTCTCTTTTTCTCTTTCCTTTCTCTCTCTCTCTCTGCTCCTGTCTATCTATCTTTCTATCCATCTATCATCTATCTATCTATCTATCTATCCATCCATCCATCTATCTATCTATCCATCAATCCATCCAAACTATCTATCTATCTATCTATCTATCTATCTATCTATCTATCTATCTATCTATCTATCTATCTATCTATCTATCTATCCATCCATCCATCTATCCATCAATCCATCCAACTATCCATCTATCTATCTATCTATCTATCTATCTATCTATCTATCTATCTATCTATCTATCTATCTATCCATCCATCCATCCATCTATCTATCCATCAATCCATCCAACTATCTATCTATCTATCTATCTATCTATCTCTCCATCCATCCATATATCCATATATCTACTTTTCTGTCTTTGTCAGTCTGTCTATTTGATATATATATAGATATAGATATCAACACATGTATATACACATATAGTCACACATATATGTATATACAGACACGATATATGTATAATAACTCTACAAATTAATTTTTGAATTCTGAACCTTGTGTACCATGGCTCCATATACCTGAGAATGATGAATTTAGGCTCTAGTGGCAGGCTCATACCAACACCCATACCTTTAAGGTAATGCATTTTTCTTACTAGAGTTCCACAGGCCAGCAGTGTGATTGATTGATGGAGCCCTCAAAATTTTGGTTAGTTGTTCTAATTATGCTGCTGCATATATAGATTTTATGGATAAATTTCAATGAAGTTAAAGGCTAAACTATTCCTCATGTACATGTTACTTTTTCAGAGATCAAAAGAAAAGGGGAAAAAAAGGTCAAGTCTAGTGGTAAGGAAATATTGTTACCTATAGAATATGGACAATAATGAAATTTACAATAAAATTAATTGTCAGGGCAATAGTATAACCACTGATGTGGCTCATGATTCACCTTCAGTTAATGAAAGGAGAGGATCACCTTTTCAACCAATGAGTCTGTGGGATATTTAATAGGGCTTTCTGCATCCCTTCCCCTCTTCTTCAACATCAACCCAGAGTATAGTATGGTGGGGAAAAAAAAGAAACTTAAGAAAACTGCATTGCAAACATATTTCTTTCATTTGTTTTCTTTGATTTGTCTTTTAACCAGACTATCCTTTTCCTAGCTGTCTCCAAAGGTATAAAGATAGGGAGAAATATATCACATTCTTTTGTTCTTGCTATAATGGTTTTGTTTGAGAACTTACTGTAGATAAGCACCTTAGAAACAATGGAGAGAGCCATTTCTTTGCCATTTCTTGAAAAATACCCTTTAAAAAAGTCCTTTTGATAAAAAAAAATATGCCTTTCTCACATTTCTTACATAAAACTCTCCTTTTTCTTTAGCCTTCTGTCCTCAACTATTGCCAAAAGGATTTTTAATACTGTCTACACATTTAATAGGACACTGAACCTGAGATCCTATTGGGACAAGCCACTCTTAGTTGGAAACCTCTCTCTATCAAAGCTGATCAGTGCCTTCTGTGAGACTGAGAATCTTAGAGAAATGCCCAGAACACCGAAAGATCAAATGACTTGCTTAGAGTCACACACACAGCCTGTTTCAGAAGCAGGACTTGAAAGCAAATCTTCCTGGTTTTAAGGCTAACTCTCTATTACCACACTTCATAGAAATAACAAATAACATGATTATCTTGTTAGTTTTTAGACCATTAATTTTTATAAGATTTGGTATATGTACTACCTTCTTTCATTCAATCAAAATGGAATTCCTAGAATTTTTTTCTATATGGAAAATGTTTCAAAGACCATTTTTGATAGTGGCCACCAGCTTTTTAAAGTAAATCTTTGAAAAGAATAATATAATTTGGCATGAAGAATACAAAAAAAAATGTAACCATACTAAACACACAGACACAGGTGATATTTTGATATTTTTAAGAGCATTACTTATCACTGCTTCAAGTTTCTAAGTGTTGCTTTCTTGTCATATAAAAGATAATAACTTTTCTCTTGAGCTTCTGTTTGAGTTCAAGTTCTTTATATTGTCTGAAAGAGTTGTGATGGACTTTAATTAATTTTTGAATATGTATCTTCATTTGCAGAATAAGGTACAGTGTCCATTTTTGTACTTGTCTAGATCATACTGCTTTGAGACATGCTTTTAAGAAGGGTTTAAGAGTTATGGTTTTATTTTGTTATTTACTGGCACAATTTTTGGTATGAAAAGAGTTGTCTTTTCATAAAATGCCAGTGTAATTGGTTTTAACTATAAGGAGGGCTTGGAAGAAATGTAAAGAAATTGCCAATTTGATTTAGATCCTGTTTAGTAATGGTCAAATGGTAGAGGAAGAATCAGTGTTCTATATAAAACATTAGGCTTAGAATAATTCCTTAACAGAAGCATGATTAATGAAAAGCAATAAAAATAGTACAATCCTGGGTAGTTTGTTTAATCTCTTTAAGCCCTTTTCCCTCCCCTCCCCACTTCCTACCTTGTAAAATGAAGGCCATTGACCTGATCATTACTGAAGTCCCCTGGAGCTTTAAACCTATGATCCTGTGGTTTCCAGTCACATAAAAACAAAAACATAATAGAAAAAAGCTCTGGATTCCTGCCTTTGCCCTATAACCTCCTCTCCACGTCAGTTGCTCCTTGTTTGTCAGAATCCATCCCTATTATTATTTCTACTCTGCATTAATATTTTTAAAAGCCACATGTCATAGTTTATTCAGCCATATCCCAACCTATTAATATCTTCTACCCTCATTTTTATGACAAAAGGTGCTATAAGAATAACTTGATACATAAGTGGCCTTTTCTTTTTATTTCTTTGATGTCTTTGGGGTATATGTCCAGTGGTGGGACTGCTGAACCAAAGGTTATAAACCTTTTTTTGTTATATATCTCATATTTTATTACATAAAATTAAAAAGCTTTTTGCATTTATAAAATTAATTCAGCATTAATAAACATAAGCTATTGATGGAGGAAACTATTTTCATCACATTTTTCTGAAAATGTTTATACAATCTATTGAGAATTGATACAAATTCATAACAGTCATTTAAAAAAATATATAGGAATAAAATAGTTTTCAAAAGAAAAAACTTCAAAAAATCATATCAAAATACTCTCATTGACTAATCATGAGAGAAATAGAAGTTAACACGAGAATATTACCTCACACTTATCAAATTGGAAATGATCATTTAAAAATATAAATATTAGAAAGGCTGAAAAAACATGGGTACATTGGAGCAATTCTATAGAGTTGTAGATTCATCCAGCTGTTTTGGTAAATTATGTGTAATGATGTGAGAAAAGTCACTTCAACTGTTCTGCCCTTTGATTTAGCAATCCCACTCTGGCCTGATATAGAAAGAAGAACACGCGCAGAAAAAAAGGCTTCTTACCTACTGAAAAATTCATAAAAAGGAACACTAAATTCAGTAGCAAAAAGCTAGAAATAAATGATTTTCCATTCAGTCGAGGTATGGCTGAATATCACCGTCCTTTTCTCTCTCTCTCCTTTGCAGAGGCAAGCAGGAGGAACTAACATGCCGTTGGCACGATATTGTGCCCTTTATGTTCTGTCCTGTCGGAGACAAAGTCTGATTGCCCCGCATTGGTTATCACTAAATTTGTTTAGCTGTGCATAATTATATATAGTCTCCTCAAGAGACCAACTTGTTATTTCATTCACTCAGATAAGAAGAAAGAAAACACAGAAGTTCATAGTGTGGACTGGCATTAAAGAATGACTGTTGGGAGAGTAGACCAGAGAGAAAAGACTTACTAATGCAGAGAGACGCCTTGTTTAGCTTTGCTTTGTTTCAAAAGATATGACCAAAGAAAATAGATTTTGCTTCAGAAGGGAGGTTTTGTTTAGTAGGAGGGTTCCTTCGGGCTGTTACAAGAAAAGAAGGCTAGTAAATCTGAAAATGCATCAGGTCAATTTAAGCCTTCTTGACTCAGTAGAATAAAGAGTAAAAACTCAATATTTTCAAGCAATTACTGGGCTTATTTTAAAGGACTGATGACAAAAACAACAACAAAAGGGGTTAAGGACTCTTCTTCTAGAGCAAGGACTGCATACCTATCTTTGATTTGCAGCTTCCTTCTTTTGAATAGGCTGATAAAAAGAAGTTTGGTCACTTTAGAATGTATTTTTTCATTTCCAGTAATTTAAAACAGCCACAGAAACAACATTTCTACTACGAAACTACAATGAGATTGATTGCAATATGTAAGGGTCAGCAGAAATACCCAGAGCAATTACATTATAGATGCTTGAAGTGTTTATTGATTTATTATCTCACATACTAACATCTTTAATTTGCCATATAATACACATGTGTACATATAATATATATATATATGTGTGTGTGTGTGTGTATGCAACCATCCTCATTATCAATAGCATTTAAATAATTTCTATTACATGCCAGGCACTTTGCTAAGTGCTTTACAATTATTATATCAGCATACACATAGATGCATATCAATGTACATGGATGTGCAGGTAGCATTAGGAGGTGTGGTGGGTCAAGTGCTGGAGCTGGAGTCAGCAAGATCTGAGTTCAAATCCAGTCTTAGACACTACTGTATGACTCGGGCAAATTAATTTAAACTCTTTTCCTTAGTTTTCTCTACTATAAAAATGGAGATAAAAATAGGATTTACCTCTCAAGGTAAACGTGTAAAAAATTTTAAAAAGTAGTAAGGATTTACTTCTCAAGGTAAAAAATAAAAAACAAATTAAACCAAAACACAAAAGAAAAATATAATGCAAAGAAGAAAAAGTGAGGACCAAACGGGATCATATTTAAAAAGTACTTAGCCCAAATCCTGCCATGTAATACAAGCTATGTGAATACTAAGCTATGATGATGATGATGATGATGATGATAGGTGGTTTTATCTACTAGTTCTATGCATGTGATATGTACATGTATCATTATATATTTTATATTATATATGGAATAATAAAACAAAGTAATTAATACTCCAAATATCAATGATTTTGGGGGTGTCTACTCTAAGCATTGGGAGACCTCCTGGCTGAAAGAGCTGACAAGAATGATTTGCTCCCTTGGTCATGAAGGAGCTGCAGTGGGGACTGTGGAGTGTGTAGAGCTTGATCACACATCGAGGATGCTAAGGTCATTCACTGCATCCTGGGCCATCTCTAGTCATCCTCACTTTGGTTTTTCCACTGGCCTTGGATGACTTTGGAAGACTGACAACTTTGTGAAAATCTGCTTCACTTAAATCCAACTCTCTGAAAAGTTAAAACATTGCCCTGGGATATCCTTGGTCCTCTTCAAAAGGAAGGACTAACAACAATAGAAGTAGTGATGGTAGTCGTTGTTGTAGTGGTAGTAGTAGTGGCAGAAGTGGTAGCTGTTATCTTAGAGTAGTCTGGGTGAAAATATATTTATATATCTATATCTATCTCTCTATATATCTATATATGTTTATATCTATCATATGGTGGACAAACTTCTGTTTAAAAGCATATTCTAATTTAGGTAGACTGGTCCTTGATGACAGATGTACCAGCCATTATCCTAGACTAAGGGTTCTTAACTCCTTCTGTTGTCTTTTCACTAATCCTTTAGCAGTATCGTGAAGCATATGGAATTCTCAGAATAATGTGTATAAATTAAAATATGTAGGATTATGAAGAAAACCAATCATGCTGAAACACTATTTAAAACAATAAAACATTCTCATAGGAAAAGTCCCTGTTCTAGGACTTTCTATCTCAATAGAATCTTCCAGAATTTGTTAAGTGTCAGCATGGGCATTAGAGACCTAAAGTCACTTAAGTACCACAATGAAATATCTGAATAAGACCTGAATAAGGGAGCATAGTTGTTGTTTTTTAATTTTTTTTTAATTTTTTAAAGCAATACACAATGTAAAAATATAATGCAAGGAGAAAAATAAAAGCATCCTATTGTGAAATTTTATTTGAATTGAAATAACATAATTTCATTATTTTGGTCCATACAATAGATAGCACTATTGCTGGTTTTCTAGTGAATTTTCAGATAATTCTGGGTAGAGTTCAAATAACATTATTTCATTATTTTGGGCCATGCAATAGCATTATTGCTGGTTTTCTAGTGAATTTTCAGATAATCTTGGGAAACAGTAGGGTTTTTTGTGTTTATACACGTATATGTATCTATACATGGACACATAAATATGTTTCTATAAATAGATAAACATGTCATGCATATGTAATACCATGCTTTTGTATATGCATATATGTATGTATGTATATACACATATATGTTATTTTGTGCATGCTTGTATATTCTCTTTCTCCTGGTATTTCACTGAGTGGTCTTGTTTCACCTCAAAGTTTGAACTATACTTTTGGGTTTAACTTTGCTAAGATCTAGCTCTAATTCACTTGATGATGGCGCACTGAATTAAAAACAAAGACCAGAAAAAAACTCACAGATCTTTTTTTCTTTCTTTTTTTTTAAACATGCTGTCAAAGTTCTAAGAACAGTTCATTTGCCCCTCTAATTTTTTCCTGTTTCCTGTTTTCAGATTTCTTTTCCTTGCAGAATCCAGTTCCTGGATCCTCTCCTTCTTTTCTTTTTCTCCTTGTCTTATTTTCCCACCTTTATGTCAGTCCAAAGCCAGGGAGCATACCAGTTGTGTTGTTAATTCAAATTTCCAAAGCTCACTGGGATGTTGAATTGGATCAACACACTTTGAGCTGCCCTGCCAGAAACTGACAAAATCTTCCCATGAAGGCTTTGCCCCTCTTCTTAGTTTCTCACTCAGTGCATGCCTAAAATATACATTTTTCCTTCACTCTTTGTAGACAGCAAAAATGCGGCATGGCATTATTTTTTAGTACCCTACAGGTACTTTTCTCCAGGGTGATTCATACATGAGTTATTCCTACAGAATAAATGCTTTACGCTATCAAGAAGGGAAACTTTTATTCAACCCTGCTATATGACTCTTCAGCTTTTCAGGAAAAACACTTTGGCAGTTCTATTAAATGACACTGCTATCATAAGCGCTCACTCAGCAGTAGTTTTCTTGCCATATCAGGTTGCACAATTTAAATAAATGTCATTTCTTCAAGCTTGTAGCTAATTCTGATCCAGGAAGCATAAAATAGGTGTTTTAAATAATTTTGCTATTGAAAATCAATAATTTGTTCAGTTGTTATGGGCACAGAATGTGACATTAAAAAAAATGGAATGAGATTTGCATTACATTTTCTTCAAGGACTCTTTAAGGAGCCACAAACAGAACAAGAAAGAGAGACAAAAAAAAAGGAACTTGAACATTTTCAAACACACTCATATGTTCTGCAAACAAAATACATTCTGTGTTTGTTATTAGTAAGAAAACACATGGAAATAAAAACTACTGGACAATAAGCATTGTTCGTTAACAGAAGCACATAGAAGCTCTGAAATTGGGAAGATTAAATCATGATTGCTGCCTTTCTTCCTTCCCCCCATTTTATTATAATATTTTGAGCATTGCCAATATTCCACAAAGGGAGCTATGTAGGATTGTTGTTAGGTTTTTGAAAGCTGAAATGAGCCCCTATAATCAGGAAATGCAAGGGAGGCTCAAACTTTAAAATCAACTTTCATTTTCATTGAGTTGTACAAATACTTGCTCTTTAAAGATTTAAAATTTAAAATGATGCCGTCTCTTTTGCTATACAGTGCTAAATTATAGACAGCCTCGCTATTATTTATACTATGGCAAAGGAGAAAGAGTATTCAAAGACTTAAGAGCAGAAAGCCCTTGTTCAAGTAAGTATTCCTTCCATGTTACTAATTGTGTGAGTACAGGCAAATCACCTTACCCCTGAGCCTCAGTTTCCTTGTTTGTAAAATAAGAATTAAAATACTTGTGGGACTCTGAAATTACTGTGAAGGCGAAATGAAATAGTGAATACAGAGCTCTCTGCAACTGCATGGCAGCATATAATTGTAAGCTATTATTAGGAGAGAACAAAGTTCCAGCCTAGATCCTCCCCAGCAAGAATCTAGTTATTTGCCCCCATATTTTTTCATTGCAATGAATGCTGTGTATCTTGAGCCCATTGTGGTGATTCTAATACTGGGTTCTGTCATGCCTAGTACATTGTGCAGTAAATGGGCTGATCAACACTTGTTTCTCCCAAGGTGCAAATGACTTCCTGGGAATCAGTTCACCACTTTGGGAACTATATTACCTCTTTCCAATCACTGGTGTACTATTTAGTAAATTGTTGCCACACTGCATTCAATGATACCCTAGTGTCTCAAGTAAGTCAATTGCTGTTTTGATACGCTCAACTTACTTCTTGACCTATGATAGATTGAGAATACAGACAAATCAGTTTGCTTTAAGCTCCATTGGACAAGGAAGTAGCCATGTACTGTGTATTTTCCCAATTATTCTGGCAGAGGAAGTGCCTTGAACTCTTGGAAAAAAAGGAAATGGGAGAATTAAAGGGTTTTTGAGTTTTGCCTGCCTCCTTACTTCTGAGCCTATATATCCCTTAAGGTGGGAAAAGAGATAATTCTCCCGCTTCTTCTTAGCCTTTTCCTGAAACCCTGCAGGTATTTTCAAAGAAGCTAACTTACATTACTTTCGAAGCTACAGAAAAAAAAAATTCTTATAAGAGAGTGGAAAAGTAGCCTCAGGACAGTAAGGAAAATGGTACATGGACACAAATATATCTCTGGTATGCTCCATAACACTAGCTTATTATGAAGTCCTGTATGTTCTTCTGAAACAAAATTGTCATGGATGAAGTCAAAGATGTACTCATGAACAATCTGTTTTATAATGGAGAGGATTCTATTGAAGTTCCAGTGTATATCTCCATTTTAGACTCTTTAGTCAATAGAGCATACAATTGAACACACCTGTGGATGTCTCTTTTTCCCCTTCATTCCACTGACAGAGTTTGAATGCAATAGGGATGGTCTGGGGGAAAATATTCCATGAAAATATAGATTTCCTTGAGCTATCCTTTTAACCTTTGAGAAACTATAATAAAATATTCAGTTTTTATGGCTGGTAGTCCAAAAAGAAGTTCCAAAATGTTCTGTATGATATATCAAGGATAGTATTTTAAGGAGGTTCTGGGAAAGATATTTAAATCCTGTTTTGTTAGAATTTTAAGTAAAGCTCCAGATTGGTGATTTAATCTGTGTAGGGAGTTGGTAGAATGGGAACTCCCTCCATTGACAGAGATAGCAAATGATCATTAAATTATAGAGTTGCCTATGGGCACTGAAAGGTCAAGTAATTTGGTGGTGGTTACTCAGAGGGCATATATACTAGAGAGAGAACTTGAATCCAGGTCTTTCTGATGCTGAGTCTGACCTTCTATTCCACATTCCACAATGCCTTAGTAATAAGATATTTTAAAACAAAATTTAAATAAAAAAAAGAAGTTTGAAAACATAGAGATATAGAAAAGGGACAGGCAAGCATCAAAAAGTCCCTTGAATATGCTACCTAAAAATAAAGTGGTAGGCCAGTGGAATGTTTCCAATTCTCTAAGTGAACTGATCTACCCTTACTTTATTTCTATCAAATCTAAAAAGCTGTGATGAAATAAAGATCCTCCTTTTATTATTATTTTTAACTTCATAGTGTGTGTGTGTGTGTGTGTGTGTGTGTGTGTGTGTGCACCCATGTGTAGAGGTGATTTGCTCCCATGAAGAAACCATGAACTGCACATGAACAGATATTTTGGACACTGGAATAAGCAGCCACTAGGCACCAGAAGCTGTAAGGAGAAAAGGAGAAACTTATCCTCATTGGAAACATGTATCTGCCTGTGACCGAAAAATGGTTATTTTTTATTTAGTATTGACATTGCCCAGATAATGATGGTATTAAAAGGTCTTTGCTCTTTGCCTTTCCCCCTCCTGCCTCCCATACATCTGTGTAGTTTACTGCATTGGTACCTAATTTACTGCAATGGTACCTAATTGAACACCTAAGAAATAAAGCACACTGCTATTTGGATACTCACCTTTTCTCTACTGTATCAGCGTGTGTTTAGGTCTTTGACTTTGCTGAGATTTTCTTCTTCCCAGCCAGTGTCTACTTTTTGCAAATTATGTTTCTTTTACAAAATAACTACAGCAACACTTTTTTAGTTCAATAAAAAAGAGACTGGGTAGCATTTGGGGAAAAAAAAGGGGTCTTAAAAGGCATTTACATTTGACTGTTCTTTAGTGAATTAAAGCTTTCTAAGGTATTACTGAACTCTAAACACTTAATAGACTCTGTCCCCCTCCCCCCAAGTTTCTCCCCAAATACCTATGAGAGAATGAAAGAGTAAAAGAGATGATCCTCACCATACAGATTCTGAAGTCTTCAGGTAGAAAGTCAGTCACCAGAGACTTGTCCAAAGTCACACAGTGAATCAGCAGAAAGCAAACTCTAGTTCAAGTCTCCTGACAAATCTGCGTTAGAAACTCATTCTCATAGTACTTTTTTTTTTCCTTCAGGTGTAAAGAAAAATGACTAGAGAAAGGTTTTGCTGGGAAAAGGGGCAACACTTTCTTTGTAGTCATTGGGAACGAAGCTCTCTGAATACTCAGGGTCAAGTATATAGTGGCAGATGGATAAAAAAAATCACTGTTCAGTAGACTGTTCTCTGCAGTTGAAATTTCACAAGAATTTCTCTTCCTACTTCTCTAGTTATGATAAAACTAGATAGAATAGTGTATAGTGTTCTAGGTCTGGAATTAGAAAGACCAGAGTTTGCCATTAAAGAGGCATATTTGGCTATGCTACCGGGGACAAGACAGTTAACCTCTTCCAGCCTCAGTTTACTATTCTATGAAATGGGGATAAAAACAGTAGAACTCCCTCATAAGCTTCTGGGAGCATCAAATGAGATAATTAAAGTGATTTACAAACTTTAAAGTATTCTAAAAATATTTGTTATTCTGAATAAATGTTGAGAGCCTACAAAATTTGTTAATGTTTGTTGTTTAGCTATTTTAAGTTCAGAGGATGACAGATTAAAATTTGGAAGGAAGTTCAAATTCAACTAGTTCAATCTCTTAATTTTACATATGATAGCAACTGAGTCCTGGAAAGGTTAAATGACTTGCTTCAGGTCACATAGAGTATATGGTAAATTATAGAGCCAGGATTTATACCAAGTCTTTTGACTCCCAAGTCATATTGCACTCATTAAAAGGTTTTGACAGAAAATGACAACATTTTCAAGTTTGTGGTAAAGAACTTTTATTAGGAATGAGGACAACCTGTAATAATATATAAAGTAGCATTTTTTCATTTTTTTAGGGAACACTTTATTGAAAGTTTATTCAGACATTTAGGCTCAGGAACACAAGAAATTAAACCATGTTGTCTAAATACACACATATACACATAAACATACTCTTGACAAAATGAAGCAAAAACCTTCTCACTGATTCTGGGGATTAAAAACCTCCAAACTCTATGAAAACTGAACCAAACCCTGCAACAAGTTATTTCTAATGACAAGACACAGCCTTTTCAAATGGAGAAACATAATCCAGTCTCTTGGACAAGGAAAGTGGTCACTGCTTCATCCAATAAGGAAACACAAGGAACCCAGGAGCTGTGCTCCTTGAAGGTCATTTCTCAGATCTTGAAGTCATTACTTGTGAAATGGATTAAAAATAAAACCAAAACTCCTTCTTTTATCTGATAAACTTTAATAAAATAAATTTTAAAAAAAAGTTCCCCCCCCCTTTGAAATTAACTAACTCTACTAAACTGAATCAAAGTTCTCTCCCAGGCACAGGATTGGTCCTTATATAGACCAATCCCAGGCCTAGAAGAAGAGGGAGGAGGGAAATGCAGCCTCCCTAGCACTGCATTGGGTGAATTTAAGACCAATCCCATATGAGGTAGTAGAGGGTGTGGTCCCTCCCCGCACAGGATTGGTCCATTTAAGACCACTCCCATACCAGGAAGGAGGGGGGAGGGACCCCTGGGGCATACTGGGGAATGCAGTTCCCTTGGCCACAATATTTTAAAACCCACACTTGATCTAGCTTGATCTCTTTAGGGAGTTCTTTGTAGGAACTGGGAGAGAGGGTTACAGCTGGCAGTGTGCACTGATACTCCTATTCAAAGTTCACATCACTTGGACTTTGAGTGTTTTGGGTCAGTGTGGGGATCTCCTCCATCTTTTCTAGTGGAAGGAAGGTTTCCAGGGAGAGGGTGCTGGGGTTTCTGATCCATCATGATCTAAGGAGGTCCAGTCAAGCAATAATGTTTGTTTCCTTTCTTGGGAAATAGGACTACCAGGTAGAAGCTCAGTAGGAGAGACTGTGGGAGATTGCCTTGGAATGTCTTTTCTGCTTGATTCACTGGGGATAGTCACTATGAAGGAGAGCATAAGGACCCAGCAGAGAAGGTGACAATGGAAAAAGCGAATTACAGAGCTTTCTGGGCAGTGGGGTCTGTCTACCTCAGGCTTTGTCCATTGTTGCCTGCCCTACTTCATAGCTTCTTTTTCCTGGCAGGGCTCCCATTCTTCCAGTTCTTGAATAACAACACCTGCAGCTCTTGTAGACATGGGACTTCAAGCTGTGCACATTGTCCAATAAGTTTGTGGATGGTACTGAATTAATCTACTAATATGACATGTTCAGAAAAATAGCATACACCCCTGGGTTTTCAGGCCCTTGCCAAAATTATATGGAAAAAAAAAATTAAAAGTTATCTCTTCTCATTTAGTATGAATGAGCCTGAAAAAAAAATTCATTTTCTTTGGAAAATAAACTAATGTTCTTACCTACAAACTATCATGGCAGATTGACTTAATAGAAGTTCTGTTGTTAATGATGCTTAGCCTGTATTCAAATCATTTATCTGCCAGTTACTATTTGTGTAATTTTGGGTAAAACACATTCAGGTCAATAAGCTTTTATGAAATATTTACTATGTAGTGGGAACTAGGAATACAAAGGAAAAAGTCACTTCCTTCAAATAGCTTATACTCTATTGGTATAGGTAGATACTATATGCCTTTCATTATTTTTAAAGTATTAATATTTATAAATATGTATTATCAATCAGCAAGCCTCTTAAATGACTACTATTTGTTTAGTTATCTAAAATATAACTATAGGTAAATGTGGGATGATTAAATAAATACACATGTAAATAGGTATTTATATTTGATAAACATCTCTAGGTAGCTAGATATATTATATAAATCAATATAATATATGAATATATATTAATGAACACATTATATAATGTATTAATACATACAAGTAGTCACTGGTATCTGTAAGTAGAGAGTTATGTAAATTGATGTATACAACCAAAGAAATTTTCACTGGAAATTTCTTGGTGTTTATGTATATACATATATATGTGTATATATATATATATGCAAATAATTTCCAAGAAGACACCAATGGTTTAAAAAGGAAGAGAAATATATGGTAGAAATAAATAGGGACACACAAGGAATAGAATTGACATTGATGGACATGATAGAGCTGGAAGTGCTGTCAATCAAGGAAGGAGACTTCTAGAACAAGCATCGTACAACTCAGAATTATAGAAATTCTGAGTGGAGCCGTGAGTCAATGATTGACATACCCTTCATAGTATCATGATAATGTTGATTTGATTATCAATCTCTGAGTAAGAAGTAGTAGAAGTCAGTAATTGCTTGAAGAAGGGAAAGAGTGAGGAGGGATAGTGTAGGAACTTGCATGATAAGACCGATGATGAATCTTTGGTCTTGTTTGATGGCTAAAACAGGATCACTGGTAAAGTCCTAGGGCTTGCCTGAAGAATCATTCAGGAATTCACTCTTTAATATGCTGGAAGTCAATTCTGGCCCAGTGTTGAGTGGATTATTTTTTCAGGCCAGAATGTCTCAGGAATATCTTTGATAATGACTGATGGCAAATGTGGGAGAAAAGCTGTGTCAGAACAGATGATGAGAATTTGCTACTACCTGACAATCAAAGCATTAGTTGGAGAGATCTTGGGATGTGGATTTCAATCCTTTTTGGACCCCAGTTTCCTGTAACAAACAGATAAGATAAATAAATAAATTTTAATTTAAAAAATGAAAGAGAATAGACTAGAGCAATAACAAATTGTGGAAGCTGTAATGGTCCTCAGGTTTTTTTTTTTTAATTTTTAACATATTAGTTTAAATTTGCCACCTTGAAACTCTGACTCATTATTCCTAGTTCTTCTTCTTATTTTTTCTTCACAAGATGGCCCTAGAAATACTGGAATACAACTATTATACACCCCTTCTACTAAATATGCCATCTTCTTCAACTTATCCTTTGAGAATGCATAGCCCTTTGCCATCTGGGTTGCCTCCTCTAGACATTCTCTAGCTTATCAAGGTCTTTCATGAGCCATGGCTCAGGACTGAACACAGTACTTCAAAAGATGCTTGTCCAAGGTAGAATAACAACAAAATTATCAATTTACTATTTCTCAAATATATGCCTATCAATAAAACACAAAATCATATTAGATATTTTTTTGTCTGTCAAGTCACACTGCTGTCTCATATTGATATTGAAGTGCATTATTAAAAACCCACAGATATTTTTCAGGACTTTAATCATGATCATCCCCTTCCCAATCCCATACATTTGAAGTTAGTTACTTTTTACCCAAATTCAAGACTTGATGTTAATCTCCACTGAATTCTTCTTTTTTCTCCTTTTTAAACCCTAATCTCTTTTAGAATTGATACTAAGTATTGTTTCCAAGGCAGAAGAGCAGTAAGGGCTAGCCCAGGATCACATAGCTTGGAATTATTAGAAGCAAAATTAGAATCTAGAACCTCCCATGTCCAAGCTTGGCAGTTTATGCATTGAGCTACCTAGCTGGCCCATTCCCATTGAGTTCTATATTCTTATATTGAACACTGTACTATCAAGGATCATTGAGATCCTGACTCCAACATCCAGTGTATTAGCTCCCCCTCCCAGTTTTTTCATCTGTAAATTTGATGAGTGTGTCATCTATGTCTTTATTCAAATTATTGATAAAGATGTTAAAAGCACAGAGTAGGCACATCTGAATTACATTTTTCAAATTAAGTTATAGTCTGGGATCCTATGTAACTCTACAACTCCTTTTTAATGATTTCCTTGGCTCCCATAGTTCCAATTGATATCACTATTGCTCTATAATCCTTCATCACAGGCTACCCTATGGATATTTGCCATTCTGTGTCCCAAAGCTAATTCAAATTCTGCTTCTCCAACTTTATTTGGCTCTGTTCTAGAAAAGACTGATAACCTATTATTACACAAGTAAAATTGCAGAGCCTTTGTGGATTTTCCTTAACTGAATCTTGCCAACCACACACATTACTTCAGCACTTGGAAACTTTGGGTGTGATGAAGCCCTTGGTTACTTTCAGCCATTTGTGACTCACACTGAAAGGCATTTCAGGATGGACTTCTGAGAATATGGGGAATATTATATTTTCCTCTGGGATCCAGTGACCTAGTGAAAAAATGTATGTAATGAATTAATATACAACATTTTACCTTTATTTTAAAATTTCAAGTTGGGCACTTTGGAAGATTCTTGCTTTTATTAGGCATAGCTATGTCTTTCACTTATATAAAATACAATCAATCCCTACCTTTTTATATATTTATAGATTTAAAGCTATAAGCCACCTTAGAAATCCTCTAATTCAAGGTCACACAAGTAGTAACAGATCTAGATTCAAATCTAGACACTCTTTCTTCAAATCTAATAATACTCTTCTCATTGAGTGTTCTGTGCTCTGAACCTGTATTTGTGTCCTGTTCTTTCCATGCATTCTTTAAAATGAATGTAATAGAGTCCTCATTCTTTAAATACCTCAGGGGTACCACGTATCAATCTGTCTGACCATCTGTTGTTTCTCTCTCTTGCTATATACTGACTCCATCTCATTTTTTTGGTTATACGTGCCTTCTCTAATGTTTTCATGCTATTTTTCATGTAGAAATCATCATTGATAATATATTGCTTATACCTGTTCTGCACATCTTTCCATTGTCCTTCATGTTACTTATAATTGTGATTCTTCTGGGAGCATTGGTATTCTGTGATTTGCAGGTATGTGCCATTACTGGGAGAAAACAGTGATTCATGTTTTGAACAATGAATACTATGAATGACCTCTAAAAGATCGAATACACAAGCATCCTTAAGTCAGTAGTTCATGCTACATATTGATTTATTTTACATAATCTTTATGTATAAGTAGGACTAGGTCTGGAGGTGATAGCATTAGAATAAGACTAAATTTAAGGACTTTTCTGAAGGTCTTTAACAACATTCTCCTTTTCAAGGGAAGAGGGAAACAAGGAAGGAAAGAAGGAAACAAGCATATATTAGTACCTACTACGTGGTCAGTCCTCAGCAAGCACTTTATAATGTTATTTCAGTTGATCCTTACAACAGCTCTGGTAAGTTAATGCTATTATTTTCCCCATTTTAGAGGTAAGGAAAATGAGAAAAGTAGAAATTAATTGACTTGTCCTTTTTCAAAAAAGAACAATGGCTTACTGAAGCTCTTTATGTTCTTTTTTCATTTCTTCCTTTATCCATTCATTATCAAAATAATGGTAGAAAAATATTATTGGGTCAGAGTAATAATCTCAGATGGGAGGAAGACAAGGGCCACTCCAATTCTCTTTTGTTTTCTTGCTAAGAGTTTTAATCTGACTCTAAGGCACAGAGTTGATAGAGTCTAGTCTTTATAGAATTATATTGTTTTAAACTCACCAAAATTAGATGACATATGAGGAATTAATCAACAAGAAGCATTTTTAAGCACCTACTTGGTGCCCACAATAATATAGAAAATAAATTCAAGGCAATTGAGGCGGGGGAGGGAAATTAACACATACTCTGAGAACTTTTTTGCTTTTGTGATTCATTTTGCAAACCTACTTGTTCTTTTGTCCCTGGTTATTGATAGCTGGTAGAACGAAGATGTAGAGAGGGGAGGAGAAAAAACAACAACAACAACAACAAACAATACATCCAATTGGACTTTGAAAGGACTTAATGTCATTTCTGTGACTATCATTTTTTTTTAATTCTACTCATATCATACCAGATAAACCTGAGTTTTTCTGAATTTAAAAAAAAGTATTGGAGATATTTCCATTGAAATTTCCAAGAGATCTTAATGAAAACATTGTGGTCCTTCCACTAAATCATAATTGTATATTATGAAGACATCATGGTGCATTGTGTCAATGCAAACTAAGAGAAAGAATCCTTCATATATATGATAGATTATAATAGCTCTTTCAGTACAACTAAAGTATCACTGATTACTGAGGGAGCGCATAATATACTGATCGTTGCCCGAAGATGAATTGTCCACATGTAAAAAGTAAATTCCTCTTGAAGATGTTAGTGAAAAGATAGCCCCCATTTTTTATTCATTTTATCAATAAGTCCTACAGTGAATCACTTTCAATCTATTTATTTATTTATTTAAAAGATGAAAGAGTTTTCATGTTCTAGGTTAAAAAAAACTAAAATAACTCACGTCCATCCTAAGATGAGTAAATGGACATATTACCAGACCATATTAGAGATTGCATGATATAATGAATTGTCACAGAACTAGGATTTCAATCTAGATTCAGACACTTAATACCTGGATTATATCAAGTGCAAGTCGCTACTTCTTGGCTCCTCATTTACCTCCTCTATAAAATCGGGAAAATAATCTTTACATCACCTATCTCACAAAGATGATGTGAAGGAGAACATATGTAAACCAATTGTGTTATATACATGATTATGATGATCCCCATTCCTTCCTCTGGTTTTAGGTTTCCTACAACTAAATTATCATACATGATATTTTGAATTTCATTTTTAAAATCTCATTTCCACAAAGAATGTTCTTTGTAATCCTACATTTTAAACTGGATAATAGTGTCCAATTTGCCTTTGCAGAAAGCATAGGAATTCTAAAATTCCTCTTAATTAGAAGTATTGATGCAAGAAGAAACATGAGGTAGTGATTTAATAATAGATGGCAGTTGTTTTATAATGAAAATGATTATTTAGAGGCATTTTCATATAATGACAAAATACAAGTCCTTTTACTGAGATCTATTCAAGAAGTAAAAAGTATCCATGAGGTAAAAATTATAATAAGACATCTATATATCTATCTATCTAATACATATATACTATTTGTTTTGTCATTATTCAATAGTTTAGTCTCTTCATGGCACTTCATGACCCCATTTGGGCTTTTCTTGGAAAAGATGCTAGAGTAGTTTACATTTCTTTCTCCAACTCATTTTACTGATAAGGAACCTAAGCCAAACAAGGTTAAATGATTTGCTTAGGAACATATAGCTAGTAAGTGTCTGAAGCCAGATTTGAACTCACAAAAATGTCTTCCTGACTTTAGAACCAGTACCCTACCCTGTCCACTACTTCCCCTAGCTGTTCCATAATACCATTACCCTATTTTATAACTATAATTTTGAATAGTATGAATATGAATACATATAACTATTTTTAAGGATTCATTATTTACATTAAAAAGGGCCTATCTATATCACAAAAACTGGATGAGATCAGACTCATGAACCTCATGTCTTGATAATGATCCTGAAGGATGATTTAGATTATGAAAGACAAGGCACCTTGGTCAGCCTTGGCTGCCCAGATGTCCATGATTAAGCCATAGAACCTCCAGGGTCTCCAGGCAACTCTCTACCAATCTCAATTACAAAAGAGGGACCAGATTGGAGTTTTTCATATCAGTAAAATCATACGTGTAGAATAAAATAAAAGAAATTCTTTCTAGCCAAATGACAAAATATTGGCTCCTATCTCTTTTATTTTAGTAATTATATTTTTTAAAGATATAACATTGAATTAACATTTGCTAAAATTAGAGATAACAATTAGAAAGTGTCCAGAAGTTAATATAGACTTAATAAATTAAATATTTATTGAATGGAATTTGAATCCCATATGACCTGTCCCTCCCCTCACCAAAAAACAACAATAATTCTATGTTGATATCATATGTTGCTTTGATTAAATCTTCATTTGGGATCTTACAAGTTTATATAATTAAAGCAGTATTCTTTTTTTTATTCATAATAGTTTTTAAAATTATTTTTCTGCTCCCTCTCCTTTTCCTCCCTCTTCAAAAGGCAGGTAATAGGACATAGATTATTCATATATTATAAAAAATATATATTTCCCTGGGCATCCTGTTGTGAAACAAGATGCATGTTGCTTAGACTACAGAAAAATTCACGGAGGAAAGAAAGTGAAGAATGGTATGTTTCAATCTACAGCCAGAATCTGTTCCTTTTATGGTGGTGAATATCCTTTTCATCATGAATCCCTTGGAGTTGTCCTAGACCTCTGCCTTCTTGATAATCATCATATATTATTGTTATTACTGTGTACAGCATTCCCCTGGTTCTGCTCACTTCACTTTGAATCCTTTCATAGCGAACTTTCTAGGTTTTTTGTGATCCTCTTGTTTGTCCCTTCTTACTGCACAACAGTATTTCATTACAATCATATATCACATCTGGTTCAGCTACTTCCCAATGAATGGATATTCCTTCAGTTTCCAGTTCTTTGCCCCCACAAAAAGAACTGCTATAAATATTTTAGAACATATACTTTCTTTCCCTCTTTTCCTGGAGCACTTTAGGAGATAAACCCAATAGTGGTATTGCTGAATCAAAAGGTATACTCCGTTTTATACCTCTGACTGTAATTCCAGATTGTCCTCCTATTTGGAGCAGTTCACAGTTCTACTGATAATGACTATTTTTCCCATCTCTTCTAACATTTGTCATTTTCTCTTTTTATCATTTTCACTAATCTGATAAATGTGAGATGATATCTCAGTATTGTTTTGATTTGTATTTTTCTAATCAATAATGATTTAGAGCATTTTTCATACAGTCATATTATAGTTTTGATTTCTTCACCCAAAATCTGTCTATTCATATATTCACCATTTATCAACTGGAGAAAGGTTTATGTCTATATCTTTCTTAATTTAGATCTCATAAAAAGATTCAAATAGCTTTCTTTGCTTTTCATTGCTGTGGCATAGTGGATAGAGTGGGCATGGAGTCAGGAAGATCTGAGTTCAAATCCAATCTTCAACTGTAGCTTTGTGTAATATTGGGCACTTAACTTCTGTTTGTCTCAGTTTCCTCAACTATAAAATGGAGATGATAATTATAATGATGATTATAATGAGAAAAAAATAATAATATTCCAAAACAGGGCTAGAGGCCAGCTAGTTGGCTCAGTGGATAAAGAATAAGACTTGCAAATGGGAGGTCCTGGGCAAAAATCTGGCCTCAGACACTTCCTAGCTGTGTGACTTGGGCAAGTGACTTCACTCCCATTGCCTAGCCCTTAGCACTCTTTTGCCTTAGAACCAGAACAGAGTATTGAGTCTAAGATGGAAAGTAAGAGTTTAAAATGGGAAATGATACAATGTGCAAAACTCTTAGAACAGTGCCTGCCACATAGTAGTTTCTTAATAAATGTTATCGTGTCTGTAGTCATCCTATATTCCCTAGATCACTGCAATAGTATCCTAATACAATCTTCAATTATTCCCTTTTTCCCTTTTCCTTTCCATCTTCCATATAGATGCCAAATTACAATGTCCCAAAGCACTGTTCTGACCATATTAAAAGCTTGTCAAAAGAACTCTTGGCTCCTCTCTATCTCTTGAAATCCTTAGGATATTTCTAGATTCCCATCAAGTCCCACCTCCTACACAAAACCCTTCCTGAGCCCTCCAGCTTTTAGTGCTTTCCATTATTTTCAAAGTTATTCTGCACTGGCTTTATCCATACTGACATATATTTTTGTTGTGTCCTCTCAGTAGATTATAAGCTCCTTGATGAAAAGGTTTATATATATATATTTTTGGTTTATATAGAGAACTTAGCACAGTGTATGGATACATAGGAAATAGATGCTTAATAAATGCTTGAATTCAAGCAATGCACTCATACATATTTTTTATCTCTGTTGTAACATTTTTTACTTATTACTATTAAACCACAAATTCTAAGTTGAATTATTGAGGTGCTTATTTGATTCCCCATCCTTCATTGCCCCTTTAAGCATTTTCCTTCCCCCTAACTCATCCTTTACTCTCAGCCGCATTTCAGACTTTCAAAAAGAATAAAAAGTACCACAGATTTACAAAAATAATAGAGCTTACAAAAAATACCTGTAAAACTAGACAATCATTTCTAAATACGCTTTCAAATCCATAAGTGTTCCAAGTATCTCGGATTTTGGAAAGAATGTCTTTCAAAGTCTAAAAAGATGAATTCCTTCACTCAAGGGAATGCAGTACTTTTAGAAATTTGCAATGAATAAAATGCAACTAAATTCTCAGCATTAAGATAGTTTTAAAATTTCCAGTAACATGAGAGAGACTTAATGATTCAGTAATCTTACTTTTCTTATCCTGAACAGCCTTATCACATATGACCTTTCTTACTTATTGATCACAACAGGAACTTGGAAGAACTATTCCAGGAGGAATTAGTCACCATGTAAGCTGTCCTTTCAATTTATCATTATATGTGCAGTAGATAAATTTCATATGACATCATAATATATCACTTCTACTAGTGAACCTATATGTGGTAAGTAACTATACTCAGAACAATGATGATAAATGGATCAAATTCAGAAAAAAAGTGTTTTTGTAGAATGTTGGCAAGGCGAAGGTCCTTAGAGATCATGCAGCCCATTAGCTTTCTTTTATTGGTGAAGAAACTGAGGCACTGAGAGCTTAAAATGAATTTTTCAAAGTTGCAAAGCCAGTAGTTGAACTAGGATGTAAATCCAGAATTTCTCAATTTAATGCCATATACATTCTGACACATCATATTATTTCTCTTTGAATTAAATGCTGTTTCCCTCCCTTCTTTTTATAGGTAAGGCTCTAGGAGTGTGGAATAGTGTACTGTCAAACTCAGCTGATTTGTTGGTCATTTTTGCCAAACAGTTTGTTTTCCTCATTCTTTTTCTTTTAAAATAATTCTTTGTTATAAAAAAGAATAGCATAGAGTGGAAGGGGTAAGGTAGAAATTCCTAAAATTAAAATTATATGAAAAACCTATCACAAAAATGGTATAAAAATGAAATATTGATGGGATTCAAAACATCTTGAGTAAAAATTGTATGTTGATCAGCCTAAAATGGTTGTCCATATAGGAGGATTAATTAGGAGCCAACATACTGAGATAGAAAAATGATATTTTAGGGAAAATGAAGTGCAATAATATGTCTTTCCAGTCCCTTAGTAGGGCAGAGCTCTTAGTGTGGGTTTCAAGTGATAATTATACATTCACTCATTATTAATCAGCAGAGACACAAATTTTGTTTGCATTTCTAAATGTTAAAGGATGACTCATGTGAAATTCTTGTTGGCCAGGGACACCTACTGAGTAGGAAGCAGAAGGAAAAAGATGAGACATGAAGATGATAGAAGAGTGGACAAGTGTTTGGATAATTTAATTATAGAAACACATCCACATAGTTTAAATATCACAAGAGCTGGAATAAGAAGGCCATACTTCAAATTTTCTATCTGCCAATTCTTATATAAAAAGTAAGCTTCTTGACGGCAGGTATTTTTTACTGTGTGTGTGTCTTTTTTTTTTTTTTAATCATCAGTGCCTAGCACAATGGTATGCCTGGATAACCATGAGCACTTAATAATTTCTGACCTAAAGTGATTTGTCTATGTGTCCTCAGGTATTTTTGAGTATTATTTTCTCTCAGAACATCCAAACACAAAATCAGAATTTATCTCCTTTCTGGCTTTCCCTTAGGCTATTCTGATCAATTCACTGGAATGCAATCAATACTACAAATAATCATTTTGAACATAAAAGATATTTATTAGTAACACATATGGAAATAAATTGGGCAGATTGCTGAGTCTAGTAATCTGGTAATAAAGCAACCTTCTTCCTTCTCATAGGGATCAGTCACTGTCCTCGGTCTTTTATAAACACATTTACAAAATGTGTAAGGGAAAGTTTTAGTAAACAGAATATAATTGGAGACAGTCCGCAATGGAAATGACTGTGTTTCACTTTATAGATGGTTCCTCTAACATCTCATCCTTCTTACCCTGGCATCTATGGATCAAACATATGTCCAACTAAGCTTTAGTCCTGTGTCTTTCTTCTCTGCTGGAGTACTCACCGTCTTTCCTTATTATCAATATTTCACCCATCCCAGTATTTTTTATTCTTCCTCTCTGCAATTTCTGCTTTCCACTAATCAGTCTCAACTTTAGGAATTATAGAAAAGTGAGTCTTTTGTGCCCAGTATGAGTCTACCCATATTCGGAAAAATCAATCTTTTTTATTTTCTTTTTTCATTAAAAAAACAAACAATAATAACAACTTCAAAAACAAAAACTCTTTACTTTCTGTTTTAATAGCAACTCTAAGGCAGAAGGACAAGAGCTAGGTAAACCAATTTAAATGATTTGGCCAGAGCTCCACAGCTAAGAAGGGTCTGAGGCTAGATTTGAACCTCATCCTCCCAACTCCAGGTCTGCTTTACATCCACTGAGCCTCCTAGCTCCCCTGTAAAAAAATCAACCTTTTCTACCACTTTATTCCACTGAAAATATGTGCCATAATGAGGTGAAAAATCACAGATTACCTTTTCCCAAAGAGATTTAGTCAATTCAGAAGAGATCTGATTTAAAATCCCACTTCAGACATTAGCTGTGTGATTTTAGGAAAGTGACTTAATCTCTATTTGCCTCAGTTTCCTCATCCATATAATGGAGATGATAGCACCTACCTAACAGGTAAATATTTATAAAACACTTTGTAAACACTGAAGTTCAATATAAATGCTATCATTGTTATCATCTCATCATCATTATGTGAAGAGTGTGAATTTAAAATTACTACACCCTAATTAGACATACTTTAGGGGAACATAAAGTTGTAAACTCCTGATTGAACAATGAAGGTACTTAACTCACACCTTAATAGTGAAGCTAGAACTTTAAGCTAAGTCTATTTTTAGATCTAATACAAAAAGGTGTTAAGTACCTATAAAGGTTAAATTAATCACAAAAAGGTCAAGTAACTCACAAAAGGTAAGCTTAACAAAGAAGTGTGAAGTACCTCAGAAGATATAATCTAACCAGAGAAGGTGAGAACTAAAGAGTGGATAGTCCTGGAGAAAATCTAATCAAAGAAGGTGAGAACTAAAGAATGGGCAGTCCTGGAGCAAAACATCTACAGTGATTGGTAGATGTGAAAATTTAGGGGAGGTGACATAAGAGAAAATTTCTTTAAAAGGAGGCCAGAAAAGGCAGTTTAATTCAATTCGGAGTTCAGTTCAGTTCAGGACTGAGACTCAGCCTGTAGGATCTCCCTCAGACAGCTTCCTTGAGGTGAATGAGTGATAAGACTGACTCCCTTTCCCTTGGGCTCAGGGAGGCCACTTTGGCCAAGGCCTTTAACTACTGCCTGGCTCAGCCTGAGCTGGAGCAGTTTAAATTAATTCTTTTCTCTCTCTCTCTCTCTCTTTTCCTAAATTCCTCCTCTCTATATTACACCACAATTTCCAGCTGACTTGGGTATTTTATTATTTGGGAATTTTCCCTGGTGACCAAATTAATTTAGATTTTTTTAAGTCAAAACACTAAAATTATCTTACAAGAGATGCTCAAAACAATGAATTCATAGGTGCTGGAAGTAGACAGATGCAGTCAATCCCTCATACAAAGCCTACAAATAATTAACTGATCCACTTCTTACTCAAAATACTATTGGCTCTGAATTATTGTTCATGCTCTTTCTGGAATTTACTTCCCCTTTCTCCTTTCCTTAAATATCCCCTAGCCTCTCTTCATATCAACCCTACTTATCTTTAAAGACCCTCCTTAAATGTGACTCCTTCCATAATGACCTCAGATACCAGCGATCTCTAGAAATCCTATTATTGCCCAACATTCTCTGTGAAAGAAATTCTCCCAACTCTCTGAGCAGGTCTGCCCTCATTGATCTGGACAACCTTTGAACATTTATAAGACTACTTATCTGCAACACCTCAGTGGCACGTGCTATTTTCAGCCTTATGTATATTTGGGCCATCTGAATTTTATCTCCCTGACCAGACCTAAAGCTTATTAAGGGGGCTATTTCATACTTATAAAATATTTACCATAACATTATGGAATTAGTTTGGTTAAGGAAGGAATAAGAAGAAGGAAGATATCATAAAAGGTACATATAGTATGGTGTGCCCTGTATGACAAATGCTACATCAGTGGTCTTTGGTCTCCTTCCTTGTATTTTCTTTCTGTTCCTCTCTCCACTCGTGTGTTCCTTTCCCTCCAGGATTGGCTCTGATGGGAAGAAACTCATTTAAAAACTTAATTTGGATTCACTTGGACTCTTGTCTTCATGTTTAGGGTGATGCCAATACCCTGTCTTTCCAAGTGCAGAGTGAGCCTTCCTTTCATATTCCCTTTCAGGCTTCCAGGGAAGGTTATGGAAGCCAAAAGCAGCACTCAGGCTAAAGGGAACAGCTGGCAACAGGATCACCTTGGCTGCATGTATCAGCGGGCAGACAGCCTCCCATGCGCACATTTTGTGTGCATCATCAACCAAAGCATTTATTAAGTGCCAATTTGCTCATACAGAGCAATGAAGTGAAGTGTGTGAGATTTATCTTTGGAACTTCCCACTCAAACTCAGTCACATCTTTTCTTTGGCTATACTCCTATGAGCATATTTTAGAGGAAAATGTAATGTGTAAAGAAGGCCTCCGTGTGCTAGTTTTAATTTACTAGAGGCACATATTATTGGAGATCTTGATGAAGTGAGATTCTTAAAGGTTTTCTTTACCCTTAAAAAACCTTCCCTTACCTCTGGTATCTTCTCAATCTATCATCCTATATTCTACTCTCCTTTAAATAGTAATGATTACAAAAGCAAATTCAACAACCATTAGCATTTATATGGTGACTTAAAGATTGCAAAAGATTTCGTTTCTAAATTCCTAGAAAGAGTAGTCTCCACTCATCACTCATTGCCTCCACTTCCCCACTACCCATCATTCATAAGTTCTTTATCATCTGGCTCCTGACATTCCTATCTGGTGAAAGAGTTCTCTCAAAAGTCCCCATTAGCTCTTGGTTTTCATTGGCCTGTTTTGTTTTGTTTTGTTTTAAATAGTAGATGCTGTTGACTATATACTATTAGATTCTCATTCTATTCTTGGTTTTTATAACATTGATCTCACCTGAATCTAATTCTGTCTTATTTGGCCATTCCTGCTAAGTTTTCTTCAGTGGTAAATAGTCCCTCTCTGAAACTGGCTTTGGGGAAGATAATGGACTACAGTAGATCTTCATGCAAGGCTGAGTAATTCCCAGGTGGGGATACTGAAGAAGAAAGAATAATTGGAATGTCTTTAAGATTGCTTCTAGCACTCACATTCTGTGGACCTCTGAATTTTAGGCATCAGGGAGATATCTAGGTAGAAATCTCGGACAAGTCATTAGAAATTAGGAAGCCTTGGCTTGAAACAGGGACAGACTGCTGATAAAGTGGCTCACTTTGCATCTGCTGCCCTGACTCCTTTCAATTCCAACTTATAATTTCTAAGCACAACACTGTGCTGCATACTCAAGCTCTGCCTGACTCTACCTCTTTCAGCTACTCTCCCCTCTCTTTGAAGGGCAGAGTACCAAATTCCTCCCGGTACCTTCCTTTATAGAGGGAAGAAACAAGTCAGATCATTGCATTTTGTGTCTGCTGCTCTGCTTAATTCCAATTCCATGGACTAAGATATCCTTATAACCATATTGTGTCTCTCTCCCTCTCTTTCTTGTCTTCTGTTATGCATTATCTTCTCCTTTAGACTGAGAGCAGGGACTGTTGTTCTTTTTATTCATTGTATCTACAGTGCTTAGCAAGTACCTAGAATGTTTTAATTACTTAATAAGTGCTTATTATGTTGGATTGGATAAAGAGACAGAGTTTATCATTATTTTTATCTGTCTGTCTTTCCCTCCATCTATCTATCTATCTGCTCATCTACCTACATATTTATTTATCCATTAGCTAAAGCCAAGAGAGTGGATGAGATTTTTTTGCAAGAAAGAACAGAGAGGGAAAGAAAGAGAAACACTGGGAAACTGAACTTTAGGAAAAGCAAATTATGAGGTGTCAAGAAAAAGAAGAGAAGCCAGGAAAGGAATCTGAGGAATTTTCAGAGATATAGGAAGAAAACCAAGAAGACTTAGTGTCCTGGGAACTAACCAAGGATAGAGCTATGTATCTTTCTCTCCCTTTTCTTCTTTCTCTTTCTCTCTTACTTGTACTCATTAGATTCATCAGGGAATTCCCTTTGAAGTTGCTACATTGTCTACATGTTCATGAGCATCAGGAGCATTGGGAGTAAGTTTACCAAGTGGGCCCCAGAGTGAGAGGTACATTTTAAATGTATGGCTGTGTGCTGTATTATCTGTTCTGTTCTTTTCTTTACTTTTCTTTACTTTTTTTCATTACAAGTTTTACTCTGCTGTCTGAGAGTTTTTTTTTCCCCCTCTTGCAAGACATTATTTATACTTCTTACCAGAAGCCTGATTTTTATGGCTGTTTTTCTTTCATGATTAATCATTTGCTTTCATATTTTGAGATGTTCCAAGTTAAATGATGGCAACTCCTTTTCAATTTCATTATAAATCTTCAAATATTACAAGTATATCTATGCTTAATTAATTTGGCCTTTGAGAGATAAGAAGAGATATTCTTCAAAGGTACTATTTTCCTTTCAAAAGTGCTGTTACAAGTGAGTTTGTTTTTTTCAGGGCACCTATTGACATTTTTTTTTCTTTAAAAATTATTTATTTCAGTTACATGTAGAAACATTTTTTTAAACACTTATCTTCTTTTTCAGAATCAATACTGTGTATTGGTTGCAAGGCAGAAGAGACTAGGCTATGGGGGTTAAGTGAATTGCTCAGGGTTACCCTCTTGAGATGTGTCTGAGGTCAGTTTTGAACTCAGGACCCCCTGTCTCTAGACCGGGCTCTCAATCCACTGAGCCCCCTAAAAATAATTTTTTTGACAATTGTCTTCTGACATTTTAGGATTCAGATTTTCTGTTTTCCTCCCTTCCCTCATCCATCATACCAGTGTTTTCATGCTATGCATATACAAGATTGAGATTAAGTTTGGCCACTTTTAGTTGTGCTATTCTTATATGTATTTTTTTTAAAAGATCCTAGATTTGGCTTACAGAGACTCAGATGTAACCATACACAATTCATGGAACACTTTGAGTTTCAGTTTCCTCAAGGTAAGCTAGAAAACAAACAAACAAACAAACAAACAAAAAATCCAAATTTTCATCTTTGGTTTGTTTCCTAGTGCTTCTTGGACTTGTTATTTTGAAGCTTTGTACATTGACCTGAAAGTTAATGTCATTGTTATTATGATTCTCTTCTGAACCCATATTAAAAAAAATGCTTAAAGAACCAATATTAATTGATATGCTGCCTATTTTATATTTCTAAGTTCAACTGACGAATAATAATGCATTTCTTTTATGCTATTTACAAAATTATAAATATTATATATGTAGCATATACAAACACATCTATACCTATATACATACTATTCATCTGGTTGTTTTAACCATATTGTGAAGTAGGCATGAAAATTTATTCCCATTTAATAAACAGCAATACTTTTTCAGAGATGGTAAGTAATTTGTCCAAGGGACAGTGCTGACACTGGAATCTAGATCTTCCTACTTATTACTATCCCTTTAAAAAATTCACTACTTCGAAAATATTTCTTTGTCCAAAGTTGTGAGTACTAGCAAAGGATGCAGAACTTTGATCTGAATCTGATTCAATGACTAGTGCATGCAAAATACTAAAAGACCCTAAAACATGGAGAAATTTGGCTCCTCTTAGGATTCAGCCTTTTAGAAATGGCAACAATAACACAGAAGAGGCTATGGCAATGACAAACATTTCTCTTTGTTGCGATAATTTCCAACTAGTATAGAGAAAATTCCTGAAAACATTCACTATATGCTAGTCTGTGATCATCAGAGTCCTTTCTGTATATGGCTGCAAACATTTAAATAGCAGCTTGAGTTGTAGAAAATTCAGAAATTTTATGAGAAGACTTCAAATACAATATGGGATATTAGAAGCAATGTTTGTCTCCTAACACCAATAACGAACTAACAGAGCTCACAAACTCCTTTATAATGGGATGAATGACTCTTGTATTGTAACTGCAAACAAAGCTGCAGATGCAATACAAAATTCTTTTTATGCTTGCAAATATGTTTCTCATTGTTCCTTGTTTTAGAAGCAACCCTAATTTGTGCTGAAAATCCTGTTTGCATCATATTTCAGTGAGACTATGTCCCTTTTAACATGGGTCTATTTTTCCCCAACCTGTAAATGCTTTTCCCAGAAAAGTGTTTGCTGAATTCATGAGAGTAGCACTACTCCTGCTGTTATAATTAAGGTACACTACTTACACCTTAGCCATAAAAAACATTCACTCCAGGGTCTCAGCTCGGGGGCAAATCTTTAGTTTACAGCTCTCCAAAAAAGCTTTTGGGGCATATTTTATTGATGCATTCATATATAAAGAGATGTTTATAGTGTATAAAAAAGTCTTCAGCCTGTGCATCCTAAAATTGCTTTGCAAGTTATTTGTGAGGCAAGTATTCAGACTAACCAACTCAGGATTCCTACAACTGTATGTTTTTATAGACTTGTTCAAACTAAATTCTTCTTGGCTTTTCTTTATCTCCATAACTTTTTTCCACCTCCTGCCTAATCCTGATTTAGGATCATGCTTGTGGGGCTATTTCTGGCTCAAGAACAAGGTGAAAATAGGGGATAGTGCTGTCAGTAGTCCTAAGAGGGCTTGTTTCTGCCTACCCACACTCAGTGCCTCAGTAGCCCAAAGCAGAAAGTAAGACTGGGAATCTATTTAACTCGGGCAAACCAGGCTGGAGAGTTCAGGCTGGAAAGGGTAGGTCATTGAAGGGTTTTGAAGGTCCTAAGTTTAGTTTATGCAGTAGACTTTTTTGACAATTTGGTGAAGCCTGGGTACTTCTTCTAGAAATAATGGTTTTAAATGCATAAAATAACAGACAGAAATACCAAGGAAACAGATTAGTTAAAAATCCGGTTTTCTAATTTTTAAAAAAATGTATACGTATAGATCTGAAGGTTAGAAGTCTTGGGTGGTTGCTCATTTTCCACTATCAAATCCTTTTCCTAGAGGAGGGATCTTAATGAATTCAAGCCAAGGTGGAGTCTTTGGCTGCTTAGCTGATGGAGAATATTATTGTCAACCTATTGTTCTGGATTTTAGGACTGATCTTTTGTCCTTACAGCCTGAACAAGATAGTCTTTGACTAGACCACGTGGTAAAGGAACTGGCTAATTGAACCACACGGATGCTACTACCCTGTTGATAAAGCCACAGTACCACAAAGTAATTTAGAATTAGTCTTATTTGGGACCTTCTGCCTTTCTTTCCAATTTGATTCTCATTTGGCCTTGAGCTAAAAGTTATTTGCAGCAGGCATAAAGGCAGATGTACAGAGCAATGGAGTGGGTTTATGAATCTC
This sequence comes from Monodelphis domestica, assembly GCF_027887165.1. NCBI lineage: Eukaryota > Metazoa > Chordata > Mammalia > Didelphimorphia > Didelphidae > Monodelphis > Monodelphis domestica. Next base: position 106,420,786 of record NC_077234.1, read on the forward strand.
ATTTCCAAATGAAACCACGTTAAGCACTGCAAAGGCTGGGTTGATAATCACTTTTAATTAATCACCTTTGGGTGTTCTCTGGTGTAAAAGCAAAGAGCTGAAGAAGTGAATCCGCTAACAACAAATGTGAGCAGAAGTCGAACATGCTTCTCGAAGTAAACCTGAGCGGGTTTGGGGGGCACGCTTTCATTTTTCAGTTGCTTTTCAGGGGGCGGAGTTTCTCCAATAATTCTCTGTTTTGTTCTTGGACTGTTTTAGGTCAGAGGCCAGCTGTCGCCTGGCTCTTGTTCACTGCAGCTGCAGTATTTGTTGAACTTTCAAGCAGCTCTAAAATACAGCCCCATTCTGCCTCCTACCAACTCACCTCTCCCACCCTACTTCTAGAGAGCAAGACCTAGGAATGGTTTGTGTGTGTGTGTGGAAATTGGCATGTCGAGAAGCAGGGGATGCACAGCCACCATGTGCACAGTTCATGGAGTGATGAGGACAATATGAGTCTCCCAGGGAATGATTGTTTCCCAACAAGGAGCTCATGCATTTCAAATTGCTCGACACCTGGGCTTCAAATAAGCCCATGCTCCTGTTGGTTAATGCTCTTGCGCACTGGTACTGGCAAGAAGACTGACAGCTTGAAGGGGGTGCTCCCAAAGTCATACATACAGCATGTTAATTCCCGTAATGCAATTTTTTCCCTCTGATTGGCATAATTACAAGAAAGAAATTGGCCATATCCTTCTAGAACTGCATCTGGTTGTATGGCACAATGAAAACTGAGACGGAAACTAGAGTTGAACCATTTTCATTCCGAGTTTTCCCCCTTGCACTAGCACAGTTTGCAAAGCCTCTATAAAAGGCAGTTTTTCCTGGGATAGGCTGCCTCTTGTGCCCCTCATTAAACTATTCATATTCATTCAATTGCTATTCTTTTCTGTCTGACTATCCATGCTGCCCAGTCATTGAGTTGAAAGGAAATGTGTGTAAAGCAGAAGGGAACTCTGCAGAAGGGATGGAATCAACAGAATTATTCTTGGAAAAGCCTCTATAGCCAGACTCCATTTTCAGTGCACTGAGGGGTAGTATTGATGGCCAACCTTTTAGGAAAGTTCATGAAATACCTTTCTTTCCCTTTACTTTGCCTTGCCATCTATTCAGCCACTATCTTGAAGCAAGAGCTCTGTGAAATGTTTAGTCTCCTCTATACAGCCTATACTTAGTAGCTGCCTCTAAACCCTAACTAAGCCATATATTTAAAGCTTATTGAGATCTTTTTCTATCTCTGGCTATACAAATAACCTTTGAGTAAGCAAATCACAGGTCTAGAAAAGGATGGTTCCCTCAGAAGCCTTAGACGAAATCTGACAGCACAGAGTTATGGCCATTCATATCACTTTTTCCCCCCAAACAAGCCTTATCTTTAAACTGTCATTTGCTGTCATTTCTTCTTTGGATCCATTATTCACTTTGAAAGTCAACTTTTGTTCAGTCATTCACTTTTTAGCCATATAGCCCAGAACTCAGGAAAATCTCAGGATGAAGCTTTTTAACCAGAGCATTTTTCTGCTCTCAAAATCATAGACATAGGCAAAGACTACCTAGAAATGAAAACTTTCTTTTGGGTATTGTTTACCAATTTTTCAATAAAATAGTAAGCCTCAGCTGCCACTTAAGATTTATATCTCATTGTGGGTTTCACTCCATTGAGAATGTGTAAAAAGAAATGCATTAAAAATGTTCAGGTATTTGGGACTGAGGATACCACTTTCCCAGTGATACTGGATAACAGTCATAGAATACAATAGCTTAAAAAGAGTAGACTTGGGGAATCCACCAAAGGGCAAAAGGAAAGTGAGTAAGGAAGTTGTGAGTAAGGGAGTTGCAACATGTTCTAATAGAAGAATTACACAGGAGAAGAATTATAAAGACATCATTAGAGAAATATGATAGAAATAAAAAAGGAAAGATGGACTAGTTCCTGTAGTGAATGTGAGGGCTAACTACTGGAATACCTATGTGTTGCATTGATAGACCACATACAATATGAAGAAAAAGTGAGGAAGGCTGCTTGAATTTTGTTGGACATCCTCTGGTAAAATCATGATAGGATATGAAAGAGTCATGTAGGAATGGCAAATGTGGATGGGTTGAGACCTGCATTGCAGAGAATACCCTCTCCAAATATTTATTGGTATGCTAGACCATAGAATGCACATTTATATAGGCTTTGGAGTTATAGAACTCTCTACATACATTCTATTATTTGATACTCATAAAAACCCTGTGGTTCAGGTAAGCTGAGTATTATCATTGTTGTTTTATGAGAGGGATGAAACTGGACTCAAAGGGATTATTTCACAAATTTACATAGTTGATCATTTGCAGATTTAGGGCATTGGAACTTAAACCCATGTCTCTTACTACTAAATTCGTGAGTATGTCTTCTTCTTCCATGAAGCAAAGTACTTAAAAACAATATTACCTTGTTTTATGTGCTCTTTCACTTACTATTGATTGTATTAGCTATTTCTTTTTATTTTTGGATAGGATGTTTAAAAATTAAAGGCTAACAAAACTAAATTATGTTGCCAAATTCCAAATTAATAAGATCTGAATGAAGTGGTTTTTTTTTTTTGTATTTATGAAAAATAAAATGAAGTATAGATCATTCGTAGTTTGTTTCCAAATATACTATTTAATAATGAATGAACTCTTGTCACCATTCATTCTATTCAACAAACTTTTATGGAGTGTCTGGATTATGTCAATTCTTAAACTAGATCCAGTGAGAGACACAAAGGAGAAAAAGGAACATTAGCACTGTTGCCTTCTTTGTCTTATGTTTAACATCTGGGAATGTGCCTCACATTTAAATTAAGATAAAACCAGACTATTCCCTGGGAGAAGCCAGGATCTTTTGATTCTCTTTGTTGTTATTTTGAAACTAAATATCTTGCTTTTCTTGGTGCTTGAGAGTTCTAAGCAAGATTTCTGCAAACTATTGATAGCTGTCCTATTTTTTTCTTTCTTTCTTTCATTTTTTTTTTCAGTCTGAGGTCAAAGAGCTATAACTCATTTGCATTATAAAAAGAAAGAAATCTTCATTTGAGTGAAACATTAATCCTAGATTTTAAATGCTGAGTGTTTAAAGGGTATTATTGTAGATTTAAACAAAATGGCTTCATGCCATGGGTGTAAGCACTTTCGTCTGATAACAGAGATGAGAAAATAGTTATATTTAGGTTTTTGTTAGGCAAATTTGACTAGCTTATAGCAATGACTAAAGAAATTGCTCTGAACCAAATTTCCTTTTATTTTTGATGTATATATTCATTTTTTTCAAATTCAATCATTAACAAGGAAGATTTTTTTTTGTTGGATACATAATCATAGTTTGCCTTACTTGTATTTCTTATATTCTCCTGAATGTACATTAGGTTCAATCCTTTTGGTGCAGAACAGCATGATACCTTAGTCTCTCTTCCCAAATGATCTCCTCATCTCCAGTCTTCCTTTGCATCCTGCATGCTACCCCATAGTATAGTCTCCATAAAAAGAACCAAAATGTTCTTGTCCAAATAAAGTAGTCTCCTCAATTCTTTACACTCAGACTCTGATATTTGTCCTATCTTTCTTATTTCAATTAAGAGTCTCTTTCATGGGAAATGATTGGTAAAGCTGGATCTAGTATTGAGACTCAAGGAGATAAAGATGTGGAAGATGAAGAGTACATAGAACGATAATTGCCATAGCCAGTAGAGTAGGAAGGGGGGAAAATGTTGTAACTGATTTTCTTTTGGCATCTGCTTTCTTTGGAGGAATGATAGTGAAAGACTGAAAGACTTTAAATTGAATTGCTGGACTGGCTTGAGAAAGTGAGAATTGGATGGCTGAGTTATGGAGCAATGACTAGCAACAAAAAGAGAAAAAGAAATACCACCTATCTCTCTCCCTTCTACTCTCCTGCCATTGCCTTAACTCCGAACCCAGCAATGGATAAACAAGTGCAGTTTCAATATCTCCTATCAGAAGCCAAATTTATCTTCTCAAAACATATATTGGATTAACCAAATTTCCCTGCTCAAAAAACTTCAGTGGCTCTTATAAACTCTTTCAGCTGGCACTTAATGCCTTTCATACTCCATCTCCTGATTATCTTTCCAAAATTATTACACTTGAGTTCCTTTTACCAACTCTAAAGGCTTCCACTAAACTGGGCTACTTGCTCTTCTCTGAACTTGGAATTCCATTTTCTACCTAAGGGCTATTGCATAGCCTGTCCCCCATCTTCATCTTCCTCTCTTAAAGTTCCTAGACTCCATATAATAGTTTCTTTGAAAAAAATCAGTGAGGGACCAATTCCTTTAGGAAGCTCTTTGTGATTCAACATGATTGATCTCTCCCTCCTGAATTTAATTTGAATTAACTCATTTTTGTGCATGATGTGCACAGTGAAAAAAAAAATACCTTCAAAGGAAATATAGTTTCATTTTGTAAAAAAATCACCCATTTCCTTTGTTTTCTTCTATTAATTAATTTATTTGTGTATTTATAGTTTATTTAGTTATTTAGAAACTGCATGGTACAGTCAATGGAATGCCAGGTTTGGAGTCAAAGGACTTGGTGTGGGTTTCCAGCCCTGATGCAGTTTGACCTTGGGCAAGTCATTTAACTTTACTGGTTCCTTCATCTAATTGAACTTGTGATTTCTACATGATGGGGAAACTCATGATATGGAAACCATCTTCCCTTGTTATCTCATTTGTAATTTATAATCTTAAATAACCTTCTTGAACCTCAGTGGGAAATGAGAAGAATAAATTAAATGACCTCTGAAATACCTTCTAGCTCTAGAACAATGACTAGAATTCCCTTCTTGTTTGACTTAAATGAGCTCAAATTACCCTAGACGTACCCACAGTAATATACCTATTATTTTTCAGAGGCAGAAATTGGACCTTAGTCTTCCTGAATCATAGGCTAACCATTCATGTAAAAATAGCTTTTTTTTTCTTTTGTACATTGTAGATATTTAATAAATTTTTGTTAAACTATAATGCTGAATAAAGGAACTCTCATCTTTGAGATAATATGTGATTATTATATTTTAATATATTATATATTTTATTATATTTTATATCTCCATGGCTATTGTTTAGGAATTCTATGATTCCTATTAGTTTTTCCTTACTCTTAATAATGCTTTCTTCTATAATATTGGAAAATATGTTTTTTCAAGTGGGAAATCTGTGTACTGGGATTCAAGGTTTCCTATCTAAATTGTCCTTAGTTTTCTGAGAAGCAATAGGCAAAGAGAATGATAAATAAGAAAAGCCTCCAAAGTACATTTAGGTTTTTTGATTTATGGGAAATCCTCTGAGACAATGGCTAAATGTTAAATTTCTTATTCAAATTCAACAAGTATTTATTTGGTATTTATTATGTAAAAGGCATCATACTTGAGCTGAGGATATAAAAACAACACAAAAAGCAGTATCTGTCTTCAAAGAATTTATATTCTACTAATTTTATGAGACTTAGCCTTTTATCAGCCCATTGTTCTAGCAATATTTCCCAGCTTTGGATCGCTTCAGAATTTCAAAACCACATTTTTTTTCCCTAATCCAAGACACTGTTAAAACATATACTTCTTGGAGGATAAGGACTGGTTTGTATCTACTAATAATGACTCCTTTCTGAGTATACTTATTTTACCCTTTTACCCCACACTCTCTCCCACCCCAAACCCTAATTTAACATTATACTTGTATAATGTTTAGGTAAGAGTTATGATAGATTTAGGGTTCCCATAGAATTTAAAAAAAATTACTTCCTTAGAATCAATACTACTAAGTATCAGTTCTATGGCAGAAGAATGGCAAGGGCTTGGCAAATGGGATTAAGTGACTTGCCCAGGATCATACAGCTAGGAAGTATCTGAGATCAGATTTAAACCCAGGTCCTCCAGTCTCTAGACCTAGCACTCTAGCCATTGTGTTATCTGTTATTTAGTTGCCCTTTTCATAGGACTCAGCTAGAAAATTTAATTAGTGCTCTGAGAGGTTTTCATGTAATTGGATCAGGGTTCTGACAGAGTTAAGGATCTAAATGAAAATAGAAGGTTATTGTAATTGGATTAGGATTAGATTAAAAGGTAATCTGATAGGATTAGAAAACTTCATGTGGAGAACATGAGAGAGATAACTCTTCCCCTAAAGCAGACAGGGATATTCTATAGCATTGCCCTGATCTATCAGTCTAATAACCATCAACAAATGCATGTAGTCAACTTGGTATTACCAGTTCTTGGTGAAGCCATCCTTACTCTAAGCATTCACTCCTTTTTCTAAATGCTAACATGACTTCATTTATGCATTCTGAAATTTTATCAGGAATGCTAGTTAAGCTCATTGGCTTAGAGTTTGTGGACCCTATATTCTTCCCTTTAAACAAATGGAACAGCATTTGTTCTTCTTGAATCTCGGCATCTCTCCAGATCACCATTATCATTGCCAAGAAGCTGAGATTTCTGGCACAGGAAAAACATGTTTGTTCCAGAGGATATGAGGAAATATAATTGACATTGCTTTAAGTTATTCCTTGAGATTATTGCAGGACTGCAGGAAATATCCTCAGTGCTGGCTTTGCTCATTACAAACCAGCCTGGGAGTGGTGAAACCCCAAATATGGTTAGTGAGCTAACATTCTGGTGGAGTAAACTTTAAGAATCTGAATGTCTCACTGGGCTGAGTGGGAGAGAAGATTCATGAACAGCTAGAAGTCATGAGACTTGGAAAGAGCAAGTAGAGCATCCTTTCCTAAATTCCATGTTTCTATCCAAGGCACCATCGTCCTTCTAGTCACTAGGCTTGCAACCTAGGTGTCAGCATTAACTCCTTACCTCCCTCTCTCCCTATCGGTTGCCAAGTTCTATCATTTTTAGCTTCATAGCATCTCTAATGGATGTCCCTCTATTTTAATAGAGAGAGATTCACCGATAATGCCATCACCCTAGCACAAGCCCTTATCCTCTCATGCTTGAACGGTTGCCATACCTTTCCCAGCCTCAATTTTCTCTCTACTCCAGTCCATCCTTCATTCAGCTGTAATATTGCATTTCCTAAAGTGCAGGTCTGGTTCTATCACCCTTCATTCAATGAATTACCTCCAAAATCAAGCACAATATTCTCTGTTTGGCTTTTTAGGTCCTTCATAACTTGTCCTCTTCCTACTCTTTCCAGTCTTATACCTTAATCCCTCCATGTGCTCTGTGCTCCAGTGACATTAGCCTCTTTGCTGTTACCCCTATGAGACAACCCTCTCCAGGGCAGGACGTTTTACTGTCCATCTCCATACCTGGAATTCTCCACCTCCTCTTCTTTGTCTCAGGTTTCATCTCAAGCCCTACCTCCAGCCAGGAGGAATACTTTCCCAGTCTTTGTAATCTTAGTGCCTTTCCTCTGAGACAACCCCAATTTATCCTGCATCTAGCTGGTTTATTTCTAGCCATTTTAGTTTTGTCTCAGGGACTATTTTGTTTATTTTTGCCCTTTTTTTTATCCCAAGTGCATAGCACAATTCTTATTGACTAACTGTCCAAAAGGATCCATAGGTGATAGGACAGAGATAGACCTTATCAGCCCATGATATATATATATATATATATATATATATATATATATATCATGAGCCTTGACATCAGAGACTGAATAGAAGGACCTTAAGTTAATGCCTTCCTAGTGGGAAGACCAGCATCACAATCTGTGATGAGAGGCTGTTAATGAAACGTGATTTCACACCATTTAACTGAATCTGACCTCCCTCTATTCTTTGTGGGCAAAAGAGTGCCTGAGTGGGTTGGGGCCCAACAAGACCTAATGAACTGAGCAGGCAGAACTGTCAGTGAAAGGGCACAGCAAACACTGAGGGGGGCTTTCATGATTCTTGGCTATTGTTGGTGCTCACTCAGTGGCTTGAATTCATTGACAGTAGGAAGGTGGTCTTACTAACTTCCCTGGGAAGAGGGTTAACTCCCTATTAAACATTTTTGTTCTTTCTCTCTTTTGCTGTGAAAACAGAATCAAAGAAATAGCTGAGAAATAATGAGTTGCTTTCTCCATGTCTTTTTCATCCATTCTGAATGGTCAGTCTATTCTTTTCTTTGCCCCTGACATAGCTTTGGAAAAAAAAATACCCTTTTTTTCAATCTTTAAAAGCAGCCTGTGAGAGCTGGGAAGTCCTATGTTCAGGCCCTGCCTCTGACAAACACCAGCTCTGACACTGAGTAAGTCATTTAACCTCCCAATGCTCTGGGCAACTCTAAGACAGGTGGCAGAGAAAGTGAGGACATTTCCTCATTTAGGAGTTTGTATTCCAGTGAATGATAGGCCCAGTCTCTATCCTTATTCCTTTATATACATCAAGAACTTTAGTTCATTCTGACCTTCATGGCTCCTGAGGCTATTTCCAGAAAATGTGTCTCTTTTGTATTCCTCTTCACTTACTTGACCTTCCCAACATTTTAAGGGGGGAAAAAAAGTTCCCTGTCTTTAAAAACTTTAAATTATTTATTCCTTGTGTATCCATGTTGTCTCTTTATTTGGTTTCCCTTTTTATTCCTCTTATGACTTAAGTTCATATTTTTAGAATTTCACACCTGGATCCTTCTCATTCTTTTGGAACTAACTTTCCTGGTATAATTAGGCATGGAAATAGACATCTTTCCTCTTAACCTTATACTATTAACTAGCCTAGAAATCACAAGTTCTAATTAGATTACTCTAGTGTTTTATTTTCTATTTGTTTCACCCTTGACAATAATATATTCTCAGATGCAGTGGCTACTTGCCCCCAAGTTTCTTATCATTCACTTCATCAGTTCATTTTTGTTGTTGTTGTTTTTGGATAGAATCAGATTCAGAATAATAAATCTCCTAGTTGATTTTTTTTTTTACCTTTGGAGGAAGAAATCATTTTTAAATTTCAGTTGCATCTCACACAAAAACTCTGTGTTTAGGATTCCTATATGAAAAATGAGGAAATTGAGTTTCAAAGAGCTTAAGAGGGATGCACAGTATATACAATACCCTACTACAATGCTGAGTATCACTACTTGACATTTTCTTTGGTTATGATACATATTTACCCTCTGTGAAACTGTAAGGGTAAACTGCCTCAAATATGTAGAATGACTTATTTCTTCCTGTTCCCTGAACTAAATCCTTTCCATCCTAGAAAGTTCAATATAAATCTTCATGAACCAGGAAGCTTTCCCTAATTAATTGTACAGAACTACAAAATGATGAATAATCAGGAAATCTGATTTCTGACCTCATTGCTTGAAACCTTCTAACCTTAATTTCTTCATCTGTAAAATGGAAACACTACTAATAATAATACCTGAACTACTTACCTTACATGTTTGTCATGAGAAAAGCATTTACTAAACTGTGAGGTATCAAAGAAATGAGGTCTATAATTATCAAATTTATTGTTATTTTTTATTATTATGCTAGATTATGGAAAGGCTTGGTGATCAAGGACATTTACAAAGTTCATTTGTAGTCTTTAAGAGTTGTGACTAGCAGAACAGCATGGTAGAATGACTAGTATTCTGATGGCCATATGTAGAGACATTTCCCATGGGAATGAATTGTTATTTTACAACCAGGAATGTTCATTTTCCCTTTACTCTCTGTTCATTTATATTTTTGTACTTTTTTAAAACCTGCAGCACCCAGTATTCCCAGAAGGTCTCCCATCCAAGTACTAACCAGACCTGACCCTGCTTAACTTCTGAGATCAGAGAAGATGGGAGCCTTCAGAGTTGTGAATATAGACTCTATGTTCATTTATTTTTAAAAGATGATTTTATGTTTGATTCTATTGACCAAGTAAGGGATCTTCTGGGCACTATTATTTTCCAAAATAGCATTTTATTTATAATATTATCTCTATTTACAAAGATCATTCATTTTAGTCACATAATTTATTGTCAGTAATTTTAATTACTTGACTTCATAGTACCAGAGGGAGAGGGAAATTTTCTAGGGAATTATAAGAGAAAGGTTTATAGTATAAGATACTGTTGAAGATTAAATGATATTGAAGTGGTTGATAAATATAAAGTATCCAAAGCATAGTGCTAAAGAAAAGGAAGGAATAAAGTTTAGGGAGTAGAAAGAAGAAGGTGGCTGGAGCAATGATGGGTGGGGATTGTAGCATTGGCCCATTTTCAACCAAAGAATTTAATGGATCTGCTAAGCATATATAGGATAGTAGGTGCAGGCTTCACGTTTCAGGAAAAATGGAAGTACACATCATGCTCCTAAGTCACTAGACATAAGATTGAAGATCAAAAACTAGAAAGGATTTTAGAAGTTTATCATCACATCTTACCTCCTCATTTTATATCTGAGACACTGAAGGGAAGAGAGACTAATTGATTTATTCAGGAACATACACTTAGTATCTGAGGTAGAATTTGAATTCAAGTCATCCTGAAATGGGATCTAAAACTATCCATTATCAAGTCCAACACTCTCTCTAGAGAGATGATCAGACCATATCTTCTTGGGTGGACAATAGGCATATAAAAGAGGTGTGGTGGAAAGGACAGCTTCTTTTGTATTCCTTCTGATTTTTTTCTCCCGGAAGTCTGGTAAGGAATGAACCAAGTATCTCTGACTTTAATCCTACTACTTCTGCATCACCTCACAAAAGCAAACAAACACACAAACCACCAATGTTATTTGACATGTAAAATTTCATTATAAGGGTTTTGTCCATTTCTCTGTGAAAGCTGTCAGCTAGAACCAAATCTTTTTTTTTTTTTTAATAGACCCAGGATCAATCTTCTGAAATATCTCAACATTTTTTTTTCCCCGAAAACTTCTCATATATAGCATTTCTCCTGGAAAATTACAATATACTGGTTCTGATTCTACCCCATAAAAAGAAACTCAGATCCCATGTAAGTACTCATGCTAAATAGAGGACATGTTTTGTTTAACCTGTTCAAACTGCAAAGACTTGTATTTAAGTCAATAAGCAATCAAGAAAACTCTCTTTCTCAGTCTAGTTTGACTCTGTTCTCCTCTATCTGGTCCTCTATAATTAGAGTACTGTCATAAATTTGAGATATAGTCACACTCCTTTACCCCTCACTAAGGAAGGGCAAAGAGAATCAGCCACCTTTTCTAAACCTCCATAGTCCAAATAATTCATGGGTCTTATGGAAGGCAAAGATCAGATTTGTTCTTTCTTACTTTGGACCCTTAACTTATTCTTTGGTTCCATCATCTGCTTGGTCTGGGAACTCTTCTTCTCTGCTTATTCACAGAATTTATCAGATGTGACAACTGGAGCTCTGGAGCATATGGATCTCTGGAGTTGTATGATTATAGTGGCTTCCTTCCAGGAAACTGAGTTTCTATCCCATTATCTTTTTTTATTTCCCAAGTTACCATTCTCTTTTCATGTCTATTGCCTCTCTTTTTATAGCATCAGAACTGGTTGGGACTAAAGAGGCCATCTAATATAGAGTATTCAAGGAACACTAGTACCTCTGGAGTAAAGTCTTGCTGAGTCCTTTTCAGGGCTGTTTGTCTTCCTTTGCTATATATCTGCCACCTAGCTCTCTCTTGTGGCCCCAACAAGCTGTAGCAGTCACAGTGGCCACACCCTGGTAAACCATACTAACCCAGGTTGAGTGTAACCAACAGACCTCTCACCCATCTTTGAATTAGGGCAGTATCTACTCAGGCATATGAAGACTTCCCCTGGAGGTAAGAGCAGATGAGGACAATTTGTCCCAATGATCATGAATATAGTAGAAGCAGGTCCTATGGTTTTTAGAGCTTGGTTAGACATCAAAGCCAAAGTCATTCATTGCATCCTGGACCACCTCCAACTGTTCTGACTTTTGTTTTGCCACTGGACTCTGATGACTGAAAGTCAGAGTAAAGCCTATCCACTTTGTGCAACTCTGCCCTCATAAATTCAATTTATGCACAAGTCAAGACATCACCATTGGTATTTTTATGCTCTTTGAATATGAATAACAATAGCCAACCAATCAATACAACCCATTCAAAAAAATACTGTATACTATTTTTCCTCCATTCTCTGCTCCAAAACGACTAAGAAGATGGACGGAGGAAACTCAACACTTCTCAAAGCATTATACTCCACTTTTCAGAGCTCTAATTATATAAATATAGAATCTTAAGATTCTATTTTTTTTTTTAAAGAATCTTAAATTTCGCTCAGAAGCTTTTACCTATTACTTCTGGTCTTCCCCGTTGGGGCTAAATGGAGGAAGTCATATCTGCCCTAAATGTACTATAGGATAAATATGTCTATTTCCTTCTGCCTTCAACTAATTTTGTTTTTATTTTATTTTCTATATTTTTGTTATTTTGAACTTGATATGCACTAAAAATATGACTATGTCTACATACAAAGAACCACAGGAAATAGGTTTGAATATGAAGTCACTATATCCTCCAATGCAGTTTTAATTTATTTAAAATCCTTGATAAATTTAATACAGTTTCAAAGTTTTCTGGTTTGTCTGTCTCCTATATTATCTTCTATTCTCTGTGCATTAAAAAAAATAGCTTGAAACTTCTTTCCTTTTCCTTTTTTTTTTGCATCACTATTGCTAGTCTGCCTATTCTTCCTTAAATATCTTCCCATTAAATATAGCAACAACAATTTTTAACACATAATCATAGTTAAGCAAAATATATCCATACATTGGCCATGTTTTAAAATATATATACTAATCTAAACCTTCAGTACTTCTCTTCAGGAAGCATGCTTCATCATCCTTCTTTTGAATTTTTTACTTGGTCATTGCATAATCAGTCCTTTAAGCCTTTTAAATATGAAATTCTTTATAATGCTGTAGTTTTTAATTCCTCACTCTTCCTCCACCCAATCAGATATCAAGCTTCAATTCCACCTACTTTTGACTGCTTCTTGAATGTCCCATTGGGACATCAAGGGGTCTGGTTGTCCCAAAGAGAAATCATCTTTCCCATTAAAATTGTTCCCTCTTCAAACTTGCCTATTTGTGTCCAGGACCTTATTAGCTTCCTAATCATTTGTGTTATTAACTCTTTAGTTATCCTTAACCCTTTCTTCTACACAATCCACACCTATAACCTTCCAGGTCAAATGAATGTCAAGTGGAGCTAATAATATCTCATCCCCTCCCTGCTACTCACACAAGATCATCACTCTCACTCAGAACCTTATTGACTCATTTTCACTTTCTGTACTATTTTGATGAAATTAATAGATTCTTAAAAGGGCTGAGATCTTCTAAAGAGGGGAAATAAAGAAAAAATGAGAAGCTGGGGACACCAAAGACAAATATTTCTTCATTCACTTATCCATTCAGTCAATAAACATTTCTTGAGCATCTACTACTTAAAGTGCATTGTATTGAATTTCAGAATTTCCCCAGAGTCAACCATGTTTATTTACCTTAAGCTTTCAATGGACAAACAAAGTTGAGCAAATAATTCCTTTTGTCCTGAACAGCTTGACTTAATGTCAACATATCTATTAGATCATATGACACACAAACATTGTGATTACTGAATTCTTAAAGACTTTGTAGAAGTTAATAAAGTATTTCTGTCCCTGGACCTCAGCAGTACACTCTCACACCTGCTGTTCCTTAAACCACTGGGAAGCAATTCTGAGTAATTTGAATAACCTCTTCCAGGTGCTTCAGAGGAAATCATAAGGGAATGAGAGACAACTGAGGAAAATTTAGGTGTTTTTTTTTTTTTCTGAACCTCCAGACTCGTGGGAAGTACTGAAAATGGCAGGAGGCACACCAACTGGGAAATGAGGAAAAAAGATATCAAACTAAAATAAATCACCATGTACTTTCATGGAAATAGGGAATAAGACCCACTTGTAAGACATATGGATATTGATTCTCTGGAGTCCTTAGAAACTTCTTACAATTCAGACCTAGGATCGTGGAAAGTGCATTATAAAATAATACTCTGAAAAAGGTTTGTCTCAAAGTGTGAAGCAGATGGAGAGGGAATCTAGAGATCCTCTGGGAAAGAGAAAGACTCTTTCTAGAAATTATGGAAAACTATAGGTTAGAGTTGGGAGTAGTAGAAGAGTAGATGAGGCCATGACTGATACAAATGAGTAGTGAAAAGTACAAGAGCTGCTGCAGGTATGAGTATCAGGAGTTACAAGACTGCATAGACATCCAAAAGGGGCATGAAAAGAATATTTCAATAGAAAGATAATCCCAGAAGATCCCTTGTTAGAGTCTTAAGATAAAACTATAAATGACTCAGGCCTGTAGAATAGTATCATTCATTGATTAATTATGTTATTTTCTATAGATTCTGATATGTCATACTAATTTCTGTTAACATAAAAAAAAAAAACAGCCAAATGTTCTGAACTTGAGCCTAGGATTGGGAGAGACTCTGATACTGAAGTTGATACATTACCTGTTTTGAAGCATTAATTCAAAAAATTTCCTTCAATCTCTTCCTGGGACTTTTCAAACCAGGGGGAAAATGAGATGTCATGCTCTATTATTTTTTAAGTGCCCAGTTTCTTAACATAGGAGCTCATTTCCAGAAGATTCATCACTTAAGTTCATTATATTTAAAGACATAGGACAAACTCTTTCATTGGTACACTAAACTACTCTTTCAGATACCTGAAAAAGTAAATCAACATTTAGAGGATAGTGCTTAGTTAATAATCAAAGTATTAGACTATTTTATTGAACTAAATATGCATCTTGTTTATTTCTGATGTTACCTGTTTTGCTCCTTATACATCTCTACATAGAGCAATAATTTTGATACCACTGAAATGGGAACTGTGGAGGTTTAATTGCCAGGATCTGTGCCTCAATCTTCTTCCAAGCTAGAACTACACTATATAGATTAGTGCCAGCACCTAGAGTGACCAATCCACAGGGAGTACAGTTTCCCTGATTAAATATGAAACAAAGGAAATTAGATACAATGCAGAAAGCCTTCAGTGATAATCTCTCTCTCTCTCTCTCTCTCTCTCTCTCTCTCTCTTTCTCTCTCTCTCTCTCTCTTTCTCTCTCTCTCTCTCTCTTAAGCCCTTACCTTCCATCTTAGAATCAATACTGATTATTGGTTCCAAGGCAGAAGAATGGTACGGGCTAGGCAATGGGGGTTAAGTGACTTGCAAAGGGGATGAAGTGAGTTGCCCAGTGTCACAAAGCTGGGAAGTGTCTGAAGTCAAATTTGAACCTAGGAACTCCAGCCTCTAGGCTTGGTTCTCAATCCACTGAGCCACCCAGCTGCTCAGCAGTGATTATCTCTTGAAACACTCCAGGCTATGTCTACACATGCAAGTGTTTCAAGTGTATTAAGCCAATGGACAGATTGTCAACATAACTTCTTCAATTGTTTCAGTGCAGATGATACAAATTAAAAAGCAGGCAGAATCTGGAAAACAGACAAATTCACTAATAGAGTGACTCACACTTCCTTTCCAATCACCACATTTCTGTTCTATCTTTTGGCAATATATGGATAGACTTGCAGTGAAAATGAAATCCTCTTTTATGTTCCTTTATTAAGCACCACAAAGAAATCCACTGTAAGACTCTGTCTATATGCACAACTGATTTGGACTAAATTGACAAGTTCAAAATCATTCTTATCTTCAAGAGCAGTATCAGATCTTGAAATAGGAGTCTGGCTGAACAGAAGCTGGATTATCCTGAAACAATTGGGTTCTTCCACTACAGACATAAGGAATTTCAGCTGGTGAAAGTTAAAAAAAGACATTGCCTTACTTCTCTTATACGTGCTGTAAATAACCGCCCTGGAGTCTGGGCATCACGGGGACGAGGGTGAGCATTTATGAAACAGCATATAGAAGCAGAATTGTTAATAAAACAGGGCTTATTTTTTTTTTTTATCCTTTCATGAATCACAGAGCTGGAAGTGTATTCATTTAGTCAGCTTTCCCATTGAAAGAATCAAAATAGCTGCCCAAATTCTTGACACCCTAAGGCGCCTTAAAAAAAAGGAGACAAAACCTCCCAGTCTCACCGTTCTTTAGAGAACATGAAGACATTTTTGTCTCCAAATCAAGATGAAAGTGGCCCTGTGATAAATTAAAAGTCTCCTGTATTTTACCAGAGGAGAATGACAGTGAGGCATTATGAGTTCCCCGGCTTGCATACAAGTCCCATAAACAAGACTGCACTGCTCAGGAAGGTGACAGAGCCTGTCAAAGAGAACACAGTTTACTCTAGACGTGTCACACTCCCACCTCGCACAGGAGAACATGGTCTAAAAAGCCATTCTTCGATGATTTTTCAAAGCGTGATGTAAGTTTCTCTGCACTTTTATTCATTTTAATAGAGTAGCGCTGACAGAGACAATTTTAAAAAAGCTTGTAGGGGATCGCTTGCAAGTTGAATCCAATCCTAAATTTAATAACCAATTATCTGTAGCTGCGCTTTGCACTTTCCCAGCTTCATTTCTTTGCTCTCTTCCTTTACCTCTGTTTTCACCCAACAATAAATAAATCACTTGACCCTAAACTCACTCAAATGATTGCTTGCATATAACTATTTAGCAGCTTTCCCTTACTTCTAATTGACCGTTTGTTCCACCAATAGAGATCATTCTTTTATGTCCTCTAATGAGCACCTCCAGCCTCTTGCTTGAAGCTTTTCTGTATGTTCCTTGGGAACAAAACATTTGGTGCTTTCCTGAGGTCATTGCACTATGGGGCAGGGAGAGTAGAGAGGGGGTACTTCATTTTGGGGGTATCTGCCAAGCCTGTGAATGCGGATGTACATACAGATAGATACATAGGCACACACACACACATATATGCTAGCACTAGCAGAATACTTCATACTAAAGCAGAGATGATTGCAGTGACACACATCTTTGCACATACGGCCGTTGCGATTGTACGATTGGATGTAAAGCTTCATGCTTAATGCATCCTTCTTTATCTGCACTTGAGCCAAAAACAGCTGGAGCAATAACACTGTCACATTAGAGTTACAGAGAAACAAAGTTTCCCCTGGTTCGAGTGTTTTAAATTTCAAGTTATGAATAAAACTTCCATCTTAAACTGTAGTTTTTGCTCTCAGCATGATCTTGCTCGATTTCAAACACTCTCTATCAGATTTCTCTGTTAGATTATATACTGTGGCTTTCATGCCATGTGATCTTTATGTGACCAAAGCATCAGAAAAGTCCTTTTTTAAAGCCTATATGCTATGCTGCACGAAAGGACTCCACTGAGCTGATTAACATAGAAATAGCAAATTCTGGTTTTAATCATAGGCTTCGGAGATGGAAGAGACCTTATTCATCCTGTCCATTTTCCTGCCAGAGGGAGATGTTTCCCCCTTCTTATTGGGCCTGTATTGGGCCTACAGGGGAGGTATGAGTAATAAAGAGGGTGAGAAACAGAGACACAGAGGACAAAGGATGGTGCTAGGAAGAGAAGGAGACATAGAGAAAGTGGGAAAAGGAAAGGAAGAGAGGCAGAGGGAGAAAGTATAAAAAACTCTCAACTGAATACACCATATTACTAGAGAATGTTTTCTGGATACCCCCTCTCCTGCAAAAGGAAACTCTTATGTGGATTGTGGTGGGGAATGATTGATATATCTAGTTCTAGGCTCTATGATCCAAAAAAATATAGCTCACAAGCCCCTACGAGGATGTTTTATATTAACATTGGCCAACAGATCCAATTAGCTCCTAGAAAAGGTATTTAAGAGGTGTAGTAGGAATAGTAGGTGTAAAAACGGTACCCTCATCAACCTGGACTGCACTTTCCCTCAAATAGTGCCAATGAGAAGAGCCAGATGAAAATTAGAGACAAAGGACCTGGGCACTCATTTAGGATACATGGGCAGCAAAGTCATTTTAGGATTCTTATTACTGCAAACCTTTGAAAACCTTTATTTCCCCATAGTGTTTTCATTCTGGGTTCTCACATTCTAATTCTTTTTACAACTAGATTCTGAATTACTTTGACAGGCTCCCATAGTTTGACAGAGGGTGACTGTCACTGCATATATGTTCCTGTCTGGATGCTGGATCTCTTAATTGTCTAGTTGGTCTAGTTTCTCCTCTTCATAGTTAGGTAGCAATCTATTGGGGGGGGGGCGGGGATGGTGGGAGATAGAGAAAAAGAAGAGACAGACAGACAGAGACAGAGGAAGAGGGAGAGGCAGAGAGAGAGAAGGAGAGAGAGGGAGAGACAGAGAGACAGAGAGAGAAGAGAGAGAGGGAGAGAGAAAAAAAGAGGGGTAAGGGCAAGACAGAGAGAGAGAGACAGAGAGAGACAGAGAGAGACAGAGAGAGACAGAGAAAGACAGATAGAGACAGACAGAGAGAGACAAAACCGAGAGAGACAGAGAGAGAAGAAGAGAGAGGCAGGGAGGGAGAGAGGGAGTCAATTTCCTATCCCAGTGCTTATTAAAAAACTCTGAGATATGACTGCCTAGAGCTTTTTGGGAAATAGCTATTCGAAGCCCCTAAAGTCATAGTTAATCTGTTTCCTTAGCTAATCACATCATTCCATTCTTGACTCAATAAGAGAGGTATTTGCACTTCATAAAAGAATCAGGGCAGAGATGCCTCTCTATGGTCAGTTTAACACTTCATTAATATCATGTGATTTCTTCTGATACTATGCCAGTTCAACTCAGAGGCAAACTGTCTCCCTTACATCACATGAGGAAGTTATAAAATATGATTTTAAAACATCAATAAAGATAGAAAAAGAATCATTGAAATATGATACTGTCCTGGAATCATAAAAGCCTGTGTTTAAGTCCTACTTGTTCGACTCTAGTCAATCTAGGACATATCTCAGTGCCCCATTTTCTCTCTCTCACTCACATACACACACACACACAAACACACAAATACAATGTATTAGCACATTGAGAACATCATTAAAATATAGACAATTTAATTTTAGCACTTTTTAAGCATTAATATAATTTATGTCACTTTCACTTTTGGGTTGTCAACAGCACACAACTGTGGCTATTCCATTCCAAGTAGAGTTTAAAAATGAGGGGTTTGATGTGGTAAAGTTTGCAGAGCAACTTGTCTCCTACCAGACACTTCACTGATCTGTCATTGAAGAGCTCCTCATGAATCTGTTGCATATTTTCATTGTTTTGTCCACCCCATCATCCATTTCAGCTTCAAAGGTTAGCATTAACTCACCTCTGTTATTATCTTACACTTGGGGATCCTTAAGGATCTCAATTCAGCACAGGAAGCAGAAATCGCTGCCATATTACTTAAAACTGTTGGGTTCTTCACTATCCACACACTATGAAAGACAGAATATAGAAGGTGATGTTGAAACCTCACAGAGCAAGCTCTCCTTCAGTAATCTCTAGTGAAAGATTATACTTTTTTGCTGGTTTTAGGAACCTAACTGTCTATTTCCCATAGATTCAATGTAGTAATAGTCATGTTTTTTATTTTTGCATCATTTTATAGGAATGTTACCTGGGGAGAGTTGAGGATTGACTATGTTTGTAAGACAAATTATTTCAAAATAATTCTTTACTTAGCCCAATGAAAAAAATGAAAATGCACTAAAAGAAATATTATTAATATATCAGTTCCTTGGAATAGGATTTTATAAAATTGATTTACATCAGTAAAATCACCATAATATTCTTCATGTTTAGGTAGCAATTTTGAATAACTTTTTGAATATTTGAATTTGAATAATTTTTATTAATCCACTTAGATTCTGATCATTATAAAGCGATTGCCTATTAAATACTTATACCCTAAAAAATGAATGGAACCTTGAACTTATCATTCATCTTCATTTTATGTAATCCCTGTTTCCTTTTAAGACAGCTTAAGTGCCATCTTCTTTTAGAGATCTTTCTTGATTCCCTGAGATATTAGTGATCCCTGTCTTTACTCGTATGTTAATAATATCTCTCCAGTAGAATGATAGAATGTAAGCTTATTAAGGGCAAACATCTTTCTTTTGTATTTGTATCTTTACTATGTAGCACAGTGGCTATAACATGGTATTTACTCAAGAAAAAATCCTATTGATTGGCAATTGATTTTGGTTTGGATATAGTCAGCAAGAAGAAGAGGGGGATCAATATATGAAGCTAGGAACCCTTTAAACCACAATATCATAGTGAGCCAGTCAGGTTTTCCATATGTGTTCCATTTTTTGTCTATGCCAAACTTTTAATTAAATAAAGTAATTAGACGTTCCAGCTCAAGGAACACTCAAACCAAAAGAGGCTTTTCCCCTCATAGCGTGTATTTTTCTTAGCACATCCCCCTTTTTTTCTTTCTCACAGTTTTAAAGAAATAAGTTAATGGTTTGAATAAACTTTAATATATTATAAATAATTACATATGCCTTCTATCACCCTTAGCCTCTGCTTCCAGCTTTGGCTAAGGGAAAACTGTCTCCTGATAATTGGAGAATTTGGCGTTCTCTTTATTAGTCTTTCTTAGAAGAAAATAATTCAGGTTACTAACCATCAAATTTTTTATAATAATTTGAATATCCCAGAAACCAAAAGTAAGAAATCATAGATTAATTTATCCAAAGGGATGTGGCCAAAATTGGCTCCTCCCCTCATCTCTTCACTACTTCTCTCAGGAATGAGGAAGAGAAAAGAAAATAAGTGAAAGACTGGCAAATGGGAATACAACTCCCTTCCTGGAGCAATGGCATGGTGAAAACAAAGATGTTGCCTGGACTGTAGTTCCTTGGAAGTCTCAAACCTACTGTTCACTGCCTCCTTCAATCTGGATTTCATTAGTTCCCCACCCTGCCCCACTTGGCTAGTAATTTTATCTGATCTATCTCTTTTTCTGTTTCATTCTTTTCCACCTAATGAATGATGAGACTTCTGTTCAAAGCACAAGTGCTGGCTGATGGCCATTACTCTTCTCTGAGTACACAATCCTGACCAAGACTTATTCCATTCTTAGGGTCTCTCCAGTAGGGAAACAGGACTTTCTTTACCTTTCTTTCTATTTTTTCTTTGAAATCTCAGGTCAAGAGAAAGGTCTTGTGGGAACTCAGGGTAGTGTCTATCTTTTTTCAGTCAAATACTTCAATAATGACATTGAAGGTAGGGCAAAACCAGAATACACAGACATTTATTACATGTGTACAGTCTACAAATTGAGTTTATATTCTAATCTTTTGTGATTCTTATCCTTGTTCTTCCATATATCTTGCACACATGAGGCATCTAATATGCTGGAGGTATTCTTTTAGGTCTTTCTTATATCTTTGGCATGCTAGTAGGACCTTTGGGATCTTTACTGATTGACCTTCATTTATTTCACATGATTCCTCCATCATCCATATCTTTGTGAGCACAGATCATCACTGGGAGTATGCTATAGCTATTTAATACCCACCAAGCCTCTCTCCATTGCCCTTTGAGTTGCCTCTTATTTTGCCACAACAAAGGTTGTGGTTTGCCAAGTATAGCATTGCCTAGAGAAATTTTATATTGAGAAGATGGATCTTTTCCTTGAGGAGATACATGGGAAAGAGATGGGCTTTAAGAGTCCAAGAACCTCAATTCTGATTCCTTCTTTGACACTCATCTGTGTGGCCATTATAGAAGTCACTTCACCTTTTGACCTCGTTTTCTTTGTCTGTAGCTCATTTGCCATCACTTAAACTAGATAGTCTATGATGTTCTTTCCACTTTTCGATCTATGATTTTCTTATTGTTTAAAAACATATTGCAATTTCCTAAAAGAATTTCAATATGACACTATTTAATTCTTAGGGCAGCTCACCTCAAAATGACCATAACTCTCTTGGGTTTGCAGTTTTTGTTTTAAAAGTTTATCTTTAAGTACTTTCTAGCTGTGTGACCCTGGGCAAGTCATTTAATCCCCACTATTTAGCCCTTACCATCCTTCTGTCTTAGAATTTAAGATGATAGATAAGATTAAAAGTGTCTTTATCAAATTATCTTGGCATATTCCTTCAGAATTTTAATTTTCTAATCTTTGATTAGAAACCTATTAGTATTCTAAAATAAAATTGTGGACCTTTTCAAACTATGTAGTCTTAGAACTGTAAGCAAAATGGTAAGGGGAGACTGATGTTTATATCCAATGGGAACAAATAAAATACAAGGTAAATTCTCAGCCTTCCTAAACATAACAAGATTATAGGTTTAGAGCTAGAAGAGAATAAGACCATAGAGTCCAACCCTGTCATTTTACAGATTAGAAAACTAAGATTTGTAGAAGTTAGTGATTGTCTCAGGATCACAATACTAGAAAGTGTCTGAGAAAAGCTTTTAATGAATGTCTTCATGACAAGCACTCTAAATATGGTGCTATCTGGGAGGTGCTTTCAAAACAACTAGTCTTACTTTACAAATGAAAAAATTGAGACCTAGAGATGTGACTTGCCTAAGGTATCTCAATTAGGTCAGTGGCAAAATCTGGGCTATCACCCTACTATGCTTAATCTTATATTCTTTTTAATAGACCATGGTTCTACAATAATGTCATGCTAAGTAGTTCACCAGCCATATTAGTACTTTATAATTTCAGAAACTGGCCTATAGAATATTTGAACAGAATAATCAAGAAAAATCCTTTGGCAAGCTAGAACATTTTTAAAAAGAGCTATTTCAATGTAGGATACTATAACTGTATGTTGTGGGGTCTTTCTTATTCATGATTTTGCTGCAAAGCTTGGATGATCACTTGTCTCGCATAGGAAAGAAATAATAATTTTTTTTCAGGAGGGAGATGGACTAGATAGCAACTGAGGTTCCTTCCAACTTTGAAATTTTGTGATTCTGTGACTATTAGTTGGAAGACATATCTGTACCAATCAGAATAAATAAACACTGTACAGACAGATTAAATTAAGAATAACAGTTAGTTGTACTTAGAACAGTTCCTAGCAAATAGTAGGCAATACATATTGATTGATGTATAGATTGATTAAAAGATACTTTTTGGGAAAACTTCTTTTATAATAGATTGTCAAGAATACTCAGCATGTGAAGGGTGCAAGCCCAAGTAATTTTATTCAATTTCAAAGGTTATTTTATTTATGATCATTGGATCATAGCATTGTAGACTTAGACCTGGAAGAGGCCATCGAATCCACCTATTTCCATTTAACAGATGAGAAAACTAGCACAAGAAGTTAACTGACTTGCCCAGGATGACAGAACTAGTACTTGTCTGAGATAGGATTCAAGCTGAAGTTATTTTCAGACAGAGCAACACTCTATTTTTATTCATCAATTTAAAAACTGAAACAAGATATGTTTACCTCAATAATAAATTTTATTAAAAAAATTAAAAATGACAAAATTCCACTTTTTTTGAGCCAAGCTTTGTCTGGACAAATTTGGCACTTACTGTTCAATGCTTATGAGAAGAATCACCTCTCATTAAGCTCTGAACATAAATTAATTTGCATGTCTGGATATGGGAATTATATTATGACCTCTTTGCCATAAACTATGTGATTCTGGTTAATTTACTTAACCTCTGGTTTTTTTTTCCTCATCTGTAAATAAGGGATTAGACTAGATGATTTCTAGCATCTCTTCTTCTCAAATTCCATGATTTTATTAGCAATATAAAATTCATTAATACTTCACCTTTATTTTAAAAAGAGATGGGTCTGATTATGTTAGATTTAACTTTGTATAACTTTAATATCAATTTAAAAAACAGTGAGAATGAATACATGTGCTCTGATACATATTTATCTCTATATTTATGATCCTTAGCTTGTTCAGTTTCTGTGATATGTTTGCTGCAAAAATCCAATCAGGAGCTGGACAATTCTGACAGAAGTACAGACTAACCCCCAGTGCTCTCTTTTCACCCATCCTACAAGCTCCCACTAAGGGACATGTTCATTTATCTCCAGTGTGATCAAAACAGTCATGTACTTTTTGCTATTGTACAAATTCAGAGTAAAAACACACCGTGAACTCATGGCATCTGGCAGAAGTACACTAGATATGAGATCATACCCATGTTGTTACAGTACCATTGCCCCTTAGCCCATGATATATACACATATTCATCAACAACCCTGGCTATTTCTGTTTTGCTCCCAATGTCATTCCCAAAAGGATCAAGTCTGATCAGATTGTTGCATATATATGCCTGTATATTGCATAGGTTGCAAATATTAAGATGTAGATAACAAAATCAATTGTGAGGAGTGATTGTAATTATACAGATGATGCTTTTTAAAAAAAAACATAAAATGAATTTCACAAATAAAACAATAAACTTCCTAATGGAATATATACTTAGTTTACTCCTAAAGCAAAAATAAGTAAATAACACAGGAATTCCTATCACTTAGGGCTAGATTAAGTAGTATATGAAAAATAAATGATTTAAAGGGAATTTTCCATGAATATTTGGACCAATACATTTTAATTTTGGATTTCTCTCCTGTGCTCCTAATTCTGGGAGAGCCTGAGGTAGAAAAGTGAAATGTTATGGGTAAAATCTGCTCTGTTTTTACTCTGTAAGTATTTTATGATAAATAAATTAGTGGAAACATAGGAGTCAAATGAAGTCAACACCATTAGCCCATGGAAAACATAATTATAATCAGGTTCAATACAACAGGAGGGCATCTTTCATTTTAACAATGAAAAGAAATGTATGACAATTAACAGTTTCCAAATTAGCTTGATGGGAGAAAATCTACAATAGAGCAATTCATTACATACTAATGAAGTTACATTTCATAAAGGATTCCCTCCAAGGAATTTCCTTTTGAAATAATATTTATGTACAGTTTAGCAGAGGTGAGCATTGATTGCTTATCTCAATTGCAAATTTAGCAAGCTCCCCAGAGGAAAAAGCACACAGATTGTTTGTCTGAATTGTTGTGGGTGTTTTAAAATTCTGATGAAAAGCTATTTAAAAATAGAAACCATGTGGGCTTCTTTATTTTGGTTGAAGGGAATGTTGCTAATTTTTCTTTAAAAAGTCAATGAAAATGGTATTTGCATTTTGCCTCCAAATTCACCATGAGAAAAATATGAATTAAGTTAGTGGGTCTATCAAAATTATTAGTTCTCCGCTGGTCATCATGGCCAGTGTCACTGGCTCCCATGGAAGATGAAACCTTCAAATTTGAGGATGTAATAAAACAAGGTTATTTTGCCCATTCTTGTTAATAAGCTTCATTCAAAATCATTGAATACATTTTCTCTCTTCAAAACTATATTTGGAATTTCCAATTGCCTTTAAGTAATTTATAATCTATTTGTACAAAGAACTAGCTTTATCTCAAGACCTACCTTTGCTACATATTGACTGTGTGAAGATAGATATGTCACTTAAACTCTCAGTTACATATAAGGTGTTATTGTATATTAGTAAGTAAAATCCTCACATATAGGGGACAAATTATAGGGATGGATTAAAAAATGATTCCTGAAACACTGAAGCTTCTTTTACTAGATAATAAGTTTGCTATATATAGAATGATATATTTGATTCCATTAAAAAACACATTTTATCTGATCATCTTAGGAAATATAAAACTAATAATATTATTGCTGGCCCAAGAGATATAAACAATTTTATAACTCTTTGAGCATAATTCTAGTCTATGGTGGCAAAGAATTGGAAATTGAGGGGATGTCCATGAACTGGAGAATGGCTAAAAAAATTGAGGCACATGATTGTGATGAAATACTACTAAACTGTAAGAAATGACCAAAGGTTAATTTTGGAAAAACATGGAAAGACCTAAAGGAAATTATGTATGGTGAAATGTGAAGAACAAACTATATGCAGCAGTAGAAATACTGTTTGAATGATGACTTGTGTATGTATACCTCCAGAGAAAGAGCTGCTAAATGAAAATAAGTAAGAACATAGTTTTATACATGCATATTTTTTTTTATCAAATGATGCCTTCTCTAATGGGAGGAAGGGAATCAATTGAATATTTTACTGTAATAAACAAACAAATACATTTAAATTAAAAACACATTTTTCAACATATATAGTACTGTCATACAGTCACGTAATAAGAGTCAACTGGCTAGAGGGTCTTTTGGTTACAAGATAGAATTTGATTCTGCCTTTACAGATATCACATAGATTTCTTATCCAACTTTCTCTTCCTCTCTCAACTAACTTTACTTCAGTGCCCCATGGACTCTGTAGGATCATAGATTATGGAGGAGGAAGAGGCTTTGGATGCCATTTACTTCAATCTCTTAATTTTAGAGGCAAGAAAATTGTAAAGGGGGGAGGATATTAGATAACTTTTTTAAAATATTCATTTAAAAAATTAAATTCTAAATTCTCTCCCTCACCCAGCCTTTCCCCAACACATTGAGAAAGTAATGTTAAATGACTTTAACTAGGTCACATAGATAAATAGAATCTAAGAGCTTATACCTTGCCCAGCTACTGTGATGAAATACCCCAAACTGTTCAAGCTTGCTTTTCCTCTGAAAAATGGAAAAATCTTAATTCAGTAAGTTTTCATTGCAAAGATATTCATAATAATGTACTTATAGTTAATTTCCCTTGCAATATGATTTTTAATGCATTCATATTGCTAGCTTCCAGTATAGTGCCTATTGATTGATTGGATGGGTAATTATTTAGGTCCTCTGTTTTTCATGGCACCTTACCATAAGAACCCATAGAAAACAAAACAAAGCAAAACAAAAAATTAGATGGCTTTGCTTCGAAGACAGGTAGAGGAATAGCTATGAAATTACACTCTTTCAACCAAGCATCCAGACTTTAATTAAAAACAACAGGTAGTTGTGGAAATTAGTAAAGGAAATAAAATTAAGTGATCCAATTCTTGAGAACCACAGAAGAAAAGAAAGAGTTTTGGGGGAGCTATCTGATGACTGACGATTGATTTCCCAAGGTTTCATATAAGAATGAGTCCTTGTCTCTATTTCTTGCACCCCAGAAAGTCTTTGTTATTCTTCTCTACAATTGCCCTTCCTAATTCCCTCACTTCAGGGATGTTGTGTGGCTCAAATAAGGTGCATAATAGAAGTAACGCACTTTGAAAACCTAAATGTGTTATATAAATGACAGTTATTATGATCACTATTATTTTTAACCCAAAGTAATCATTCTTTTTCAACCTGATGATGAAATTTATTTCCTGAGTCTTCTTTTACACTGCTGATTTCGAGCAATGTTTGTAGAAAAATTAAGAGTGCACTGATAAATTTTTAACAACCAGAGTCTCTAGAAAATAGACACACACACAATATGTGTATACATAGATGTATGGATACTTTAAAAAAATTAATTTGAATTAAATAAACCAGTTGTTGCCAGACACAAAAAGAGATTTACTTAGAAAATCACAAATTAACAATATCTATATTATATTATATTTTTATTTATTTTGTTCAAGATACCTCTGTTACATTTTAATCTTCTTCCTTTTCAGGAGCTTTATGGCCTATTTCAGGCCATAGATTTTGATGCCTCTGATCTGAACAATAAACAAAGCAATAAAACTTGATCTAATTTGTAGTGATTTTCTAATGTCTAGGTGTAAATACTCACAATGAAAAGTTAACAATTTGAATATAAGCTGAGCTGGCTGCAACACACTCCTGACTGTAGTCTTCTTAGTCCATAATTTTCATTCTCTTTTTTTCTTTCTACTCATGGACTCCACTGCTAAAATCTGTTTTGGGCCATACTACCAGTTTGCTAGAGCTTATAATTTTCTCTTCCTAAACTTGCCAAGTAAGGCAGTAGAGGCCAGAGAGATTCTCTGATGTTAGAAACCTCCTTATTTCAAAACAAAATTGTCCATTAAAAAGAAATGTAGGATTAGAGAGGTTAGGTGAATTCCATGCAAAATTTCACTGATGAAAGTGTGCAATGGTAAATTTTCAGATTCCTGACATCTCAACTTTCATTCATTTATCTCTATATATTCATTATTCATTCTTTTACTACCTATTTGTTTATTCATTCATTCATTTATTTACCTTAACTTATTTGTTCATATGTATATATTTACTTTGGTATTCAGTCCTGTATTTACACATTCATCTATTTGTTTCTTTGTTTATTTTATTTTAATTTTATTTTTTAAACCCTTACCTTTTGGCTTAGAATCAATACTGGGTATTGGTTCTAAAGCAGAAGATTGGTAAGGGCTAGGCAATGGGGGTTAAGTGACTTTCCCAGGGTCATACAGCTAGAAAGTGGCTGAGGCCAGATTTGAACCCAGGAGCTCTCATCTCTGAGTTTGACTCTTAATCTGCTCAGACACCCAGCTGCCCCCTATTTATCTATTTTAAAGATAAGTTCTTCCCCATCTCACCCAGGCTGGAATAGTAGTGGTGATAGTATGGATCTATTTCTACTATTTCTCCATTTTTGAATGGGCAAGTTCACTCCTCCTTAGGCCACCTTGTGCATTACATTCCAATCTCTATATTGATGGCAAACTTAGTTTGAACAGAGTCAAGCTGGTTAGTCCATGGAAGCTAAGAACTGAGCCTTTCCTTTATAGTAACTTGTGGTCCCAGCATCACTAGATCTAGCTTCTCACTCTTTTTACAAGACTGTGATCTTGGTACATTGTTATACAATATACACTAATGAAAGCAAATCTGAATTTTTCAATGTATATATCAACACATACCTTTCTGGTCATATGTATAAAAATATATATGTATATATATGTATATATATACATAATATATGTATGTGTTTTACTTTGTAATTTATTCTATGTTATTATCTTCATATATTCCTCTACATCTTTGATATTTGTTAGGAAAAATGAGGTGATATGTGGCTGAAGATGTATAACAATGTACCACCTAATGGATTAGGAATTTAAACTTGGTTTTATCATGAGCTTATATTTCTTTAGGCAAATCAATTAAACTATTTCTATAATTAAGGTTGCACAAAACTTAAGAGTTGGAATGTATCAAGGAAGGGCACCAAAGTATAAAAGATATAGTACTGTCAGAAAGATTTGAGTTCATATCATACCTCCCATATTTGCTGTCTGTGAGATGCTAGACAACTTGCTTAATCTTTAAGAACCTTATTTTCCTCTTTCTGTAAACTGAGGATAATCATATGCATAGCACCTCTCTTCAAACAGGATTGTTATGAAACATTATCATCAAAGTAGTACAAAAATGTCAGCTACTGTCATGCCAATCTTCTAGGCCAGTGTTTCACACTTCTGGGCCACTTTGTTCAACTAGTCATTCTGAGATGGATGACGATAACTGTTGTGAAGTCCCTGTTTAATTTAATAAACTGTATGTCATATTCCTTTAGATTTATCCATTTGAGATTTATACAATTATAAAACAAAATTGTATTCTATCTATAATGATTAAAACTAAGAGTAAAATTATAAAACTCTGATGAAAATTAAATTTAAATGCTTCATGTGAAACATTCTATAAGAATTTAAATAAGGACTCTAATAAGACCTCATATGCTCACTATTATTTCTATATTAAATTTGTTTTACATATTTTGAATACAAATAACATTTCAATGACATAAGTAATGACTTAAATATGTTTAATAAAATAGAATAATTATAGATAATTTTGATGTTAGACTTTTAAATTTGACAAGTAAAATTTTTCATGTTTACTTGATTTGATAACAATATCATCCTTTATATCTAAATCATTTATGTATTTTGACCTTATCTTGGTATACAGTGTAAGACATTGATATATGCCTAGTTTCTGCCAAACTGCTCTCCAATTTTCCCATCAATTGCTGTCAAAAGGTGAGTTCTTGCCCCTAACTCTTGGATCTTTGGATTTATGAAACATGGGACTACTATAGTTATTTACTCTTCATTGTGTTTCAAATGTATTCTGCTAACTCACTGATCAACTTCTGAGCCAGTACCAGTCTGTTCTAATGATTTTCACTTAGTAATATAGTTTGAAATCTAGTAGTGTTATGCCATCTTTCTTCAATTTTTTTCATAAATTTACTTAACATTCATGACTTTTTGTTATTCCAAATGGATTTTATTTTTTCATTTTTTGTCTTCCATTCTTTTCCTCTCAGTGCTTCCCTCTTTTCCATTCATCCATTAAAATAAAAAAGGTATCTCAACATAATTGACTTACTCTTGTTCCCTCTGTCTATGTAGTCCTTCTAGTTGTCCTAATAATAGTTATTAGGGACTATGTGTACCATTTTCCTATAAGAATATAATCAGCTTAAAGTTATTGAGTCCTTTATGAATTTTCTTTCTGTTTATCTTTTTATGCTTCTCATAAATCTTATATTTGAAAATCATATTTTCTATTCAGCTCTGATCATTTCATGGGAAATGCTTAAAAGTTCTCAATTTCACTAAATAGCCATATTCTGACTGATAGATTATACTCAGTTTTGCTTATTCTTTGCTTATTCTTGGTTATAATCCTAGATTCTTTGGTTTTTGGAAATTTATTTTTTCATCCCTCTGTTCTTTGACATGGAAAATACTTAATATTCTCTGATCCTGAAACTGATTCCACAACATTTGAATTATTATTTTTGATACTGTGTATAAGGGAATGACCAGAAGAAAGAAAATTTTAAATGTGAAGAAATGCATCAGAAGTGGAGCAAATGGAACCTCACAAGATCTGGGGGGATGGGATGGAATTCCATCCAAGCTAAAAAGTAGTTGAAGGAGAAAAACCAAGGTTCTTCTTGTTTTGGGCTCTTTGGTGGGAGGGGGAAGTACTTGGCTATTCCAAATCTCTCAATCTTGTTATCTGAGGAGAAAGAAGGTCTCAATTCTCAACTGGTGGAAATCTTTGGAATAAAGATTCTCTTTTTCCCTTAGGAGAACCCAGAGCTTATTTCTGAAGATTACTTAGGTCAAACCTCAAAACTATATAGGTAAGTTATATTAGGGATTTCCTCTTCCCCCTGTTCTTTTCCATTACCCTTTCAACAACTTTATATCCAAACAGATTAGATATATTGATTTATAATAGAACTTGAATCAGAGTCTATGTGTTAGGAGGGGAGCTTCAAAATCAATTACAAAAAGGGGGCTGAGGGAAAATCTATAGTCTAGACTGACTGACTCCATTGGTAACATCTCAGCTTGGGGAAAGGGGGAGGAAGTTCCACATTGTATTCAATCCCCAAATAACTGAACATTGGTTCCTCCTCTTTAAGGAGCCCCTCACTAATACAATACTTGAAGCATTTTCTTTTTGACCTGGAAGCTCTGGAATTGGGCTATAATATTCTTGAGGATTTTCATTTTTAAGATATCTTCCAAGATGTGATTGGTATATTCTTTTGATTTATTAAATATACATTCAAAATATATGAATTATATATAATTTGGATATAGGTAAATTTCTCCTTCATAATTTCTTGAATATATTTATGTTTTTTTTATCATGTCTTTCAGGGAGTTGAATTATTATTAAATTTTCTCTCCTTTATTTTCTAGGTCAATTATTTTTCTAATGAGCTATTTCAAATTTTTTTCTTCCTTTCATTCTTTTGACTGTGTGTGTGCTTTTTAATGTTTCTTTGAGTCATTAGGTTCCACAGAATAGACAGATATGAATAATTGGTTCAAAGAGGACATGAAATTGGTAAAAGCAGGTTCTATGGAATATTTGGAATGTAGTTAGACATGGAAAACATCAAAGTAATACAGTGCATCCTGAGCCATCACCAATCATTTTGACTTCTGTCTTGCTATCATTTTCTGATACCTCTGGAAGAGATAGTGAGACCAATGACTCTGCAACTATAGCTCACTTAAATCCAACTTATTCATGAATTGAGAGATATTACCCATACCATTTCACTATCTCATAATTTTATTGTTTTGCTTATACCTTGAATATCTCTGGTGATGGGCAAGTGACAAAAGAAGCAGGTACAGATACACTCAGGGATGCAGTCACCACCTCATCCTGAAGTAAGTGAAAAGTATGGTCCTCAAGGGAGACTGCCCTGGGCATAGGGTCTTCTTCTCACTGGATTGAAGCAACAATGGAATTTAGCAGTTCCCTGGATTAAGGAGCAGTCTCCCTTGAGGACCATACTTCTCACTTACTTCCATGAAGAAAGAGCTAGAAAAGGACCTAAAACCTGTGTGCTTTATTCAACCTAACCCTGGTCTGCTTACCATGACAGAGATCCTACCCTGAAGTTGAAACACAAAACAAATGTATAAAAACTTTTGCAATTGTGATTTAACTCACCACTGGTACATGGAATGTGGATGCACTTAAGGACAACACAAATCCAATAGATTTGAAATACAAACAGTTCTTGTTGTGAAAGAACACAATATCAAGTTTAAATAGCAGACCATAATAAAACTTGCCTGGCAAATAAAGGACAGATGAAGAAAATTGAAGTTGGATGTTTTTTTCTGTAGTGATTATCATGACAAGAAGTGTCATGAAACTGTTTTTTTACTGGAATTTACAATCATATCTAATCTAAATCTTTGTTTGCCTCCAAAGAAGTGATTGATGGGCTCATGACAATGCAATTGCCACTTGTATAAAAGTGCCACCCCACCATCATCAGTGCATATACTCCAACCCTGATGGAGTCAAAGAAAAAGTTTATGAAGATTTGGTGATTCTCATCAACAGTATGTCAAAAGGAGACAAGCTTGTAATTCTGTATGACTTTAATAGCAGAGGTGGCCTAGATTATTACATATGAAAGAAAGCCCTTGGTAGGAAAACAATTGGAAACAGCAGCCTCAGTGGTCATTTATTATTGAAGACATGTATCTAATGATCTTCTCATGACCAACATTGTCTTCTATTTACTTAAATTAAAGAAAATATGGATACACCCTTGGAGCAAAAAATTAGAATTTAGTGAAATGTGACTGTAAGGATAAGAGAGATATGATGTGAGAGTGATGAAGGTAGAGTGCTATTCAGGTAATAAGTAACCCCCAGACAAGGAGTCTGTCAGGAGATAATGTCAACAGATTTGAGAGTGAGTGCTTCCTTGTGCATCAACAGTATGTTGCTGACTTGGAGGGAAAGCTGACTTAAGATATGGTTGACAACAATGAAGCACAAAGAAGTGGGCAGATTTTGGAGATATAGTGTACAATACTGGATTTATTCATCTGGGTCAGAATATTCACAAAATCAGAACTGGTTAAATGAAAACAAGGGGAAATTCAGGAGCTACTACATGAAAAATGAGAACTCCACAGGGATTATGAGCAAGATAGTTTGTTTGTCTCTAAGAAGATATCATTTAAGCCCATCAAAAATAAAGGGCAGATGAAGCTTAGAGAGATGTAGGATTCTTGGCCCAGAAAGAAGGCAATTGAAATACAGTTTTATTCTGATAGTAACAACTCAAAGTGCTTCTATGATGTCCTGAAGACTATTTATGGGCCAAAGACCTAGGGAGCATCTCAGTTTCTTAGCACTGATAGTGATAAAGACCTGATCCTGGAAGGTTAGGCTGAACACTTCCATAGTATTCTCAACAAACGATTCATCAATCAGGATTGAAACCACAGACTGTATACTTCAGGTTGAAATTCTTCCCTCTCTAACTAAATTTCCAACTGAAAAAGAGGTCACAAATGTTATTAGGCTCTTCTCATGGGATAAAGCACCTAGTTTAATTCCATTACAGCAGAGATCTGCAAGGCAGGGAGTCCTCTGCTCACAGGAAAAAAAAATGACTGAAATATTCCAGATTCTGTAACAAGAGGAAGTCATTCCCGAGGAGATCAAGGATGGCTTCACTGTCCATCTATAAAAAGGAAACAAAAATGGGTTTTCCTATGAAAACACAAAGGGACTTCTCTCTTAGTCATCACTGGAAAATTTCTTGCTGTTGATCCTTCACCTGGAAAATGGTCATCTCCCTGAGATACCAGGGTGGTTTAATAAAGGGCTGAGGAATAGTTGATAGGGTGCTTGCTGCCTGGTAATTCCAGGAGAAATGCCAGAAGTAGAACAAAGGTCTGTAGGCAATGTTTGTTGATATGATTAAGGTCTTTGATAAATTCAGTCATGAAGTTTTGGGAAAAATCATTGCAAAATTCAGTTGCCTGGAGAAATTCATCAGTATTGCCTGTCAGCTCCAAAAGATGATATGCTTACATGGGTTCTAGAAAATGACTGATACTGCCATACCTTCCCAGTCACCAATGAAATGAAGCAGAGATCTATGTGTTCTGTTTTGTTTTGTTTTTGGAGATGTAGATTCTTTTATCATGATATTTTTAGCAAACTTGTCAGATGCCTTCAATTAGGATGAAAATGGCATCAAGGTCAGCTCACACTAAATTATTTAACTTTAAAAGACTATATAACACGTGTAAACCTTAAAATTTCTTAGACTTATAAATGTTGGAAATTTCACCATTGGGAAAATTTCATACTTGGAAAATTTCTTACTGATAGTCTATTGGAATGTGAACCCCATTGGCATGGGAGGTTCCTTCTCCTCCCTACTTAAGATTACTTTAGGACAGAAACCTTTTGCTAAACAATGGAAAGGGCTTTGACCTATGCTTAAGCATAGAACAGGAAGTTCTTTGAGTCATGATTGATTTTAGAATTGATACAATAGAGATACTTGGAATGACAGAACCAGGTCTTGGAATTTACAATCTCCACCCTACTAAGTCCTAACAGGATTTAGGAAGGGCTGCAGCATAGATCAAGATTTAATTATTTGAGAATATGACCTTCAACAGACATGTGCAAAGGGGAGAGACCTCTGGGCGGTCCTGGGTTAAGGTAGAGCCACCATTGGCACAGGGAAGACATGGACAGTGATTAGTAGATGTGAGAACTGAGGGGAGGGAACTTGGATGGTTTCCTTAAAGATAGCGGGGTCTGAGGACTAGAGGAGGGTGGTTGGAGAGTTTTTGCTCTGAGAGGTTGTGCTCTGAGAAGCTCGCTCTAAAGGAAGCTGGAGGTGGAGGCCCCTGAGACTGTTTCTCCATTTTGGTCACGTGAGTGATAGAGACTGATCTCTTTTCTTTTCCTCAGTTATCTAAGGGCTTGGGCCTTTTGGCCCAGCCTAAACAGAAGGGGTATTTAAGCCCTATTCCCTTCTCTCCCCTTTCTCTCTCTCTCTCTCTCTCTCTCTCTCTCTCTCTCTCTCTCTCTCTCTCTCTAATACCTTTCTCCCTCCTGTTTGTAATTAAACTCCATAAAAGGTTGACTGCTGACTTGAGTTTTCATTTAGGAATTACATAGCTGAATTCCTTGACGACCTTAAATTAATATATATCAGTCTTTTAAAGTGATTTCCTTGTCACACACGTCTAAAGTGGAGGGAGAGTGGGTACAAAATCTTTTGTTTACAGGCAGTTGTACACTCATTGAAGCCTCTAAAACCAAGATGCAACAGAGTGTGAATTGATTCTCTGCTAATTGTGTTAATTTTGGTTTGATGATTAACACCAAGAGATACCAGAAAATTGAATCACTTCCATTTGAATTATCTTGGGGGAGATCCTGAAGATCACTGAGCAAGATAAGATATTAGATATTGAAGTCCTTTCTTGAATTGAAGTGCCAAATATTTAAACTCTACTATATAGAGAGGATCTCTAGTAGACTGGTGACATTGTTCAAATGCCAAATGTATATTTGCCTTAAAGACTGTTTTACAGAGAACTCCTACAAAGCAAGCACTAATAGGGAGGTCAAAAGAAATATATAAGGGCATTCTCAAAGTCTCTCAGAAGAACTTTGGTATTGATTGTGAGACATAAGGGACAGGAGCACAAGACCATCCAGCATGCTGTGCTCTTATTAAAGAAGGCACTATGCTGTGTGAGCAAAGCAGAATTGCAGTAGCTAAGAGAAATGTGAGATGCTCAAATTTAGAGTCACACCTCCAACTCTAATGTTCTTATGGGCTTTTTGTGCTTGACTTGCATTAGAATATTCTGAGGTCATAGTGATCTGATCAGCCACACTTGGACATATTGTACATTGACCTTAATATAGTGATATCAATTTGACCTTCTTTATATATGAAGGACAGCCAGCCAACAAATTTTTTTTCATGATTTTCTTGATCTCATTTCTTTTATTAATTTTTTTCTTCTTTTCCCCTTATTTTATTTTTAAAGTATATTTTAGGTCTTCCAAGAATTCTTTTTGGGTTTCTTTCACTCACATTTTTTAAGGCTTTATGTATTTTGTTTTGTTTCATTATTTGTTTTCTTCTGGTTTAGTATCTTGATCTTCTTTCACCATGGTATATATATATATATATATATATTTTTTTTTTTGGCCAGATTTCTTTTTACTTTTGTTTTTGTTCATTTCCCTACCCCATTTCTTGACTTTGACCTTTATATTAACATTGTGCTCATTTTCAAACTGAGGGGAGGCACTGTTCTAAGCCTTTTTACACTGATATTTTCATAGCTTGTTCTTGATATTTGGAAGTTTTTTAGAGCTTCAAAGGTAGTGTGAGCTACGGAAAGTTATGGTCACTTCTCCTTTACAGCTACAGGTAATATTGCTCCTCAAGGAACTTTAATTTTTGTGACTACAAGAATTCCTCTCCACTTTGGAACTGAGATTCAGAGGTTGGTATAGACCATGGAATGTCTAAATAGTGCCTATTCTGCACTCAGAGCTAGTGTAAGTGTCTCCTAGATTCTCTTTCTGACCATTTTCTGAATGCCCTTTCTGTCTAGTTTGAAAGCTCCCAAAGTTTTCCCTGTTGCTTGCAGCTACCTCTGACACCCACTATTGCTATTGCTGCCATGGTGTTCTGGATTAGGCCCTATTCTTGTGTCATAGACTTTCTCTTCTGGTCTCTTTAAGTCATGGTAGGCAAGAAAAATTTCTCACCTTGATTTTTTTTTTGTCTCTGATGCTCCAGAATTCAATTTGAGACATTATTTTGAAGTTGTATAGAGTGGAATATTAGGAGAGTTTGTGCTTCATCTACACCTATATCTTTGCTTTGCCCTTGGAACTACAACAATTATAGTTTTTAATCATCTTGACAAAAAGTAAATGTTTATAATATCTTGAACAAGTGATTTTACAAATGTGGAATAATGTATCTTAAAGGTCACAAATACATATATATCTTTCATCTGATGAGAATAAATTTCCACTTCAATGCCAATCTGTTGAGGAAGTTTGAAAACAATTTGATGAGTAATAAGGAACTGAAAGACCATGTACTTAGTAATAAGTGGTCAGAATTTGATATAATTATTGTAGGAACATAGTGTAGGAACTTTTAGAACAAATGAGGGATTTGCAAGGGAACAGATTATAACCATTAATTCAGGAAATTTCAGGACAGGAAAATCACTGCTACTAAAGTTCTGTGGTGCTGTTTGAACCTTAAAAGAAAATACTCTTCTTACAGATAATATACCAGGGATGAAAGGGGTGCTTGAGGTTAGAGAGAAACTTCTCCCCTAAAAACCCTTACTCCCTTCAGGGTCCCCTCACCCTTACAAAGATATCTAATTGCATTGTTTAACTAAAGATGAATTTAATAACAAGTTTGGATTGGGAAGGTAGCAGGGTAGAGGGAATAGGGATTTCCCTAAACTTTGCCACAGATTGGGTTGAGTGTCTCTCAGCTTTTGAGCTGAGGCCAAACCTCACAGGCTGGTGGAGAATTTCTTTTATTCCTGTCTGTGCTAATCTAAACTTGCTTTCTTAAATTCAAAGTCTTTAGCAGTAGACAGCAAGAGGAAGAAAAGATTCTGACTTTCAGAGCTGGTTGGGCCCATCTCTTTGGGCTAGCACCCTAAAAACTGGCCTTAAATTCAAGCTGTTCCCCTTAAATCCCTTTGTTTGATGACACAATCCACAGGAATCCAGGTAGAGCTCACAGTTAGTAAAAATCCAGGAATAGAGGTACTTCTATCCAGAAACAGGAAGAGAGTGTTATTTCCAGTCTGAGGGTCAGGGAAGAGTGTCCCCTCAAGAGCAACTGTCACTCTCCACGTCTCAGATCCCCTCTAACTGCCTTCACTGTCAATATCTTCTATCCAACATTTCAACTGCTGTCTGATCCACCTCAGTGGCAGAAATGCAAAAACTTGATTCAGTTTTCCTTTCGAAAACTTTTAAATCAAGGATATACTTGGCCACATTTTCAGGAATCTCCTGAGTCTTTTCATTCTCTGTGAGTTTTAATTTTGTTTTTGTTGTTGTTTTTACCAGTAAAAATTTATCTTCTGGATTGAAGATGTAGGTTTTCCATCAAGCATATATTTAGTACTACAAATCTACCAGAAAACTACTATAGGCAGTGTGTTGGGTCATAGACATAAAGACTTCTCAGTCTAGTAGCATTTTACATATGATATATAGTATCTTTCCTTTAAACACATGCCCCCTGAATAAGGAAGAGGAAAAAAAGTTCATTCATTTAATTATTGAATATTCTTATTATTTCCCCCTCTTACTATTCCCTCAAAAATATCTTGATAAAATACATTTTAAATATTTTCTTTTGTTTTAATTTGAAAACATCTTGGATGAAGAAAAGCATTTATAGATGGCACATATTGACTTCTCAAGGATTCAAGTCTCCATTTTTACAGCTTTGAGAACAGTTAATGTGAAATATTTAGTCTTGATCTCAGTTATATTTTTAAAATAGGGGTCTATCTAAGAATTGACCTGACTGAAATAAATTATCTTAATGAAATGGCCCAAACTTTAGTCTATTCTATATTAACATTGTCTTTTTAGACTTTACAATTTTTTTAAAAAATCACTAAAATGGGCAGCTGAATCTTCCTGGGAACAGAATGCCCAAATTAACTTGCAATATAAAATTTATTTAAGGTTAGACATAACTTTGGTGCAGATAGAATAGATGTGTGCTCTTGTTTTACAGTTTTAGGAGTGAGAAAGTTTAGATCTCCCTAAAGTCTTCTGGCCCTGCCTATAATTCCAATATCAGAGCCTTAATCTTTTCATCTAAGGCTTAGATATTTATTAAAATTTAAACCCTTCTGGATGATAGAACTATAATCAATTGATGACACTTCATTGTTAACAAAAAAGGCAGTGTGGTATAGAGGAATAAACACTAACTTTTGGAGTAAAAGGACTAGTACTGAAATCCAAGTAATTTTGTGATCTTGGACAAATTACTTCACCCTTTCTGGTATACAATTTCCTTTTCTACAAAATGGATGTTGGAGTGGCTGGGAGTACCATGATGAGGAGAGAGGTGTTGGTTTTGTTAGATATAAATTGTCCATTCCATCTTCAAATCTATGATTTCAAGAATCAGAGAAATGATTTTAAAGAGACCATTTTGGATACTGTATTTCTGAAGTTTCTCACTAAGGATGAGATAGTGGGTGAGTGGATTGGAGAAACCATAACCAAAAAGAAAAAGGCAAGGAAAGGGTAGATTAAGTACAAGAAAGACAAACTTAACCAACTTCACAATTTTGCCAAGGGCTTGCCCTGTTTGAAACACTGACTGCAGTGGTAACACTTTGAAATTCACTGATAGCTAAGGAGTGCCAAATGCACTATAACTGCAAGTCTAACATCAGAGCATATTTGCCCCTAGGCATCATCACATCTCTGCCTTCACTGTACCATAGTCATTTGACTAGTAGGCAGAAGGGAAATGAGGAGACACACAGGAAATGGTCTCACTAAATTAAACTGAATTGTCATCTGAGCTTAGCCTCAGCTATAGCATCATGTTTCATATTGTCATGGCAACTCACATTTGAGGGAGAGCAAGGATCAAAACAGATACTTTTCTTGGGTTTGATTAACTGTGAAAAATCCCAGAGAAGGAAAAGATGGATTCTGATGTGGATTTTATTTTAGATTCCAATACAATTTAATTGTCTGCTTCCTGAAATGATTAACAGTGTAAGAAAGTGCAGTCTAATCCCCCCACAACCCTCCTAACTCTCATCCTACACCTACTGTCCTGGAAGCAAACAAATATTTTTAAAAGAAAAGAAGTCTTGTTTTTATAGAATATAAATCAGTTCTTTATCAATCCTCTGATTCATCCCTATATTAGTTTCAAATCTGCCACCTGGATAACAGGTTTACAGCCTAAATATC
Organism: Monodelphis domestica; assembly: GCF_027887165.1. NCBI lineage: Eukaryota > Metazoa > Chordata > Mammalia > Didelphimorphia > Didelphidae > Monodelphis > Monodelphis domestica. Next base: position 106,460,921 of record NC_077234.1, read on the forward strand.
TTATCACTAAAATGTCACAGGGTCACTTAAAAAAAAAAAGTAAGTTGACACTTTGATGGGAAAAAAACACGAACTAGGCAGGATTTCTTTCTTTTCTATTTTTTTTTTTGGTCAGGATGTTAAAAACAGATTATCTAATGACAGACATAACAACTGGATCCAAAAACGTTCATAGAAGAAGGATGATGTCCTCCCATTTCTTTACTTCCTGGGATTCTTATCAATTCATCAAATGCCATTTTCCTTCAGTAAGCCTACAGTGACTACATGGATTGATGGATCATTGATTTAGAGCTAGAAGGGGCCTCAGAAGTCATTAGGGCCAGCTTCACTCCCAACCTTAATTTACAGAAAAAGAAAGTGAAGACCAGGAAGTTTAAGTGACTTGAGTGTCACATATGTAATGTGTGAGGTAGGATATGAACCCGAGTCTTTCTAATACCAAGTCCACAAAACCATGCTTCTTTCCACTTTCTACCTTGCCCCACCCTAAAAATCACATTGTTTCCTAAATGATTTCTTTTGTCATTCAGTCATTTTTCAGGCACATCCTATTTTTTTGTGACCCCATTTGGGCTCTTCTTGGCAAAGATACTGGAGTGACTTGTCATTTCCTTCTTCATTTTATAGTTCATTTTATGGGTGAGGAAACTGAGTAAAGAAGGTTAAGTGACTTGTCCAGAATCCCACAACTGATATTTTATGCAAAATGCCACCTATGCAAAGTGCCACTGAGATTCATTGTTGGAGTTATCCCTCTCCTAGGCTCTAGAGTCCCGGAAGCACGATGTTTTCCTTTACCTCATCACTTCTCAGCAACTAACACAGTGCTCTGAAAACAGTAGTTTCTCTATAAAAATATATTGTGTGGTAATGATAAAACAAAGTCACAGTGAGTGGTATTCTAGGAGAGAGGCAATGTCAAGAACAATAGTCAATTTTTCAGTCAATCTGCAACTCTTCAGGGTCTAGAATCTGAAAGCAGGCTCCAATACATAATGACAACTTGCCCTGACATGCTACATTATACTTTTCAAAACAATTTCACATCCATTATCTTATTTGATCTTCCCAGTAACCCTGTGCCATGTCATAGATCAGCTACATATTGCTATGCTCATTTTATAGATGATGAAATTTGCCTGGGATCAGAGTCTTAGCCAGTAACTCATCTAAGATGAGTTTCCTCAGCTCCCCACTTCTAATCCCAGGATGTGTCTATGGTGCATTCACAGCACTGAGGAAGCTCATCCTGAAATCAGTTGTATTTACATAAAATTCATGACTGGAAAATTCAGGGTTCCCCCTTTTAACTTGGACTTTTCTATCAAAGAAGGTGAAAATTTGTTCAACAACCCCACATTGACATGCTTCAACCTCCACCATCTTCTCTTATCCTATAGAATTCTGACATTCTCCTGAGCCCTATTATATTCAAGTTGACTCTTAATCAAACAATCATTTAAAAATAGTCATCAAGTCACTTCTGTGGGCAAGACAATATGGCCAGGCTGTAGAGAAACATAAGACATGACCCCTGGCCTTAGGGAAATATACTGATGGTTCTGTGAAATTGCTTATAGTCAAGTGGGGAAGGAAAAGCTCATCTCCACATAATTTAGAAGAAAATCCCACCATATCAATACCAAATGAGTTGGAATTGGTAATATTGGTAATTATCAATTAGTAATACACAAGGGAGAAATCATGTTCAGATTGAGAGATTAACAGCCGATGTGAAATACATGTTTGATTTCAGATAATAACTAGGTTTTTTTTTAACCCTTCTTCCATCTTAGACTCAATCCTGTGTATCGGTTCCAAGGCAGACTAGTAGGAAGGACCTGATAATGGGAGTTAAGTGACTTGCCCAGGGTCACACAGCTAGGAAGTGTCTCAGGTGAGATTTGATCCCAGCACCTCTATTTTCTACTAGTGGCCTTCAATCCTCTGAGCCACCTAACTACACCCTTTATGTACAGTTTTGACAGTCAGTGGAGAAGGAAGGATTCTGCATTGAGGGAATAGCATGGGCAAAAAATCATGTAGACTGAATGAGGGGGGAAATGCTATGATTTAAGGTAAAATGTGGAAGTTTTGGCAGCCCTTGATTTCTATCTGATGTACCCTTCCACCTTACCTCTTCTGATGGCAATCTGTGAATTTTGGGGTTCTGTCCTCAATATTGAATTGTGTATCAAGGACTCAATGAAGCCCAAATCTAGGGGCACAGAACCCCAGGTTTATTAGTACCCATTCTAGAGACCCCTATAAAGAAGTTGAAAAATCTGTTCCCACTTTTCCCATCATCCTGCTCCTTTGCTTCCAAAGGCTGTTTTGGTGACATATTTAGGAGCATTCAAGATTTAGTGTTCTCAGATAAGAGATAATACCAGCCTTTTAAATCCTGACAGAGGCAGGAGCCTGTTGTATTGGCCATGCTCTCCTTCAAGTCACCCTCAGGAATGCGCATTTTGTACAACATTATCAAGCTTATGACACCAATTTGGAATCATCTAAATGTGGGCAAGTCTAGGACAAAATCTTATACCTCTGCTGGCTTGTAACTAACAAGAAATCCATGAATAACAACAACAACAATAGTAATACATTTCCTTTTGCATATTTTCCCTGAGAATTGTTTCACCCTCTCTGGTACCTGACATCAAAATGAGGTTTTAAACAATTATTTCAAATGCAGTGAAGCAAGGAGATGGTATTCAGAATTTCAGCAAATTAGGAAACCTGCTTTATTTCAATAGAATTTTAAAAACATGGTGAGAAGTATGGGATAGGAGATAGAGAAGTGTCCTCAGAGCCAAGAACATCAGGGTCCAGTTTTCAACTCTGACACTTACTAGCTGTTTCAAACAGGGCAAGTTGTTCAACTGCTCCTGGATCTAGGCCAGAGGTGTCAAAACACCACGAGGTCCACGGACCCCAGGAGGCTCACAGTAGGCCTGAGTGCAGCCAGAACCAGATTAAAATGTAATTGGGAAATATTTAACAAAATAAATAAAAATACAATAAAATATAGATATTACATTTTAAACTGTCAGTGTGCAGCCCTGAGGAATCCTTATGTATGATTTAGAGGCCCCTGTTTCAATTTGAGTTTGACAACATTGCTCTAGGCAACTCTCTAAGGAATAAAAGATGCAGAGAAATTGGTGATAGGAGCTAGTAGGGAATGTTTCCTCATCCAAGAGCACCCTATAGCAATTAAATCGCATTTTGTCCCTATCTCTCTAAAATTTGTATTCAGCAGTTTTTCTCAAGGTCTTCTTCCTCCTCCTCCTGCTCCTTTTCTCTCTCTCTGTCTCTCTTTCTCTAGCTTTCTTTTCTTCCTTCCTTCCTTCCTTCCTTCCTTCCTTCCTTCCTTCCTTCCTTCCTTCCTTCCTTCCTTCCTTCTTCCTTCCTTCCTTCCTTCCTTCCTTCCTTCCTTCCTTCCTTCCTTCCTTCCTTCCTTCCTTCCTTCCTTCTTTCTTTCTTTCCTTCCTTCCTTCCTTCCTTCCTTCCTTCCTTCCTTCCTTCCTTCCTTCTTCCCCTCCTTCTTCCCCTCTTTCTTCCCCTCTTTCTTCCTTCCATCCTTCCTTCCATCCTTCATTCCTTCCTTCCATCCTTCCTTCCTTCCTCTCTCTTCCTCTCATATGCTCTTTTGCTCTCTGTCCTCATTCTCTCTCTCTCTCCCTCTCCCTCTCCCTCCCTCTCTCTCTCTCTCTCTCTCTCTCTCTCTCTCTCTCTCTCTCTCTCTCTCTCTCTCTCTCTCTCTCTCTCTCTCCCCCCATTCTACCCTTTAAAAAAAATCAATATTTCTAGGCAGGATCCTGGAGTCAGGAACAATTATGAGTTTCCTCTGAGTAAAAAGATGGTCTTACCTCTCCAGTTCCATAGGGAGTCCTGCAATTGCTTCTCTTAGGATCTATAGAGTGATATTGTGTGCATTTTTTCTTTTTCTCCCTTTCATGTTGATTGATCCCTGAGGTGATGTTTCATTCTTTTCATTTCCTTCTTCAGAATGCCGTCCCCCACTTTCCCCATGAAGCCATGTTTACATCTCAGTGTGAGAAGCTCCTTTCAAGCCATGTGACCAGCTTCTTTCACTGTCTTGCAAAAATTCTGGTGTTCCCAAATTGTGACTTCTTCCTGATACTGCAGGGATGCTTCCTTCTGTGCTCAGGGAGCACACAATTTGTTGTTATGACTGATAAATTTCAGAAGTCAGTATGGTGTGATGGTTGTACTTGATTGAATAAAAACAAACGTGTGAAGGGTGGCTTTCTAAGTTTGATCGTGCTGACCCAACTTTTTTTCTACCTCTGGTTTTACAGTACCCCCAGCATCCTGTGAAATCCTGCTATGAAACAACAACAACAACAACAACAACTTGGGATCTCTATAAACATAACACGCCAATAATTACCTCATGTACAGAACACACGTCATCATGTTCATTTGCCATTTTCATGGTGGCTTGTCCTTTCTACATTTTATTATTCATTTATGATCGCTATTATAGGCCTTTCAGATTCTATCTGGCTCTCCTGAGGAATATTTATGGCTATTATAGGGCTCTTATGAGAAGACCCAACGATAGTTATTGCAAAAACCCTGTGAAATGCTACATTAGTGCAGAGATGTGCTGGTAGTAAAATATCTCAAGTTGTTTCAGAGTCTCTCTTGATGAAGATTAAAAGGCAGGCTGCTCCTCGTGAGGTCTCCTTCCCTCCCAAGAGGGGCAAGTCATTTTTGACAAGGAGGCTGGTGCTCATAGATCATCCTAGATCTGCACATGAGGGCTTTGAGAAAGGCTTCCAGAAGGAAAGTGGGGAAAGCTTCAGAATATATTTGCAAACAGACTTTCTGATTCACTTTGTTACTCTATTATAGATTCCTTATAGGATGTACCTAACTTGGAGATAGAGGCAGGATTTCAAAGGAGAAAAACATTTTGTGAAACATTGGAAAGGGACTATCTCTGTCTACAATGGCCCACTAAAGATGCCTATGAGCTCTCAGCAAACAGATGGGTCCTCTTTAACACAGCATTCTCTGGCAACCTTTCCTTTCCCTGTTAATGGTCTCAGTCATGAATTGGTAAGCTATTGTGATTTCTCAGTGGGTCTTTTGTGAAGAATTAAGGGAGCCGATTTCCCATATGGCAAAGGTAGGAGTTTTGAAGCATTTCTGTTCAAGCTAACAGGCTGTATTTCATTATCACAAAAAAGATTTCTCCAATATTTTATGAAGGGGACCTTTGCTAAGATTTTTTTTTTCCCATTTAGCTGACTTCAGCCCCAGTAAATGGATGAACTCTTTATTGAACTTTTAAAAAATGTTGTGAGGATAGGAACATGTCTTGTTTAAACTTTGAATCTTCCCCAGTATCTCCTCTTGCACCTGGCACTTGTGGTAATTAATCCTGGTTTATCCAACAAATGGGTGAAAATTTGGGCAGCTAGTGGTGTCCATATTCTGCTACTCCTGCTGCTTTGATATTCATGGGGATAAAAGGATTGTGATGGAGGTTAGGGAAAAAGGGAAATGTCTTGACTACCATTTCAAAAGCTAAATATCTTGTCTTTGCTTCTTTCTTATTTTTTTCCATGGTGGTGATGTCCAAGTTAAGACAAGAGATGAAGCTTTAAATATGAAAAGACATCAGCAAATTTAAGTCAACTCCTTTATTTTACAGAGTCAGAAACTGAGGCTCCTGGAAGCCCAGTTTCTTCAACTGCAAAGTGGGAATGGTATCAACACTTCTTTCCTAGGTTTATTGTAAGGATCAAATAAAAATAATTATAAAGCACTTAACATACTGCTGACACACAGTAAATGATACATAAATGTTATTTTGTTATTCTAATTATTATTAATTGCTTAATCCCACACAGGAAACCAGTTAGTAAATATCAAAGGCAGTTAAGACAGCTTGATGATGCAGTAGATAGAGAACTGAGCCTGAAGTCAGGAAAGCAAGAGTTAAAATCTGACTTGGGGTATTTAGTAGTTCTGTGACCCTAGGTATGTCATTTAATTCGCTTGCCTCAGTTTACTCACCTGTAAAATATCAATAATAACATCACTTACCTTGCAGGATTTCTGTGAGGGTCAAATGACAATATATGTGTAGTGCTTAGCAAAGAACCTAGCATACAATAGGCACTAAATAAAAATGATTTTTCCTTCCCCCCAATTTGAACCCAATCCTTTGACCCCAGAGGTAGCGTTTTCTTGACTCTATGGTGATAAAGACATAGGGTCAGTCTTGAGCAAGTAAAATTAACTTTGCAAAATAATAATAATAACGATAGTTGACGTTTACACAATGCTTAAAGTCAATATTTTATATAATTTCATTTAATTTCGTAAAAATAAATATCTGAAAAATAATCTTTTAAACCTTCTACTGTTGAATCAGATATTTCTATGCTGCCAACCTTACAATTAATATTTAAGATACTGTAAGTATTAATACCCTCGTTTACACATGAGAAAGTTGAGATGCAGAAAGATTGAGGAACTTGTTCAGAGTCATAGAGTCAGAAATTAGGAGAAGTGATACTCAAATCTAGGTCTTCTTCACTCCAAATTAAGTATACTCGTCACTATAAAACATATATATCATTTTACCATCATCATTAGGAATTTTCTAAAAAGCACTGTGTTTCCTTAGTGATTATAGTAGTTTCAGAACCACTAAAAAAAACATTGCAATTTAGGGGTCTTAAAATATCAAAATGGCATGGTGGAGAAAGCACTGACTATGTAGGCAAGAGGACCCGAGTTTAAACGCAATCTCTGATACTCATTGCTTCTATAACCTAACTTCCTTGGACATCAGATCCTCATTAATAAAATAAAGGCTTTAAACTAGGTATCTCTGATATCCCTTCTATCTCAAGATGTGTGAAATAAAAAAATTATCTCGTCATTTTTTCCTTCCAGAGACTCCTTCAATAAAAACAGATAATTATAGCCTTCTGACCAATAACCAATATTCCATTATTTTCTTTCTTTCTTTCTTTCTTTTTTTAAACCCTTACCTTCCATTTTAGAATCAATACTGTGTAGTGGTTCTAAGGCAAAAGAGTGGTAAAGGCCAGGCAATTGGGGTTAAGTGACTTGCCCAGGGTCACACAGCTAGGAAGTGTCTGAGGCCAGATTTGAACCTAGGACCTCCCACCTCCACGCATGGCTCTCAATTCACTGAACCCCACAGCTGCCCCCTCCATTATATCCCTCATTCTTTATCTTATGCTACAAATAATAATAATGATGAAATTTTAAAATCAGCATCTTATATTTTCCCTTCATAATTTTTTTAATCCTAATCCTTCCTTCCTCCCTCTCTTCTTTCCTCCTTTTCTCCCTTCATCCCTCTCCCTATATCTATGCCTTTATTTCTTCCTTCCTTCGTTCCTTCCTTTTACTTCCTTCCTTCGTTCCTTCCTTCGTTCCTTCCTTCCTTCCTTCCTTCCTTTCTTTCTCTTTCTTTCTTTCTTTCTTTCTTTCTTTCTTTCTTTCTTTCTTTCTTTCTTTCTTTCTTTCTTTCTTTCTTTCTTTCTTTCTTTCTTTCTTTCTTTCTTTCTTTCTTTCTTTCTTTCTTTCTTTCTTTCTTTCTTTCTTTCAGCAAATCCCTGATTTTCCCAATCTGCTAATTCTGGTCACATATAAATTACAACTTCCTGATCCCAATCTCACCCCTTTGGGGAAATGGTGTGCTAGCACTTTAGAGTCTGTGTAACAGTACAGGAAAAATCCTGACTATCATTAAAAATAAGATTCCTACATGATGTCTGAATCAAACCAATTTATAAACTCCTCTTATAACACCCCACTCAAAGTTTGACGGCCGTCTTTAATTACTGTTGGTCTATGGGCCTTGAAGACAACCCAGGTACTTGAATACATAAGCCTCTGCACTCTGTAGGGACCTGATTGAGATGGTGCTTTCTTCCTACTGGCTGTGGCTAATTCTTTTTAAGATGCACTCAGTGCTTTGGGTTTTCATTTTAACTCAGCACCAAACCCTTTAATGGAGCATTCTTGTTCCAGTAATATGCTCACTGGCCAGGTATCCAGCAGCTTATGTCAGCCTTCTTAGTTCTACTAGCTACCTATAAATGCAGTTCCCTGCAAGATGAAATGACCTGGGACCAATTAATTGAAAAAGGGGCGAAAAAGATGTAGTAAATGCCTTTGGGAGTGATTAACAAAACTAGCTATGCTTCAATTGCAGATGGCCATAGCCTCTCCTTGCCAAATGGAGTTGGCTTCACAGGAAGAATAGCATATTGCTCAAGCAGCAGGACCTGTGGAGGACATGGACATTCCAGTAAAATAGGCATGAGCAGATGCAACTTCACCTAGATGCAACAACTGTGGTTTTATTCAGTTCAGATGAGGCATTACATTGCCAAGAGAAAACAAGCCAAGGATGTTGCAAATTCAATCATTTTACTAAATGTCCTGAGTTCTCTCCTGAAGCCACTAAGGAATAGTCTCAGTTGGACTTCAGGGCATTCACCAGAAAACAAAGTTGTAATTCACTTGTGCCTTTTACTCGTGCTTACCCTGAATCTTACACTCAAAGGCAAATTTTCTGATTCTTAACAAGAGGCTGAAATCTTTATTGCTGTACTATCTAGTTCACCAATATTATTAAGTGCCTACTTTGTGCAAAGTATTGTGGGTTGCTTTCATTGCCAAGTAGATCAAAAGGCCTTTTTGACCAATCAAATCTGAACTTTTCCCCATGCTTTAGTAGTTATTGGATAATATCTGGAACATTTCCTATTCCTTACCATTTTTCATCTTGAATTCATGAGGTTAAAATCAATTTCTCATCTTTGTATTGAAAATTAGAGATTCAAAAAGCGTATCATTTCCATTGATGGGTATAACTGGTTTCTAAGGCTTCAATGAGACTGGCAGTAGGCAGAGAGAATGGATGCCTGATACAACAGTAATATCATTTAGTGGTCACTTTTTTGGCAGATACTTTTTGCTTTTAGATATACTAACTTGAGAAATTTCCCAATACTAATTTAGTCTATCAGTTTTACACAGTCATTCAATTTAGTGAAAATATCAAAGAAATAGCATCAACATTATTTGTAGGTAGATTTTTGATCATGGAATGAAATTATGTATATATATATATATACATATATATATATATGAATATATCATTAAATTTCATATTATTTTACTATATTGCCTTTTCTTTTGCCAAACACTTAAGACATGACTATAGAACTTTAAGAGTATTTCCTAATTCTTCAGACAAGGTTGCTACAAATACATGTGGCTCAACTTGTTAACTTCATGTCTTAATACTCATTAGGGAATAGTTAATTTTAAACAAATAAATTTTGTTTGTTCAATACTCCAAAATCTTTCCAAAGTAATGGTTATCAGTAAGTCATTTTTCTGGGGTGACTATCAATTTAGAATATGACATGAAAGCTGTTTCTTCTAGCAAATCTGAATTATTTTTCTCTTATTTTCACATTAAATTACTTCACAAGGTAAGTTTTCTAGTGGAAAAAATAGTTTTTATGATATCATGAGACTTCAGAACTAATTCAGAAAGGAGACTGAATAGGTGATTTACCCTAATCATCTCATTTTACAGAAGAGGAAATTAAGGCCCAGGGGGATTAAATGAATTGCCCAGGATTACATAAGTAATGAGCATGCAGGGCAAGATTTAAACTTAGATTCTCTGTCTCTGAAACCAGGGCTGTTAACATTGTGTTAACACCACTTCTGGTTCATCTCAATACTTGTTCAGCTCCTGACCTATTCAATGGACAGTTTGCTTTATTTAGGTAAAACATGGAAAAGAACTTGATTCTACAAATTGGAGAATTATCTATGGATCTCTTTATAAAAGATCTTTAGGGACTTTATTCAAGAGCTTTACCTGACATAAGGATATGAAAAATAAATATCAGAAAAACAAATTATAGGAATCTTCTGAATTTCCTTTTCAGGCAAATGTAGGAATCTTAAAGGTAGGAACTATTTTTCTATTTCATTTTTGTAACTCCAGCACCTAATTCAGTGCTTTACAAAGAGTAGGCACTTATTTGATTCTTATTAGATTTGGGAAGGTTTTTAATTTGCAATCAAAATTGTAAATTTCAAACAACATTTTCTGAACCAATGATGGATGTTCTTTGATTGACATTATGAAGAATATTGGATAGTGGCACTATATAAAAGAGTATGCATGTTTATCTTTCTCAGGGGTCTCCAAATCATTATTTGTGGATACAACCAGGTCTTGAGTGGTTAAAGAATGTGCTACTTGACGACATTCTATTAGCTGTTGAAAGTTTCAATCTGATTCATTAGATATAAGAGAAGGTGGACTCTGCACCATCTAAACAAAAGTTTAGTTACAAAGATAAGGCAGAATGATCCAGGGGCAAGGAGAGTATCTTCCCTCTTGGCTTGTCAAACATAAAGTATTTAGTAGAAATGAGAGAGGCTAATTCAATATTAAAGTATGTAACAATGTAAAGCAATGTGGCATGATGACAAAAATTCTGGACTTAAGAGCCAGAAATAAGTGGGTTCAAAATCTATGACCAAAGCTGAATTAAAAGCTATGGTTATTAGCACTATGGTTTTAGATAAATAACTTTTATGTTATTTATAAATTTATAAATAAAAACCTTTATGTGTCTCAGTGACTTTGATGAGAGATTTGCCGACGTCTATGTTCCCTTCTATTTTTAAATTCATAAGCACTTTTGGCAAATAAATATTAAAAATTAAATAATAATATTTAATAATAAATAACAACTATTTAAAAATAAACATGGTTATACTAATTAGCAAGAAGTGGATACTATTAGTAAATTATTATTAAATACTCTTTCAGTGATATTATCTAATAAATGTACTTATTACAAGGTACATATTCACTTTCAAAAGACAAATAATCATGATATTTGTTTTATATGTTTTACAATATTATGAAAATATTATAATATAGATAATAGATAAGTAAATTTACTTTACAGAGCCAGTTGACTATATCCATTTATATGGCACCTGCTTTAAAATCTTATTTAATTTTAAAAGTTATTGATAGTATTGATAGCAGATTTTCATAGATTTTTTTACTTATTTGGATTTAATCAACTGCAAAAAACAAAAATTATTTGGTTTGAAGTCAGGGATGCACCATTGTAGTTGTTTTACATGGTGTTGTTCTGTGAATGACTGTTTAATGTACCAACAGTAGTTAAAATGAAAAAGGATGTGGTGATACTATCTGCTTGCTCACCTCTCTTTTACAAGGAAAAGATTTTATTTATGACTAGAAGGCTTGTTTTATGAGAAAGTAACTCAATGCTTGCAAGCTCTCATATTGCCAGTTTCAGGCCATCTGGGCTGGAGAAGGGGAATTGTAGCTTGTAAAGACAAAAACATACAAAATGAGTTCATCCCAGAATAGAATGGACTTTAGTTCTTTTCAGTAATACTGCCAGAAGACCAATGATGAAAATGGAGTTTTGATTAATATGGGAGACATTAGATAATTCAAGATTCATCATGACTCAAAGAACCTGAAGTGTCTGGCAAAGTTGTTCACTTAGAGCAAATCAACCAGTTAGTTGCCAAAGTATTATAATTTCATTTTATATTGCTAAGAAAAAGCCTATAATTATGTTTGCAGGACTACAACATATGGGCGATAGGCAGATACAGCCACATCTGCCCATCCTGTGAGACCTCTTTTAGCACATGTGCATTTGCTATAGAATCTACACTCAGTATTCTGGAAGGCTTCTTTCACCTCTTCTCATATTCCTCAAACACATGGGCTCATGCAGAATATTTATCAAGATATCTACCACTCTTGTCCCATGACCAGTTTATTTTGTTTTACTCAGGCACTTATTTGATATCCTTTATATCCCTTTTTCATAATTTATTTTCCCCTTATTAGGCTACAGTGATGCTTCTTTCATTTACTCTTTGTTTAACCTAGAATTTTAATTCTTTATAGAACTTTGTGACTCCTAGCCAAAAACACTGGAAGTTATCAATGGGGCAGACATAACATAGTAAGGTGGAGAAAGAATTCAGTTGAGATTTTCCAACATTCCACTCCAAACAACTTGAAAATAATACCACATGTCAAATTCTGTAGTGATAAAGTCAAAAGAAATTTCAGAGTAAAACATTCTCCTAGCCCAAGACAACTTAGAGAGTCAGGAAAAGAGATCTGTGACACAGGGGTGGATGCTGACCTAAAGCTCACATGAATGAAACATCAGTGCTGGGACCAGATGTTGGCAACAGAAGAAACAGCAACTTTAGGAGTTCTCCAGGAAGAGAGGGTAAGAGGACTTTTCAATTATTTAAAAAGCAATTGCAGGCAATACATATGTTAAAAATGGACACAGGCCAGACTCTGGCAACTCCAACCTCTACCCACTTCTAGATTCATACTTCAAGGGCAAAAGAGGAACATTTTCTATCAAGAAGGAGAAGAAGACTTGAGGGACAGTATCACTTTTGGTCCTAAGGAAACAGGGACCTGGAGGAATAGTATCACTTCTAATCCCAAAAGTTCTTAGATCCTGAGGAAAAGTATAATTTCTTGTCCCAAATGAACAGGGTCCCTGGAGACCAGCATCAATTGTAATCACAGAGAAATCAGGGGCCCTTCTTGAGTAAGGAGGAGAATACAGACCAGGAAAATGGTGACCACGTGTCTTCCCAGATCATACTACTTTGGAAGAACTAAAAACTTGCAAACCCTCAAAACTAACTCTGAAAAGAGCAGTATGAAAAAACCTGAAGCTTGGGAGGGCATCTCTATCCCCATACCTCCACATTTCCTTATTGGAACTGAGTTCAAAGTTAACCTAAAGTTCAAGGAAGGAAAATGAGCAAACAACAAAAAAAGAACCTGACTATAGAATTCTACTATGTTATCAGGGAAGATCAAGACACAAACTTATAAGAAGTAATGAAGTAAAGTAATACTATAGAAAAATTTTGAAAAAATTAACAAAGAAGTGTTACAAAATTCTTTTTAAGACACAAATATGTTTTTGAAACCTAAAACAGGGAGAAGTAAAAACATAGAAAGAAAAATAATAGAGAAATTAATTTAAATAATATTGATACAAAATATTAAAGTGAAAATTTAGGAATGAGGTTAAAATTTTATTACAAAGATAATACACTCTGATCATGTGACATTTATATAGGGATTCAAAATTGTGTCAATATTAGGAAAGATATGAGCATAATTGACCACATCAACAAAAATGACAGAAATCATGAGATTATATCAATAGAAGCAGACAAAATACAGCACTTATTTCTATTAAAAGACACTAGAAATCATAGAAATGAATTGAGCCCTTCTTAAAATTGTAAATGGTATCTATCTAAAAATAAGATCAAGCATTATCTGTAATGTGGTTAAACTTGAAGCTTTCCTAATAAGATTAATAGTGTTAATTATTGACAATTTTTAAAAAGCTATCTTTATCTCTGAGGTGAGTATAATCAGTGTGGTTTAATTAAAATATTTTAAGTATTTGTTAATAAATATTTAGGAGTCTTTTGTAGTGAAAGACTTAAAATAGCTATTCAACATATGACAAAAAGTTCACAAAACTGTCAGTATTATCCAATATTGTACTAGAAATGCTAGCTACAATTAGACAAGAAAAAAGAAATTGAAAGAATAAAAACAGGTGATAAGGAAATGAACCTTTCATGCCTTGCATTTAATGTGAAAGTATACTAAAATAATTGTAGAGAATTGACTAAAATGGGGTAAAATAATTAAGTACTTCAGCAAAACTGAAGAATATAAAATAAATCCACATAAATCAGCTATATTTGTATATAGTACCAACAGAACCCAATAGAAAAGATAGAAATAAATTCCTTTGAAAATAGCTGCAGATAATATGAAATCCTTAGGAATCTGCATGCTGAGACAACCTGAAGGATTATATGAACGCAGTTAGAAAACACATTTTAAACAAATATAAACAGATCTAAACAGTTGGAAAAAATTTTAATTGCTCATGTGTAGGCTGAGTCAATAAAAATGACAATTTTACATAACTTAATTTTCTTATTCAGTGCCATGCAAATCAAACTATTAATGGATTGTTCTAAAAAGCTAGATAAAATAACAACAAAATTTAACTGGTGGAAAAAATATCAATAGTTTAAAGGAAATTAATGTTAAAATGCTCTCCAGTAGTAGAAATCAGAATTGCTTCAATGCCTAGTTTCTAGGAGTTACAGTAAGAAAAATATTATATTAGTCATCCACATGAAAAGGATGTTTCAAATCAGGTTATGAACAGGCAGCTTTTAGAAGAAATCAAAGCTATCAATGATCACATAAAAATGCTCTAAAGCATTACTGATTAGAAAAATGCAAAATTTTAAAACTTCAAGATAATACATCATATGTATCAGATTGGCTAACATGATAAAAAATAAAGAAAATTACAAATGCTGGGGGGAATATGGAAAAAATCAGAATATAACTGAATTTGTTTAACAATTATGGATGTTATTTTGGAACTATTCCCCCAAAATATAAAATTATTCATATTCTTTTACCTAGCAAAACCAATACTAGGTCCATATTTAAAAGAGACCAAAGAAAAGGGAAAAGAACCTATCTGTAAAAATATTTATAGCAGCTTATTTTGAGATGGCAAAGATTGTAAATTGCAAGGATGTCTATAAGTTGGGGTAATAAGAAATGATAGGGCAACTAGATGGTGCAATGGAGAGAGTAGAAGGCTTCCTGAGTTCAAATCAAGGTTCAGATACTTACTAGCATTGTTACCCAGGTCAACTCACTTAACTATTTGCCTCAATTTCCTTATCTGTAAAATGAGCTGGAGAAAGACATGGAAAACCACTCCAATATCTTTGTCAAGAAAATTCACAGAAAGGGGTCATTTAAACATTTGGATGTGACTAAAAAACAACTAAACAAGAATAAGAAATGATAAGCAGAATAGTTACAAAAAACTTGGGAAGATATATATGAATTCTTAAAAATTGAAATGAGCCAAACCAGGAGAACATCGGTAACTATTATAACAATATTCCAAGGATAATCAACTATGAAAGACTTAGCTACTTTTATAAAGACAATGTTTCAAGATAATTCCAAAGGATCTATCGACATTCTATTCATCTTTCACCTCCAGAGTGTAAAAGTTAAAATTAAATCTCAATAATAATATTATATTTTGAAAGAACTGATGAACTTTGAATGCAGATTTTACCATACTTTTAATACTTTTCACATCTTATTTTTTGTCTTTTTTCTGAATGGTGTCCTATAGAATTGATACCAAATTCTTGAGGAGGGGGAAAAGAGGGAGTGAAGGAATGAATCTACAACTCAAAATTTAAAATAAACTTAAAAAATTTACATGTAATTGGGAAATAATGAAATGAAAGATATATATATATATATATATATATATTTAAAAGATGGACCCTTTTTTTCAGAAGATAGTCTTAAAAAAACTTGTGTCATTTATAAAGGCAATCTGTTCTGTTCTTGCCTTTTGCTATTTTGGGTCTAATTCATTGTTCATTAATTCATTGCAGGATCTATCTAAGATACATATAGTTCTCCAGACCAAATAAGGGTTATTGTTGTGGAAGAAGATAATAATTTTCAGCATTGTGTTAAAATGCTCTCCAACAATAGACATCAGAATTATATCAATTCCAATTTCTACAGTTGGTTACAAGCCTATTATATTAGTCTTCATGAGAATGGATGTCTCTTCAAACCAGAGCTATAATCAAATACATACCTAGCAAAAGGTTCCAAAGTTCTGGGATCCACTGAGAGTTATTTAATGTCATTTATTGACATCCTTTGGGAAGAAATCTATGGGTCACTCCATGGTGTAATGTGCTATTTTTAGGAAGGACTGTGTTTTTCAGGAGGTAAAAAACACTTGGAAGAAAAAAAAATAAGTGAAAATGTGT
The DNA here is from genome assembly GCF_027887165.1 of Monodelphis domestica. Classification (NCBI taxonomy): domain Eukaryota; kingdom Metazoa; phylum Chordata; class Mammalia; order Didelphimorphia; family Didelphidae; genus Monodelphis; species Monodelphis domestica. The sequence goes on from NC_077234.1 coordinate 106,476,950, forward strand.
ATCCAAGAATCATTCCAAATGGGTGAAGAGTCAGTGGCCAGGCACAAAATGGGAAATGTTGAACTTACATTTTTCAGTCTTTTAATTTGAAGAACAGCTGAGGCCTGTTATCCACATGCTAGAGGCTAGTTCTGATTAGCTTTATGGTCGAGGCCAGGATGAGTTCCAGACCATCAAAACGCATTAATACTTCCCAACAGGAGGTGACGGGAGACTGCCAAAGCCCTGAGCTCTTGATGGTTCCTTTACCAGTGAATTACCAGAGAGATGAATGGAACAATATAAATATGCAGCGTCAACTGTTCATCACAAAGCTAAGACTATCCAGCATTCATATCCTTTGCTGGAGATATCTTAAGGTGATGGGGCTGTGTTTTGTTATTTTATGAGTTTCATGTTAGGATATTTTTCCAGCTTTTTTGCTATTATTTCTTATTATATTTTATAATATATTCCTATTAGATCTCTGCATTAATCCCCAAGTAATAGAGCATCATTAAAAATGTCAATTTTGCTGAAGAGATAATAAAAAAGGGAAAGGACTTCTTTGTACAAAAATATTTATTGCTGCTCTTTTTGTGGTTGGCAAAGAATTAGAAATTGGGGGGATGCCCATCAATTGAGGAATGTCTGAATAAATCATGGTAAATTTGGATCATGGAATACTCCTGTGCTATAAGGAATGATAAGCAAGATGATTTCATAAAAATCTGGAAGGGTCTGCATGAACTGATGCAGAGTGAAATAAGCAGAACTGAGAGAACATTGTACCCAGTAACCAAAATATTGTGTAATGATCAACGGTGAAAACTTGGCTACTCTCAGGAATATAATGATCTGGGATAATTCTGAGACTAATGACAAGGAATGCTATCCACCTCCAGAGAAAGAACTGTTTTGTCAGATAGATGAGGCTCAAAGCATACTGCCTTTCACATCAGTGTATTTAGTTTTATTTGGGGGTTTTGCTTTATTATGAATGTGCTCTTATAACAATGACCAATATGAAGTGTATTTTTTGTGATAATACATATTATTGTCATATACATATACATCATATATAATACATAAGGAGATAATTTGGGTCTCATAATTTAGAATACTGTATGTTAAAAATTATTATTACATATAGTTGGGAAAATAAAATGTCTTTGAATTTAAAAAATAAAATAAGAAATATTGATTTTGAAGAGATGTTAAGAAGGTATTTCAAGGAGAAGCTCAAAGTCACTAAAAATGGTAAACAACTTCCCATGCCAATCAATTTGATCTTCTCTTTTGTAAGTCAGGGCACAGTCTCCCATCATTCACCATTTCTGTCTAAAATATGTCTTAATTAAATAAACTAAAGATTTAGGTTATACAGACCCTTAAAGAGTCCATGAACTTGGACATTTATATCAAGTCAAAGAACATAAATAGTCAATTTTCAGATGAGGAAATCAAAGTCGTGTATAGCGAGATGAAAAATGCTTTTTTCTTGATGAAGATACTAGAGGGGCATGTCATTTCCTTTCCCATGTATTAAGATAAGCAGAGGTTAAATGACTTAACCAAGGTCATATAGCTAGTAAGGGTTAGAGGCTGGCTTTGAAATCAGACTTCCTGCTATACACTGAGCAACTGAGATGCCCTTTTATATCTCTACTTATATTTCTATATATTAATATATAGTATATATAAAATAGAATAGAATATATATTGTATATAATTTATATTTTACATATATTATATAGAGTATCTATATTTCTCTTATATTTTATATCTCTCTAAAACTATTTATATCCGTATTCACAGTACTCATAACTCAAATATACCTTCAATTATCAATGTGGACTAGTAGTGAAAAGCTCAAATAGAGAGGAGGCCCATTAAACCACACATAAGGATCTCTGAGGATTCCATATTGATTTCATTTCAAAATGTGATACTTCCTATGTTTTATGGTATTTTTACTCATTTTGTTAAATGTTTCTCCATTACAATTTAATCTACTTAAGACTATACTCAGAAGTACTGTGGGCCATGTTACCCTGGGGCACATATTTGCCAATTCCATTGTAGACCAAAAATGTTCTGAGAAGGGGTCATAGGTTTTCCCAAACTACCAAATGGACTTACGATGAAAAAATAATTCAAAACTATTTTTCTAAGAATTTTGTGTCCAACTAAGAACCATATCAGAATAATTAGCATTGTTCTTTTTCCTCTTGATTTCTCTGGTGTAGATACTTAGGCATAAGTCTTTCAAGGAATTATGACTCTCATTTAAGAGACTTTATTGTAACTGCACCTTGTTGTATGGGCACATTATCCCTTGAAAGAAAGAGCAGTTGAGAGTCCTTACTGTCTATGTGGAGGTGCTCTTTAGTTTAGAATCTGGTATTTGAAATATATATTCTCTATGAGAATGGGCAAAAAACCCTCAAACACTCATGAAAGGTTTGTTTGTTTGACATTCTTTAAAATTCTTCTTTTGGCAATACTTTGGTGGAAAAGGAAACATTTCTTGGAGGGATTAGAAAGAAATTCAGTTGGATCTTCCAACTTTTAAGGTTTTCAGTGAATTGCATAACGGAAACAGTATAATCATCTATAGAATATCATTTTTAAACCTAAAATTAAAAATTCACTGACATATGCCTAATACTGTACCATATGGCTACAGTAAATTAAAATATGGATTATAAGATTATGTATATACATATATTTTTCCATTTTTAAAGAGTAATTATTCTATTCTTGGATTATATTAAAACAGAATTGGAGTCAAGACAATGAATATAAGAAGAGACTATAAGCAGGTGGAATGTAATAATAAATATAAAAACTTTCCCCAAGGACAGTCCAGAATTTACTTCATGAATTTACTCCAATGACTCTAAGGGGTTAGCTGTCATTATCCACTCAGTTTTGGTGAACTCATTATAGGAAACTACTATTAGAAATATTAATTTGATATTTCACCATCAATGTGACATCCATCCATCCAAACATCCATTCATTCAGAGTCATAAAAGATCTTAGAACCCTTAAGACTACCTCCTGCCATTTTTCAGGAAATTGAAACACATTAAAAATAGATTTCTTTACCTATAAAGGAAAAGACTGGGAAAGACAAGTTCTGAGCATAATTGATTTAATGTGACTGGCTGTCATATTAGATCAATGATCATCTGAACTCCCAGTTAGATCAGAGACAAATGAATGATTCAGAATTTATTTTATAATGAAAAAAAGGAACTTATAAGAGAGGGGAGTATTTATAGTAAGGACTGTTATTGCCAGGAAAGTATTACATTAAGAGAATGTGATTTTTGATAAATTGAGTATTTATAAATTTATAATTTACACAATGTTCCTTTACATAATAACTGTAGTTTGCATTGAAGATTTACAATTTTTTTTATTTACACAAAGGCATTTTGCACCATAGTTTGAAATACATAACAATTGCCTTAGTAAGCGATTCACATTCTTTTGTAATCAACATCAAGAGTCTAGGCAAAGTAAGTTTCTTCTTAACAGCTAGCCAACAGTTTTTAACAACTTAACCTAAAATGAAATATATTATTTCTTTCAGATTTATTTTATAACTAAATAATTAACTTAAATTATTATTAGGTGTTACAGTTAGAAATAACTTAATTTCTACCAAAATATCTAGGTTGCCTTGTTTTAGCTGAAAGGCTTCACTAACAGAACTAACTCCTACAAAAATAGATCATCAAAGTAAATCATTAGTAATCAATGTCATATATTCTCAAAATTTAATTGTTTCAGGCACAGAATGATGATAAAAGATAGAAAATTCAGAATGAGAAATATTTATCTTTGAAGCCTCTCCCAACTAAGCTAAAATTTATGGTAAAATTGATCAACCCTCGGAATAGTGGACAGATGAATGTAATAATCTTGTTGCATATTTCTGCTAGTGGGAAGAGGAAGGATGAATAAATAATATTCAGAGACAACAGGAAAATAATACATATACATATAAATATATTTGAACTACCCACCAAAATATTCCATAGTAGATGAAAGATAAAGGATATAAATAGGCAGTCTTCAAAGGAAGATATCAAAAAATAGAATCCCCAGTATTTTTAAACACTATAAATTATTAATAATTTGAAAAAATAAAGTTAAAGGAACTTTGAAATACTAACTCATATATATATACATAGATATATAAGACTGGCAAAGTTTACAAAAGAGAAAAATGGCAAATGTTGGTGGGGCTTTAAGAAAATAGGCACATCGATTTACTCTTGGAAATGCTATGAATTGGCCCAACTTTTCTCTAATAAAGTTTGGAACTATGTCCTCCTATACTAAGCTGTCTATACTATTGAGTCACCAATCCTACTAGTAGACCCATACTCACCAAGATGTCAAAGCTAGAAGAAAAAGATACATATATACAAACTATAACAGCTCTTTTCATAGCAGAAAAAAAAAGGAAAATAAGGGACTAGATAGCTAATGCAAAATGGCTAAATGACTTGTGGTTCATGAATGCCATGGGACATCGTTACACAATAAAAATTTTGGAATAGATAGTTTTAGAGGAGACAAAGAAAACTTCTTTTAACTGTTGTAGAGTGAAATGAGTAGAATTGGAAGAATATATGAGAACATTTTAAAGAAAAAATAGTGTGAAATATTTTGGAACTCTGATAAATGAAATATCCAATTCCCATTCCAAAGGACCAAAATTGAAGCATACTATCCACCTCCTGGCAGAGAAGAAATGGGTTTTAAATGCAGAATGAGATGTATATGATTGTTTTAATATGACAATGTGGAAAGGTGTTTTGTTGGACTATGGATATTTCTTTTTAGTTTTTTTTTGTTTCTTTTTTGTGTACTATGTGTATATGTGTGTGCATGTGTGAAGTAGGAAGGAGTGAAGATAACTGCTTATAAAATTTCTATATATACATATATCGAGCAACCAAATAGTATATATATTTAAAGATATAAATATCGATAAATATATTGTGTGTATATATGTGCCTATGTGTATACATATGTACATACACACTCAGCAGGACCTCATTTTACTCGATCTCAACAGATACTAATTCATGTGTATGTGATTGGCAATCAAAAAAAAAGGCAGAAAATATGTAAAATAAAAATAATTATGTGCTAAATTCTCACCATTTTCCCTAGCTGCATAAAGTCTCACAGCAGCAGTTCACCCAATTAGACTCATTCTCTCTCTGAGAAGCATTCATGTGAGTCTTTACATTGTTTTGTGCCAAACATTAGACCCCGCAGCAGTCTGTATCAGTTCTCCCTTGTAACAAGTCGGGTCCCCATCAGAACAGCACATCCCTTAGTTTCATCAGCCCTAGTTAGTAATTAATAATGGCCCCAAAAGTACAGAAGTAGTGATGCTGGTGACTCTGATAATGTTAAGAAAAGTCATAAAGGGCACATAAAATATCTAGTTATGTTCACATGAAAAATACTCATTAAATAATGGATTTTGCTATAATGCATAATCTTAAATTTACAGAAAGCATCTAGGAAAGTATTGGTCATAAAAACAAGGTCCCCTCATGAAGGGGGTTAAGGGCATAACATCTCTGTTGTCTAGAAAATCAGCCTAAAATTTCTTGGCCCTTCCTTCATACTAGAGATGAAGGTTTTGCTTTTTTTTTTCCTTTTATGAGGTATTTACATTAGTTATTGAAAAATTTGGGTTAAGTATTTGATCATAGGCTATTTATAAGTTGATGTTAAAGCAAAGCACTGTATATGGAAAAGAAATAAAAATGAAAATGTAAAAAAAATGAAACAAGTTTGAGGAGAATAATAGCAGACATATTATACAGGTAATATTATATATAACAGTACATACATCCTATGTATTTCTGAGTGACTAAACTTTTTAGATATCTCTACATTTCTAGTCTTTGTGTGTTATCTGCTGACTTTCACATTTTCTTTAAAAACAGGAACTTTTTTACTTATTTTAACTTTAAAAGAGAAATTGTGCCTATCTGTGTTATTTAAAAATAAAATCTATTGATATTATACAATACTATACATGTATTTTATTTATTTCTGAATTTCTAAACTTTTTCTGTGTCATCTTCTGGCCTTCACAAAGCATCTGCAAATTTCTTCAAAACTCCTCCCAAATTCCCATGACCTGAAATGTATCAAACGGTGATGGGGAATGTTGCAATGTGGAAGGGAACCTTGTATACACACATGCACATACACACACATACACACCCCTATATAAATATATGTGCATGTGTATATTATATGTATGTATATGGAGAAAGACAGAGAAAGACAGAGAGAGACAGAGATAGAGGAAGATAAACAGAGAGAGAAATAGAGAGAGAGGGATGAAGAGAGAGAGACAGAGAGAGAGAAGAAGAGAGAGAAAAGAGAGAGACAGAGGAAGAAAAACAGACAGAGAGGGATGAAGAGAGACAGAGAGAAGAAGAGAGAAAAAAAGAGACAGAGAGGCAGAGGAAGAAAAACAGAGAGAGAGGGATGAAGAGAGAGAGGAAGAGAGAGAGAGACAAAGAGAAGAAGAGAGAGAAAACAAAAAGAGAAGAAAGAGAGAGAAAAGAGAGGTAGATGAAAGAGAGAAGAAAGAGAGAGAAAGGAGAGATAGATGAGACATAAGAGAGGCAGATTTATTAGCAGGTGGGAGGATCAAGAAAGGACACATAAGAAGTGATTCTAAAATACTTAAACTGGGAATTAAAGGCAATTAGGTAGTATAAGTAGCAGAGGTAAGGAGGGAGTGTTCCAGGAAAGGGTGATATTCTATGAAAGGCATAAAGCCAAAGACATCAGTTCTCATATAGTATAAAAAGAACAGTAGGGTACTCAAGGTCATTTTAGCTGGAAAGTAGAGTCTGTGAAGGGAAGTAATGTGTAATTAGCCTAGAAATATAGGGTGGAACCATACTGTCAAGGTCTTTAAAAATTAACCTGAGATAGTTTGTTCATTTTTAGTTTTTTGAGAGGCAAAGGGAATGACCAGAGTTTTCGAGCAAGAAAATTTTATGTAGATTTGTGCTTTAAAAATATCATTGTGGTAGCTGTGTGGAAAACAGATTTAAGAGGGGAGAGACAATAGCCACAGAGACCAATTAGAATGCAACTGCATTCATACAGCAAAGAAAATGATACAAGTACATAGACAAACAAGGGAAACCAATATTTAAAGTCTCTATTCTAACAGTTATGCCTTCTGTTTTAGTTTTGAATAATTGACCAGATCACACTGAATCACTGAGAGCTATGGATCACTATTCCTTGAGAATTTACATGATGCTGACGAAGATGCTCAATACATATTTGCAGATGACATTTTTTTATAGTGTATGAAGTTGCATCTGTTTTTGAGGACAATTGGCATTGTAAGTGGAAATCAAAATACTCAATCTTTTTAGGTTTGTTAGAGGACTATCTAGAGAAATTATTTATGAAAACATTTATTAAACCTTCATTTTATAAAAAAATTCTGATTTTGTAAGGTTATAGCCATTATATTAGTTCTCATGCAACTCTTTGCTAGTTTTAGAATCTGTTTGTGCCATGCCTGGTCTTTAAATAATAGACTACATAAAGCTCCTAAAACAAGATAGGGAATTCATTAAATACTGAAGCAATAAGGTGACAACATAAAATCTCTCTTTACCTACAATTCAGCACAATTGGAAGGACTTTTTAAGGAATGAAGGTTAGTAAAAAAATAATAATCATTCACAATTTAAATTTTGTCTCAAATAACGAGTTAATTTAGACTTAATAAGCCAGTTATTGCAGGTTAATTAAATGCCACTTGATGATTAAAAACATATTATTTATTCAGATTAATAGCTATTAAAATCTCACCACACCCTGCTGTGTCTTATTGCTTATGAATTATTTTCCCACTATTTAAAAAAGCTTTTTCTCTGCCCACTGCCACTAGAGAAAGCTGTTGTAAAATTGCAAAAAAAAAAAAATATTTCTTTTTCCATTTCTTTTGTCAGGCATGGAATGATTTATTGTTTTAGGATAAATATGGCCTGAACTTTGAATTTATGATATTTATAGGAAAAAGGCAAACATATTTACTCCAAAAGAAAATGCATAATTAGAAATACAAGAGTTTTTCAAGCCCATGTCAAAATAAAGTTATAACTTATAAATAACCAGAACTTTAACTTTACTAAGAAAGGCACTAGCTTCCATTTATTTAATATTATCATTTAGTTGGGGCAATTTGTACCATAGATGCTTTATGATATGCAAATGTATTCTATTGATTTAAATTAAAATACTGTCACAAAGATTTGGTGATTGCACTAAGAGACTAGTTGGCAATTATTCAATTTTATTTATTGATCCATATAATTCCTATAATAAAGTGGATTTGGGGTCAAATCCTCATTTGGCTTCCACAAAACCTAAATTAACCAGATGATTGCCAATTGTTTCCTTAACCATCTGTTACTAGACTAGATTTATATTAGGCAATTTTTTTGCTGAATGTGTTCCTCTTTTTTGATAACTGTAGTACACAGTTAGAAATATAGGATAATAGAAAGGATTTGAGAAAAGGGCAGAATTGAACGTGACTGACGGGCAAATTTTCAGGAACTTTTTGTCCCTGAACAAGACCTAAAGGTCACTGACAATAAAGAAAATTCCAAATATGTTACTAAGAAATATTTTTAGACAAAAATGAAACAAAAAAAGGGCAAGCTAGTTTGACCCTAGCATCCTCAATCACCAAAAATATATTTATTCTTTACCAGATATGTTTGCTATGATTTCAGAAAAGTCTTCATCTACATAGTCTTGATTTCTTGCCTTGGTGTGACACTTTAAAAACATGTTCAGTGTACTTTCACATCCATTATCTCCTTTGATCCTTATATCATCCTTGCGGAGAAAGTAGAACAGGTATTACTAAAGTGAAATCCATTATAAGATTAGTTCCTGCACTGGTGCACTGGCTTAAGTGCAGTCTCTTTTCTTTAGGAGGGGGGAAAGATGTTTTTCTGATCATGATTGAGTTCCTCTGGACATGGAAGCTTTTGAAGGTTGTCTTTTGTGGGCTAGGTATGGTGATTGATTTTTATCACAAAGCTCTCATTGATTAGACTAAGACTTCCACCGAAGTACTGACAGCAGGATTTCATTCTTCAGTTGCTTTTATTATTTATTCCTTTCCACCAGAAGGTGAACACATCAGGGATTTACTGGACATCTATCTGTTCCAAGTGAAGAGTTACAAGTTAAAGAAAGAATGGCTTAGAGTGGGTGTTGACAGAACATGGCATATCTGCCAAAGATGGTGCATTGGTGTAATTTTCGTTGACAAGTAAGATGGTGGTGAGGGAAAGTATCACAACTACCCCCAGATAAGGATTTCAGGGTCTTCTGTTCACTCACTGTGACTCCTTAAGCAAACTTTGCAAATGACCAAAGCTTGTATTTCATTAAAAAAATGTTTTCTCCAAACATCTTAAAAGGCACACAGAAGATGGTTGCTGACAACATGGTATGACTCAGAGTCCTGGAATACTTAGATTTCTAAAGAATTCAAGTAGAGGGTCACCTTTAATGCAAAGAGGCATAGGATGGGTGTCAGTTATAATACATCACTAGTCAATGACTGAGCAAAATAAGAGGCATAAGGGATATCATCAGAGAAGGATGACCAGAGATATAAAGGTAAATCAATCATAGAATGAGACTGAGGGAAATAGTCCATGTGGTCCATTAGTAGCCACACAAAGTCAAGAGACCTAAAAGGACATCCTGAAGAGGAATTAGGTGAGGAAACAGAAGAAGAGCTTTCAGGCATCCATAGATTGTATTCTCTACCACATCGATAAGAATCTCACTAAAGAATCTAAAGAGGAGAGATTTTATTTCTCCAAGAAATGCAATCACTGAGATTTGTTTCTCCAAGAAATGCAATCACTGAGAAATGTCACTGAGAGTTACTGATATTAAAGAGATCTGTATGTGTATTGGTGGGGAGGTACAGGTAACCCAAAAGTCAAGGGAGAAACATTGGTTGATGAAGTAGGCATATTTTCCATGATGACATATCTCCAAGTAGTAGAGTTTAAGTTGCCTTCTAGGATATATGTGATTAGAAAAAAGTGGTCAATAATGTAGCAAAGAAGACTGAATCACATGGGTGCCATATTAATACACACAAAATATGAAATGGGAAATGATCTAGAGGAATGTTTCCAATACATACTGAGAGGAGAATTTATTAGAAAATACAGAAAAGGGGGCAGCTAGATGGCTCAGTGGATTGAGAGCCAGGCTCAGAGATGGGAGGTCCTAGGTTCAAATCTGGCCTCAGACACTTTCTTGCTGTGTGACCCTGGGCAAGTCACTTAGCCCTCACTGCCTAACCCTTACCACTTTTCTCCCTTGGAAACAATACATAGTATTGATTCTAAGGTGGTAGGTAAGGGTTTAAAAAAAATAAAAGAGAACATAGAAATAACTCTCAGGGGAAGGTAATGGATGTGTTATGATTTGTACCAATGGAGAATATCCACACATTGTTGAGATCACAAATCCATTGAAATATTGCAATAGCTTACAAGGAAAGATAACAAACATAGAATGATATGAAGGAAACAAAATGAGATTACAGATAGTAGATTAAATCCTAGTTTTGCTATTTATTCCTATTGCTTTTATATTTATACTGATTCATGACTTGACTTTAATTGACTGGACTAATACTTAAGTCATAGGACCTACTTGCTTCTTACTGCCATTCCATATTATAGCTAAAAAAATAATCCTGGAATTTAGTTGAATATCTTTTATTTCTCTCCCAGCATGACCAAATTTCCTCCAGTTCCACTAATGAAAGAATCTTTCTTCTTTTTATTCACGTATCAAATTCTACACTGAAAATAAAAACAACAACAACAAAATTTCTATTTCATTGGATCTCTTTCTGTAAGGATGCTTTACAAGGCTGGACAAAACAAACAAAAAGGAACTGGGGTGTCATTAACAATTCCTAATTTATGCTTAGGTGATGGAAATAACACTATAATCACCAGCTTTATTGTGAGGTACATTTGACTCTGAAGAAAATGCTGAGTTTTCTCAGCCAAAAAAAAAAAATATATATATATATATATGTATATGTGTGTGAGTGTGTGTTTGTGTGTGTGTGTAATTGGTTACTTTTGCAATTATATGTTTATATATATATATATATGTGAATATATACATATAGTACCTAAATATGGGTGTACATATAAATATACATTTAACATATGTACAGATGTTATGATCCACACACATGAAAATATGTACATACATTCATTTATATGTTTATGTATACATACATACATATATCTCTATATAAATGTGTCAAATACTATCTGTGAAGTTTGGAGGAGTTCAACAATTAGACTTTTCTCTATTCCCTCTATTGAAGGTGATCTTTCCTCAATGTTTCCTGTTGGTGGCTAAACATCTATGATTGCTTTTGTGGCAAACTATCTTAGGAAATAAGTCAGAGAGAGTTTCATGATTCACATTGTGGACTGAGGAGAGAGATTTAGGAAGAATTAAAGGTGGGTTTGAATTTTTACTTACTCTAACCTCAAGCATAAACAGTATATATCTGTCTTTTAAAAAAAAGTCTGGTGGCTCAATGGATAGAGTGATGGACTTGGTGGATGGACTAGAGAAAGACGAGTTTAAATCTGGTCTCAGACGATTAGTACCTATGTAAGTCCCACCAAATCATTTGACATCCGTCTGCTTCAGTTCCCTCATATGAAAAATGGGCATAATAATAGTACATACACCATGTTGTTTTGAAGATACAATGTAATAGCATTTTTAAAGGGCTTTAAAGACCTTAAAGCACTATTTAAATGTCAATTTTTTTTGGTGGTAGTATTCGTGGTGATATTATTACAAAGTAAGAAATCAATTCCTACCTGTTTTTTCTAGGGAGTAAACAATTATGGAGGTAGAAATAATTATGTAGAAGTGCAACTATTTTAATAGAAATAGAATAAGATAATTGAAAGTGAATTTTGTGAGATTAAAATGAACATATTAAACTCCAAAGAATAGCTTGGAGAAAGTTCCTCTGTCTTTATTGCCAAAGTGAGGAATTTTGGGTAATGTCAAACTTTCTCAATGTGTTGATAACTTTTTTCAATTAAAGAATTTTTAATTATTTATTTTTTAAGGATGTCTCTCTGAGAAGAGGCCAGGGAAGGGAACAAATAAAATTTTGCATATGTATATATATATATACATATATGAATATGTGCACAAAGATGTATAAATAAACCCGCACACATATTTTCCCTGCCTCTCAACTCCATAATGTCTTTAGTAACAGTAAAAGGAAATTAACACTTAAAAAATAAGCAATTTGGTTATGTAATAATTGGTCCTAGATCCTTACACTTGATGCCATTTTTCATAAACACACACACATAAGTACCTCTTTCTTCCACTATCTATAGTTACTTATTCTGTTTCTTGTTATAAAATGAATTAAAAATCTATAGCAATGCAGTGACTGGCAGAGTTAGAGCAATGATAGTTCAAAGAAATCCATCTGGAAAGCTAAAACTAAAAAGTAAGAGTAAAACTTTTCTTTCCAAGTTCATATAAATCCAGAGAAAGAGATTAATTAAAATCAATGGAGGGAAAAATATCTGAAGTCCTTTCTAGGATTGTAATGATGTATATTTTTCATGGGAATTCCCAAACCTACCTTCTTTCTTTGTCACAGTCTATGTTCTCCAATAAAACAATTGACTCTTTAAAGACAATCCAAACATTGATAGGTTTTGAGATAAATCATCTTATTGCTACATATTTAAAAAGTTCTAAAAGTGTTTATACTATAAATTTTGCTATATTTACAGTTTTTCATTATTAGTTTGAACCTTTCCATGGCCATAAATCTGAAGGTTTTGTTTCTTTATCTAACTTAGCAGCTTGACCTGCTTTCTTTTCATCATATCTCCCTTTCTTTTTCTTGAATTCATAATTTAGTTATGTGAAGTGGGTTTATCAAGGATATTAAATGATTGATGTCATGATCCTATAACTCAGAGTGCCTGTGTTTGAGGTATCTGATGGTTACCTCCACATGGGAGATAGGAGATTGACCATTAAGACTATGGTGACAGAGGAAGGCTCCTGACCAGGTGTGAGGGACTAGGACCAGAAAATCAAACTGGTTGACTCTAATTTTGTGAAAATGAGTTCTGGAGGTTGTACTACTGTAAAAATACCTACAGTACACCAAAAGATAGTTGTTAGTGCTTTCATTTTCTCACCCTTACTCCTCTCTGTTCAGAGGAAAGGCCATCACATCCCTATGTTCTTGGGATAGTGAAAACCTGTTTATGTATAGAATCTAACCACTAGGAACTGCTCATGACTGTTTTAAGATAGAAGCAAGTGAGTTATATGTGATTCCCTCAAATACATCCTCTATTCAACTCTCAAGTTTATCTTCCTAGAGGACAGGTGTGACTATCTAATGTGCCTATCCTGTTACCGAGGTGTATGGGGTGCTCAGGGAGGAGTAGTATCTCTGGTATGGAGGGCTTGTCGTGCCCTCCTAGGGCAGCTCTCCAGCCTCTGACCCTCACCTGACACCCAGCTCTCACTTGTGGCTCCTAGTAGCTGCTAGCATGCGGCAGTGGCCACACCCTGGGCAACGGCTTCAACAGGCAGGCTAAACCTTGTGAGGGTAGCCATCGGGTCGTTGTTGACCCCTGGTGAACTAAGGTGTTGCTCACCCAGCATGTGAAGACTGCTTCGGCAGAACAGACGGAAGAAACCAATAAGAAGGTTCAATGGCTGAGATGGCGATGCAGCAAAGCACTGTGGAGTGCTTAGGGCGTGTTGGAGCACAAAAGACAACATGGCCATCCATTGCAGCTGAGGAAGTCTCCAGGTGTAACAAGTTTTCTGTTCCACGAGAACGACACTGCTATTGAAGACCTATTGAGCAAGAAGAACAAAGCCTTTATGGAGTGGCAAAATAACCCAAACTCTGCTCCTAAAAAGGACAGATTCAAGTCTCTCCAAGCCACGGCACAGTGTGAGATCAGGAAGATGCAAGACCGATGGTGGGGAAAAAAGGCAGGAGAAATCCAGTGCTTTGCTGATATGAAAAACTACAAACAATTTTTCAGTGCCCTCAAGACTGTCTATGGGCCATCAAAACCCACCACCACTCCCTTGCTATCCTCTGACGGTGACACTCTCATAAAAGACAAAAAAGGCATCAGCAACAGGTGGAAAGAACACTTCAGTCAGCTTCTCAATCGACCCTCTTCAGTCGTCCAAAGCGCCCTTGACCAGATCCCCCAAAACCACTCCATTGAACAACATGACGTCCCTCCTTCAATAGAGGAAGTCCAAAAAGCCATTAAACAAATGAGTGCAGGCAAGGCACCCGGTAAAGACGGGATCCCAACCGAGGTGTACAAGGCCTTAAATGGAAAGGTGCTCCAGGCATTCCACATAGTGCTGACCAGAATCTGGGAAGAGGAAGACATGCCCCCAGAACTCCGAGATGCCTCCATAGTAGCCCTATACAAGAACAAAGGCTCACGAGCAGCCTGTGACAACTACAGGGGCATCTCACTACTCTCCACTCCCGGAAAGATCCTCGCCCGTGTTATACTCAACAGACTCCTGTCATCTGTTTCAGAGCAGAACCTGCCTGAATCACAATGTGGCTTCCAACCAGATCGCAGCACCATCGACATGGTCTTCATGGTGAGGCAAATGCAGGAATAATGCCTTGAGCAGAACCTGAGTCTCTACATTGTCTTCATAGACCTGACAAAGGCTTTCGACACAGTGAACAGGGACGCATTGTGGGTGATCCTCAGCAAGCTCGGTTGCCCAGCAAAATTTGTCAAACTGATCCAACTCTTCCATGTCGACATGACAGGGGAAGTCCTATCTGGTGGAGAGTCAGCTGGACTCAGGAAACAAGGCCGACCAAGGAAAAGATTCAAGGATTAGCTAAAGTCCAACTTGAAGTGGGCTGGCATTACACCAAAGCAACTAGAACTCGCTGCCTCTGTCAGAAGCAGCTGGCGAACCCACATTCACCATGCCGCCACCACCGTTGAAGATGAGCGACGTCGACGTCTTGCCGCTGCACTTGAACGCCAGCACCAGACCACAGCTTCACCTCCTGTAACAACTGGCGTCCCAGGCCCCATGTGCCACAAAGTCTGCGCCTCAGTCTTTGGACTCCAAAGCCACAGGAGGGTACATCAATAGATGATAATGCACAAAGACAATCGTCATTCTACAATCGTCATTCTTGGTCACCCAGAGACTACCACTATCCTGTTACCTCCTGAATCAAATATCTCTTGTTTGTCATTTAAAGTACTTCAAAACCTGCCTTAACTCTCACTCTCTGCATATACTCTATAATCCAGTAGCACCCTTCTCATTGAAATTCCTCAGACAAGAAACTCACTCCATGGACTCCAGGCATTTTTACCAGGCTTATCTCATGCCTAGAATTCTCTCATTCATTTCAATCTCCTGGCTTCCCCAGCTTCCTTCAAGTTTCAACTAAAATCTCACATGTCATAAGAACCCTTCCTAATCTTTCTATGCTTTTGTGATTATCTCCTATTTATCTCTATCTGTCTGTCAGTCTATCTATCTATTAATCATCTGTCTATCTTTCTAATCTGTCAATCTATCAGTCTGTCAATCTATCTATCCATCTGTCTGTTTGTCTATCTATCTATCTATCTATCTATCTATCATCTATCTATCCATCTGTCTATCTGTCTGTCTGTCTGCCTGTCTGAAATTTATCTAGACATATCCCTGGGGCTAGCAAAGAATATGACATATAGTAGGCTTTTAATAAATACTTGCTGAGTTTCTTCACCCCTCATCTTGCTGGAGAGGAGAATAATGATGATGGGCTCTCCTATCACAAGGAATTCCAACAGGAAGGGTAATGAAAGAGTTCCCATAGAGCCATATTGGGGAAGCCTTGACATGGGTTCCAGTGCAACATTGAAGGGGCTGCTCTGTTACCCCTCCCAACAGCCCTGAAGAGCATTTTTTGCATGTCTCTCTCCTCTGTCCAGCTGCCCAGTGCAAGTATTTCCTCCTTCCATTGTCTGGGACAACAAAGAGTGCTCAAAGGCAGCTTGAAGTTGCACTTAAGGCAAGCAATCTTGAAAACATTCACCAATGCTACTATGGAGGATACAGAAGTATTTTGCAGTCATGGCATCATGTCCTTCCAGAGGAGAGTTCTTGGTAGAGGTTTCTGAACGTTTAGTTCAGAATGTTTAGTTCTAAACATTGTTTAGACAAGATAATTTTTATTTTTCAGCCTGTGTGGTCTTAGAATTTAGCTTTCTATTTAGAAAAGGAAGACTTCTTGCTCATTGCCAACTCTAGTGGGGGATGGAGAGGAAGGAGGTGAAGATCCTTTGAGCATAACTTTAATTTTGAGAGCTAGGAGCTCAGGTCTTCTAGAGTAAAATAGCATTACCTGAACAAGAATATTTCTGGCATGGCCTAAATATCTAAAATAGAAGTAAGAGTTAAAGATTTGAAAAGGGAGAAAAGAGGGAAGATATCTGGAAGTTGGTATTCATTACTTAATAGTGAGTTTCAATTATATAGAACTTCCCAGTCTTATAAATTGAAGTCATACATTTACCTTTGAAGGGGATTCTAAACTTCAGGGGCTATTATGAATTTGGAAGGAACTATAGAAAAATATTATGATTCACCAAATATCAAAGTCTTTCCTTGCAAACTTCTATCTTGTTTCTTCTCAAAGAGAATATTGTGAGCATTTTATTTTTGTATATTTGTATTTATGGATATGTGTATTTGTTTATTCTGTGGAATGTTAATCAATTTTCAATCAATTATCTATATTTATAACATATATAGTTTTATGTTCATAAAATCAAAGCAGACTCAGAAATGTATAAAACTCAGTGCAGGCTGACAAGGCATTAGCTCCAGCTAGGCTGTCTGTTGGTTAACATTGCTATTTTTTTTTTTATCTAGCTGAGTTCTCTATATCCAGCAAAAGCCTCTGACAAGCTTAGTTCCTCATTTCTACTAAAAACAAAGCTGCAGCTTAAAAGTCATGGTGACCTCGGGTAACTTAGGACTGGAAAATCCTCATGCATGGAGTGCTTTCCCCCATTCTTGCAGAAGTTCACTATTCTTAACCTTTCATACCCTGAGTGTTGTTCCTCATTTCTACAAAAATTTCCTAGCCCTGATGCAGGGTAGTTTTCCGTGACAATATTGGAAAGTCCCCATACTGCTTCAACCAATCAGACAGTATAAATATAAAGAGAATCAATATTATGTTTCTCAATTTCTGATCAATGATCCTCTATGCTCTCCATTCAAACATTCTTCCTTTATGTCTATAGAAATGTTCTGTAAAGTCAGTTCAAAGTCTCTGACTACTCTTATTGACCCTATTTGTTGCCAATTGCTAACCTTGCTAATAAATGGATTATACTTGGAAATTTTTCCCTCAGTTTCCATTTTTGCTAATTTCAATTTTTCCAACACATTCATTAATTTGTTTATTCATTTGTTTCTTTCTCTGTGTGTGTTCTGATCTGTTTATGGATTCTCATTAGTCTTTTTGGGCCTTATGCATAAAAAAATTCTGTGTTCTACCTGAGATAAAGTATACTGATTCTTTGAGTGCTTTTATGGGCATTGGGGATGTCTTCTTTTGCCTGACTCCTTTCATTTATAGATACTTAGATATAACATATAGGAACATATGAAGATGACCCCAACATATTTTCTAGACAATGTTTAAGAGTTAATGAGTAAGAACAGTTGAGAGTCCATGCTATCCAAGAGGCTTCAGAAGGTCTTGAGCAAAGGTCCTACTATGTAACTCCAAAGTTTTAATTAATCCAACCAGCATTATAAGTCTTAGAAATCTAGGTAAATATGGTAGTACTTAGTCTGAGAAGATGACTGGAAGATTTTTTTTTCCCTTTTAACCCTGCGTTTTATTTGTAGGTCCAAGAATACTTCATAGTTGCATATCCTCAATATATATCTTAGTTTCTTTTGGGGTGTAAAAATAATATCAGTATACTATCATCCTTTCAATGATCATTTTTCCTAGGGATAAAAAGCTGAAGAGTCAAACTGTCTATGAATATCGAGCAAGATAGGTCACAAGGGAGGGGTGGGGAAACTGCTATGCTTTATAAAAGAAAAATGAAAATTAAAGACTTTTGTATAGAGCATCCTATATAGGGAGAATAAAAGGTCTCATCTCAGTTATTTCTCTCTCCAGCCCATTCCTGTCTCATTAACAGAATAGGTAAATAAATGTCTGTAAGTTAAATTGCATGATCTGCTGTTGAGGAAACTCTTGGTCTATGTTTTATAGTAATGTTATATATCAACAAAATGCATATATCTGGCCACTACAAGGCAAAAACAGGAAGATGAAATTCTATAGTAATGTCAGTCTTGTCTTTTGTAAAATAGGGGTGAGATTAGAAATGTTGGTCATTAAGTTCCGTTCTAGTTCAATATTCAGTGATATTCATCCTGTGATATTCAGGATGGTCTGGATATCTACAGTACCACAGAATTCTCCATATACTCAATACCTTATTTCATTTGAAAATTTGATGTGATACAGCATTTGTATTCATGTTAGACTATCAGCAGTTTCTCAGAGAGTTCTTTATGCTATTATCCAATTTAATGGCTTGTTTTTATAAAAAATTTTATGTATATATTTTATTATAGAAAGGATCTAATATGATTTCTGTGAGACAGTTTACATATAATTATAGATAAGGTAACTGAGATTCAGCAAGCTTAAGTGATTTATCCAAGGTGATACAACTAAGAATATTTGATGATTTGACATAGAAATTGTACTCAGATCATTAGAACTGAAACAGATTTCAGGCAGATATGAAATGTATCATATAGCAGAAGCAGAGAAAGATTCAAAACTTAATAGGAAATTGAATAGGGCTGTGTGTAATTTCCTTACAACTAGGTTCAGTAAGTCATCTTGACAAGTATAGGATGTAAAGGCATGACTAGACAGCAATTCACATTAAAAAAATAGTTCAGAGATTTTAGGCATTACAAGCTCTATAAAAGGGAACAACATAGCATGGCATGAAAACAAATGTGATGTTGAGCTCCTTGAATAGAGACATTGGATTCAGGAATAAGGGGATGATGATCCTTTAGTGCTCTGCCCAAGAAAGCATCCCAGATCATTATATTGAATTTTGGATCCCACAATTTAGTTAGGATATAGATAATATGGAATGTCCAGAGGCCATTTGGTTTGATGAAGACTTTGGTTAATGCCATATGGATTTGGGATCCCCAAAGAACTGTAAATATTTAGCCTGGAGAAAACAAGAAAAGACTTGGAGAGGATTGAACTCTAAGTATATGGAGGAAAAATGTAAAAAAGTAATAGATCCTTGATATAATGAAAAATAAATTCCTAATAAAGTTATTCAAAAATTAAATGAGATTTCTTGATAGTGGGTATACTCTCACTAGAGATTCTCAAGTGGAGGATGGATGATCTATTTGCTGAGTATATTACTGAGGATATTCTTCTCAAAGTTTAAGGTGGACTAGTTGCATTCTGGAACCCCTTTCAAATCTGATGTGTGTGTGAAGTCTTTTAAACTCTTAGAATCTTCAGTCTCATTATTTGTAAAATGATGATAATGATGTCTACACTATGTCCTTCACAGGAGTGAGGCTGGGTTCTGAGGAAAATATTTTTTTCTTTAAACACTAGATAAATGTATGTTAGTATTCCTGTGTTTACTGATGAGGAAACAGAGCTACAGATGGAGAAGTGAGTTTTCCCAAGTCACTAACAGAAAGTCAGACAAAATCTCTGACTTCCAAATTTTAACTCAGCTCTTTTAACCCTATGCTATTGATTTAAGTTTATAGAGAATATAGTAAAGCGATGTGTTGGTATACCTCAAATCATCCATTGGTACCTCAGATCTTCCTGTCAGGACCTCTATGTGGATTAAAACGATGAATCAGTTTCAGGATACTGACCCAAAATAGTATGTTAATACTATTAATAAGTATGTGGGTTTACTCAAGAACAGATAGGTTAGAGAATTGAGAATATAAATAAAACAAAAACCACATGCAAAATGAGCTTTTTTTTTCTTTTAGGGTAACATTTAAATTCTAAGTGGTCTGCTTTATAGAAGTTATTACAATCTAAATATAGTGTGACGTCAAGTTAAATATAGTTAGTGCATTTAGATTTCTTTTCTAGTGCAATTGTCTGTACTTTAAATACCTCCATGCTATAGTAGTTTCATTTCTTTTGCTGGAAAAGAAGTAAAATCACATAAGAGCAGATATTTATTAACTAAGGACTCTCTGTATTTGTATGTGTGTGGAATTCAATTCAATAAACATTTAATAAGTACCTATTATGTATGAGGCACTGTGCTGGAGACACAAATACAAAAATGAAAAACAGTACCTGCCCTACAGTAGCTTACAATCTAGTGGGGAATGACAACATGTAAAAAGGAGCTGGAAAATGGGAAGGGAAGCCGAGTATACCTGCCCAGGACCATCATATTCCATGTATTCAAACCAAGCAGAATGGTTTGAGTATTATGATGGAAAGTGAAGAGTTCTGGAAAGTTCAAATTCTAGTTGCTTCTTCCTCTAAAATGCTTTATCATTTTATTTTATTTTTTGTTCTACCCAGGGAATCATCTTTTTATATTAGAAAAAAGATTTTAAAATAAAGAGGAAAGAATTCTACAGCAAAGATAAACTATAAGTCAGCAGTTCTGCTAAGATATCCAGTATTCATTCTCATAGTATCCCACCTCTACAAGGAAGAGAAGGATGTATACTTTCTCAAAACTCCTTTAGTGCCATTCTTAATAATTAAAATTACATAACATTCAGGTTTTTTACTCTGTATATACAATGTTATGAACTAAATTATTTAATCCTATCACTCTCATCTTTCAAATATGACAATACTGACACCTTGAGAAGTTAAGTGACTTTCCTAAGATCATGCAGATAGTAAATAGAAAAGGCAAGATTTGTGCCTTGGTATTCTTTCAGGGTCTGAAGTACTCTCTGTACCACATTATATTGGTTTCCTGATTCTGCTCACTCTGTATCTTCACTCTGTATCAGTACACATATTAATCATGCCTCTCTATATGCCTTCCTTCACTTTTTACCTTTTTTTCATCTTTTACATATTTTGTGTTATTATGCATATGCTTATTTTGCCCATCACTTATATATGTTTGTCATCTCTAATAAAAAGATACTCTAGAGCCAGGGATTGTTTAATTTCTTTTATTTGTTTCTCCATTAGTTGGTATACAGTTGTCCCTCACTATATCACAGCTCACTTATTGAGGCTTCACTGTATCATGGTTTAAAAAATACATACATATATATATATATATATATATATATATATATGGGCTGGCTGTCATGAGAGTTTGCTGATGAATAGTGTACTGTACACAATGGAAATGCTGTACACCACTACCACTTGTACAAGTTTGTCATCATGAGATTGTACACTGGTAAGCTCAAAGCTAGCATTTCTGTATTGGCTCATGGAATGAAAGCTGACCAACTACAATGCTGTGTTCTGTATCCTTGGTGTTGATTGGTTCAGTGTTTATAGGAGTGTGGGAAAGGTTAATAAGAGTGTGGAAAAGTTTTAT
The DNA here is from genome assembly GCF_027887165.1 of Monodelphis domestica. Taxonomy (NCBI): domain Eukaryota; kingdom Metazoa; phylum Chordata; class Mammalia; order Didelphimorphia; family Didelphidae; genus Monodelphis; species Monodelphis domestica. Next base: position 106,498,750 of record NC_077234.1, read on the forward strand.
AGGAGAGTAGAAAGGGCCTATAAAGTCTTAAAATATATATAAATAATAAATTTAATATAACACTGCTACTCTGGGGATTTTCATCTATCCTGGAGGTCCCACAATAGGTGAGGGATCGCTGTATAGTGGGGAAATAATGAATGAATATTTGTTGATGTTTGAATTCTTCATATTTGTCATTTCTTTGTTATAGTAATATTCTATTAAATTTGTAGAAATCAGTTTTACTATTCCCCAATCTCCAGGCACCTATTTTTCAATCATTAGTCATGCCCCTATTGCCTTCCTCCTACATCCCCCTGTCCAAAACAAAAATATGCTATGATTGTTTTAGCATCTAGGAGACTTTCTGTTTTTAATTTCCTTTGCCTATATGCTTAGCAATTATATCTTTGTGTCAAAGGCTACTTTGATCCCCAAGCACTATTTTTAAAGTGCAATACAAAGCCTTTGCCAAATGGACTAGTGTGTACCTCTAAAGTTTGTTAGGTTTCTGTCTTCCCCAAAGTCCTATAAGATATACTATTCTCAACTTCAATCATTGTTTCTTTTGCACTAAGCACTCTAAGGAGTGCATCAGGATTTTGTACTATGGCAGTAAATGCTCTTAGAGGCACTCCTTAGAGTACTAAGTGCTCTAGCACTTAGCACAGTGCCTAGCACACAGAAGGTATTTCATAAATGTTTCTTGACTAAATGTTTCAAGACTAATGCAGTCTTATCAACTCAGAGAAGTTCAGTGATCACATTGGAGATCTGAAATATCAATGAATCAATCAACCATATTTATTAAATGCCTGCTATGTGCAGATCAACATGAGAATGGGCTTAAGGAAATATAAGACAACCTCTGCATGTTTAGGAGTTGACCCCATGATTTGGTAATTATCATAAATATGCAAAAAGAATAACTAGCAATACAAGGAGGTTTATGATGAGTATCACATAAATAATTAGTTAAAAACAAAAATAAAATCAATGAATGTTACACTTGTGTTTTGCATATCTCTCCCTAGTTAGGTCTATAGCATCGACAAGTCCAAGAGGAATTTGACAAAAGGAGAGAGAGCTCTTTTGGGGAGTAATATATGGTCAGGGAAGACCTCAGACCTTATGGAAGAGATAGGATTACAGTTTGGTCTTAAAAGACTTAGATAAGTTGTTACAAGTCATTCTTCAACTGGAGGAATTCTATGTGAACTGTAACGACCTTCAGGAATTGATGCAGAGTGAAAGAAGCAGAACCAGGAGAACATCATACTCAGAGTCAGATACACTGTGGTACAATTGAATGCAATGGAATTCTCTACTAGTAGCAGTGCAATGATACAGGACAATCCAGAGGAACTTAGGAGAAAGAAAGCTATCCAAATCCAGAAAAAGAACTGTGGATGCAGAAAAGCAGAAGAAAAACAAAGGTTCAATCACATGGTTCAATGGGGATATGATTGAGGTTTTGATGTTAAAAGATCACTCTACTGAAAATATGAATAACATGAAAATAGGTTTTGAACAATGATACATGTATTATCCAGTGGAACTGCTGGTGAGCTCTGGAAGGGACAGTGAAGGGAGGGGGAACATGAATTATGTAATCATGGGAAATTATTCTAAATAAATTTTTAAAAGTCATTCTTGGGGAATAGAGTTAGAATAAATATGTTTTTGAGAAAGTAAGAATATTGAGAATATTGATAGTGAAGCCTACTTTCTCCACCTCAATGAAGCACTGATGTTTTGAAGGTGTTAAATGAAGCATACTTTTGATGTTGAATTGTTTTTCATGATTAATTATTTCTTACAAAAGAGTACTCTTTTAGGAGAATAGAACTATTAGTGACAAAGAAATGAAAAAGAAAATCAAAATATCTTAAAATAAAATAATAAAGCATTACAATCTGTCTTTTGGGAAAATGAAAAAATAGATCAGCTTGATTAATAACTCAAGGATACTTAGTTGAAATACCTGTATTAACATCTCCCACATTTTCATATTCCTTTGCAGAGAGTTTAGAGAGTAAAGAGCAGGGATAGTATTTATTTTCAAACTATTGATTTATTTGAAAAAATATTTGTTCAGCTGCTTCTTAGAATAAGACTCTGGGTAATATCAGAGACATTATACTTGTTCTAAAGCAGCTGATCACCCAATAAAGAACACAACATGGGCATAAATAATTACAAGATAAAATGTGTTAAGTAGTATAAGAGAGGTACAAAGTTATACAGCTAGCTGTAGAAAGCAGGGAGAAATCATTTTTCTCTGCAGTGATTAGGTGGGTTTTACAGAGGATGGGAAAAAAGTTGTGACTTAAAGGATAAAAAAATTCAGCAGGTAGCGATTAGGAAAGGTAATTTCACATGAAAAGAGGGATTGCTTTGAGCAAAAGCAGAGACACAAAACAACAAGATGTATTTCTGAAATGCAGAATTGTCTAGTTTGTTGGGAGCCAAGAACATGAATATGGAAATGATGGGAATATAAAACAAGACAGATAAGTTAGCATTATGTTATAGAGGTTCTTGAGTTCTTGGCTTATGAGTTTGAGTTTTATTCACAAAGACATTGAGGAAACCACTAAATCTTTCTCAATAGGAGAATGCCATGGAAAAGGGGAACAAGTAATAAGTACCTACTCTGTGCCAGGCACTGAGCCTTTTAAGCACTTTACAAATATTATCTCATTTGATCTTCACAACAACCTTAGAAGGTAAAGGAAACTGAAGCAGATGGTTATTAACTATATTGCCTAGGGATCACATATTGAGTTTTTGGGGCTTCATTTGAACTCAGATCTTTCTGATTCTAGAAGTGCTTTATCTACTGTGCAACATAGCTAGCATGTTCACATGTGTGTTTTAATATTAATCTAACATGGAATGGAGTGACAAATACAGGAAAAAAGATCAGGCAGGAGGATATTAAGCTGATTTAGAAGAAAGTTAATGCGGATCTGAACTAGAGTCATAGTAGTGGGAAAATAAAAGGAAGGGATGGATTTGAAAGGTTCTGCAGAGGTATATTTGATAGAATTTGATAAATGCTTAAAGTTAGGAAGTAAGTAAAAGGAGAAATCAAGGGTAACTAAATAATTGAGCCTGAATGAATATAAGAAGAGTGGTGTCATATGCAGAAAATGAAAAGTCATGAGAAGCAACTGGTTTGCAGCTTAAACAGAGACCTGCTACTAAAAGCAAGCTTAATAAACTAGTGAAACCTCTTTCCTTATAAGCTTTTGTTCCTCTTTCTATATCAACATCCTTAACAACCTAGATTTAAATAAATATTGAAGTTACTATCCTCACTATCAACAATATAGCAAACAATAAAACAAACAAATAATTATATACAATGTACCAACTATGAGAAAGCTTATAGCCAAAGTCACCTCAACTATGATTACAAATGCTGATTCATCAATTCTATGAGTATAGTCCCACAATTCAATTGTCTTAGGATACCAATTAAAGCCTCTGAAGATTTCTTTTCTTATTTCCTCATGAAATAAGTAATAAAAGCTGTTGTCTTCAGAAATAAATTACTAATCTTTTTTTCTATCTCTTCTCTTGAGTCATCATCATAAATGGTTTCTCCAGAATGATATATAATCTTTTATTCTCATAAAAGATTTTTCATAGAATGACAACTGAAGGGTCACTCAAAGATTACATTGTCTTCTAAAGATACAACAATACTATCTTTGTAAACTATGAGAGAAGTTATTCATGTAACACACTAGAATTCACTTCTCTTCCACAATGGTCTAGCTCTAGCCTATACTTCAGAAGTGGATTAGGAGTCACAGTCAACCTGGCTCAGTAGACTTAAGAGGTTATTTAACTCTTTCTCACTTTTCCTCTGTCCTTCCTCCCCCCATACATATGCATATATGTATGTATGTATGTATGAGTATGTATGTATTTGGGTGTGTTTATGTATTTTTATTTCCTAACTAAAGTTAAGAGAAACTAATTCTGAATATGATTTTATAGTCTGTGGTCAAGACATAAGTTATCTGTCATCTTGGGGAAAGAATTTATGCAATTTTATTTATAAAATTAATCCTATGGAATATGGATTTTTATGTTTTCCAAAATAGTTTATTTTTTATTTAAATTAATTGATCTTTATAAATACAGTGACTCCAGGATTTGTTTTACTTATCTGTATGCTCTTCTGCAACAAATATTTAATAAATTTGTCAAACTGCATAATGCAATCCATCTTTAATGCATTTGTCAAAATCATGTATGAGTCAATGAAAGACCTAACAGAGATAAATGTGAAGAGATCAGCAAAGTTTTGTTGTAGGTAGATATGAATAAACAGTCAGAAATGCAGAAAAAGTCATTTATCTAGCTCTTATTATAAAGAACAGATTTTATTAGATACTGGTTAGATAAAGACAAAAATAAAGTCATTCCTGCCCTCAAGGGATTCTAAGGGAAATGCAGGTTGTACATGCATAAGTAAATACAAAGGAATTTAAGGAAGGACAAAAGGCTTCTATCTGAAGACACCAGGAAAGACTTCATATAGGAAGGTCCACTGGATCTGAGCTTTTAAGGAATATAATATTGTTGTATCATAATGGATTAAGTGATTTGTTTTAGAAGTCAAGTATGATTGAACATTACCAAAGACACATGTAGCTTCTAACCTGACATTTGAGAAATAAGCGACTTTGCTGATACATACATTTGTAAATTAATAGCTACAAGATATCTATAAGAAATGAAAATTCTGTGTCCTCCTTCAGGATCTCACCTTACCAATGTATGTTGACTACATAAATTTTTGCTCAAGAGCTAAGATTTTTTTAATTTTTAATTAAGATAATTTTTAAATAATAAACTGACTATATTCATATGTGAGTATGTAAACTAATTATTCCCTCACTTTTTGGGTGGGGTTCTACATATTAGAATATATAACTGGAGAAAAATTGAAAGATGTTCTCATGTATAAATACCAAAAGGAAATGATGATTATAATTATGAAATGTACCCTACAACTACAAAAAGACAGCCTTCCATTTCATAAGTAAGGACTTTCCAAATCATCCTTTCCCTCTCCCTGTTACAGCCTATTTCACATTTACAGGAAAGTGAGTTTTTCTTTAGCCTGTCCTCTAACTGGGAAAACTATCTATAAAATTGGTTTCTTTTAGTTTGGTCCAATGCAGACTTGACCTATTTTATCTTGTTATAGTGACAGAGTTCCACTCCTGGTAAAATTTAGCTAAAAAGATTTTTTATGCTACTAAAGATATATAGACAATCCCGTATGACCAAGATGAAAAAAATATCCCATATTTTAATCAAACTATTTGTAATTACATTTAATATTTGCTTTTAAAACCTTGAAAAAAAACATTTCCTACACCTATAAACAAATTAGACATAGATATAATTATTTACATATGAGAATAAAAAAATTACCATCTAAAGGAAGTGAAAGGAAATGAATAATTTAATCAGGTGATTCTAAATTAAAAAATACTTTTCTTAACTATCTAGGTAGCTTTTTTGAATCATAAGTCAGTAATTGACTTCAGTATATATGAGAACATTTATAACCTAAATCTAAAAGTCTTATAGAAGTACTTCTTGCTTTACTCTTCACCCTATTGAAAAGTTACTATTTTGCCAGTTCAGTTTTTTTTTCAGGAATTATAGTTAGCAAACTAGTATTCACTAAGCTGGCAACAAGATGGAGTATTAGATAGTGATGCACCCAGAGTCAAGGTAAGACTGCTTCCTAAGTTTGAATCTCTTCTCAGATATTAGGTAGATGACCCCCAGCAAATCCTTAACCCTGTTTGCCTCCATTCCTACTCTGCAAAATGAGCTGGAGAAGATGGCAAGTATCTTTGCCAAGAAAACCCAAAAAATGTCACGAAGAGTTGGACTCTACTGAGCAATGACTGATTCGCTGAGCAACTTCTGTGTGCCAGGCATTATACTAGATGCTGGAGTATAGTGAAAAAAAATAAAACAATTCCACCTTGAAAACTTTATGTTTTAATTGGCTGGGCAGAGATTGCCTTAGAGTATAAATATGTAGTTGAAAAATATCTATACAAAGTAATTGATTATAAGATCGTGAAGGGGTCATTAGCAGTTGGGGTTATCACAAAAGAAAATGCAGAAGATGGTACTTAAGGCTGAGTCTTAAAGAAGAGAGGTACTGTGAGACAGATACGAAAGAGAGCATTCCAAGTTTGTTAGAAAGCCATAATTAAGCATAAGTAAGGGAGATGGAACATCATGTATGAGGAGCAGAAAGAATGCCCAATTAGACTACACTCACAGATTTGGTTCTCATATATAATAGTTAACTTTCAAAAGAGAAAAAAAAACTCTGAAAAAAAGGCAAATAATGAAACCTTAATTATGGAAACTTTCATAAATATGTAGACCTGTAATCCACAAATTGCCAGGTTGAGACTTGTTCTATTGATCATAGGTCAGCAATATTATCTTCATATAAAGTGCATTATTCCTGGAATTGAATCCTAATTACTTATACTGTGATTATTAAATTTTGGATAATGTGCTGCCTTTTAAATGTTTAATATTGCTTTTTTAAAATTGTAGAATTTTGCAACTAGAGGATTTCCTGAAGATTATCAGCTTAATTTGACAATTGAGGAAGATAATTTCAGAAAACTAGAGCTAGAAGAGAGCTCAGGGGCTATCCAGTCCAACTCCTTATTTAACAGAGGAGGAAAAAGATTTGGGTTCACCTAATGGTTCACCTAAAATCACACAGGTAATAAACTTCAGAGAGCCTCCAGAGACAGTGTTCTTTGTACTATACTATGACTTCTCTCTGAGGCCCAGAGAGATTAAATACTAGGTTCAACAAAGACACATGTAAAACCCAGTTCAATTGTGCTGTGCGTTGGGTATGGGAGGGGTTTGGGGAGGGAGGGGAGGGAAAGAACATGATTTTTATAATCCTAGAAAAATGCTCTAAATTAATCAATTAAATGAATTAAAAAAAAATACTAGGTTCAATTCACACCGCTCATCAGTGAAAGACGCTGAGACTAGAATCCATGACTCTTCCTATACTACTGCCTTAACCCAAGGGGGCAGATTTTTCACTATTTGAACTTCATAAAACTGGTGTTTCATACATTACCATATTCGACTGAATTTTCCTCTAAACCAAAAATGTTAGAATATGTTATTGTTTTAATGATCATAAGTGTATATCTTTTATATTTAAGCAATAGAAGAATAGCAAAACCATCACATATGTCAAAGGAATGCATACATGCCAATAAGATATACAAATCTTAAAAAGTACAAAAGGTCTAAAGATCCCTAAGCATATATAAAAAGTTTCTTTGCTTACTTAAATATCATGTATATAGACACATATGAATATATGTATGTATGTATACTTCCTTTCTACATTGGGTAGGTGGGGCTTAGGGGGATAGTGTCTGCGCAATCTGGAAGATCCAGGTAAATTTTTTTGGCCCTCCCTTCATGAATCAGTAAACGTTTTAAGAAATTTCGACTTCCTGGTAAGCATGGCGGCCAGCTAAACATGGCTTACTCACACTCCCTGACACACACCAACATACACCAATAAGGATCACCCCAAAAGACTTTAAGAATCTATATCAGAGGAGTGGAGGAGCTGTAGAGCAGGGACCAACAGTGAAGGTGCGTGGGATAGAGACTTTACCAGCCTATAAGAGGGGGAAATGTCTTCCACCCAAACTCAAACCAGAGCGGATCCAGCCTGCCCCACCCCCAACTATAGGGCCAGAGCCAGGGCCAGTGCACTCTGAGACAAATGAGCAAGGGGTGCCTCTGAAGCAAGGAGAGGGCACTTCTGAGCCTTTGTGAGTTGACTAGGATAGCAACGGGACCCCCCCCCCCCCAAGGCAGCTAGGCAGAAAAACTCAAGACATGAGAGACAGTAAACTTCAGGTGCCCAGAGTCACCATGCCTGCCACCAGGGAGTGAGACAGGTGCCCCTCTGTTATGAACAGAGAGTGTTTTTGGGTCCTTGGGAATTAACCAGGTCTGCTGGGGACCCACCTCCAAAAGTAACTAACCCAGAAAACCAGGCAGGCAAGAGAGAGCCGACACTGAGTGCCGCCTGGAGGAAGGCACTGAGAAAAGCTGCAAAGGACTGAGGAAAACCGAGAGCCTGATCATTAACTCCACACACACCACACACACACACACACACACACACACACACAAACCTGCTCAGTAGACTCTGATTTCTGACTAAAGAAGGAACTGAAAATATCCAGAAAAAATGGCTAACTGTGCACAGGAGCCTCAAAATCCCAGCAATAAATCAAAAAAGAAGACTGTCACCCTTGAAATTTTTTATGGAGGAAAAACCCAAGCTACAGAGGAAATACTGAATGAAAGTCAAACAAAGGCAAAACCGAAAAAAAAAATGAAAATTGTCCACAAACCCTGGAAGAGTCTCAAATGGAGCTTATGATCAGAAAGATGGAAGCCCTCTGAAAAGAGAAATGGGAAATGGTTCAAAAAGAAAACCAACAAATTATATTAGAGAACCAAAATATTACAGCTGAATGCCAAAAGATCAAAGCAGAAAATCAAGCCTTAAGGACCAGAATTGAGCAGAATTGAATTGACCATATTTGAAAACCAATGATCTTGCAGAACAGCAAGAATCAATAAAGCAAAGTCAAAAAATTAATGAATTAGAAGAAAACATAAAATATCTCAATGACAAGGTGACAGATCTGGAAAACAGAGGAAGGAGAGACAAACTGAGAATAATTGGTCTACCAGAAAAGCCAGAAATAAACAGTAATCTTGATATCATAATACAATATATCATCCAAGAAAACTATCCCAGAGATTCTAGAACAAGGGGGAAATATAGGCATTGAAAGAGTTTATAGAACACTCTACACTAAATCCCCAAAAGACAACTCCCAGGAATGTAATTGCCAAATTCCAAAGTTTTAAAGCAAAAGAAAAAAATCTTACAAGAAGTCAGAAAAAGACAATTTAGATATAAAAGGGTGCCAATCAGGGTCACACAAGACCTTGCAATTTCCACTCTGAACGAACATAAGGCATGGAACATGTTATTTAGAAAGGCAAGAGAGCTAGGTCTTCAATCAAGAATCAGCTATACATCAAACTGACTATATACTTTCAGGGGAAAGTATGGGCATTCAACAAAATAGAATATTTCCAAGTATTTATAAGGAAAAGACCAGAGCTCTTTGGAAAGTCTGACATCCAAACACAAAGAGCAAGAGAAACATGAAAAGGTAAATATGAAGGAAAGGGAAAAGGAGAAAAATGTTTTTTTCTTTTATGCAAACTCTCTTCTATAAGGACTACATCTATATCAAATTATACATATATTAATATGTGGGAAATGTAATGTGTAACTCTCAAAAATTGTATGCATCATTAAAGTAGTTAGAAGAATCACACATAGGGAAAGATTGAGGCATCAAGATGATATGGAGAAAGCGGGGGAAGAAAGAAAAAGGGAGGAGGGTATCGGTGATGATACTGAGATATACTTCAAGAAATCGAAAAAAAAAAACCTAAATACAATAGTCTTTGTCACACAAAGATACACATGGGAAGGGGAGGAGAAGAATTCTATGAGAAAGAGGAAGAGAGGGTGAATTGGTATTTCTTAAATCTTACTCTCAGTGATATCAACTCTGAAAGGGAAGAACATCTAGATCCATTGGTTCTTGAATTCTATCTTGTCCAACAGGGTAAGAGAGAAAGGAAAATTAAGGAGGGAGAGGGGGGAGGGAGTATAAAAAGAGAGGGAAGGAGAGGGGGAAAGGGAAGGGAACAAAAAGGGAGGGGATAGAAAAGGGAGCATATCAAGGGAGGAGACTAGGGGGACTGATCTAAAGTAAATCACTGGTTTAAAAGGTTATAGCTAAAGAAGAAAGGTCATAATTAGGGGAAGATATCAAAATACCAGGGAATCCACAAGTGACAATCATAACATTGAACGTGAATGGGATGAACTCACCCATAAAATGTAGACGAATAGCAGAATGGATTAGAATCAAAAACCCTACCCTATGTAGTCCTCAAGAAACACACATTAGGCAGATAGATACTCACAAGGTCAGAATTAAAGGATGGAGTAAAACCTTTGGGGTCTCAATTGATAGAAAGATGGCAGGAGTTGCAATCATGATATCTGACAAAGCCAAAGCAAAAATAGCCCTGATCAAAAGGGATTGGGAAGGTAAATATATTATGTTAAAAGGGAGTATAGACAATGAGGAAATATCACTAATCAACATGTATGCACCAAATGGTATAGCACCCAGATTTGTAATGAAGAAACTCAGAGAATTGAAGGAGGAAATAGACAGTAAAACCATATTAGTGGGAGACCTAAACCAACCACTATCACATTTAGATAAATCAAATCAAAAATTAAATAAGAAAGAGGTAAAAGATGTGAATGAAATCTTAGAAAAAATAGAGTTAATAGACATATGGAGAAAAATAAATAGGGACAAAAAGGAATACACCTTCTTCTCAGCACCACATGGCACATTCACAAAGATTGATCATACACTAAGTCACAGAAAGCTGGCATACAAATGAAGAAAAGCAAAAATAATAAATGCAGCCTTTTCAGATCATAAGGAAATAAAAATAATGATCAGTAAGGGTACATGGAGAGCCAAATCAAAAATAAATTGGAAATTAAACAATATGATACTCCAAAATCAGTTAGTTAGAGAACAAATCATAAAAACAATTAATAATTTCATTGAGGAAAATGACAATGGTGAGACATCCTTTCAAACCCTATGGGATGCAGCCAAAGCAGTAATCAGAGGAAAATTCATATCCCTGAGTGTATATATTAACAAATTAGGGAGGGCAGATATCAATGAATTGGACATGCAAATTAAAAAAAAAACTTGAAAGTGAACATATTAAAAATCCCCAGAAGAAAACCAAACTAGAGATCCTAAAAACTAAGGGAGAAATTAATAAAATCAAAAGTGATAGAACTATTGAATTAATAAATAAGACTAGAAGCTGGTACTTTGAAAAAACATGCAAAATAGACAAAGTACTGGTCAACCTAATTAAAAAAGGAAAGAATAAAAGCAAATTAACAGCATCAAAGATGAAAAGGGGGACATTACCTCCAATGAGGAGGAAATTAAGGCAATCATTAAAAACTACTTTGCCCAATTATATGGCAATGAATATACCGATCTAGGTGATATGGATGAATATTTACAAAAATATAAATTACCTTGACTAACAGAAGAAGAAATAGAATTTTTAAATACTCCCATATCAGAAAAAGAAATCCAACAGGCCATTAAAGAACTCCCTAAGAAAATATCCCCAAGGCCTGATGGATTCACAAGTGAATTCTATCAAACATTCAGAGAACAGCTAATCCCAATACTATACAAACTATTTGACCTAAGAAGCAAAGAGGGAGTTCTACCAAATTCCTTTCATGACAAAAACATGGTATTGATTCTTAAGCCAGGCAGGTCAAAAATGGAGAAAGAAAACTATAGACCAATCTCCCTAATGAATGTAGATGTAAAAATTTTAAATAAAATACTAGCAAAATGACTCCAGCAAGTGATCAGGAGGTTCATTCACTATGATCAAGTAGGATTTATACCAGGAATGCAGAGCTGATTCAATATTAGGAAAACCATCCACATAATTGACCATATCAACAAGCAAACCAACAAAAATCATATGATTATCTCAATAGATGCAGAAAAAGCCTTTGATAAAATACAACACCCATTCCTATTACAAACACTAGAAAGCATAGGAATAGAAGGGTCTTTCCTAAAAATAATAAACAGTATATATCTCAAACCATCAGCTAACATCATCTGCAATGGGGATAAACTAGATGAATTCCCAATAAGATCAGGAGTAAAACAAGGATGCCCATTATCACCTCTACTATTTAACATTGTACTAGAAATACTAGCAGTAGCAATTAGAGAAGAAAAAGAAATTGAAGGAATTAAAATAGGCAAGGAGGAGACCAAGTTATCTCTCTTTGAGGATGATATAATGGTCTACTTGAAGAATCCTAGAAAATCAACCAAAAAGCTAATTGAAATAATCAACAACTTTAGCAAAGTTGCAGGATACAAAATAAACCCGCATAAATCATCAGCTTTTCTATATATCTCCAACACAGCTCAGCAGCAAAAACTAGAAAGAGAAATCCCATTCAAAATCACCTTAGACAAAATAAAATACCTAGGAATCTATCTGCCGAGACAAACACAGGAACTATATGAACACAACTACAAAACACTCCACACAACTAAAACTAGACTTGAGTAATTGGAAAAAACGTTAAGTGCTCATGGATAGGATGAGCCAATATAATAAAAATGACCATCCTACCCAAACTTATTTTTCTATTTAGTGCTATACCTATTGAACTACCAAAATAATTTTTACTGAATTAGAAAAAAAAAAACATAACAAAGTTCATTTGAAAGAACAAAGGATCAAGGATATCCAGGGAAATAATGGGAAAAAAATTACAAAGGAAGGTGGCATTGTAGTCCTAGATCTCAAACTCTATTATAAAGCAGTGGTCATCAAAACAATTTGGTACTGGTTAAGAGACAGAAAGGAGGATCAGGTGAATAGAATTGGGGCAAGTAACCTCAGCAAGACAGTATATGATAAACCCAAAGACCCCACCTTCTGGGACAAAAACCCACTATTTGACAAAAACTGCTGGGAAAACTGGAAGACAGTGTGGGACAGATTAAGTTTGGATCAACACCTCACACCCCACACCAATATAAACTCGGAATGGGTGAATGACTTGAACATAAACAAAGAAACTATAAGAAATTAGGTGAACACAGAATAGTATACATGTCAGACCTGTGGGAAGGGAAAGACTTTAAAACCAAGCAAGACATAGAAAGTGTCACAAAATGTAAAATAAACAATTTTCATTACATCAAATTAAAAAATTTTTGTACAAACAAGACCAGTGTAACCAAAATGAGAAAGGAAGCAACAAATTGGGAAACAATTTTCATAACAAAAACCTCTGACAAAGGTCTAATTGCTCAAGTTTATAAAGAGCTAAATCAATTGTACAAAAAATCAAGGCATTCTCCAATTGATAAATGGGCAAGGGATATAAACATGCAGTTTTCAGCCAAAGAAATCAAAACTATTAATAAGCAAATGAAAAAGTGCTCTACATCTCTTATAATCAGAGAGATGCAAATCAAAACAACTCTCAGGTGTCACGACACACCTAGCACATTGGCCAGCACAACAACAAAGGAAAGCAATGAATGCTGAAGGGGATGTGGTGAAGTAGGACCATTGTTGCATTGCTGGTGGAGTTGTGAACTGATCCAACCATTCTGGAGGGCAGTTTGGAACTATGCCCAAAGGGCAATAAAAGACAGTCTGCCATTTGACCCAGCCATAGCACTGTTGGGTTTGTACCCCAAAGAGATAATAAGGAAAAAGACATGAAAGAATATTCATAGCTGTGCTCTTTGTGGTGGCAAAAAATTGGAAAATGAGGAGATGCCCTTTAATTGCAGAATGGCTGAACAAATTGTGGTATATGTTGGTGATGGAATACTATTGTGCTCAAAGAATAATTAAGTGGAGGAATTCCATGGAGACTAGAACAACCTCCAGGAAGTGATGCAGAGCGAAAGGAGAAGAACCAGGAAAACATTGTATACAGGGACTGATACACTGTGGTACAATCGAAAGTAATGGACTTCTCCATTAGTGTCAATGCAATGTCCCTGAACAATCTGCAAGGATCAAGGAGAAAAACACTATCCACAAGCAGAAGATAAACTGTGGGAGTAAAAACACCGATGAAAAGCAACTGCTTGACTACAGGGGTGGAGGGGATATGACTGAGGAGAGACTCTAAATGAACACTCTAATGCAAATACCAACAACATGGAAATGGGTTGGAATCAAGAACACATGTGATACCCAGTGGAATCGCACATGGGCTATGGGTGGGGTGGTGGGGGGTGGGGTGGAAAAGAAAATGATCTTCGTTTTCAAGGAATAATGTATAAAAATGAACAAATAAAATAATGTTTAAAAGTAAAAAAAAGTATATTTCTACATTTGTAAAGTTTCTATGTTGTCTTCTGGCTTTCACATTCTTTTTTTTTTAAACCTTAACTTTTTACTTATTTTAACTAAAATGTTAATTTTGTATATTTATGCTATTATAAGATAAAAGATGTTGACATGATATAATACCATAATATGTTTTATATATTTCTGAGTTTCTAAACATTTTCTGTGTCATCTGCTAACTGTTATATGTTTTCTTTGACTTTCAAAAAACTCCCCCCAAATTCCCTTCACATTTATTTTCTTTTGCTGACCATATGATATATCAAAACCACAATGGGGAATGTTGCAATATAGAAGGGATACATATATTATATATATATATATATATATATATATATATGTTTACTTTTACTGTGATGAGTAGGAAAAACCTTTAGGTTGCAATCACAGGTTTATGCTTATATTACAGGAGAAACACTTCACTTGCTAAATACATGTTTGGAACATCTGTTTAATGCTTCCATTTGTTTGTCACTTATAGTAAGCATGTCAATAAAAAGGATCATTCAGAGAAAATATAACAAGAAGGTATGCCACATTTTATTATATGGAGAAAAATTTTAACACATCAGGTTTTCACATGCTTTCCAATAATGTAAACATTGTAAATGTACATTGTATTTTGGCTTAAACTTAAAAAAAATATTGATGTTTCTTTAATTACATTATTGTTTCCCATTATGGTTTTCCTGTTCTTAGAAATCAAGAAAAATTATTAACTGAAAACAAATAGACATAATAGCTCTATGTGAGGGTTTACAAAATAATTTTGCATTGGTAAACTCCCTCCTATTTTTTGAGGGAAGGCAAGCATGCTTCATCATTTGTCCTCTGTGACCAAGATAAGTCATTGCATTCCATCTGAGTACAGCTGCCTTTTTACCTCAAAAAAAATTAATATTTAAATAACTATTCTACGAGAAAAAAAAAGATTACCTGATTAGTGATGAAATTATTTTGCATGCCTAGACTTATCTTAATAGGCAAACTTTTGCTTACTCATAGTCACTAGAACTAATGAACCATTTAAATAACACTAATATATTGCCTATTAATTATAAATTGGAATTATATGAACCCTACATTTAGTATAAAAAAGAAGGAGGGTGTGTAGAGAGTTGTTTCTCTAAGAAAAGAAATTTGGAAGTGTGATAGCGGTCTTCGGGTATTTGCAGGCCTATGATAAAGAAAAGGGAATAGGTCTGAGATTTCTGGTCTTGGAGGGAAGAACTAAAAATAAGAAATAGAAGTTAAATAAGGATAATTTTTGCCTTCATTTAAGAAAAAAAATGTTCCCTGAAAGTTAAAAAAACCTCAAAATGAATTTTCTCAGGGTGAAACTGGAAATCCTTCTCCCTTTCTCTATTATAGATACTAGATCAAATCTTCAATGAAGATATAAAAGATTGAATGGACATTGAGATAATTTCTAGTTCTGATAATCTATGATTATTTAATAAAATTTTACTATTTTAGTGTGAAAGAATTATGCTTTTTTAACATCCTCAGAACAATCTGTACTAGGTTGACTTTACTATACAGGTTATATAAACTCTTAAAAATGTATTTAAATTATTTAAAAATAGTGAACTGAGAAACATTTTTTCATTACCATTCATAAGATTTTGTTTAGTATGTTCTCTGAGAAAATTTTGGCCTTAAAATTCAAAAGAAATCTACTTAAAAATTCCATTTGCTTTAAAGATACTTTTTTGGAAGCATAATCAGTCCATGATATCTTTTCACAGAAAAAAAATTCTTCAAAATGAAAGATCAATCCATGTGATCTTCATAGGGTTTTTTTTGAAAATTTTATTTAATTAGATGATTTAGAATATTTTCCCATGATTACAAGACTTATGTTCTTTACCACCTCTCCCCCCAACCTCCTCCCATATCTGATGCACAATCCCACTGGGTTTAACATGTGTCATTGATAAAGACCATTTCCTTATTATTATTATTTGCACTAGGGTGATCATTTAGAGTCTACTTTCCCAGTCATATCCACATTGGCATATGCAATCAAGCAGTTCTTTTTCTTCTATGTTTCTTTTCCCACAGTTTTTTCTCTAGATGTGGATAGCATTCTTTCTCATATGTCCCTCCAAATAGTCCTGGATCATTGCATTGCTGCTAGTAGAGAAATCCATTACATTTGATTGTATCACAGTGTATCAGTCTCTGTGAACATGGTTCTCCTGGTTCTGCTCCTTTCACTCTGCAACACTTCCTGGAGGTCATTTCAGTTCACATGAAATTCATCCACTTTATTATTCCTTTGAGCACAATAGTATTCCATCACCAACATATACCACAATTTGTTCAGCCATTCCCCAATTGAAGGGCATCCCCTCATTTTCCAATTTTTTGCTACCACAAAGTGGCCAGCTATGAATACTCTTGTACACATTTTTTTCCTTATTATCTCTTTGGGGTACAAACCCAGCCATGCTATGGCTGTATCAAAGGGCACACAGTCTTTTATCACCCTTTGGGCATACTTCCAGATTGCCCTCCAAATGGTTGGATCAATTCACAACTCCACCAGCAATGAATTAATGTCCCTACTTTGCCACATCCCCTCCAACATTCATTACTTTCCTTGCTGTCATGTTAGCCAATCTGCTAGGTGTGAGGTGATACCTCAGAGTTGTTTTGATTTGCATTTCTCTGATTATAAGAGATGTAGAGCACTTTTTCATGTGCTTATTAATAGTTTTGATTTCTTTAACTGAAAATTGTCTATTCATATCCCTTTCCCATTTATCAGTTGGGGAATGGCTTGAGTTTTTTGTACAATTGATTCAGTTCTTTGTAAATTTGAGTAATTAGACCTTTGTCAGAGGTTTTTTAATGAAGATTGTTTCCCAGTTTGTTTGTTTTTTTCCTTTCTAATTTTGGTCATTGGTTTTGTTTGTACAAAACCTTTTTAATTTGATGTAGTCAAAATTATTTATTTTACATTTTGTGACTCTTTCTAAGTCATGCTTGTTTTTAAAATCTTTCCCTTCCCAAAGGTCTGCCATGTATGCTATTCTGTGTTCACATAATTTACTTATAGTTTCCTTCTTTATGTCTAAGTTATTCACCCATTCTGAGATTATCTTGTTGTAGGGTGTGAGATGTTGATCTAAACCTAGTCTATCCTATACTCTTTTCTAATTTTTCCCAGCAATTTTTGTCAAATAGTGGATTTGGGTCCCCAAAGCTGGGATCTTTGGATTTATCATAAACTGTCTTGCTGAGGTCACTTACCCCAAGTCTATTGCATTGATCCTCCCTTCTGTCTCTTAGCTAGTACCATATTGTTTTGATGACACTGCTTTATAGTACATTTTACAATCTGGTACTGCTAGGCCAGCTTCCTTCACATTTTTTAAAATTATTTCCCTTGATATTCTTGATCTTTTGTTTTTTCAAATAAACTTTGTTATTGTTTGTTTCTAATTCAGTAAAAAAGTTTTTTGGTAGTTTGATGGGTATAGCACTAAATAAGTAAATTAGTTTGGGTATATTGTCATTTTTCTTATGTTAGCTTATCCTACCCATGAGCAATTAATGTTTTTCAAATTATTTAGATTTAGTTTTAATTGTGTGGAGAGTGTTTTGTAGTTGTGTTCATATAGTTCATGTGTTTGTCTTGGCAGATAGATTCATAAGTATATTATATTATCTATAGTGATTTTAAAGGAAATTTCTCTTTCTTACTCTTTCCGCTAGGATGAGTTGGAAGTGTATAGAAATGCTGATGGCTTATGTGGGTTTATTTTGTATCCTGCAGCTTTGCTAAAGTTGTTGATGATTTATACTAGCTTTTTTAGTTGATTATCTAGGTTTCTTTAAGTAGACCATCATATCATCTGCAAGGACTAATAGCTTGGTCTCCTCATTATCTGTTTTAATACCTTCAATTCCTTTTTCTTCTCTAATTGCTACTGCTAGTGTTTCTAGTACAATATTAAATAATGAAGGTGATAATGGGCATCCTTGTTTTGCTCCTGATCTTATTGGGAAGGCTTATAATTTATCCCCATTGCAGATAATACTTGCTGATGGTTTTAGATATATACTGTTTATTATGTTTAGAAAAGGCCCCTCCCTTTCTAGTGTTTTCAATAGGAATAAGTATTGTATTTTGTCAAAGGCTTTTTCTGCATATATTGAGATAATCATGTTATTTTTTGTTGGTTTGCTTGTTGATTGTATGAATTATGTCAATGGTTTTCCAAATATTGAACCATCCTTGAATTCCTGGTATAAATCCTACCTGGTTATTGTGAATAACCCTCATGATCACTTGCTGAAATCTTTTTTGAGAGTATTCTATGTAAGATTTTTGCTACTGTGTTCATTAAGAAGATTGGTCTATAGTTTTCTTTTTCTGTTTTTGATGTACCTGGCTTTGGAATCAGTATCACATTCATGTCATAAAAGAAAGTTGGTAGAACTCCTTTTTCCCTTTTTATATCAAATATTTTGTGTAGTATTGGGATTAGTTGTTCTTTGAAAGTTTGATAGAATTCATTTGTGATTCCATCAGGTCCTCGGGATTTTTTCTTATGGAGTTCTTTGATGGCCTTTTGGATTTCTCTTTCTGATATGGGGTTGTTTAGGTAGTCAATTTC
Source organism: Monodelphis domestica (assembly GCF_027887165.1). Classification (NCBI taxonomy): domain Eukaryota; kingdom Metazoa; phylum Chordata; class Mammalia; order Didelphimorphia; family Didelphidae; genus Monodelphis; species Monodelphis domestica. The sequence continues at coordinate 106,517,547 of NC_077234.1, forward strand.
TTCTTTTGTTAATCTAGGCAATATATATTTTTGTAAATATTCATACATATCACCTAGATTGCCATAAAATTGGGCAAAATAGTTTTTAATTCTTGCCTTAATTTCCTCTACTTTAGAGGTGAGGCCTCCCTTTTCATCTTGGATACTCTCAATTTAGTTTTATTCTTTCCTTTTTTTATTAGATTGACCAGTACTTTGTCTATTTTATTTGTTTTTTCAAAGTCCTAGTTTTTAGTCTTATTTATTAAATCAATAGTTCTTTGACTTTCAATTTAATTAATTTCTCCCTTAATTTTTAGGATCTCTGGTCTTCATCTGAGGATTTTTAATTTGTTTACTTACTATTTTCTAAATTTGTATGCCCAATTCATTGACATCTGCACTTCTTAATTTGTTAATATATGAACTCAGGGATAAAAATTTGTCCCTGAGTATTGTTTTGGCTGCATCCCATAAGTTTTGAAAGGATGTCTCATCATTGTCATTTTTTTCAATGAAGTTATTAATTGTTTCTACAATTTGTTCTTTAACTAACCAGATTTGTAGAATTGTATTGTTTAATTTCTAATTAATTTTTGATTTACCTTTCCATGTATCCTTACTAATTATTACTTTCATTGCATTATAATCTGAGAAGGTTGCATTTATTATTTCTGCCCTTTTGCACTCGTTTGCAATGATTTTATGCCCTAATACATGGTCAATTATTGTTAATGTACCATATGCTGCTGAAAAGAAGGTATATTCCTTTTTGTCCCTATTTATTTTTCTCCACATGTCTACTAACACTAATTTTTCTAAGCTTTAATTCACATCTCTTACCTCTTTCTTATTTATTTTTTGGGTTGATTTTCTATATCTGATAGAGAAAGGTTCAGGTCTTCCACTAGTATAGTTTTTCAATTTATTTCTTCCTTCAACTCCTCAAATTTCTCCTTTAGAATTTTGGATGCTATACCATTTGCTGCATACATGTTTAGTACTGATATTTCCTCATTGTCTATACTGTCTTTTATCAGGATGTAATTACCTTCCCTATTTCTTTTAATCAGATCTATTTTTACTTTGGCTTTTTCTAATATCATGATTGTAACTTCTGATTTCTTTTTCTCATTTGAAGCCCTATAGATTTTGTTCCAGCCATTCTCCCTTAATCTGTGTGTGCCTACCTGCCTCATGTATTTTTCTTGTAAACAACATATAGCAGGATTTTGGTTTCTAATCCACTCTGCATTTTGTTTCTGGTTATGGGTGAGTTCATCCCATTCACATTCAACTTTATGATTACTACATGTATATTCCCCAACAGTTTTATTTTCTTTCTTTGTCCTGCCCTTTTCTCTTTCACTATTTCCTTCTATACCAATGTTCTATTTTTAATCAGTACCCCTAATCCCCACCATTATTTTACTCTCTTATTTTTATTTTGGGGTCTTTTTTAAGCTCCTCTACAAACTCTCCCTCTGTGGTATTGCTTTCTTCCCCATCCTCCAGTTCTGCCCCTCCCTTTTCATTCCCCTTTTATTTTTGTAGTGTTTATTAAATTCCCTTTCCCCTCTCTTTCCCTTCTTCTTTTTTTAACTCCCTGACCCACTCCCCCCTCCCCTTAGTTTTGTAACAGTTAAAATTTAGGGAGACTGAGACAGGTAGAAATTAGTTTCTCTCTGTAAGGAGTATTATATTTTTTAGAGGTTTATTAAAGGTTAAAGATTAAAGAAAATACAGAATAAGAAAAAAAACACGTGCCTAAGCCAGAGGCCTAGGCCAGATAACCTCACATCACGGAAGACACACATCTGCTCCAAAATGGAAGTCCAAAAGAGAGAGAGAGCCCCCAAAACCTTTGCCACCAGCTTAAATCCTTCCTTGATCTCGACCCACCTCAGAATTCCTGTGAGATTACAAAGCATCTTGGGGAAGTGGAGCAAGGGCTTGTGGGGATTGTAGTCCTGTATTCAAGTCTATTTTTTACAGTTTTCTCCTCTTAACCTTAATATAGGGTAAGATGGAATTTGATACCCTAAAGTATCTAGATATACTTCCCTCTCAGAATTGATTTCACTGAGAGTAAGGTTTCAGTATTACCTTTTAGCATGTTCTTCCTCTCCTTCTTATACTTGTATTCTTCCACTTCCCCTCCAAAGTGCCCTTTTGTGTAGTATAGATTATCCTAATTTTCTTATTCCTTCATGTTTCTCTTGGTGCCATCTTCTCCCCAACACTCCTTTTTTTTCTTCTTTTTTAAATATGATTTTAAACCACTTAGCACCCCAATCTCTACCTATGGATAATTCTTCTAACCACTATAATAGTGAATACATTTTTTGACAGTTACAAATAACATTTTTTCCATATAGGAATATAAACAATTTGGCCTTACTGTGACCCTTAAAGAAAAAAAAGACCCCTCTCTTTCTTATTTACCTTTTCATGTTTTGTATTTCAATGTCAAATTTTCTGTTTAGTTCCAGTCATTTCTTTACAAATATTTGGAAGTCTTCTTTTTTGTTGAATGATGATACTTTCCTCTGGAAGTATATAGTCAATTTTGATGAGTAGCTGATACTTGGTTGTAGACCCATTTCTCTTGGCTTTTCTGAATATCATATTTCAATCCCTGCAGTCTTTTAGTGTGGAGGCTGCCAGATCCTGTGTAATTCTGATTGGTATTCCTTGATATTTGAATTGTCTCTTTCTGGCTTCTAGTAATTTTGTCTCCTTAACTCAGAATTTCTTGAATTGGGCAATTACATTCTTGGGGGTTGTTTTTCAAAGATTTAGTTTAGCAAGTGATCTATGGAATATTTCAATGTCTATTTTGCCCTCATGTTGCAGAACGTCAGGGCAGTTTTCTTGGATAATTTCTTGTAGAGTGATGTCAAAGGTTTCTGCTTGGTTCCCAGGTTTTCATGTAGGCCTATGATTCTCAAATTGTCTCTCTGAGATCTATTTTCAAGGTCAACCACCCTCTCAATGACACATTTTGTGTTGCCTTCTAATCTGTCATTCTTTTGACTTTGTTTTATTATTAATTCTTGCTGTCTTTTGAGATCATTGACTTTGGCTAAGATCTTTTGATTTTCTTTTTTGGTTCGATTTATCCTGCTTTTCATAGCTTCCAGCAAGTCATTTCTGGTCTTCAATTTGTTTATTATTTCATTTGATTTCTGTACTTCATTTTCCAAGTGAGTGATCCTGTCTTTTAAACTGTTGTTTTCTTTTTGAACTATTTCCCACTTTTCTTGTCACATCTCTTCCATTTTCCTCACAATCTCTGATTTAAAGTCTTCAAGAACTTGTGACTAATTTCCATTTTTAAAAGGTTTGGATGTGTTTTATTGTTTGTCATCTTCTGCTGTCTCTTCTTTAGTCTGGGGTTTTTTCTGCATAAAAAGTATCATGGGTTAAAGTTTTCTTCTTGTTTTGATTTGTTTTTCTTTTTGTGGATTTTACTTCATAGGAACTGGTGGCCATTGCCTTGTTCCTGCCTGGTCAGATGTCTAAGTGAGGATGTCTAAGTGAGGAATATGGGTGATTTTTGTATTGGGCTCTGGAGAGGTTTTTGCCCTGAGGATATTTTCCCAGGCCTCAGCAGTGTCCTGCTCTTAGGGGCAGGTCCAGCCCCCAAGAATTTAAAGATTGCCTCATAGAGGTCTGGGTGTGGAGTGTAGGCAAGTCTGTGTTGAGTGCTGGAAAGGTTATTACCCACAGGCTATTTTTCGGGTCTCTGTGGCATTTTGCTTTGAGCCACTTATCTCTGCCTAAGCTCTGTACCTTATCTTCACATTTCCTCACCCTCCTGGGGTCCCCAGTCTCGCTGTTCTTACAGGCATGTCCAGCCCCTGAAAAACTTAAAGATTGCCTGGAAGAAGTCTGGGTATGGAGGGTAAGCAAGACTCTATTGTGTGCTGGAGAGGTTTTTTCCCGAGGGCTTTTTTCAGTTTTCTGTGGCTTTTTGCTGTAAGCTGCCCCTTCTCACCAAGCTCCACACCCTATTTAAATGTTTTCTCAGACTCTCAGTGTTTCAAGTCTAGTTTCTCATAGGGGTAAGTCTGTGTTGACATTAGCTAGTCTCCCTCCTAGAACTTAGAAGTTGTCCTGTGCTAGCTCTGACTCTGGAAAGGTAAATGAAGTCGGGGAGGAGTGATGAGCTTGCCCCTTGGTGGGGGAAATTTTGGCCTCTTTTAGTGTGGAAATGCCCTAACTTTGCCTACCTTCCAAGCTGTGCTCTACTGTGGAACTCCTCTCATTTGACTTTGGTTTTGTCATTTTGATTCACTCTGTCTTGATTAGTGGAGAGGAGAAAACGATCTCTGCTTCTACTCTGGAGCCATGTTGACCCAGAAGTCCCTTTATAGATTTATTAAGAACACAGTTGTTCTAAAATATATGAAATAATTAGTTGCCAGTAAGTTCAGGTTGATTCACTTGCCTTGAAATTTTGAATTGTCACATGGGTTATGCTTTTACTCAACATTCTAAACATAAGTAATTAGTTTGAAGAGTCATATAGGGATGTGGCTACAGCAATTTATTCATTTATCAAATGCTCAGTGATGGGTGTAATGATGTTACTGTTTTTGTCAAAAAGAGTGTCTCTTCCATAGACTCTAAAATAGAGCATGATGAGGTATTGATATTGATAGCTGATTGTAATCATAGCAACTCTGTTACTACTACATAGCCACAAACTGGGGAAATACTTTTGAGTCCACTGAAGTAGTTGCTTTTGAAGGTTTAGGTCATCCCTCCTTTATTTGTTTTCTGCTAAAGTCAAGATAGAAGCTCACAGGAAACTGAGATGCACAGTACTTGAATTCCAATCTATACCTTCAGTCAATAATATTATTTGTCAAGTGACAGAAGTAAAACTCTGTTTAATGTTCAGAATGAAAGATTACACTTTTGGCTAACTTCTTTAAAACAAGCAGTTGCTTTTTTCTTCTTTCTTTTCTAGCAACAGCATACTCATTTTTTGAGCCACTGATCAATAGAAATGGATGGAAGTTCCAAAGAGATAGATTTAGCAGACTTTGTAATAAAAATAGTGGATGCTTAATGATGAATACATAACATTTTACATATGATATCTCAATAGATATTCAAAAGAACTATATTAGATAGATACTTAGATAATATCTTTAGGGGGAGAGACGTGATGTCATTTGTATGACATTTTTATTATGAAATATTCCCATACTAAAACTTCCCAGGATCTCTTCTGTAACATATTTTAGAAGATGCCTATGATAGTAAGAGGTTATGTAGGCTGCCCATGACCATGCAGCCAATATCCAAATGTCTCCAAAGTCTTAGTACAGTTATATGACATTCCATCTCTACTTGTGATATATACCCTTTATGTGAGAAATAGGATTTGAAATGGGAGGGCAACTGACCTACAAAGTTGGCCTTAATTCATTATGCCATTCTGCCTGTCAGAGTAGGTACTATCAGTAATATTACTTCCATTTTAAAGCTAAATATACTGTTAGGTTATGATTCACTCATGGTGACAAAGCTAATAATAATTAGACCTTAGATTCAAATTTATGCTTTGATTCCAACTGTACCATACTTATGAACTATTCTTATAAATTCACTTTGTGTGCAATATTAATTTAACAACATTCTTTATATTTACATTAGAGTGAATTTTTTATTTCATTTGGTATGATATTCCAATTCATGACTTGCAAAATTTAACCTTTCATTTTACATTTCAACATCTTTTGCCTTTTTATATATTTTAGACATAACATTTGTCATCAATTAAATTAATACTTCATATTAATAACCAAACCAGTTTTAGTCAAATAGATTTCTCTTAAAAGTTGGTTTGAGGAACATAATACTTTAGATGGAGAGAAATACTCTATAAATAACATAAAATTGACAAATTTAAAATGAGTATATTGACTCCTATGGGGAAAACAAAGGTAGAGAGGGAGAAAAAATGAATTCACATCAGTTTTCAAAACATAAACATATCACGATTTCATTAATTTGATAAAATGATGCAAGTTTTCAGCTTTGTATTGCTTTTTGGTTTTGTTGTTGTTGTTGTTGTTGTTGTTGTTGTTGCTGTTAATGAATACCAATCTGGCTCAAAATATATTTTCAATCTCTGGTGCACATTCTTTCATTCCAGTAATTGTTTCTTGAAATGGACAGACATTAGTTGGAATTTACTTTACACTGTTGCAAAATTTCTATATCTTGTTAATATATCAGCTTTAAATCTTTTTTTTTTTTTGAGACATAAATCCTCTCAAGCTGTACAGGTATCTCACTCCCTACTTTGATTTTGCCTAAATGAATACAGAGGCACTTTGATGACTTAATATTTGAATGTGGACTTATATCTAAGTTTAGCTTTCATTTCCTCTTTTCCTATCTTTCTACACAAATTCTAGTATCTTGAATGAAAGTAAATACAAATGAAACTGGCCTTTTGAATAACTAGAGTAAAGAATTTTTTATAGTTTTAAGGGACTCCAAGAAAGACCTGTCATGAACTTCTAGCAAGGTAGTTTGATAGAGACTAAGCACACCTTCTCTAAATTAAAACGAAAAACAGAAAAAAAATGAAACATAAGTAAAAGAATAACCATGATAAGAGGAGAAAAAAAGAAAGTGTTACAAGAAAACCTCAGGAAAAAAACCTGTGTTAAAGTAATAATGAAAAATCAAAGACAAATAAAGGAATAACTACTATGAGCCAAAAGACAGAGGATATCTCCAGAAGAATGGAATAATTTTGCAAGAAAAATAATTCAACTCTTGGGAATAAAAATGAAATAATTAAAGGATATTCCAGTGTTGTTTGGAAATTCAAGAAAAAATTAAAGGATGACAAAAGGGAAGAACAAGTAAGGCAAAAATAATAATTGACTTTCCACAGTAAAGAAATAGTGATAAATCTTAATAAAGCAATGAACTCTCTACAAAAGAGCTGTAGATGGACAAAAATTAATAGATGGAATCACAAAAATCAGATAAAAATTAAATGAAAGCCTAATTGAACTAACATTAATGACAGGTAAGCTAGACAGCTTGAGAATTAATATCCTCCCAGAAAACTTAATGAAACACATTCCTTGAATATAAAAGGATAAGATCTAATTAAATAAAATTATAGGTGTTATTAGATTTAGATCAATGAATAGTTCCATAAAATCCACAAGCAACAAGGGAAAGCCCAAATTTAACACATCTTGAAATGTAGTTATTCAACTATATCATCAAAGAAAATATCTTGCAAGCATAAAAATGGTATGAATTAATAAATGAAAATTATATTGCTCTACATTTGATTTCTCATTTATTATACTCCACTTTCCCTCTGTGTACCTCTGCACCAGTTATCCACTATATCTTGAATGTTCTCTTTTATCAATTCTACGGTTTCCTGACATTCAATAAGAACCAGTTCAAATATTACTTGATGTATGAAGCCTTTCCTTTTATTATGGGGGGGGGTGCTGATAATTTCTTACCTAAGATTATCTTCCATTTATTCTGTTTTTAATTTGAGTTTACCTATTTATATGAATGTTGCCTCCTCTATTAGAATACAAACTACTTGGGCAAATTCTTTGCTTAAATTTTAAGTTTTTGTAGTTAGCTTTTATCTACTAGTCCTGGAAAATAGCAAAGACGTTATAAATGATTATTAATTGATTAATTAATAAGTTCTGCACTTAGTACTTGAGACAGAAATACAAATCCAGATAGTTCCTACTTTCAAAGAAAATATATTCTTATAGGGGAACAAAATAAATGTAATCTAATAGTGCCTAGGGAAGTATACCTTAATCTGGAAAGTCAGTACTGGTGATCTAAAAATAGAATAATTGTTCAACATTCCCTTTCTGAAGTAATAGTAGTATTGGTTTTGTTACCATTCCTGAAGTAAAACGATAGTGGGGAAGCTTCTGGCAGAGGTGAGGAGGGACATGGGCAGCAGATGTTAAGTTACCTGTGTTGAAACATAACTATTTTATGTGCCAACTAATTATGATTAACTTATATAACTATATAACTTGGAAAATCATGATTGAAAGTCAGATATGAAAAGATAAGTGACAGCTCTTCTAGAGTATGGACTCCAGACTCTAGAGCAGTTAATCTAAAAATAAAACAAAAATAATGAATTTATTAAGGCTATTTAAAAATATTAGCATTATTTTCTTTTCAAATTTTGAATTCCAAATTCAAATTGGAATTGAGAAGGCAAGCAATATATCAATTATACAAATGAAATCATGTTAAAATTTTCCATATTAGTCATATTTCAAAAGTAAAAATGAAGAAAATGAAAAAAAATTATACTTCAATTTGCACTCAGCTCATCAGTTCTTTCTATGGAGGTAGATAGCATTTTTAAATCATGAATCCTTAGGAAATGTCTTGGGTAATTGTATTAATGATGTTATCTAATTCTTTCACATTTGATCATCATTTCAATATTGCTGTGACTATATTCAATGGTCTCTTGATTCTTCTCACTATATTTTGCATCAATTCATATAGGTCTTTCCAGGTTTTTCTGAAACTACCTACATCATTATTTCTTTTAGCAAAATAATAATCCATCAAAACTTATGCCACAACTTTTCTAGCCATTTCTTAACTGATAAACATCCATTCAGTGTCAAATTCTTTGTCAACACACACACACACACACACACACACACACACACACACACACACACAAAACAAAACAAAAAAAATCTTTTCATTTGAGAGTCTCTTTCAGGAAGTGGGCAATGCATTCTTTCAATTTCTATTTTACTTTCTGAATCTAAGACTTTGGGGACAGTTTTTCTCTATAATTTCTCAAAATATGAGGTGTAGGTTCTTTCTTCATAGATTTTAGGTAGTCCAGTCATTCTTAAACGATTTCTCCATATTTTCATGTTTAGTTATTAAAAAAGGAAGCTCTTTCATATTTGTCTTCAATTTTCTCCATTAGTTTGACTTTGTATTATTTAGTATTTCTTGATTTGTTGTAGTCATTATCTTCCAGTGAGCTCTCCTTTCTCTTTGGTACTGTCATAAGGGCCCCTGCTACCTCGTGTCCATCCACTAGTGCTCTTACTGTAGAATTTAATTTCAACTACCCGTGGGCACTAGAGTTGTCAATTATCATTAACCATCCATGGTACCAGCAAATGGTCTCTAATAATCTCTTTTTGAGGAGTTGTCCAATCCTTTCACAGTTTCTGGGCTGAGAGCTTCCCAAAATGCTACTGCTACATTAGCTTCTATTGCCTAGCCACATGTATGGACTCTGGAGAGATCTCCACCAATCCTGTTCATTGGTGTGGCAGATTTTTCCTGCACACCTTTTAAATTTACTTTAGCTGAAAAAATATTTCACCCAGAATTTTTGTTGGCTCTGCCCTTCCAAAATTTGCTTTAAATAATTATTTTAATGTTGCTTGGTGTGGAATGTTGGGAGAGTTCAGCTGGGTGACTGTCCCTAATCTTCTATCTTGGATCCATCCTCTAACAAAAACAATTTTAATTACATGGCATTGCTCATTTCTTTCTGAAATGAAAGAATATGTTGGAATGTGATATATCAAAAAAGAATAATAAGTTGACTTGGATCCAAAAATTTCATTGGAGATGAGTATATTTCTTCATGAGAAGAAGATAGATGTTGAAGTAAAGCAAGCCTTTAAATAATTTATACTAAGGAAAGCATAGATTAAATGAAACAAGCAAATTAAAAATATAACTATATCCATATGGAACAAAGGTCAATGATTATTGTTGTTGTTCATCCTTCATTTCAAAAATATCAGTGGTATCATTGGGTGATGTCATGATTCATATATGAATTTGATTTAAGTGAGATAGAGATACACAGAGTTGTTAGCTTCATTCTTTACTCCAGTCATCAAAGTCATATGGCAAAATAAAAATCAAGATAACTGATTATGGCTTGAGGTTTAGAGAATGACTTTGGTATCTTTGATGTCTGACCAAGCTCTAAGTTTTCCACAGTGACTACTACCTCTAGAACAAATTGTTCTCATCCATTCATTCCACCTGGCAAAGTCTTCCATTGTTTGGATTCCCCTTACTCAATAATGGGAAAGGAGAATAAGAGAAGGGAGGGATGGTCAAAAGGAAAGTAAATTGGAGGTGGCAGGGATTGGAAGCAAAAAAATTTGCTGATAAGGAAAAGATAGAAAGAAAAAGGGTAAAAAGAGAGAAAATAAATTGGAGAGAAACACAGAATTAATAATCATAACTATGAATGTGAATGGGACGAACTCACTCATAAAACAGAAGAGGATTGCAGAGTGGATTAAAAATCAAAATCTCACAAAATGTTGTCAAAAAGAAAGACATTTAGAGTAAAATCAAGAGGCTAGAATAGATCTATTATGCTTCAACTAAAGTAAAAAATTGGGGTAGCTTTCATGTTTGCAAACAAAGAAAAAGTAAAAATTGATTTAATTAAAAGAGATGAGGAAGGAAATTTCATATTAAAAAAGACACTGTAGACAATGAAATAATATCATTATATATGTGTAATATCTTTAATTTTTAAATTAATTAAATTAAAATATGTTAAATACATGCACCAATTAAAATGTATACAAATTCTTAAAGGGTCATAAGTACTTCACAACCAAATGTAGAAAATAAGAGACATTGAATGTATCCTTCTTAGACCATAAGGGAACAAAAATCAAAGTGAATAAAGTACAGTAGGAAAAAAAGTCTAAAAATTCATTGGAAATTTAACCCTACCCTAACCCTAAAGAATTAATGTATATAAGAAAAATCATAGAGAATCAATAAGTTCATTAAAGAAAATGATGAGGATATAACATACCAAAATTCATAGATGCAGCCAAACTTTACTTAGAGGGAAATGCATATCTCTCAAAGGTTACATACATCAATAAAATAGATAAAGAACAAATGAATGAATTGGGCATGCAACTAAAACATAGAAAAAGAAAAAATTAAAAATCCTCAATTAAACAAGAAATTACAATTCCTGAAAATCAAAGGAGAAAAATAACATTAAAATTTAAATGATTACTGTACTAATAAATAAGATGAGTTGGTTTCATAAAAAATAAAATAGATAAATCATTGGTTAATTTAATTTTAAAAAGAAAGGAAACCAACTTACCTCTATCAAAAGTGAAAAACCAATGAAGAAGTAATTAAAACAATTATTAGGAATTATTTTGGCCAGGTATATGCCAATAAATCTGATAATCTAAGTGAAATAGTTGAATATTTACAAAAATATAGACTACCAAAATTAACAGAAAATGAAACAGAAAACTTAATATCATCATTGCCCTTGGATAGACTGGGCCAATATGATAAAATAGTTTTGGTAAGTATACTCACAGTTATGTTATATTTTTAATAGTCATTTTAAAAGGAATTTCCTTTTCTCTCTCTTAAGGTTCAGATTTGTTGGTGATAAATAGAAATGCTATTGATTTATGTGGGCATATTTTGCACTCTGCAATGTAATAAAAGGATTTTAAAATGTATTAGTAGGATGGATACTGACTAGACACTTTGCCTTATATCCACAAATTATCCTAATTCTGCTCCTTGAAGTAAAGTACAAGAGTGAAACTTCCTTCACTGGGCTCAGTGTGCAAACTGTCTTGGAAACTATTTTATATGTATATAAATATAAGGTTAAATATAAGGATTATAAATTGAGGATGCCTTAATACTAAGGGAACTAAATACTCCACCCACTCCCCTTTTGTCACAAAACATAATTCTTCTGGTTTGGGGAATTCACCCAAACTATTCTATATAATCTTCTCATCAATAAATAAAATCCCCAATATACTATCTGGCTAAACTGACTAAATCCTTATATATAAGTTCAAGAATCTCTATATTAAAGTTGTCTCCAAGTAAAGACTGAGCCAAAATGGCAGAGGCTCACTGAAGCTGAGTGTGTGGCTCTGAGGTGAGACTCAAGAGTCCAAGCAAGCAGGATCTTCTGTGATTCTTTTTCAAACAAAATGTTATCACAACAGCAGATAGAAACTGGTTTCTTTCTTGGTGTTTCCCAAAGTGGATAAAAGGAAAAGTACCCCAATAGTTCAAGTTTTCTCTTCATTTCTCCTCAAAGACAAGGCTATGGTGAGTGAGAGGGAAAAGGTTGCGTAACCCCCACAACAGTCAGGGATTAACTGTCACTGCTTCCCTCTCACACCCTTCTCCTTTCATTCTAAACCTTGCACAAGATTCCCTGTATGTGCCTCTCTGCATTTTGCGACAAAATTCCAAGTCCTCAAACCTATAAAACTTGTCTTTTCAAACTATATCTTTTATAATCTCATTCTTATAGAAACTTTGTTATAGTATTTAATTGGGCTTCTCTATGTATACCATTATATTATCTCCAAAGACTGATAGTTTTTTTTCCCTTGTTATCTAATTTATTCCTTTCAATTCTTTTTCTTGTCTTATAGCTATAGTTAGCATTTCTGGTATAATATTAAATAGTAGTGGTGATTATTGGCATCCTTATTTCCCCTCTTTGAAAAAGCCTCCAGGGTCATATGGATTCACAAATGAATTCCAGTAAACATTAAAAAAAACAATTAACTCCAGTACTATATAAACTTTTTGGAAAAATAGGAGAAGGAATCTATACAATTTTCTTGTATGATGTAAATTTGCTATTGATTTCTAATTCTATGTATATATGTGTCTACCTACCTCTCTTTCTATACACATACACATACACATATAACCAAAATAAACTCAGCACAATTACAAAGCAATTTTCAAACAACTAAATTCTGACCTAAACAAATGGAAAACATTAATTGCTCCTGGATAGACTGGGTCAATATAATCAAAGTGACAACCCAACCTAAATTAATTTACATATCCAGTGCTATACCAATTAATCTCCCCAAAATTCATCTGGAATGTCAAGAATATCAAGAGAATTAATGAAAAAATATGAAGGAAAGAAGCCTAGCTCTATCAAATCTCAAACTATTTAAAGCAAAATCATCAAAACAATATGATACTTGCTAAGTAAAAGAAAAGTACATCAATTGATCAACACAATAGCTCTTGAACATATTAACTTAGTGTTCAATGAAACCCCAAATCTAATCTTTGTGCCATAAGAAATAGCAGACAAGATGATCACACATACATGCATACACACACAAATACATACAAACCTGAAAAGACTTATATGAAAGATATGAAATAATGCAAAGTAAAGTAGGAAGAATCAGGAGAATGTTCTACACAGTAATAACAATAATGTATGATGATCAACTGTCAATGGATTAACTATTATCAACAGGGGAAGGATCCAAGATAATTCCAAGGGTCTCATGACAAAAAAAGGATAGTCACCATCATAGAAAAATCAGTCTCAATGCAGATCGAAATATATTATTATTCTTTTAATTTTCTCCCTGAATTTCCCTCTAGTGTAAACAATATGTTTCTTGTTTGCAAAATGATAAACAAGAAAATATGTTATAAAGTAATATATGTATAACCTATATCACATTACTTAATTTCTTGGGGAGGGAGGGGGTCTGGAGCAGATAGGAAAAAAAACAAACTATGACATTTATATTTTGACACAACTCATGAAGGAATTTTTCCTCTTGGATAAGTATATTTATTATAATTTATTGCATATTCAGCAAATCATTTGTATTCTATAATTATGTTATATATTTTGTTATATATTCAAAATAAAAAATGAATGGTAGCTCATAGACAAACCAATTTGACAGAAACTAGGCATAGAGCAGCATTTCATATCATACATTCACCAATGTAAAATAAAAATGGTTATTTAATCTACAAATAAAGCAGGAGAATATAAACAAATCATGGGAACAAGTATAATTATATAATATATAATATTTATATAATATAATTGTATAATATATATTACATATAATATACAATTATATAATAATAATAACCATTAATTAATAGTTAATTAAGAATAGATTTTTAGTCTGAAGTAAGATTTCAGAATACAGGGTTATAAATTTACCTAAAAAGTGTTTAATAGGAGAAAGAATTCTTAGTAGGTCAGAAGGATGGAATGCCCATCTCCTTAAGGAGAGGGCAATTGGCATTTACTGGTCTCTAGTGCTCTCTCTCCCTCACTCTCTTTGGGAAGCAGACCCTCAGAGAGGAGGTGTGTGTATTTTCCCTGTGATCCTGGTGGGAAAAGTTTGGAGATGACTTTGAAAGTTAAGAGTTAAGAGTTTGGAAGAGGAGAAAGTTTGTTCATGATAAAGTTTGCCATTAGAGAGAGAAGCAGACAGCAGATAGAGCTAATCAGAGGGGGGCTGCCACAGACCCCACACTGTGCAAGGAGAAATAACTTGCATTTTATAAATAGCTGAAAGATCTGGAGAAGTTGTATTACTTCAGATATACTTTGGAATAGCTTAGTAAATTAGATTTATTTCAATAGATAAAAAAGAGAGTGGGGTTAGCCTTGGTTTTCAATTGAGTTATTAGAACCTTTTTAGATTAGGGATATATATATATATATATATATATATATATATATGTCAAATCAATATCACTACTTTCCTTTCCTGTATCTTATTCTTTTAATAGTTTCAATAAATAGGAATATATATTTTATAACTAATCTCCAGCAATTTCCTCAATAGAAAATACAGTTGACTATTGACAACTATTAATACTAATCAATATTAGGGTCAATATTCCCTATAAGATAAGGAAAAGTTTACCTCTCAGACACATATAGAGGAAGAATTTATGAACACCAAGACAAAGACAATATTATAAGCAAAATGGATCATTTTGATTACATTAAATTTAAAAGATTTCATATGACCAAAACTAATGCAAACAAAATTAGAGGAGGAAAAACAAATTTGGGGGAAAACATTGCAATTCTTTTTAACAAAGGCCTCATTTCTCATATGTGTAGAGAGAAACAAATCAAATTTATAAGAATAAAAAGCATTCCCCAAATGATAAGTGGTCAAGGGATATGAACAGGCTGTTCTCAGATGAAGAAATTAAAATTATCTATAGTTACATAAAAATGCTCCAAAACATTATTTATTATAGAAATGCAAATTAAAAGAATATTGATGTACTACTTCAGACCTATCAAATTGGATAATTGAACCAACAAAGAAAATGATATATGATGAAGTTAATGTGGGAAAATTTGGACAGGAATAAACTTTTGTTGGAACTATGAACTGATATAAGCATTTTGAAGATCAATATAGGACCATACCCAAAGGGCAATAAACCTATTTATACCTTTAAACTTAGTAATATCATTCCTAGATTTGTATACCAAAGAGATCAGAGATAGGAGAAAAGGACCTCATTTTACTTTAGCAGCTCCTTCTAATGGAAAGTAATTTTATATCTGAGTGGGTGTTCATCAATTAAGGAATGGCTGAACAAGTTGTTGTAATTACAGTTGTAATGGAATACAATTGTGCCATATTAAATGATGAACAAGATGAGTTCAAAAAAACCTGGAAAGACATATAGACTGATGCAAAAACAAGACGACCAGTGTATACAGTAACAAAATAATTGTATGATGATTAACTGTGCCGGACTAAACTATACTTAGGGGGAAAAAGGTTCCAAAATAACCTCAAGGGACTGTTATAAGGAAGAGATAAGATTAATAAGAAAATGTAAGTTTGCAAGAGGATAGAGGCATGAGTGGAATGGAATGGAATGGAAATAATTCTGGAATGGTGAAAAAGGGGAGTTGAGCAAGATCTCGGGTTCTGTTGAGCTAGCTCTTTCCCTGTGTACTCAGGAAGAGTAGTTGGCTGTCCTTGGGCTGCTGATTCTATCCTACTGCCCTTTCCTGTTTTCTGCCTTTTTGTTATCTGGTTATTGTATTTTCCTTGGAAAAGAGCTTTGGGATCCTGAACCAGTTGTCTTCACTAACTGTAAGATGAGGTCTGGGTCCAATTTGGATATAGGACTCTTCTTGGGTCCTGCCAAACTTACCACAAACCATTACTTTTAATACAAACTAAGAGGGGGGGGGGTTTGAGTGCAGATTAGCCAAAGCAGGGACTAGGATTTTTTAGGTGAGTGAGAAGAGGGACTAGAGTAGTCCAACCAACTCTTTGAAGGCTCTCCAAAAGGAGACAGTTAGATCTGGGGGAATTTAGATAGTGGACATTTGCATCAGGGTTATCCTATTTCCCTTTTTAACCTTTTCCTATTAAATTATTTTCTTAGTTACTGAGTGGTCTGTGTGTTGATCTCAGACCAGGCACTTGCCTTGATCAGAATTAACTGTTGGTCTTCAACCCACAGTGTAACATCTTTTTTTCTGGCCCAATTTAATAGATCTCATTCCATCTCCAAAACCACCTAATACAGTTTGGCAAATCAGATGGTCTGAACCTAGTAAAATCATAGGTTTTGTTGTTAAATTGGAAGCATTTTTTTCTCTCTCAGACACTTTGTAATTTCAAAGTGACTGGGAAATTTTCAGAACATTTGATATATAAGATATTGTTTCCAGAATATTCTTGTTTAACTGTTGTCATGGTTATGGGTATTATAGAATCTGTTTATACCAATTTGTTATTACTACTGTATCTTTTCCTGGTTGTCATACTGGGATGGTACTATGAGGTGTTGGGTTGGAACGCTTTTAAACTTGTTATGAAACTAACTTTACAAAGAATATGTTCATATATGCCAAGTGCATTATTGACTGTTGGTTGCCATTGTAAGTTTAAATGGATTTTTGTGGTGAAATAGAAAGAGATAATCTGTGACACTATTACTTGTTGCTACAGTGAATGGATGCTCTGGCTTGTGACTAGAGAGCAGTTGCTGGTATGGGACACTTGCTACAGAGATAGAGAGAGATACTGCCACAGGGGATTGCTCTAGATAGATACTGGGGAATGCTCTGGACTGCCTATTGATCCCTAATGGCAAATATATCAATGCTTTCCTACCCTCTTCCTCCCCTTCTACCCCTGCCTTAACCACCCTCTTCTGGAAGCCTTTTGGCTTCCTCCCTCCCCCCTGAGTAGACTATAAAATACTCTAGTTTTCTTTCTCAGGTAAGGGGTTTATTGTGATAACAGGATGGGAAACTGAGGTAAGTGAAATGAGGGTTTCCCTAAACTACAAGGAGAATTTAGGAGGGTTATGGAAATAATCAGTCTTGTCACAAACTGTGACAGTTGGACAGTTAGAGAGATGAATGGAGGACAACAGTTTAAATCTTCTTTCTTCTTCACAAAGCCACCAAGAAAAGTCTCTCTGTCAGCCTGGCTTTCCTCCAACTGTTGACCAGTCAAATCTCAGAGAGAGCAGAGGTTTCTCCCTTGGTCAGAGAGCCCCCAAATCAAACCAACCCCACCAGGGTCTTCAGCCAGCCTCAGCTGCCAACTCCTGGGAAAATTCTGTTTAGAACCTTCTTCTTGATTGACAGCCAGGTCCCCAACCTTGGTTCTTGCATCTTGATTTGTCCTGCAAAACCTCTCTCTCTTCAAGTCTCTACCACAGTGGTTGTTGTAAACAAGATCAAAGTTACTGTGTTTATGCTGTTTAGAGATCCAGAATTGAAACAAATAATGTTATTGTTAGAAACTAAACTAGACAATGTGGAAAAATGTTATTGTGCTGTTCTTAATAATATAAATGTTAATGTTATTGTTAATGCTACTGTTCAGAAAGCAGAAAGGGATTCTGACACATGCAAGAATCCCTCTAGGCTTGAAAGAGAAACTAAGGCACTAAACACTAAACCTGCTTCTTTGTTTTCTTTACAGGATTGAGTCTATGTTATTCCAGATATAGGAGTAGTGCATTTGAGAAGACACAAACAATTTTCATCTGCGGATTTCTACTCCATAAAACTAAGGACATTCTGGTTTATTTTTTTATGAACCCTATTAGAACCCTAGAGTAATTAAGTAATTTAAGCATACAATTAAGAATTTAGATGGAAACGTTGCAGATTTCTCTCTTTTAAGGGAGGAATTACTAACAAGGAGAGAAAGGAAGCAGTTCGTAGAGGAGACATGTAGAAATCCTACATCAATATCATGGTCTCATAATTATGAGGAAATGGAAGTTGAGGGGACCAATGAGAGTAGTGTAAAATCTGGGGAATGTGATACAAATGTCGAATCCTGGCAAAATCATGCAATTCAAGCAGATGCATGTTTGGATGGACAAGAGGTGACTGAGCTTTGCACTGATGTCACTGGTTTTGGAAACATTCCAACCACTGAATCTGAATAGCGAGGAATTACATGTGTCTGTGACTATTGGAGATCAGATCTATGATCTTCTTGTTGATACCAGTGCAAGCAAGTTATTACAAACTCCTCCTAAAAATTGTAGAGCTATTTGTACAATGGGATTAGTGGGAGCTACTGAAAGACCCCAACGAGTAGCCAAATTGCATCCAAAGATAGTTTCTTTGGGTCTATTAAATGTACAGCAGGATTTTCTTTGTATGTCAGGTTGCCCAATGAATCTCTTAGGAAGAGATCTTTTATGTAAACTGAGGGCAACAATCCACTGTACTCCAACTGTAGAAATGGCATTGCATCTTCCAGAAGAATCTTTGAAAGCTTTTCCAAAGCTTTTCTTAGATTCAGTGAGTACAGAGGGTGAATCAGGTTCAGTTTTTCCAATACCTGATGACATCCCTATGGATCTCTGGTCAAAGTCTTCTACAGATGAGGGATTTTTAAAATCTGCTACTCCAGTCAGGGTGAGGACTAAAGGAGGACCAGTTCCTTATGTGCCTCAATATCCCCTGACCAAGGGAGCAATTGAAGGAATTAATACCAATCACAGAATCCCTAATCCAACAAGGGATCAAAATTCCTTGCTTCTCAGAATTTAATACTCCCATTTTTCCTATTAAAAAGTCAAAGCTAGATGAGAATGGGAGACCATTTTATTCAGGATTTATGGGCTGTCAATGATTATATTATCAAAACTCATCCTATTGTACCAAGTCCAGTGACTATAATTTCTTCCATTCCAAAGCAGGCAAGGTATTTCACTGTGGTAGACATATGCTCAGCTTTTTTTTTTCTATTTCCATTCATGAGGCTTCCCTAAAGATCTTTGTTTTTACTTGGAAAAAGATACAGTGGACTCAGACTCATTAGCCTCAAGTGTTCTCAGATTTCCCGAGTCAATTTTCCCAAATTTTAAATAGAGACCTTAAGTGTATAAAATTCAAAGAGAGCAAATTGGTGAATTTTGTGGATGATATCCTTCTTGTGTCCCCAAATGCCAAAGTGTTTCTTAGAGATAGTAGAGTTCTTTTGCTAGAATTGTATAAGCATGGGCACAAGATCTCCAAGGCAAAATTACAGTGGGTTTTGGTTTTGCCTAGAGTGCCATATCTAGGTTTTGTGTTATCAGAGGGTTGAAGGAGTATCACTCAGAAGAAAATAGCTGATATCCAGAAGCTGACTTATGCCTCTATCCTCTTGCAAACTTACATTTTCTTATTAACCTTATCTCTTCCTTATAAAAGGCCTTATGATAAAATAATACTATCCATAGTCAAAGAAGGAACTGTTGGAGTCTGACTGCAAATCAAAGGCATACTGTCTTTTACTTTATTTCTGTCATGACTTTTTTATTATATGTATAAAATGTATTTTTGGTCATGAGAGGAAAATTAAAATATGAATTGCATGGAAGTGCTGGCATAACCTATATCAGACTAAGTGTTAACTCATAGAGGAAAAGGAGGAAAAGGAGAGATTCTGAATCTCAAAATGTTAGAAAATAATTGTGAAAAATTGTTTCTATATGTAACTGAAA
Organism: Monodelphis domestica; assembly: GCF_027887165.1. Classification (NCBI taxonomy): domain Eukaryota; kingdom Metazoa; phylum Chordata; class Mammalia; order Didelphimorphia; family Didelphidae; genus Monodelphis; species Monodelphis domestica. The sequence goes on from NC_077234.1 coordinate 106,537,401, forward strand.
GTCTTTTTAAAAAGTTATAGAGAACAAAGAGATTTTTAAAAGAAAAAAACTTCAAAGATAGATAAATAACACTGTAAAGTTCTTGGCAAGCCCTCACACCATGCTTCTTAGTCTTCCCTGGGTACCCTATATATCCTGTGTCAAAGGTCTAATGTTATGAAAAGATTCAAGTATTGTTCTACTTTTTTTTTTTGAGGGTCATTTAAAGAACAAAGGGAGAAGAAATCTGGATATTTATGTAGAAGAAAATCAAGCAAAATATCCTAGAGGAGAGGAAGGAGAATTAAATTTGCATTTCTTAGATTTAGTGAAAGTCATTCAGATAAAGAAATGGGGGGGGACTATGCAAGAACACTTGAATAACATTCTTTTCTTGCTTGGACAGAGAAAGTATAAAATAGATTTTAACCATATGTGAAAATGGATTATGGGATTAGATTACAGTGGTACCTTGGTTCTCATTATTAATTCATTCCAGAAGGCAGGTAGAGAAACAAATGAAATTTTCCCATAAAGAGTAATATAAATTGAATTAATCCATTCCAGACAGTGAGAAAACCCAGATTTTATAAGGCATTACCTGTATTGATGGAGTTGTATTTTACTAAATAAACATCAATAATATATAGACATAAAGACAATAATTAGATTAAATAAAATAATTTAAACTTAAATTTACCTGTACTGAAAGGAGTTCATTGCCTAAAGGGATGGTGGAGAGGAGAAATGTTATTGTCTGGACAATGAGTTATCTTTCATTATATCTAAGGGCAACTTCCCTTCTGTAGTTCTATTTCTCTCTCTTTTCTGTCCCTTATAACCACTGAACCTTTCTTGAGATTCACCAGGTATACGCTTAACAAACATATTCAATGATATTTGTTTTTGTCTGTTTATTAAAATTCCTCTAAAGTGGGAATTGGTCTGGTCATTTAGCAAATTTATAATTCTGCTTGTTAAAGCTTTATCTGCATAATATTTTTCAACAAAATTTTGCACTTGTACCCATTTTTCAAACACTTCCTTCATTAATGAAATGGGAACATCCTCCTTTGCCTCCTCCTCACCTGAAGAAAACTTCCCCCCACTAGTTGTTACAGCCTCCTTTGAGGTTCCTGCAGCTTTTCAGTGTTGAGCTCTTCTTTATGTTCCTGAACTAACATGTGATCTTTTGTTTTAACTAGAGCAGGCATATGCTTTCTGAGATCATGACACTAAGAAGTTGTAGTAAGCATGTTGAGTGCCAAGCAAAGGTTGAATACCATAACAATTTTTTTCTCATCAAAGTGCTGTGAATAACAAATTCAATGAATTCTGAAATTGTCAAGTACCCAGGTTTGAATATATTTCAAGGAAAATAATCTGCAGGTACTTGCCACTCTTTTTGTTTCAAAAAGGAATATAATAGAAATTTATAAAGACAAAATCAAATCTGACAATGTGCATTAATGTACTAAACAAATGTACTTAAAGTGTTAATGTAATGAACTTAGAGATAAAAGAAAAAATGGATTCGAGAAAGTAGCCCTAAACTTCTCAATATATTAGGAATGCTTAAAACATTTACATACATACTTGTTTAAGGTAAAGCACTAGAATAAAAGTTTTTTATATTTCAACTAAATTTATCAAAAAAGCAGAAGTTTGCTACTATAATTACAGCTAAAGTGGTAGTGAAAAGAAAGAAAAAAAAGGGGGAGACAATATTATATATATATATATATATACACAGATATATATTCATCAACTGGCATAACATCTAAGTTATATAAGGCAATATCTAAATGAAAAATAATATAAAAATATCTAAGTGGTAAAAGAGTATTCTCAGGAGACTTTAACAATATTTTTTAAATAAATACCCAAATCTTACAAAAAAGGAAATGAGAAACTACATGTCCCAACAGAAGTTTTTGTTGTTGTTTTTAATTAGATCAAAGGAAAAACAAACTCTTGCTCTATGAACTGGACAGACAAGAAACCATGTCTAAGGACAGCTGGCATTGATTTTTGCACCACTAATTCCTGTGTGGGGATTCTTCCCCAAAAAGGAGAAATCATTGAAAATAGAGACCATTGATAATGAATAAGGAACAAACTCAAGATATGTTACCTTCGTTAACAACGAATGTTTAATAAGTGATGCTGCAAAGAATCAAATTGCAATGAACCATGCCAACACAATCTTTGATACCAAATGCTTAATTAGTCACAGATTTAGTGATGCAATTTTACATCAGATATGAAGAACTGGCCTTTTACAGTGGGGGATGATGCAGACAGGCCTATGGTTAAAACAGAGGACAACAAGGGGACCAAACGTTTCTATCCAGCAGTGTCTTCTATGATCTTAACGAAGATGAAATAAATTGGTGCATCTTACCTTGGCAAAACTGTTAAACATGTAGTTGCCACTATATTCACTTACTACAATGGTTCAGATTGTCAGACTCCAAAGATATTGAAACTATCACTGACCTCAATGTGCACTGAATTTTATCAACAAGACAAATGTTACTGATATTACTTATGATTTGCAAACAAAAAAAATTGGTACCAGGAGAACTGTGCTATTTGCCTGGGAGGTGACGCTTTTGCTATTTCCATTCTAATAATCAAAGATTGAATTTTAAAAATCAAGTTCAAAGCTACAAGACTGCTTCAGTTGCAATAAGCTCAAGAAGAGTATCAATACTGATGAAACTGTTGTCTATGAGACAGCTGAACAGGCTGCCATCTTGTCTGGAGAATAACCAGGACTTGCAGCTTTTGGATGTCATTATTCTTTCATTTGGTATTAAAACTGCTGGTCAAATTATGACATTTCTGACCAAAGGCAATACCACCATCCCCATCAAGCAGACATAGAGGTTTGTCATCTAATCAGACAACAAGCTTGATGTGGTTATTCTGGTTTCTGAAGATGAGAGAACAATGACAAAGGATAACATACTGCGTGGCAAGTTTGCCCTCACAGGAATCACCCCTTCACATCCCAGGGGCATTACTCAGACTGAATCAATATTTGAAATTGATGAAAATTCCTTCTCACTATGTCTTTTATGGATAAAAGCACATAACTTGAATTTTATGCTATCAATATGAAGGCCACAGAAGAGAATAAGAAAATCCAAAGCAAAATTGATGATGAGGACACAGTAAAGGTTGCTGACAAATATAATAAAATGATCAACTGACTGGAAAAGAGACTGCTGAGAAGTTAGAACTCGAATATCAACAGAAATAATTTGAAAAGATCTTATCATTATTAAACTGTATTGATGGGTAAGCATGGTGAATTCTCAGAACCCATTGCTGGTAGACCTGTGCTATCTGGAGGTGCTTCTTCTGGATCCACTATTGAAGAGGTCAATTAAAAACACCAGAAGAAAGAGAATTCCACACAATTTTCCAAAAACTGAAGAACTGAAATTTATAGCCAAGGAAAGGGTGGTTTAAAAGTAACATTTAAGTTACTTGTGTACATCTGGGCATTCTGAATACATGAATGTATGCAGAAGCAATGTAGTGAATAAAAATGTCCTTTATCAATATTATTAACAAGTGGAAATTTAATTATTTTCCTGAAGAATAAAAGTTGCTGTTTGCATTTCATCATCTTACATTATTTCTCTTATTGTGTACAATGATCTCCTGGTTCTGCTCACTTCACTTTGCTTCACTGCCTACAAGTCTTTCCAGGGTTTTTTTTATGATCGTCCTATTCATCATTTCTTTTGGTATAATAGTATTCAATCACAGTCATATAACACTACTTTTTCAGTAATTCCCAAATTAATAGACATTACTTTAATTTCTTTGACAACAAAAGAGAGTTGTTATAAATATTTTTGTTCAAGTAGATACTTTTCCTCTATCTTTGATGTGGTTGGGCTATAGGCCTAGTAGCAGTATTGCTCATTCAATAGGAATGCCCATTGGGCATGGTTCCCAATTGCTCCACAGATTGGTTAGAACAATTTACAGTTACACCAACAGTGCATTAGTGTCCCAGTTTTTTTACATCATTTCCAACATTTATCGTTTTTTTTATTATTTTGGGCAATCTAATATGTGTGAGATGATATCTCAGAGTTCTTTGAATTGGCATTTTTCTAATTAATAGTGATTTGGAGCATTTTTTTCATATGACTGAAAATAGTTTTAATTTCTTTGTCTGAGAACTGCCTATCCATATCCTTTGAAAAATTTGTCAGTTGGGAAATGGTTTTTATTTTTATAAATATGACTGTTCTCTAGATATTATAAAAATGAAGACATTCTCAGAGATACTTGATGTAATTTCCCTTCTAGTTTGTGGTTTTCTTTCTAATCTTAGTTGCATTAGTTTTGTTTCTGTAAAACCTTATTAATTTAATATAGTAAAAGTCATCTGTTTTAAATTTTATAATGTTCCCTATGTCTTGTTTAGTCATAAAATCTTCCTTTATCCATAGGTCTGACAGGTAATCTTTTTGTGTTCCCTGAATTTGTTTATGGTATCATCCTTAATTTTTAAATCACATATTCACTTTGACATACTATATGGCATGAGGTGTTACTCTATGCCTAGTTTATGCCATATTATTTTCTACTTTTCCCAACAGTTGTTGTTGAATAGGGAGTTCTTCCAAAAGTTAAGTTCTTTCGGTTTTTTCAAACATGAAGTTACTATGGTCATTCTTCAAGTGTGTAATCTATTCCATTGATCCACTGCTCTATTTTTTAGCCAGTACCAGATTATTTTCATGTTTGTCATTTTATAAAACAATTAGAAATCTGGTACAGTCAGGTCACCTTACTTCATTTTTTTCCCATAGAAATTCACTTGATATTCTTGGTCTTTTGTACTTCCAGAGGAATTTTATTACTATTTTTTCTAGCTCTATGAAATAATTTTGGGTAGTTTAATTGATATGGCACTGAATAAATAGTTTATTCTACTTAGAATTGTTATTTTTATTAGATTGGTTTGCCTTCTTTATGGGCAATTAATGGTTTTTCTAAGGGTTTAGACCTGACTCTGTTTGTATGAAGAGACTAAATTTCAGTGCATAACAGGAGATTGCATGAGAGATGGCATGTTATGACATGAATAGCAATTGGATAAAAGGAAGTGCTGCCTGGCACTTACTGCTTATGATTGCTTTTATTTTCTAAGAAGTACCAGTCTTTCCTCTACTTAGTTTCCGTTTTAATTCCTGTAGATTACTTTCCATCTACATGGCACTTTGCCAACACTTAAAAGTGAATGCTATCTAACCTATAACTTGCTTTAATACTGCAAAAGAGGGTCAGTCTCTATGCTTAGAAATGGATGATATGACTAAGCATTTAGTATGCCACAAGACTATTATTCAATCAAAAATATATAATTAATAATGGCACAGAAACCATGCAAAGGAAAATTGATATTTATTTAATAAAAACTTTTCAAATACTACAAATATCACAAATTTCTTTATAAGAAACAATGTTGTGTATTTTTTTAATGAAAACAATATATAGATTTATAGATAGGAGATTAGCTGCAAACCATGAAAGTTCTAGGATTGTTTTAACATCTTGCTCATGTGCTTATAAGTAAGATTATGACCACTGATTTCAATGTGTTGCAAATTTGTCCTATTTTTTATACACATGCCAAGCTGTATTTCCCTCCTCTCATTCCTCTCCCTACCATCCATGCTGAGCTTCCTTCCGGCACATCATGAAGTTATTTCACTAACTACCTATTCCCCTCCTACTCAACCAATCAAACCCCCACTTCCTCTTAATGATTCCAAATCTCTGAAACTCTGGAATGATATGTCATGCAAAGATTTTATAACAATTAGGACTCAAAAGGACATGGAAAGGCATAGAACAAATAGGAACTGATGGCATCATACAACTAATAAGGAACTTCAAACAAGAATAATAATGGACAAAAGCAAACTAAAGAGTGATTGGAAAAGATGAATGGACTACAAGTTGAGAGTGAAGAATAGACAGACCTCATGAGCATTCTATTGACATTTTCATAATGGCAGAAGAAATGAAGAAAGTCAGAACATTAGATGAACAATCTGTTCTGAGCATAGACAAGAATTATTGAAAAGATGTAGACATGGATGGATTGTTGTAAGTATTGCTGGAAAGAACATCCCTATCATTAAGCATACATATCCATTTGTGTATTTGAGTACCAGAAGCCCATGACAACAGAAGGATAAAGGGTATTTCAACAACAACAAAAAACAGGGTTTGTCATTACCCAGGTAATTATTATAGACCAAGATAGCCAAGTATAGAAATTCAAACTGTGTTCTAATTAACCAAGCACGAAATCATTTGGCTGACCATGCAAGTCTACTTTTCTGATAAGTGACAAAACCAAAATTCAGCTTAAAAATTGGGAATCCATGATGAAATTTTTAGATACTAAGAAATGATGCTTTCCAAGAGGTCTTAGAAAGCAACAATGTAGATGGCAGATAGAAAGTTGCAGAAACTCTTTCAGGGTTTATTAAACATGAATTCCTACAGTTTCTAAACTTTGAGATTTTATGTATAAAGCATAGCTGGCAGCTTTTAAGGAAGTTTTAAAGGAAATATTTATACTCTCCCCCCCCAACACCTGTCTGAGTATTTTCAAATAAGTTCCAAAGAATATAGATAAGTATAGTAAAGGAAGTATTATGTAAATATGGGAGAATATTTAACTCTTTATGTATTCAAAATGGTAAGTTTAATTTTCAATTTTTGAATAAGTTAAGCAGAGTTTGGGTAAGAGAAATGAGAACAAAATCTTGAGTGAAAGGTCAGTTTTCAGAGGTCATAGTATTATGAGACACTGGTGAAAAGAATAGAATTCAACAGTGTATTTGCTAAGGACTTTAATGAAGATTTAATTACATTTTAGAACTGTATACAATTATCATTTCATATCTCTCTTTTTTTAGTATACTTATTATTTGTATATAGTTCTAACTATGCTGTCTTTCTTTTTAGATTCCCAACTTCTAGAGGGAAAGGGCTGATGGTTGTTGATGACTCAATTTCCCAAAGTAGCAGCCTCAGCATGGTTGTCCTCTCCTCTTCAGTAGTCTATCATCTTTATGATACTCCCTGCCAGATTGAATTTGCCATTTTTATCTTTAATCTGCCATTTATTTAAAAAATTTGCAGCAAACATTCAAGAAACTGTTACGTGTTGCTGGGGAGAGAAAATTGAAAATAAGCCAATATTTGTCTTCACAGAGTATACATTTTACTAGACACTCGGAACCACAAAACTAGTGATTACCTGCTTAGATATTCTCAGTTTACAAAAGCCAAGATGTTGCCCCTGATTACATAGCTAGTTAGGGACACAGCTATGATTAGAGTTCTGTATTATTTTTTCCCAGTTGTATTTATTTTGCAGTACATCATTTCCACTCCACCTTCACTTCAACATCCCATGTGAAAATTAGATCATATTATGAACTAATGCCAAATGATAATAACAAAATCATTTATATACAAATTAATATTTTTAAAAAGCACTTTTCTCATGATAGCCTTATGATATCAAGGAATGAATTCATGATTTGATGAATGAATGAATTAATGAAAAGACATTTATACAATATGTTTTACTTGCTGAACATTCAATTAAGTCCTGTCAATACAACATACCAGCAATGAAAGTTTGAGAAAAAGGATGTACGATTGTGGAGTTTTGAATTGGTGAAACCATTCTAGAGAACAATTTGGAATTGTGCCCCAAATCTATAAAACTGTGCATACTCTTTGACGCAGCAATAGCCCTATCAGTTGGAAAATGATGACCTATTTATGGTATATGACTATGATGAAGTACTATTGTGCTATCAAAAATGATTAGGGGAATGGTTTGAGAAAAAAATTTGGAAAGACCTATATAAACTGAAGCAATGTGATGGATGTGAGAAGACATGAGAGAACATTGTACATAGAAATAGTGTTACAATGGTGATCAACTGTGAAAGACTTGGCTACTGTGATCAATACAATGATCCATGACAATTCCAACACTTAGAAAAGATGCTATCCACGTCCAGAGAAAGAACTGACAAACTGAAATGCACACACACACACACACACACACACACACACACACACACACACACACATATATTTGTAATCAATGAGGACAATATCTGATGTAATTTTATGAATAGCAGGGCTATTAATCTCATCCCCCTAGGATTAACTTTAGTCAAGGGAAGTCTCTGAGGTCTCAGCCCACCAATTCCTGTGGTAATTGGGGAAAAAAAACTCCCAAGGGTATGATAACGATCTATTATTTAAAATGAGAGACTCTACCATCAGGAAAATTCTTCATTGACATTATGAAGAGTATTTTCATTATTCATTGATAATGTATTGTTTCAATAGTGTGATTTATGAGAAACTGAGAAGGTCCCCTATCCCCACAAAATCTCCCCACCCCACTAATAATGTTTGTTATTAGAGTTCTTTGTTTTAAGGGAATATCCTTTCATCAAAATTAAAGTATATTAATGGAGTAAGGTTACCATATAATATTTTATTAGTGGTACACAGTAGAAATTAATGTCAGATATTCCTTAATATGATATTATAATTGAGAGATAATTTAAATTAAGGAAATGTGAATAATAATTAAAAAATTGGCATTGCCTTAATGTTTGCGAACTTCATTTTTTTCCACTCTAGAATGTGGTGAGCATAAAATATTGCCATCTCATTTTTACAGCTGGAACCATGAAGATCATTGAAGTTATAAGATTTGCTCATGGTCACATAAGTAATGGGAGTCAGATCTAGAATTTTAATGACTTCTAGCTATGTGCTTTTTCTACCATAATACGATGACTTTTTAAAAAACCCTTACTTTCTATCTTAGAATCAATCAGTACTGTGTATTGGATCCAAGGCAGAAGAGTAGTAAGGGATAGGCAATGGGGTTGTGACTTGCTCTATTTCACATGGTTAGAAAGTGTCTGAGGTCAAATTTGAACCCAGGACCTCTTGTCTCTAGGTCCGGGTCTCAATCCACCTAGCTGCCCTGATCATGGTGACTCTTAATAGAACTTGAAAATACTAGGTTCCTCTTTGTGTACCAGCCAAAGGACATTGCACCAAGAGGGAAAAGGACATTGAAATGGGAGAAGTTAGAAAACTGAAAGCAAATTTTCCTTACTTTGAGGCTTTGCCTTGAATTTCATCCTACTTGTGAAATATTCCCAATTTAGCCAATGTCCAATCTTGATGGAATTGAATAGATGCAGTCTCAGACAGTAATTGGAAAAGTAACAGAACAGACTTTAAGCTACCCTGTATATATGAAGCAGTCATCTTCAAGGAGCTATTGTAAGATCATTCAAGGCAGAAATATTTCTATCTGATCTGAAACATCTTTAGGGATTTTCATCAGATTGATCGTGTGTCCTTTTTTTTGGATGGTTTTTTATGGAGAGTCATTCAGTAGCACAATATCATCAACCCTGTCTGTATCTCCATGGCATTTCTCATATGCCAGAGGGTTTATATTGCCTGTGTCCATATTGATCCATTTTATCTGGTTTACCTTTACAGAGCATTTCACATCTTTGTTGATGGCATTAACTGAGTTGCCGTAGGACCAAAGGATTTCTCACAATATATTGCAATGAAGGCTGTCAAGAGCCCTTAAAAATGTGATGAAATTGACAAGAAATAGAAGCTACCTTTCTGAATCTACCAACAATAGTCCTTTAACATGATTATCTCAGATATACAGGCTATCAGTAGTTTGAACCTATTCGCAAGTTTCCCAACTACAGTTTCAATCACTGTATCTAGTATGATGTTAATGCTAATTGGAATCAGTGAAGCACCTTCCCCATTGCTGAGGCTAAAAAATGCCTTTTTTCAATCATGGTCTCATTTTTTTTTCTGGTCAGGCATAGTCTCTGATTCACTAAGATTCACAAATTAGTTTTTCTAGCTCACTTCAGTTTATGATGTCAAATACATTTAATAATTCAGCTGTGATTTGATCATCTCATATCACTATTTTCTTTGTTCAGGCCTGAGGAGATCAGTTTCTTAGTCCATTTCTACTAGATTCTTCTGGTTCATTTAATTTATTTCTCTCAAATATATTATTGAGGTCAGACCTTTGAGGAATTTCTTTAAGGTATTATACCTATTTTCTTTTTTAATGCTGTCATTTTAGTATATAGTTTTTCATTTCTGATGTTTAGAAAATTACTTTGAGCATTTTAGTCAATTTGGTAAATTTCGCTGAAATTTATCACCAGGAAAGGTGTTTTACCTGAGAATTACCAACATTATATGTATTTCAGAGACCTTCAGGAAACAAAAGTGCCTACTTGACTACTTGGGTATACATTCAGAGACTTTTTCAGTTCTCAGACTTAGAGTCCTGACCCAGAAAATTTGGGCCAATTTTGCTTGTATTGATACTAACACCTCTTACCAGCACACAGTTATTAATCTTAAGATTATTATTAAAGGATGAAGGAATGCAAACAAAAAATAATCCTAAAAAATAAAAAAAGAACTACAATAAATTTCTCTAAAAAGTCATCTTCTTAAAAGATCTAAGAAACTATCAGGCACGTATTGCTCCTTTCCCCTTTCCCAAATTTGCAATATCTTAAAGTGGAGAATGTCTTGGGTTTTGGGTCGAAAGAATATGGGATCAAGTCCCAGATATGGAACTTATTTTCTCTGTGACAATGGATGAGTTATGTAAACTATCTTAGTCTCAGTTTCCTTATTTGTAAAATGAGGAAGTTGGTCTATATGATTTCTTATGTTCTTCTAAACTTGTGATCTATGATGATTCCCCTTCCAGCTGTAAGTCAAGGTCACTCTCATCAGGTATTGCCAGGTGGTACTCTCTGTTTTGTTTCCTTCATCAATTTCCTGTGGCTCCTAGGGCTTGTCACCAAGGGTTGTTCTCTGTCATGGCTCTTTGCAGTAATGTCATGTAAGTACTCAGCTCATTACCCACTTTAATTAGACCTACATTTCCTGGAACACATAAAAATGAGTTCTTTGTCAATTATATATTTTTGTTTAATTATTTGTATCATAATTGTAGAATTTTCTATTGCTTTAAAGTAGCAAATAAAAAAAGAAAGTAGCAAATCTACTCTATCTATATTATAGGTAAAAATTATCTATTATCTGTTCTGGGAAGATAACCACCATTTATAATAGTATTCCTATTTTAATAATATATTTCAAATTCCAAAACCAGTTTCAAATGTTCTGCAAAGGACATTCTATTTGAAAGTTAGGGAATGTTTATAATTGTGATTAAGAAATTATTAAGTGATTTAAAGTGCACCAAGAAAATAATGGAATATTCTTCATATTTGATCCTCCAACTACCCTGAACCCCTCAGTCCACATCACAACTGTTATCCATTTTCAAGTTTGAATATTCCAAATGGCACCTTCACTGTCAGTGTTGAGGTTTTTTTTTTATTATAATTTTCTCTTTAAAGTAAACCTTTTTCAGTTCTATGTTTGGAATGCAAATGCCATAATTATGGTTGTTGGTGACATCTGCTCTTCAGGAGGTCTTGGAAACATTAAGAGAAGCTCAAGCTGAAGCAGATGAGATCAATTTGATTTCCAATTTCACTGCTGGGTGAGTTCCATTTTCCTTTGGAATTTTTTTTTTGAGAGGAAAAACAGAGTTCACATGAGGCAGGTAAAATTATACTTTGAATACAGTGGGGCCATCATCATGTTTTGTTTATGAAAGCATAAAAAAGTAAAGAAGTCTTCTTCATTCTGTGTCATATATTATATCTTAGGGCTGTGTCACAGGCTAGTCTCTTCCTAGTGACCCCAAAAATGACACTAGCAACCTTTGAAAATTATCACTTTACCTTCATGGTACAATTCCATTGGGGCCCATATTTTTTTTTTCTGTTTTCATTGAATCAAGGGAGTCAGACATTTATCCAGAGGGATGTTTCACTCTCATGGGAAAATAAGTGTGTAATCTTCCCATGGCCTAGTTAACTCTCAATGGACTGTCTTCTCAGGGATTGTACTAGTTTAATTTGCTACCTATCAGTTGGAGAATTTGGCTTATGTAGTTTTCTATCTCATTACCTAGAGATTTACAACTTATATATCCACTTGTGTTTCTTATCAGTGGTAGCTTTGAATTTACTTATCAGATGAATTATGCTACCATTTGGCATAATAAACTAGAAAATCTTTATCTTATTAGTAATCCCTGGAACTGGTGAATTCCTTTCCCAAAGCAATGACTCTCTGGGTTCAGAGAATAATAAACAATCAAGGTAACTAAAGAACATCTTACACTCTATGCCTCTTTGGAAATGGTAGGGAAAAAAATTGAAGTACAATGAATATCAATTTGGAATTTCTTTATTTAGAAAATTATATGTTTAATATTTTCATAACAAAAAGAGGAAAATAGACTTTCCCATTACAAAAATCCAACTAACATGGAAAATGTTAAGTAGGATCTGAAATCATTACTTATCTTTGTGTTGAATTACCATACCCAGCCATATACTTTTATGCATACACACTATTGATTTGAATAGGCAATTCAGTACATGAATGGATGATGGGATATGGAGAATAGTTCTAAACAGTACGCAAATACAAAATAGCTTGTGGGTAAATGACTTATCTAAAACATTAATCCATCTGTTCAAATTAAGCCAATATCTGTCTCCAGGAAATAAACTACAAGTAAATAAAACTGAATGAGGAACCAATGCCCAGGTCCAGTCTGGGACACATTATTCTGGATAGGAAACCCTCATTGCCTTCATTTCCTGTTTAAACTTGTTCTGAAAAGCTACACCCATCAATTTCCTCATTCACAATCATTAGCTTGTGATATGCATTTTTTGTGTTTTCAGCTGTGTTTTCATTATAAAAAGTCCATAAATAAGTACATACAGTGAAAGTATCCCACAAGTATACACTAGACAGATCTCTGTAACTACCAATAACAATACACATGCAAACCTATTCTTTCCTCATACAGAGGGAGCAGGTGGCATTGGCAGAGGGAGCAGGTGGCATTGAGCTGGTGGAAATGAGTGCCAAGTTGGACTAGAAATAAAATCACCAGTACCTATCTTCTTTCTTTTCACCATTTTCCAAGTTCACAGTCTCAAAAAAGTGACTTCATTTTTGTCTTCAAGTGAAAGTCACAACAGAGTTAACTTACAATACCAAGAGAACTTAAACACTATTTAAAGCTATATATCCTGTTTTGGATAGGTACCGCAGTACAAAATTAATTTTCCATCTGCAACTTCTGACACAGGTTTAATAAGAGGGTGCTATATCTGGAGGGGTTAACTACCATATCAGGAATAATCATGATAGCATACAAAGTTTGAGGAAACCTAGGGAGGTCCCAGCTTGACTTTGTCACCATCCCCATATTGAAACTGAAAAAATAATTCCCCACCTTATTAAATCATCATTTCCTAATTCTGAATGCTTCTGTCTTCACTTTTCCTATCTACTCTATAGCTATCACTTGCAGGATCACAGAGATTGTTAGATTGGGAAGTATGAGAATCCTCTTCAACTATCCTTAAAATAACACCTCAGAATGAATACTGGAGTGAAAGAACCAAGGAAACAGAATGAGCCAACTTTCATGTAGAGAACAACTCGAAATATAGGGAGAGGGAATGAGAAGGGAGGAAAGTCTTCTGGCAACTATACCACGAAGTATTAGTACAAGTCAACAGAAAGTACCTCCACCCCACAACAACTGTTCAAGGTTATGAACCTTGGCACAAGTCAATGTCCAGATCATATCTAATTCAATAGCAGTACCACTCCAAGCATACCCAATAGAGTCCCAAAACCCAGTCTGCAGTAAGGTGTGGAATCCCAGGGCAATCCATGGACATGCCTGATCTGTGAATGACAGCTCAAGGCATAGGGTACACTTGCTCTATGGGTGAGACCCCTAACTCCAGATCAAGGCAATCCTTAGCATTCTGGCATCTGTGAACTCAAACCAAAGCTGAGAACTAATCCTTGTCAAAATTTAAGGCAAAATTACAAGCCCCAAGGCAAGGCAGTCTGCATTGTACCTGACCTGATCAAGCCTAGATTGAGACCAAAAGCCTCCACTCAAGACTGAAGCTAGACTGTGAGCTTCACTGGAGGGTAATCTATAGTGCTTTGAGCTCTGCAAGCTATCAGCAGACTCAGAGGATTAGTGAATCAGCAGTGGGAGATAGCTTTCATAGCTTACAGCTCATAGACCAGCATACCATCTTGGAAAAACTGAAACTTGAAGAAATTTAGAAACAAAATTTGAAGGTAAAAGCAAGGAAAAATAAATTTAAGAGAGTACTCTTTCTACGCTAAGAACAGAGACCACATTAAAAGCTAAAGTCAAGAAAAAGCCTGGGGAAATGAGCAAACATAAAAAAAAAGAAAGACAACACCCACTGAAAAATTTTATGGAGACAAAGAAGGGCAAGGTACTGACACAGAAGAGGAAAGTGAAAGCAAGGCAAGCATATGCAAAGCTTTAAAGAAAAATATTAGTGCATTTCAGGTTCTAGAAGATCTCAAAAAGGATTCCAAAAATCAGTTAAGAGAGGCAGAGGACAAATGGACAAGAGAGATGAAAGCAATGCAAGAAGAAAATAACAAACCATCTGTGAGAAAAAATAGGGTGAAAGAAAAAGAGCAGTATCAAAAGTGGAAAATAAGACAGAGGGGGATATATAGTTGGCAATCCTAAGTATGAATGTGAATGGAATGAATTCATCCATAAAGTGGAAATGAATAGCAGAGTGAATTAAAAACCAGAATCCTATGTTATGTTCTTTACCAGATTTGAGGGAAAGAGACACATACAGAGTAAAAGTAAGGGAGTAGAACATAATTTATTGTACTTCAGCTGAAGTAAAAAGGCAGGAGTAGCAATCTTGATCTCAGACAAAGCTAAAGCAAAAATAGATCTGACTTAAAGAGATAAGTAAGTGAATTACATCTTGCAAAAAGGCATGATAGACAATGAAACAATTTTAATACTTAACATATATGCACTTAATTGTATAGCCTCCAAAAATTTTTTTTTTATATTTTATTTGATCATTTCCAAGCATTATTCATTAAAGACATAGATCATTTTCTTTTCCTCCCCCCCACCCCCCATAGCCGACGCGTAAATCCACTGGGCATTACATGTTTTCTTGATTTGAACCCATTGCTATGTTGATAATATTTGCATTAGAGTGTGCATTTAGAGTCTCTCCTCTGTCATGTCCCCTCAACCGCTGTATTCAGGCAGTTGCTTTTCCTTGGTGTTTCTACTCCCATAGTTTATCCTTTGCTTATGAATAGTGTTTTTTTCTCCTAGATCCCTGCAAGTTGTTCAGGGACATTACACCGCCACTAATGGAGAAGTCCATTACCATCGATTATACCACAGTGTATTAGTCTCTGTGTACAATGTTCTCCTGGTTCTGCTCCTCTCGCTCTGCATCACTTCCTGGAGGTTGTTCCAGTCTCCATGGAACTCCTCCACTTTATTATTCCTTTGAGCACAATAGTATTCCATCACCAACATATACCACAATTTGCTCAGCCATTCCCCAATTGATGGGCATCCCCTCGTTTTCCAGTTTTTGGCCACCACAAGGAGCGTAGCTATGAATATTTTTGTACGAGTCTTTTTGTCCATTATCTCTTTGGGGTACAGACCCAGCAGTGCTATGGCTGGATCAAAGGGTAGATATACTTTTGTTGCCCTTTGGGCATAGTTCCAAATTGCCCTCCAGAATGGTTGGATCAGTTCACAACTCCACCAGCAATGAATTAATGTCCCTACTTTGCCACATCCCCTCCAGCATTCATCACTTTCCTTTGCTGTTATGTTAGCCAATCTGCTAGATGTGAGGTGATACCTCAGAGTTGTTTTGATTTGCATCTCTCTGATTATAAGAGATTTAGAACACTTCTTCATGTGCTTATTAATAGTTTTGATTTCTTTGGCTGAGAACTGCCTATCCATGTCCCTTGCCCATTTATCAATTGGAGAATGGCTTGATTTTTTGCACAATTGATTTAGCTCTTTATAAATTTGAGTAATTAAACCTTTGTCAGAGGTTTCTATGAAGATTTTTTCCCAATTTGTTGTTTCCCTTCTGATTTTAGTTACATTGGTTTTGTTTGTGCAAAAGCTTTTTAGTTTGATGTAGTCAAAATTATTTATTTTATATTTTGTGATTCTTTCTATGTCTTGCTTGGTTTTAAAGTCTTTCCCCTCCCAAAGGTCTGACATGTATACTATTCTGTGTTTACCCAATTTACTTATGGTTTCCTTCGTTATGTTTAAGTCATTCACCCATTTTGAATTTATCTTGGTGTAGGGTGTGAGGTGTTGATCTATTCCTAGTCTCTCCCACACTGTCTTCCAATTTTCCCAACAGTTTTTATCGAATAGTGGATTTTTGTCCCAAAAGCTGGGATCTTTGGGTTTATCGTATACTGTCTTGCTGAGGTTGCTTTCCCCTAGTCTATTCCACTGATCTTCCTTTCTGTTTCTTAGCCAGTACCAAATTGTTTTGATGACTGCTGCTTTGTAATATAGTTTAAGGTCAGGGACTGCAAGGCCCCTATCATATGTGTTTTTTTTTTCATTATTTCCCTGAATATCCTTGATCTTTTGTTCTTCCAAATGAACTTTCTTCTGGTTTTTTCTAAATCAGTGAAGAAGTATTGTGGTAGTTCAATGGGTATGGCACCAAATAGATGAATAAGTTTGGGTAGGATGGTCATTTTTATTATATTGGCTCGTCCTATCCATGAGCAGTTAATGTTTTTCCAATTGCTCAAGGCTAGTTTTAGTTGTGTGGCAAGTGTTTTGTAGTTGTGTTCATATAGTTCCTGTGTTTGTCTCAGGAGGTAGATTCCTAGGTATTTTATTTTGTCTAAGGTGATTTTGAATGGGATTTCTCTTTCTAGTTCTTGCTGCTGAGCTGTGTTGGAGATATATAGAAAAGCTGATGATTTATGTGGGTTTATTTTGTATCCTGCAACTTTGCTAAAGTTGTTGATTATTTCAATTAGCTTTTTGGTTGAATCTCAAGGATTCTTTAAGTAGACCATCATGTCATCTGCAAAGAGTTATAACTTGGTCTCCTCCTTGCCTATTTTGATGCCTTCAATTTTGTTTCTTCTCTAATTGCTACTGCTAGTGTTTCTAGTACAATGTCAAAGAATAGAGGTGATAATGGGCATCCTTGTTTCACTCCTGATCTTATTGGGAATGTGTCTAGTTTATCCCCATTGCAGATGATATTAGCTGATGGTTTTAGATATATACTGTTTATTATTTTTAGGAATGACCCTTCTATTCCTATACTTTCTAGTGTTTTTAATAGGAATGGGTGTTGTATTTTATCAAAGGCTTTTTCTGCTTCTATTGAGATAATCATGTGATTCTTGTTGGTTTGCTTGTTGATGTGGTCAATTATGTGGATGGTTTTCCTAATATTGAACCAGCCCTGCATCCCTGGTATAAATCCTACTTGATCATGGTGAATGATCCTTCTGATCACTTGCTGGAGTCTTTTTGCTAGTATCCTATTTAAGATTTTTGCATGTATATTCATTAGGGAGATTGGCCTATAGTTTTCTTTCTCTGTTTTTGACCTGCCTGGTTTTGGAATCAGTACCATGTTTGTGTCATAAAAGGAGTTTGGTAGAACTCCCTCTTTGCTTATTATGTCAAATAGTTTGTATAGTATTGGGATGAACTGTTCTCTGAATGTTTGATAGAATTCACAGGTGAATCCATCAGGCCCTGGGGATTTTTTCTTAGGAAGTTCTTTGATGGCTTGTTGGATTTCATTTTCTGATATGGGGTTGTTTAAGAATTCCATTTCCTCTTCTGTTAGTCTAGGCAGTTTGTATTTTAGTATATATTCATCCATATACCCTAAATTGGTGTATTTATTGCCATATAATTGGGCAAAGTAATTTCTAATGATTGCCTTAATTTCCTCTTCATCGGAGGTGCTGTCCCCCTTTTCATCTTTAATGCTGTTAATTTGCTTTTCTTCCTTCCTTTTTTAAATTAGATTGACCAGTACTTTGTCTATTTTGTTTATTTTTTCAAAGTACCAGCTTCTTGTCTTATTTATCAAATCAGTAGTTCTATCACTTTCGATTTTATTAATTTCTCCCTTAATTTTTAGGATTTCTAGTTTGGTTTTCTGCTGGGGGGTTTTAATTTGATCACTTTTGAGTTTTTTCATTTGCATTTCTAATTGATTGATCTCTTCTCTTGCTAGTTTGTTAATATAAGCATTCAGGGATATGAATTTACCTCTGATTACCGCTTTGGCTGCATTCCAAATGGTTTGAAAGGATGTCTTGGCATTGTCATTTTCCTCGATGAAATTATTAATTGTTTCCATGATTTCTTCTTTAACTAAACGATTTTGGAGTATCATATTGTTTAATTTCCAACTGGTTTTAGATTTGGTTTTCCATGTACCATTACTAATCATTATTTTTATTGCCTTGTGATCTGAGAAGGCTGTATTCATTATTTCTGCTTTTCTGCATTTGTGTGCTATATTTCTGTGACCTAATGTATGGTCAATTTTTGTGAATGTGCCATGTGGTGCTGAGAAGAAGGTGTATTCCTTTATATCCCTATTTATTTTTCTCCATATGTCTATTAATTCTAATTTTTCTAAGATTTCATTCACTTCTTTTACCTCTTTCTTATTTATTTTTTGATTTGATTTATCTAAATTTGATAATGGTTGGTTTAAGTCTCCCACTAATATGATTTTACTGTCTATTTCTTCCTTCAATTCTCCTAGTTTCTCCATTAGAAATTTGGGAGCTATATTATTTGGTGCATACATGTTGATTAATGATATTTCCTCATTGTCTAAAGTCCCTTTTAACAAAATATAATTACCTTCCCTATCCCTTTTGATCAGGTCTATTTTTGCTTTGGCTTTATCAGATATCATGATTACCACTCCTGCTTTCTTTCTGTCAGTTGAGGCCCAGAAGGTCTTACTCCATCCTTTAATTCTGACCTTGGGGGGGTCAACCTGCCTCATGTGTGTTTCTTGAAGACAACATATGGTAGGGTTTTGGATTCTAATCCATTCTGCTATTCGTCTATGTTTTATGGGTGAGTTCATCCCATTCACGTTCAAAGTTATGATTTTCATTCGTGGACTCACTGGCCTTTTGATAGCCTTCCCTAATTCTAACCTTTTCTTCTTCGGCTCTACCTTTTAGTCCAGTGATTTACTTTGAATCAGTCCCTCTTGACCCCTTCCTTGATGTTTCCCTTTTTAGTCACTCCCTTTTTGTTCCCTACCCCTCCCCCCTCTCTTACCCTCCCTTTTTGTTTTCCCTCTCCCTCTCCCCCCTTTGGTTTTCCCTTCTCCCTACCCTTGTTGGGTAAGATAGAATTCAAGATCCCAATGGATCTGGATGTTTTTCCCTCTCAGAATTGATTTCCCTGAGATTAAGGTTTAAGTAAAAAACCCTCTCTTCCTCTCCTTCTTATAGGAGTTTTCTTCCCCTCCCCTTCCTATGTGAATCTTTGTGTGAGAAAGATTATTCTATTTGGTCTTTCTTTACCCCCTATTTATACATTACATTTTCCCCACATGTTAGTATACATAGATTGATATAAATGTAGTCCTTATAGAAGAGAATTTGAGTAAAAGAAGAAGATAACATTTTTCTCCTTTCCCCTTCCCTTAACATTTACCTTTTCAGGTATTCGTTGCTCTTTGATTTTCGGTATCAAACTTTCCACAGAGCTCTGGTCTTTTTGCAAAAAGTTGGAAATCTTCTATTTTGTTGAATGTCCATACTTTCCCTTGGAAGTATATAGTCAGTTTTGCTGGGTAGCTGATTCTTGGTTGAAGGCCCAGCTCTCTTGCCTTTCTGAAGATCATGTTCCATGCCTTACGATCATTCAGAGTAGAACTTGCAAGGTCTTGTGTGACCCTGATTGGTGTTCCTTTATATCTAAATTGTCTTTTTCTGGCTTCCTGTAGGATTTTTTCTCTTGTTTGAGAGCTTTGGAATTTGGCAATTACTTTCCTGGGAGTTGTCTTTTGGGGGTTTAGTGTAGAAGGTGTTCTGTGAGCTCTGTCAGTGGCTGTATTACCCCCTTGTTCTAGAATCTCTGGGCAATTTTCTTTGATTATATCTTGTATCACCATGTCCAGTTTGGTGTTTATTTCTGGCTTTTCTGGAAATCAATTATTCTTAAATTATCTCTTCTCCCTCTATTTTCCAGATATGTCCCCTTATTGGTGATATATTTTATGTTCTCTTCTAATTTCTTGGTATTTTGGCTTTGCTTTATTAATTCTTGCTCTTTTACATGATCGTTGTCTTCCAGTTGCCTGATTCTGGCCTTTAAAGCCTGGTTTTCCTTTTCAGTTTGGTCACACCAGTTTTGTAGATGCGTGAATTTCTTTTGCATTATTTCCCACTTTTCCTCCCAGAAGGCTTCCATCTTTTTGGTCATTTCTGATTCAAATTCTTCATGGGTTTGTGGAGAGTTTCCATTTCCTTTGGAAGGTTTCTGAGCATTTTCTTGTGTATCATCTTCTATCTCCTCTGTATTTTGTATTTTGGCTCCATAGACTGTGTCCAAAGTCGCCCCTTTCTTCTTATTTTTCTTGGGATTTTGGGGCTTCTGTGATTCTGTGGAGTTTGCCATCTCTGAATGGGGAGGATTAGCTTTTCTTATCTCTGTCTTGTGTTCAGAAGCTTTAGTCCTGGGCAGATTGTTGGTTCTATGAGCTTTCCCTGGGTTAAACTGAGTATGCTTTAAGGCAATGACTTTCACTGGAACTGGAATGGAAGGGTCAGACCAGGGGGCCACCCTCTCCCCTGGCTCTCTCTGTTTCCCTGCTGCTAAGGTGCCCCCTCGACTGGACTGGGTCAGGTTGCTTTCTGGAAGTTGCCTTCAGAATAGCTGGCCATGAGGCTATTTTGTCGGCCCTGAGGGTTGCTGTTGTTTCAGAGCACCCTGCTCTCTGTGGAGGAAGGGGCCAAGGCTTCCCGGAGTTCCGAGGGCAGTGACTTTCACTGAGACTTGGATAGCAGGATCCAGCTGGTGAGGCTGTTTTGCCCGCCCTGAGGGTTGCTGTTGTTTAAGATGACCCTACTCTCTGAGGGGGGCAGGGCCCAGAGCCTTGGACTCTGGGCTCCTACCCCTTAGGTCCGAGTGATCTCGGGTTCTGGCTTTTGAGGGGGGCTGTACCTTTTGATCCAGGTCCAGGTCCAGGAGGAGGATTCCCAGGGTCTATGCTGTTGATTGTTTTGAATTTCGGCGCCTTAGGAACTTATAGTTTGAGATCGGTCGGGAAGGGTTTCCGGAGATCTGAACTTTAGCTTTCTCTAAGCCGCCATCTTGACCGGAAGTCAGCCTCCAAAATTTTAAAGAAGAAATTAAACAACCTTAAGGAGGAAATTAGTAAAACTATACTGGGGTAGAGGGAATCTCAACTTCTCTGTTTCAAATCTAGATAAATCAAACCAAAAAAATACACAAGAATAGGAAGTGAATGAAATTTTAGAAAAGTTAGAGTTAATAGATCTTAGAAAAAATTTAATGGGAATAGAAAAGAATATACCCCCTTTTCAGCAGTACATGACTATTACACACATACACACACACACACACACACACAAACTCATTATCTATTAGGATATAATCTGTATATGGACATTGCTAAACTACCCAGATATTAAACCTAAAAATCCTTAACTTAACTAAAACTAAACTACAAAGGGTCAGCAATGTCCACAGGGCCAGGTTCTCACAAACTCCAGATGGTTGGGTCAGACAGTAGACTCAAGTTGTAGTGTAGTGACATGGTCCAAAAAGGGAGAAAATTCTCACCATTCACAATGTCCACCAATGCGAAGGGGAACACTCACTCAACCTTATTAATAATCCAAAGTCCTTGGCAACTCCTCAATTGGTTTACAGAGGAAAAATTGAGGAAATACAAATAAATGTGCCAAAACCTTCCAAAAAGAAAGAAAATCGGCCACAATCTCTTGAAGAATTTAAATTGGAGCTTACCAAAAAAGATGGAAGCCTTTTGGCAAGAAAAATGGGAAATCAAAAAGTAAATAACACTTTGAAGGATAAGAATTCCCACTTGGAGAAAGAGCTGGAAGCCATGAAAAGCAGGATAGACAAAACTGAAAAGGAAAATAAAAATATAGCAGAAAATCAAAAGATTAAAGCAGATAATCAAAAGATTATAGCAGAAAATGAGACCTTAAAGACCAGAATTGGGCAACTCAAAACCAATGATCTTGCAAAACAGCAAGAATTAATAAAGCAAAGTCAAAAGACTGACAAAATAGACGAAAACATAAAATACCTCACTGACAACTCTGTGGTATCACCTTACACCTAGCAGATTAGCTAAAATGACAGCAAAGGAAAGTAATGAATGCTGGAGGGAGTGTGGCAAAGTTGAGACATTAATTCATTGCTGGTGAGGTTGTGAATTGATCCAACCATTCTGGAGGGCAATCTGGAACTATGCCCAAAGGGTGATAAAAGACTGTCTGCCCTTTGATCCAGCCATAGCACTACTGGGTTTGTACCCCAAAGAGATAATAAGGGAAAAGATATGTACAAAGATATTCATAGCTGTGCTCTTTGTGGTGGCAAAAAATTGGAAAATGAGAGGATGCCCATCAATTGCGGAATGGCTGAACAAATTGTGGTATATGTTCGTGATGAAATACTATTGTGCTCAAAGGAATAATAAACTGATAGAATTCCTTGTGAACTGGAATGACATCCAGGAATTGATGCAGAGTGAAAGGAGCAGAACCAGGAGAACATTGTACACAGGGACTGATACACTGTAGTACAATTTAATATAATGGACTTCTCCATTAGTGTCAATGCAGTGATTCTGAACAACTCTGAGGGATCTATGAGAGAGAACACTATCCACATTATAGAGGGAAAACTGTGGGAATAGAAACACAAAAGAAAAACAGCTTCATGATTACATGGGTCGAGGAGGATATAATTAGGTATATAGACTCTAAATGATTATCCTAGTGCAGACATCAACAACATGGAAATAGGTTCTGATCAAGGGTACATATAAAACCTTGTGGAATTGCACATCAGCTATTAGAAGGGTGGGGGGAGTTGAAAGGAGGAAAGAATATCATTCTTGAAACCAAGGAATAATGTTCTAAATTGATGAAATAAAATTTAAAAACATATATTAAAATAATAAAAAATTAAAAAAAAACATGAGAATTCATATGAATAAATGGATCATTCTTGAAAAAGATAATTAGTATCTATCTAAAACCATCTGCAAGTATCATCTACATCTATAAGTTAGAAACCTTCCCAGTAAAATCTGTAATGAATTAAGGAAACCCATTATCACCCCTATGCTTTAATATTGTATTAGAACATGCAAAATTTAAAAATAATAAAAGAAAAGGAAATTGAAGGAATTAAAGCATGCAATGAAGAAACTAAATTATCACTCTTTGTAGATGGCATGATGGTAAACTAAGGGAATCCTAGTGATACAATTAAAACACCAACTGAAAGAATACATTTAATAAAGTTGCAGTTGACAAAATTAATCCACACAAATCATCAGCATTTCTGTATATTACCAACAAAGTTCTTTGTCAAGAGAAAGAAAGAAAAATTCCATTTAAAATATCTGTAGTCATTATAAAATACCTGGGAATCTATTTTTCAAGACAAACCCAGGGATTACATTAACACAATTATAAAACAATTTTCATATGAATAAAGTCAGGTCTAAGCAACTGGGAAAATATTAATGGTCCATGAGTAGACTAAGCTAATTTAACAAATATGAAAATTCTACTTAAATTAATTCACTTATTTGGTGCCATACCAATCAAACACCCAAAACATTATTTTATAGAACTAGAAAAACATAATAACAAAGTTCATCTGAAAGAACAAAAGGTCAGGAATATCAAAGGAACCAGTGGGGAAAAAATATGAAGGAAGGTGGCCTAGTAGTATGAGATCTCAAACTGTACTCTAAGCCATTAATCATGAAAACAGTCTGATATTGGCTAAGAAATGGAATGGTAGATCAGTGGAATAGATTAGATACCCAATATGCAGTGGTAAATGACTGTAGTAACCTAGTGTTTGAAAACCCCAACCCTCCCTGCCCCCAGTTTTTGGAATAAGAACTCACTGTTTAACAAAATCTCCTTTGAAAATTCAAAATTAGTATTGCAGAAATGAAGTATAGAACAATATCTCAAACCATATGCCAACATAAAGTCAAAATGAGCATATGATTTAGTTATAGTGATACCATAACTAAATTAGGGGGACATAAAATATTTTACCTTGAAGATCTTTGGAGAAGGGAAAAATTTATGACCAAAAGAGAGACAGAGGGCATTATAAGGAATAAAATTAATAATTTTATTATATTAAATTAAAGAGATTTTGTGCAAACAAAACCTACATAAACAAGATTAGAAGAGAAACAATAAACTGGGGAAAAATTAAAAATAACAATCTCTGATAAAATCTATAGAGAATTAAGTGAAATTTATAAGAATACAAGTCATTCTCCAATTGACAAATGGTCTAAGGATATGAATAAGCAGTTTTTAGATGAAATCAAAGCTAACAATAATTATATAAAATGTTTAAATCACTCTTAATTAGAGAATTTCAAATTAAAACAACACTGAGGTACCACCTCACACCCTCAGATTGAGTAATATGAGAGTAAAATAAAGTGATAAATCTTGAAAGGTATGTTGAAAATTGAGACACTAGTGAATCATTGGTGGAGTTATGAACTGATTCAACTACTTTGGAGGGCAATTTGGAACTATGTACAAAGGATTATAAAGCTGCCCATACCCTTTGATTCTATAATACCACTACTGGGTCTATACGGTGATACCACTAGTGGGTCTATATTCCAGAGTATTAAAAAAAAGGATGGGGGCAGAAAGACCTACTCTTACAATGATATTAATAGTATGTCATTTTTGTGGTAGCAAAGAGTTGGAAATTGAGGAAATGTCCATTAATTGGAGAATGGATGAACAAATTTTGGTACATATTGGTGATGGAATATTATTGTGCTATAAGAAATGATAAACAAGATGATTTCATAAAGACCTGGAAAGATCTGCATAAACTGATGTAGAGTGAAATAAGCAGAATCAGGAGAACATAGTACTCAGTAAAAGCAATATGGTATGATGATGAACTGTGAAAACTTGGCTACTCTCAGCAGTGCAATGATCTGTGACAATCCTGAAGGATTTATGATGGGGGAATGCTATCCACCTCCATAGAAAATACTGTTGGAATTAGATGGATGCAAATCAAAGCACACTATCTTTCACATCAATGTATTTATTATTTTATTTTGGAGTTTCGGTTTTGCATGAGGGTGCTCTTATGACAATGACCTATTTCAAAGTG
The DNA here is from genome assembly GCF_027887165.1 of Monodelphis domestica. NCBI lineage: Eukaryota > Metazoa > Chordata > Mammalia > Didelphimorphia > Didelphidae > Monodelphis > Monodelphis domestica. The sequence continues at coordinate 106,562,944 of NC_077234.1, forward strand.
TGCTTTGCAGGATGATAAAAATGTTTTAACATTTAAAAAAAGAACATATATCATCCAACTGACCATTTTCCAAATGAAAAAAATGAGACACATAGAGATTAAGTGACTTGCATAATCTCTGTAATTATGCCATACTCCAGACATATCGGAGATTTAGAGCAAAATGGGATATAATCAGTGATAAAGTTCACCTGTATTATTGGACTTAAGGAAAAAATATTTGAGATCCATATTGATTAAAACACTTAACCAAGATCATACAACTAAATGGTCCATGCCAGCGATGGAATAAAAGAATGGAGCCTCTAGTTCCTTTTCTAACATTCTTTCTATCACATGATATTCTCTTTATTTTCCAGTTAAAAGAAATATGAACTTATATTTTGCATTGGGTCTGATTAAGCTAGTACCTGGTAGTTTAGGTTTTATATTGAAGAAAGATGAGAAAGTATCATTCACTATAATTCACTAGTTAAAAAAAAAAACTATTTACCCAGCTTTAACAAAAGATTATTGAACAAGGCATTGATTATGCCTTGAATTAATTCATCTATTCCCTTCTTCTGAGTTGTTCATTGTGATCCACTAGCCAATCATCAGAGAGCATCTGGCATCTCCTCGTGGTTGCTTTTTATTTAAGAGACCAAGAAATAAAGATAACAGATATATTCTTTAGTCTACTGGGCCAATCAATACTCCTGAATGGTTCCAATAAATTTCAAGGAAAAACAAAATCAAATTTCATGGAGAGGGAGTGGGAGATTAGTATATTGCTTCTATCTCTGCTTTTTTTCTCTTCTTCAGGAACTTTTATTGATGAGGAGGAGGGGGAAATCTTATAAAGAATGGAGTCTGATAAGGGGAAGGACTGATAATCTGGAATCAGAAGATCAAGGTTCAAATTCTGTCTCTGTCACTTAATGTGTAACCTTGAGCAAATCATCAAACCTATTGCAGTGAGTTAAATGGTGGAAGATGTAAATTGTGATAGATATAAGTGAGAGTGAGTAAATTTGACAGCAGAAAATATTTTTCACTACAGTGTCTTGTTTTTTAAATCAAATATAAGGTGGTCGCCAGGGAATATATTCCCAAATTATGAATATGCCCAAGTCAACTGGGTTTTATAGAGAATTTAATTAAAAATATAATGAGAAATTAAAGAAAGAGAGAGAGAAATAGAAAGGTATAAGTATGAAGGGCCTTAAGCCAACATGGCCTAGACCTGAGTCTTAAGAGAGAGAGAATCAGTCAGTTTTTTATCACTCACCACAAGATTTGTCTTAAGCAAGGATGTCTGGGGAACAGAGTCTCCCCAGAGGGAGTTCCAGCCAGAGTCAGCCCCCCAAGGGACTTCTTCCCAAGAGATCTTCAAAGGGCCTCCTCCAAAAGGATCTATCTCCAAGGATATATCTCCAAGGATCTCCCAGCCTCAAGAGATTCCTTTTCTTATATAGGGGTTTTTTCCCAATGTCACCTCCCCTATGTTCTTCAATCTACCAATCACCGTAGATGTTTTCTAAAAGACAGCCCATCTTAATTCCAGCTAAGTCGACTAATCCCCTCAGTAAGTCTGAACCAGAGAAAACACAGCTGAGTCGACTAATCCCATCAAGAGAAAACCTTCCCGACCTTTATAGGTACCTAGCATCCCATTGTATCAATTCTAAAAGCAGGCATGGCTCAAAGAACTCCTTGCCTTATTATAAGCATGGGTCCAAGTACTTTCATTGTTTAGCAAGGACTTTTCTCCCCTAAAGCAGTCTTAAGTACGGGTGGAGTAGAGGTCCTCCCATTTCTGATCCTGGTGAGTTCTCACATCAAAATGGGGAATGTTTACAGTAGGGAATTTGTTCTAATGGAGGATTCCTCAATGTGGAAATTTTTAGCATTCACAAGTCTGAGAAATTTCAAGATTTACACTATGGAAACCTCTTTTTCCTCATCTGTAAATGGAGAAGTTGAACTCAATGACTCAAATATCTCTCTTTCTAATACTATTCTTATTATCCTATAAACCAGGGACCTGGAGAATATGATCCATGGCATGGGTCAAATGTGTCTCACTATCTCTTTTCATGTATATCTCAAGTTATGAAGGGTTTATGTAACAATTAAATATGGGCCTGATTTGGCCCAAAGTTTATAATTTGCTAACCTCTGCTATAAGTCATGATTTGAGAAAGCAGGAAAAAATGTTGAAAAAGCAAAAATGCTAAAACATTTAATAACAAAGTCATATTTTAATTCAAATGGGGCTGTATGCAAATATACATGTCAATCACAGGAAGACAAAGATCACCAAGAAGAATTAATGTCAATCTCTAAAAATGTTAATACTATTGCTGTCACATGTTTCAGAATAGCTAGATAGAAAGAGAGAATTGATTAATGAAAAAGAGTCCTTGCATTAGTTGGGATACCTGGGATACCAATTATTCCATTATTGAGTTGTATGACCTGGGAGAGGTACTTCTCCATAGTCCAAGGTTAGGTGTTACAAAATCCATCATGATTTAGTCCACCATGCTTGGAAAAGATTTTCATGTAATTTCTCATTTCATATAATAATGTCAAGGAACTCACTGCTAGTCTCATATGTTTGAGAAAAAGCAAATAAGGTCCTTGGCATATTAAATAAACCCCTTGGTTAAATTCAGGGGAGAATGGGAAAATATGTACAAAATGGCAAGCCTCTTTCCCAGTGATTGGAGTGAATATCCACATTGATGAGATGATGTATATATTGGAATATTTTGCAAAAAATTACTCTCATTTAGCAGGAAAATTAAAATAACAGGCAACTTTTTGTCATAAGAAGCTGAAGATGGACTTCCTGGCAAACATGGCGGCCAGCTAAACGCGGCTTACCCACGCTCCCTGACACACACCTACATACACCGATAAGGATCACCCTAAAAGACCTTAAGAATCTATATCAGAGGAGTGGAGGAACTGTAGAGTAGGGGGCAGCAGTAAAGGTGCTTGGGATCCAGGCTTTAACAACATTTATGAGGGGGTAAGGGCTTCCTCACAAATGTAAGCAGATCCACCCTCCCCCAGCCCCACCTATAGGGCCAGAGCTGGGGCCAGCACACATCAAGCCGAATAAGAAAGGGGTACCTCTGAAGCAAGGATAGGGCACTTTTGCATTCTTGGGAGCTGACTATGGCAGCAGGGGGAACCCTACCTGAAGGCAGCTAGGCAAAAAATCTCAAGACGTGACAGAGCACGGACTTCAGGTGCTCAGAGCCACCATATCCACCTGGGCCAGGGAGTGAGACAGGAGCCCCTCTGATATGAAAAGGGAGCATTTTTTGGGGGGGGGAGTCCTGGGGAATTGATCAGCTCCGCTGGTGAACCACCCCCAAAAGTAGCTAAACTGGAAAACCAGGTGGGCAAGAAAGCGAAGACACTGAGCAACCCCTGGAGGAAGGTACCCAGAAAAGCCGCAAAGGACTGAGGAAAATAGAGAGCCTCCTCATTAACTCCACACACAAAAAAACCTGTTCAGCAGACTCTGATTTCTGACTAAAGAGGGAACTGAAAACATCCAGGGAAAAATGGCTAACAGTGTACAGGAGCCTCAAAATCCCTCTAAGAAATCAAAGAAGAAAGCAATCACTCTCAAAAATTTTTATGGAGAAAAAACACAGGCTACAGAGCAAATACTGGATAAAACTTAAAGGCAAAACCGAAAAAAAAATGAAAATTATCCACAAGCCCTGGAAGAGTCTCAAATGGAGCTTATCATCAGAAAGATTGAAGCCCTCTGGAAAGAGAAGTGGAAAATGGTTCAAAAAGAAAACCAACAAATTATATTAGAGAACCAAGAAATTACAGGTGAATGCCAAAAGATTAAAGCAGAAAACCAGGCCTTAAGGACCAGAACTGAGCAACTGGAAACCAATGATCTTGTAAAACAGCAAGAATTAAAAAGCAAAATAAAAAAAAATAATGAATTAGAAGAAAACATAAAATATCTCACTGACAAGGTGACAGACCAGGAAAACAGGAAGGAGAAACAATGTGAGAATTATTGGTCTACCTGAAAAACAGAGATTAACAAAAATCTTGATGCCATACTACAAGAAATCATCGAAGAGAACTGTCCTAATATTCTCAAACAATGGGACAAAATAGAAATAGAAACGGTTCATGGAACACCCTCTAAATCCACAAAAGACAGTCCCCAGGAATGTAATCGTGAAATTCAAGAACTTCCAAGCTAAGGAAAAAATCTTACAAGAAGCTAAAAAGAGGAACTTCAGATATAGAGGAACCTCAATAAGGATTACACAGGACCTTGCAGCAAACACACTAAGAGACCACAAAGCCTGGAACACAATATTCAGAAAGACAAGGGAATTGGGTCTTCAACCAAGAATCAACTATCCAGCAAAACTGAATATATATTTCCAGGGGAAAGTATGGGCATTTAACAAAATAGAAGATTTTCAAATATTTGCAAAGAAAACACCAGAACTCAGTGGAAAGTTTGACATCCAAACACAAAGAGCAAGAGAAAAATGAAAAGGTAAATATGAAAGAAAGGGAAATGGAGAAAAGTGTTTTTTTTTAATTCAAATTCTCTTCTATAAGGGCTACAATTAGATTAAAAAATATAATATGCTAACCTATGGGGGAAATGTTATGTGTAACTATCAAAAATTGTATGCAATCATAGAGTAACCAGAAGAATCACTCATAGGGAAAGATCAGGGCATTAACATGATTTGGTGGGGGGGAGAGAAAGATAAAGAGAGGAGTGGAATCATGAGGGCAACTAAGATATAATTGAAGAAACAGAAATAAATTAAATAGAATAATCTTTGTCACACAACGATACACATGGGAAGGGGAGGGAAAGAAGTCTCTTATAAGAAGGAGATGAAAAGAGTGAAAATTTGTTATACTTAAACCTTATTCTCAGTGAAACCAACTCTGAGAGGAAAGAGCATCTAGATCCATTGGGATCTTGAATTCTATCTTATCCAACAGGGTAAGGGAGAGGGGAAACTTAGGTGGGATAGGTGGGAGGGAGTACAAAAAGGGAGGAAAGGATAGGGAGGAGGGGTAGGGAACTAAAAGGGAGGGGCCAGAAAGGGAAGTATAATAAAGGAGGGGACCAGGGTGACTGATTCGAAGTTAACAACTGGTTTAAAAGGTTATAGCAAAAGAAGAAAGATCAGAATTAGGGGAGGATATCAAAATCCTGGGGAATTCACAAATGACAATCATAACATTGAACGTGAATGGGATGAACTCACCCATAAAACATAGACGAATAGCAGAATGGATTAGAATCCAAAACCCTACCATATGTTGTCTTCAAGAAACACACATGAGGTGGGTAGATACTCACAAGGTCAGAATCAAAGGTTAGAGCAAGACCTTTTGGGCCTCAACTGATAGAAAGAAGGCAGGAGTTTCAATCATGATATCTGACAAAGCCAAAGCAAAAATAGACCAGATAAAAAGGGATAGGGAAGGTAAATATATTCTGTTAAAAGGGAGTATAGACAATGAGGAAATATCACTAATCAACATGTTTGCACCAAACGGTATAGCACCCAAATTTCTAATGGAGAAACTAGGAGAATTGAAGGAAGAAATAGACAGTAAAACCATATTAGTGGGAGAACTGAATCAACCACTATCAAATTTAGATAATCAATCTATCAATAGATAATCAATAAATCAAATCAAAAAATAAATAAGAAAGAGGTAAAAGATGTGAATGAAATCTTAGAAAAATTAGAGTTAATAGACATATGGAGAAAAATAAATTGGGACAAAAAGGAATACACCTTCTTCTCAGCACCACATGGCACATTCTCAAAGATTGACCATACATTAGGTCACAGAAACATGGCATATAAATGCAGAAAAACAGAAATAATAAATGCAAACTTTTCAGATCATAAGGCAATAAAATAATGATCACTAAGGGTACATGGAGAGCAAAATCAAAAATTAATTGGAAATTAAATAATATGATACTCCAAAATCAGTTAATTAGAGAACAAATCATAGAAACAATTAATAACTTCATTGAGGAAAATGAAAATGGTGAGACATTCTTACAAAATCTATGGGAGGCAGCCAAAGCAGTACTCAAAGGAAAATTCATATCCCTGAGTGCATATATTAACAAATTAGGGAGGGCAAAGATCAATGAATTGGAAATGCAAATAAAAAAAAATAACTTGGAAGCAAACAAATTAAAAACCCACAGAAGAAAACCAAACTAGAGATCCTAAAAATTAAGGGAGAAATTAATAAAATCGAAAGCGATAGATCAATTGAACTAATAAATAAGACTAGAAGTTGGTACTTTGAAAAAAAACAAATAAAATAGACAAAGTAATGGTCAATCTAATTAAGAAAAGGAAAGAAGAAAAGCAAATTAACAGTATCATAGAAGAAAAGGTGGACCCCACTTCCAATGAAGAGGAAATTAAGGCAATCATTAAAAACTACTTTGCCCAACTATATGGCAATAAATATACCAACTTAGGCGATATGGATGAATATTTACAAAAATATAAATTTCCTAGACTAACAGAAGAAGAAGTAGATTTTGTAAAAAAATTCCATATCAGAAAAAGAAATCCAACAGGCCATCAAAGAACAACCTAAGAAAGAATCCCCAGGGCCTAATGGATTCACCAGTGAATTCTATCAAACATTCAGAGAACAGTTAATCCCAATACTATACAAACTATTTGACATAATAAGCAAAGTGGGAGTTCTACCAAACTCCTTTTATGACACAAATATGGTACTGATTCCAAAGCCAGGCAGGTCAAAAATGGAGAAAGAAAACTATAGACCAATTTCCTAATGAATATAGATGCAAAAATCTTAAATAGAATACTAGCAAAAAGACTCCAGGAAGTGTTCAGAAGGGTCATCCACCATGATCAAGTAGGATTTATACCAGGAATGCAGGTATGGTTCAATATTAGGAAAACCATCCATATAAATGACCATATCAACCAGCAAACCAACAAAAAACACATGATTATCTCAAGAGATGCAGAAAAAGCCTTTAATAAAATACAACACCCATTCCTATTAAAAATAATAGAAAGCAGAGGAATAGAAGGGACTTTTCTAAAAATAATAAACAGTATATATCTAAAACCATCAGCTAACATCATTGGATAAACTAGATGTATTCCCAATAAGATCAGGAGTGAAACAAGGATGCCCATTATCACCTCTACTATTTGACATTGTACTAGAAACATTAGCAGTAGCAATTAGAGAAGAAAAAGACATTGAAGGCATCAAAATAGGCAAGGAGGAGACCAAGTTATCACTCTTTGCAGATGACATGATGGTCTACTTAATGAATCCTAGAGATTCAACCAAAAAACTAATTGAAATAATCAATAACTTTAGTAAAGTTGCAGGATACAAAATATACCCACATAAGTCATCAGCATTTCTATATATCTCCAACACAGCTCAGCAGCAAAAACTAGAAAGAGAAATCCCATTCAAAATCACCTTAGACAAAATAAAATACCTAGGAATCTATCTCCAAAGACAAACACGGGAATTATATGAACACAACTACAAAACACTTACCACACAACTAAAACTTGCCTTGAGTAATTGGAAAAACATTAACTGCTCATGGATAGGATGAGCCAATATAATAAAAATGACCATCCTACCCAAACTTATTTATCTATTTAGTGCCATACCCATGGAACTCCCCAAAATTTTCTTTACTGATTTAGAAAAAAACATAACAAAGTTCATTTGGAGGAACAAAGAATCAAGGATATCCAGGGAAATAATGAAAAAAAAATACAAAGGAAGGTGGCATTGTAGACCCAGATCTCAAACTCTATCATAAAGCAGTGGTAATCAAAACAATCTGGTACTGGCTAAGAGACAGAAAGGAGGATCAGTGGAATAGATTTGGGGTAAGTGACCTCAGCAAGACAATCTATGACAAACCCAAAGACCCCAGCTTCTGGGACAAAAACCTACTATTTGACAAAAACTGCTGGGAAAACTGGAAGACAGTGTGGGAGAGATTAGTTTTGGATCATCACCTCACACCCCACACCAAGATAAACTCAGAATGCGTGAATTACTAAAACATAAAAAAGGAAACTATAAGTAAATTAGGTGAACACAGAATAGTATACATGTCAGACCTGTGGGAAGGAAAAGACTTTAAAACCTAGCAAGACATAGAAAGAGTCGCAAAATGTAAAATAAACAAACTTGATTACATCAAGTTAAAAAGGTTTTTGTACAAACAAAACCAAAATATCAAAGTCAGAAGGGAAGCAACAAACTGGGAAATAATCTTCATAACAGAAACCTCTGACAAAATTCTAAATACTCAAATTTATAAAGATCTAAATCAATTGTACAAAATATCAAGCCATTCTCCAAATGATAAATGGGCAAGGAACATGAACAGGCAGTTTTCAGCCAAAGAAATCAAAACTCTTAATAAGCACATGAAAAAGTGCTCTAAATCTCTGATCATCAGAGAGATGCAAATAAAAAAAAAACTCTGAGGTACCACCTCACACCTAGCAGATTGCCTAACATGAAAGCAAAGGAAAGTAATGAATTCTGGAGGGGATGTGGCAAAGTGGGGACATTAATTCATTGCTGGTGGAGCTGTGAATTGATTTGACCATTCTGGAGGGCAATCTGGAACTATGCCCAAAGGGTGATAAAAGACTGTCTGCCATTTGATCCAGCCATAGCACTGCTTGGCTTGTACCCCAAAGAGATAATAAGGAAAAAGACATGTACAAGAATATTCACAGCTGCACTCTTTCTGGTGGCCAAAAATTGGAAAATGATGGGATGCCCATCAATTGGGGAATGGCTGAACAAATTATGGTATATGTTGGTGATGGAATACTATTGTGCTAAAAGGAATAATAAAGTGGAGGAATTCCATGGAGACTGGAACAACCTCCAGGATGTGATGCAGAGCAAAAGAAGCAGAACCAGGAAAACATTGTACACAGAGACTGATACACTGTGGTACAATGGAAGGTAATGGACTTCTCCATTATTGTCAATGCAATGTCCCTAAACATTCTGCAGGGATCTAGGAGAAAAAACACTATCCACAAGTAGAGGACAAACTGTGGGAGTAAAAACACTGAGGAAAAGCAATTGCTTCAGCACAGGGGTTGAGGGGACATGATTGAGGAGAGACTCTAAATGAACACCCTGATGCAAATACCGACAACATGGAAATGGGTTTGAATCAAGGACACATGTGATACCCAGTGGAATCGTGCATCAGCTAGGGGAGGGCTGTTGGGAGGGGAGGGGCAAAAGAAAATGATCTTTGTTTCCAATGAATAATGTTTGAAAATGACCAAATAAAAAATAAGTAGCTGAAGAAAACATAGTCTAGTCTAGGCATTCTACCACTATGCATGGGGCATTCATTTTAAAAAATAATCTTATGATTATATTGGTTTAGGGAATTTCTGATAGTAAGATTCCTTTACCTGATGAAGATTGACCCACTTTTCTGCAATTCAGTCATAGAGAGCCGAAATGTTAAATGAATTGTTTGTATTGTCATAGAAATAGAATGGATCAGAGGCAGAGAATGTAGGCAGACATTAAGTTTTGGTGGACCTTTCAAAACTAAAATGGACCCTTGAACTCAAAACATCAGCTATGTATGTGCCATTAGCACCATCTCCTCCTCATGCATGTATTGTCTCCCTTGTATCACTCTGTGTCCAAAACAGGCATCAGACCTCAGTTGATTCTCTGCCTCAGGATAGTGACGAAGTTGACTTTGCTCTAAGACCAATTCCCTATATGCTATCCCATACCTCTTCTGCCAGTCATTTTATGATTCTTTAATTCATTGGGCTATTTTCAAACATCTCTTGTAGCCATGCCTCTGGACCTGAAATATATTATCCTTTCTTTCCAAAATTATAACAAATGGCTCCAAGGTCTTGGTCAACATTAGCCCTGTCCTTTTCTCTGTTTCTGTGTTTTTTTTTTTCCTCTACCTCTCTCTGTCTCTGTGTTTCTATTCCCACCCCACCCCCAATGAATCTCACAATTACCTTGTTATTAGTATCTAAATTTGATAATGGTTGGTTTAAGTCTCCCACTAATATGGTTTTACTGTCTATTTCTTCCTTCAATTCTCCTAGTTTCTCCATTAGAAATTTGGGTGCTGTATTATTTGGTGCATACATGTTGATTAGTGATATTTCCTCATTATCTAAAGTCCCTTTTAACAAAATATAGTTACCTTCCCTATCCCTTTTGATCAGGTCTATTTTTGCTTTGGCTTTATCAGATATCATGATTACCACTCCTGCCTTCTTTCTGTCAGCTGAGGCCCAGAAGGTCTTACTCTGTCCTTTAATTCTCACCTTGTGGGTGTCTATCTGCCTAATGTGTGCTTCTTGAAGACAACATATGGTAGGGTTTTGGATTCTAATCCATTCTTCTATTCACCTATGTTTTATGGGTGAGTTCATCCCATTCATGTTTAAAGTTATGACTGTCACTTGTGGACTCCCTGGCATTTTGATATCCTTCCCTAATTCTAACCTTTCTTCTTCAGCTCTACCTTTTATTCCAGTGATTTACTTTAAATCAGTCTCCCTTGTCCCCTCCCTTGATATGTTTTCCTTTCTAGTCCCTCCCTTTTTTTCTCTCCCCCTTACCCCTCTTCTTCCCTCCCTTTTTTTGTGTTCCCTCCCCCCTCCCACCTTGGTTTTCCCTTCTCCCTTCCCTTGTTCAGTAAGATAGAATTCAAGATCCCAATGGATCTGGATGTTCTTCCCTCTCCTAATTGATTTCCCTGAGAGTAAGGTTTAAGTAAAAATTCTCTTCCTCTCCTTCTTATAGGAGTTTTCTTCCCCTCCCCTTTCCATGTGAATCTTTGTGTGAGAAAGATTATTCTATTTGGCCTTTCTTTTCCCCCTATTTACACATTACATTTTCCCCACATGTTAGTATACATAGATTGATATAAATGTAGTCCTCATGGAAGAGAGTTTGAGTAAAAGAAAAAGATAACATTTTTCTCCTTTTCCCTTTTCTTCATATTTACCTTTTCAGGTATTCCATGCTCTTTGTTTTTCGATATCAAACTTTCCACAGAGCTCTGGTCTTTTCTTTGCAAAAACTTGGAAATCTTCTATTATGTTGAATGCCTATACTTTCCCTTGGAAGTATATAGTCAGTTTTGATGGATAGCTGATTCTTGGTTGAAGGCCCAGCTCTCTTGCCTTTCTGAAAATCATGTTCCATGCCTTACGATCATTCAGAATGGAACTTGCAAGGTCTTGTGTGACCCTGATTGGCATTCCTTTATATCTAAATTGCCTTTTTCTGGCTTCTTGTAGGATTTTTTCTTTTGCTTGAAAGCTTTGGAATTTGGCAATTACATTCCTGGGAGTTGTCTTTTGGGGATTTAGTGTAGATGGTGTTCTGTGAGCTCTGTCAGTGGCTGTATTGCCCCCTTGTTCTAGAGTCTCTGGGCAATTTTCTTTGATTATATCTTGTATTACGATGTCGAGTTTGCTGTTTATTTCTGGCTTTTCTGGAAGTCCAATTATTCTTATATTATCTCTTCTTCCTCAATTTTCCAAGTCTATGACCTTGTCAGTGAGATATTTTATGTTCTCTTCTAATTCTTGGTCTTTTGGCTTTGTTTTATTAATTCTTGCTTGTTGTCTTCGAGTTGCCTGATTCTGACTTTTAAAGCCTGGTTTTCCTTTTCACTTTGGACAAACTGGTTTTGTAGATACGTGAATTTTTTTGCATTATTTCCCACTTTTCCTCCCAGAGGGCTTTCATCTTTTTGATGATTTCTGATTCAAATTCTTCATGCTTTTTTGGAGAGTTTCCATTTCCTTTGGAAGGTTTCTGAGCATTTGCTTGTGTTTCCTCTTCTATCTCCTCTGTATTTTGTATTTTTGCTCCATAAAATGTGTCCAAAGTCGCCCCCTTCTTCTTGTTTTTCTTGGAATTTTGGGGCTTTTGTGCTTCTGCAGAGTTTGCCATCTCTATCTGAGTGGGGAGGACTAGCTTTTCTTACCTATGTCTGGTGTTCAGAGGTTTTAGCCCTAGGCAGATTGTCTGTTCTATGCAGTTGTTGTTCTGTCTTCCCGGGGAATCTAGGAATTTTTGGTGTTTCGGTGTTACTTCCCTCCTCAGTTCCCTCCTGATGCTTCTCCTTTGCCTTACTGCCACGTTTTGAGCCTGGCTTGGCACTCTCCTCGAGGTGTTTCACTGCCTTTGCCGGCCTGCTGAGGCTGCACTCTGAGGGGGGAGGGGCCGTGGCTTCCTGGATCCCTGAGGGCTCCTGATAAGATTAGCTTTTGCTGGGTTGAACTGAGTATGCCCTGAGGCAGGGACCTCAGGTGAGACTAGGATGGAAGGATCCAGCCAGGGGGCTGCAGGCTCCCCCCATCTCTCTCTGTTTCCCTGCAGTCTGTGTTTGGTGCCCCCTCATCTGAGTCAGGTTGTTTTCAGGAAGAGGCCTTCAGGATAGCTGGCCCTGAGGCTCTGAGGTTCCTTCTGCTGCCTCAGACTCAGAGCTCTGGGTTGGGGTGATGGGTCCTGGGACCTTACTTCTGCCTACCCCTTAGGTCTGAGTGATCTCGGGTTCTGGCTTTTGGGGGGTGTACCTTTTGATCCAGGTCCAGGAGGAGAATTCTCGGGGTCTATGCTATTGGTCCTTTTGAATTTTGGTGCCCTTGGGGCATATAGTTTGAGTCTGGTAGGGAAGGGTTTCCGGAGATCTGAACTTTATCTTTCTCTAAGCTGCCATCTTGACCAGAAGTTGAAGTTATAGAAATATTAATTAGAAACATGTTCATAGATCCCAGTGTAAGAAACTATCTAGACTCTAGAACAAAAGATTGTTTCCTTTGTCTCATTCTTTTACATTTCTCTCTGGGTAAGTTTTATAATGTGTATCATTTTTGTAGATTAGTATAAATGTATCATTTTAAAATTAAGTAAAGAAAAATATTTGGGAATATCTGTGCTTAAGAATTTTTTTCTGTCTTTATTTTTTGACACATAGAGATATTATCTTAGGGTATAAAAGGAACAGTATTAAGACCAAATTCGAACCATTTATTAAGTGAAACTCTGAGGGACTGGGCAGTTAGAAGGAAAACATCTTGTCTTGTTTCCTTACTCTTTTGAGTATTTTTTTTGTGCTCTTTCAAAGTAATTTAACTCTGGGGAGGGAAGAGAAGCAACAATCATCAGCCCCAGATCAGAATTAATATGGCCAGTATTGATCAGGCACAGTTCTTAACACAGAGTTCTGGCCAGAGTCAAATGTAACATTTCTTCACATGTACCTTTTGTTTCCTTTAGGGGCTTTCATCTAAAGGTATGTGAGTTGCAAAATGTTAGCCATCCCATTCAGTCCATCATAAGGAATATTAAAAATAAGTGTCTGTCCGATACCTAGAAGAATGTGGACAGACAATATTTTTGTCCTAAAAATAGAAACACATTCTAGAAACTCACTATGCTCAGTTGTTAAATATATCTGTCATCCATAATGCATAATGATTGATAGGAAAACATTAAAATACAAATTAGAAAGCAATACACAAAGGTAAAAGATTAGCAATTCTACTATAAGATGTTTTACTTTTTTTTTTTTATAATAACCATTCTGTTCCTTGGTTATTGTTGAAATATATAAAGATTTCAAGTAAGAAAGAATAGAAATCCATATGGAACTATAGAAAGGTCCTCTTTTTTTTCTAATCCTGTTTAGTTTGTTTGTTTAGTTTTTCCAAAAAGGTCATCTGTTCTAGTCATTTCTCTTTCACTTTTCTGGAATCTTTCCAGTATGTAGGGCCAAAAACTTCTAGCATCCTAGGCAGTCATAGGAAATGTCACTCCTTTTTAATTCCCTAAATTCCTAGTTTTTCTTCTTTTTCGTGCTCTTCACTTATCCATAAAGAGAAAGGAAATAGGAGTTCTACTCATAGAACCTGGGAGGAGTAATAGGGACTCTCTCCTATGAGCAAGATATATCCCTGGTTATATCCTTTTCTTGCCTTTTCCAATTTGCTTAGTAGATGTAATTTATCGACCTTTTTTTGAAGATTAGTTGCTACTTTAGTTTTGGAGGGCAAGACTTCTTTCACTTGTTTTCCTTTTATCTCTGTGTTCCCACCTTTGAATGTCTCAAATTAAACCACATCACCTTTCCTTGGGTTAGTTACAACATGGTTAATTGGATTCTATTATTTTGTATCACCATCTAATTTTTCTGTGACTCCATTGTTATCTGCCAGGATATGAACAATGAATGGATGGATTGGGAAAATGAATAAACAAGAATTATTGGGATTATGTTCTTCTGAAAATGCATAATACTAATAATTAGTTGTGAAAAAGAAGTTTTGATTTTCCACATCTTTATACCTTTGATATAAAAAAAATGCAGAACAAAATGTATTCTTTTTTGAATTCTTAGACTAGTCTTAAAAGTCACTGGTTACAAATCTTGTGTGTCCTTTTTCTGTGACTTTCCCTAACTTTTTCATTGTTTTCAAAACCACCATAAATCTGAGGGAAGAAAAAGACAAAAAAAGAGTTTTGGTCCATTAATATTGTTTTCCTTATAATTAGCATTGGGTCGTCTCATGGTAATGTCCCAGAAATAGTCAGATTTAGGTCAGAAATTTAACAATCAAACCAAAGTACTTATTCTAGGAGAATGAATAATAAGGAGAGCGTAAGGATAGAAGAGAACAAGGCTAAACAGAATTTAGTATGAAAGCTGGTTGGAAAAATCATACTTTTTAGAAAATGCAATTCATGACAATATCTTAGGCTGTCCCCACTACTCACATTCAACCAGGTACACTTGTGTTTCTCAGTCACACATCATATCCACAAAATATTTCAAGGATGCAAGGAAATGCTGCTGTAGCATTGTCATATAATATTTACATAGTTATTGATATGAGTAATATGCACGTAGACAAACACATAGATACACAAAAAATGACAGAACTTTGGCCTCTATAGAGAAATATAATAATTGAATCAATAATTGAATAAATAGTCTGAACAAACCCCATCTAGAAACTTTCAAGGGTGGAATTTGTACATATTCAAGAGGACTACAAACTTTTGAATTATTTATGTGTCAAGGAACAAGGAAATATATTTGCTTTCATTTTAAGAAAAAATAATCTTTCTTAAATTTTAAGCTTTCATTATTTTATAAGTAAGCCTTAGTCAATTGAGATTATACATATAAAGCACTTGGCAAGTTGTGAAGAACTATATAAATGGTATTAAAAAGGTTGTTCAAAGTTTTTCAAAATATACTTTATTAGTTATTGAACTGCCTCTTCACAGAATCTACATGAAATAAGTAATTTATAATATACTATAATACATACACATATCATGCTTTTATAGACATCCCTTCATTTTTCTGCATAGCATAGAAGAAAAGATATCTCTTCTCTTTTAAGATAAGTTTTCTACATTTATTTGGAACTGAACTCTTCTCACAAAGGTGAATGACTGATATAGCCACTCCCTATGTTTCCAACATCTTTAATTTGATCACCCCACAGTTATTAAAATATGCATAGTTCTTGTCATATCCTGAAAAAGCTTTGGCTTGAGATAGATATTCTTTTCATTAACCATTCTATTTTCTATTTTTCCTCTCAGAATGAAACTACTTCAACAATAATAACTAATTTACCCATTATTTAAATTAATCTTTTAGAAGTTGGTATCTTTCTTAGACACTCTCCACCAATCCCTGTAAGAGTTTACTTAATCCAGGTAGAGATTAATTAGATCTCAACCAGGAAGGCTGGTAGTGAGTAACCACAAAGCCTTCTTTAAGATGGAAGCTAGTCTCTCCAGATGCTAGGAAAGAAGTCAGCCTTTTACTCACAGCCTTTCACTCACCCAACAAAGTAGTCCAGGAATCAGAGTCCAAGTTGAAGCGGAGCTCCAAGCCCACAATCCAAGCTGCAGTCTCTAGTGAAGCTCCCTTTAAGACTCTCCCCAGTCAGAAGATAATCTCTCTTTAGACGATCTTCTCCAAGAAAAATCTCCTCTGAGGCAGTTCAGAGTGTGTTTTTATGGTGACTTATAGTTTCTTCCCCTTTTCATAGAGGACAATCATAGTTTCCAAATTGTCTAGCACTGCCCAGAGGACAGTATCTGTGAAATTCACACCTCTCATCCTCTGAAGGTGTCAACTCTAATCAAAGGATTCACAAGTTTCTGACTGAGTTAAATGGGTGGAGCTCTCCAAGTAAGTGACTATGAAGTCTCTTACTTAGTGTTAAGTAAGGATGTTTTTAAGTTTTTGGTTGATTAACTTAACAGACAAAAAGAATAAACAATTTCCTTTCACACACCCCTCCCCTGGCTCCAAAACTATCCTCTCTAAAATAACCAGATATCTTTTTTTCCATTCTGATTCCAAGGTTATAACAATAATAGAATGACTGGGCCTTTGCTTCAGAGTGCTGGGACTTAGAGGGTGCTGAGTGTGGCTATATCTCCCTATAACACAGATGTATTGGAGCTTATTACCGCATTGGTAAGAATAAGTAGTTAAAATAGAAAAGTACTAAATGACTTATTTTCTTCCAGTGCCCCATGAATATACTCTAGGGGAACTTTTCTATTGTTGCTAAGTCCTTTTAGTCATGTCTGACTCTTTGTGACCCCATTTAGGGTTTTGTTTTTTTTTCTGGCAAAGGTACTGGAGTGGTTCAACATTTCTTTCTTCAGTCAACCTCTAATTACCTAATTGTTAAAAGTTATGCAGTTACCTATAAAATGCCTTAACCCGTAGTTACCTATAAAATAGCAACATATTTCTCTTAACTTGAGACTAAATATAAATATAAGTACATATTCACATATTTAAAATGGAACAACATCATCCCCTCATTATCTCTATTACAAATTTTCCGTTTCTATCAATATTATCACAATTCATTCAGGGAAAAAATATTTGCCTAATACCAGTTCATAGAGATAGTCTTACGTTTCCCTGGCTAAAATATAACCCCAAAGCCATGGAGTGTTTACTAATAATACATATACATCAGAAGGTCCACAATGTATAGTTGTATAGAGCATAATGACTTTGTCACCTTTCTCAAAGAAATATTTTCTAGTAACAGCATCCTAGAAAGCAGAAGCTGAGAAGTATATCAGAATCTGTTAACAGAGATCAATCTTCTTTCAGGGAGCTCATCAACTCCCATTGTTTCAACTGTAGCCTCTATGTACATTTCTCAAAACTACACATTAAGTGCAACTTTCTCTCCGGGTATTTCAATTTTTCATTATTGACTGCCCATAGGTATTTGTAACTGGTTGTCCCATAGGTACCTCAAGCTCAAAAAATAGAACCAATTAGTTACCCCATCACTCCTAACTTGTTCTTCCTTATGACATCTCCAACTGTTGAGGGGATCAACATTCTTCTAATTTTCCAGCCAATTAACTTTAGAGTCATCCTTGGGTTTTTTAAAACACTTTATAAAAACATTACTAAGTTGTGGTTCTATTGCAGAAGAGCAAAAAAGGGCTGAAACACTGGGTTTAAGTGACTTGCCCATTTGATATAGCCAGGAAGTGTATGAGGCCAGATTTGAACTCAGGATCTTCCATGTCTAGGTTTGAGTTTCTATCCACTAAGCCATCTATCTTCTCCAATCCTGGATTCATTAAAGTCTCTAACACACATATCCAATGATTCAATTTATTCATCTTTTGTACCTATTTCTTTCACTTCGCTAATAACGCCACCATCCTAGATCTATTCTTCATCATCTTTCCCCAGGACTTCTGAGGTGGCCTCCTAATTAAACCTCTCTTCTTCTAATCTCTTATGCAGTTACTCTCCAAGTAAATCTCCAGAGTTGCCAAAAGGTTCATATATAAGTGATAATCACTTAAGTCATGCTATTTAATACTTTTGCTCTAACTATGATGTTTCTCTTGCTCTAGACACTCCAGTAGCTTTCTCTTGTTTCTAGAATAACAAATAAATAGTTCTACTTGGATTTTTAAGCTCTTTACACTCAGATTTCACTGCATCTTTCCAGAATAACTCTACTTACTCAACCTTATGCATTCCACATTCCAGGCAAACCAGTCTTCTTGCTTTTATGCACTGGTGATAATTCATCCATAGGATATATCTCTGCCTTTTCATTATCTGCCCTTATTTCTGAAAGGCACTCTCTCCTCACCTCTGTCTCACAGAATTACATAGCTCATGTACAGTTTCCTATAGGAAACTCACCTCAAAAATTCTTCCTTGTTAGTAACCTCCCTACTGCTTCCTTTAGAGGCAGTTAAATGACACCATGGATGGAGTGATCAGGAATTTTGTTGTTTAATCATTTTCAGTTGTGTTTAACTCTTCTTGATCCTATTTGAGGTTTTCTTGCAAATAGACTAGATAGTAATTTACTTCTCCAGGTCATTTCACAGAGGAGAGATCTGAGATAAATAGCATTAATTACTTGCCCAGAGTCTCCTAGCTAGCAAGTGTCTAAGGTCATATTTGAACTCAGGAAGATGTTTTCCTGATTCCAGGTCTGGCACTCTATTCACAATGCCACTTACATTCCTATATTTCCATACATTTATATATTATAAAATACCCCCCATGTGTGTTGCCTTAGAATTTTTCTTTGATATGATCATTCAATCATAGATTTATAGCAAAAAAGAGATAATAGTATTAAGATTCGATGACCATTTGTTGAGCATGTTGAGGAGGTTTTACGGGGCAAGTATAAGATGGCTATAAAAGTCTACAAGGGTCCTTCCAACACTGACATTCTGTGATTTAGTGGAGAGAGAAAATTTAGAAGGAATATCAGAGTTTTCTTCAGGTATCTTAAGGATTGTCCTATTGAAGAAAATGGGTTTTCAGTCTTACAAAGACTTAAAGAATCATAGTGCTGGAAGGGAACTCAGAGGCTAGCTCATCCAATAACTACATGACACAAATGAGTAATCTGAAAGCAGAAGCTAAATGACTTGTCCAGGGTCACATAGGTAATAAGTAGAAGAGCAAGAATTTAATTTAAATCATTTGATTTTAGAGAAAATGCTATTTTTACTGCATCGCATTTCCATCTTCTCTATCTTGTGAGCTAAAATTGAATTGTAAACTAAACTCAATCATTCATAAATTGATATTTTTGTAATTATTCCAGCATGACTATGTGATAAAGAATATTAAATCATATGGCATTTCATAACATTACAAGATCATATATTTGGACTGATATTCCTTTAGAGGCCTTATTGTTCAGTTCCCATATTTGACAGAAAAAGAAGTTGACACCTAAATAGAATTTTGCTATGATGTCTTAGGACCAAGATTTTGACTCCAAATATAGAATTCGGTCCACTATCATGGATGCTTTCTCATTTAATATTCACATAATTCTGATAGAGAAGTTAATTATCATAGTTGCTTGAATTATCCAGATAATTATAATAGTCCTCAAATCAATGTTATGTATATATATTTCCTTAGACAGGAATTTCATATGTGTTAAGATTGATTGCTTGTAAAAAATTAAACATATTTGAATAAAAATTAAACTTTTTCAAATAGTTTGAATGCTATTGACCTTCTTAAGCCATAATAAAATAAAGGAATACAAATCTCAAATTTATAATCAACTGTTTTTGTGGGCAATTTGAGAATTTGGTATATAAAAACAGTAAAATATCTTTAATTTAGGCAATTGATATATAGTAAAAGAAATACTGTTTAAATTCTTTCTTTTGCAGAATTTGCTTGTAATATAGGGATAGTGAAAGATTCTTTTTTAAGGAAAGACCCAAGAAATTAAGACTTCCTTCAATTTCATTGTGTAGCAAATTCATATAGGAGACACCATAGTATGAGGAGAAAAATTGAAAGAAGTGACATTGGATTCAAAATATAATCCCAGCTTTGTTACCTTGTTAGTTCTGTGAAGTTGAGCAAATCACTTAAATTTTTTGAGCTCCATTATCACATTTCTTTCTAAAGAGTAGTGTGAGAAACAAACATAAACATATAAATGTTCTGTAACTATGGTGTCATGTAAATTCAAATAAAAGGACATTATTTGCTTCTATTATATAAAATTCCATTCAACAAACATTTGTTTCTCCTATTATATGCTAAGCATTTGTGAATTTTTGCCACACTGGGGTCCAGCCCCACTTGTGGCTCCAGGGGTCCTTGGTAGGGGGAGCAAATAGGCAAAATGAGAGATGAAGGCAGCTCTGTGTATATGTTTCTGCCTGGGGCATGCTCTGCCTGAAGTGTCTGCTTCTCCATACCCAAGTTTAGCCTTTATTTTTACCCATTTTCTTGGCACACAGATACATTGTTCAACAAACATGTTCGAGTAAAGATAATTGGATAAGTGATACATTAACTTTTAACAAATTGTTTGATTAACATTCTGGGATAATTCTATACATTTGCATGATAACTATTGATTTTGACAGGAAATACAAAGGTTCTACACAAGATAAATGATTTCATCCCAGGTGGCTTAATTTTCTCATTAACCTGTGAGGAGCTTTGAGCTTACAGACAATCAAGGAAAATCACTTACTATCTTTAATAAAAATAGATAATCGATCAGAAATTCTAGAGACAATTCAACAATCATAGCAGTGAGTTTAAGAGATCAGAGGGGTACTAAGAACACAATCCATATTTAATATTATCCTGATCATTTTTCAGGGTTTATTAGGTAGATTCTCAAGGGGAGTTTGGTTGGTAAAATCAAGCCACTGAGGCAAGATTGATCTTGGTGTACCTGTAAAATTCTCTCCTTAGGAATGATTTATGTACTGGCTTTAGGAGAATGAGTTTCTGTACAGAAGAGTAGGAGATACTCTGGGTTTGGTTTGTGGGTGCAGCTTTTGCTGGGAATTATGTATCTAAGCAAAAGTTAACCCATAATAGTCTTTCGGGTTTGATTTTATGAAGCTAATCTTTTGGTGATATTTTGGGGAAATAGCGTGCAAGCATTTTGCCCTTATATTTCTTTTTCTGAGACCAGGGAGAGGACAACAATCATGCCAAATCTATTAGTAAGGGATGTTGATGAGAGAAGTCATGCAGAGGGGGCTGAGTGGGCAAGTCCATCCTGCCAAAGAGCCACTTTGTGACCTGTTGGCATCCACGAGTGACCTTGTCAAGACATTGTGTCCTGATGGCTCTCAGCAAACTTTTTCACTTTACCCTCTCTTCTGACAATTGGTAACCAATAAAATTTCACTCACTTTAAACAAAGAAGTAGAAAGCTAAATAATTTGGAGTGTTTTAAGGAGTCCTCCCAGTTTCATGTGTCATGGGCAAAAGATCAGGAAATGAATGATAGCCCTCCTCTAATCCCCAACCCCTAAATCATACCAAAAGATTGCATTGAAAATAATAGCAAAGGATCAGGTGATCCGCAGAAAACACATCTTCAATTTCTATCCTCAGAGTCTACATATTTATATATAGATATAATCTCTTGTTTGAATTTAGGTTGTATATTTGTTTATGTTTCTTTTCTTGCCAGATTTCTGATAGAGGGAGTATAACAATTGACTCATAGTGTCCCAAAAGCCCTAAGCTAGTAAAACTAAAAAATGCGCTAAAACCATTGGGACAAACTATTTTTGGTTAAAAATATCAAATGACATTTGGATCCTGGTTATGGCTAAAAATGAGGAATTTGGAGGGTCCTGTAAGCAATCTGGGACAAATATATACTTTAAAATCATATGGAAGTCACTCAGAAATCATGTGGAAGGGGTAATATTCTGACTATAAATCCAACATTCCTTCCAATATCATGTTCAAAAAAGAAATATACTTTCTTATGAAATATTCAGATATTTATGGCAAAGGGATTAGGTTTTGTTCTTTTGCAGTTGCTCAAATTATCCAAAATGTGAGGGAGTTGTAGGCAGAAAAAGGCAAATATATGCTTTAAAATCTATACAAGTCATATGCTATTTTTTAAAAAATCATTGAAGAAAATGATAATAATGAGACAACATGCAAGGACTTATTTGGCATGGCAAAAGCAATAATTAGAAAAAATATTATACCTCTAAATACTTATATAAAAATGGAAAAAATAGATCAATGAATTGGGTATATATATGTACATATATGTTTTAAATATAAAAACAACAAATTAAAATTTCCTAATTAAATAATACAACTAAAGTTTAGATTAACAAAATTAAATCTAAAAAAATCAATGAATTAATAAATTAAACTTAGCTGGTTTTATGGGGAAAAACAAAATAGATAAACCATTGCTTAATATGATTTAAAAAGTAAAGAAAATCAAATCACTGGCATCAAAAATTAAAAGGGTGAATTTACTACTAATGAAGAAGAAACCAAAGCAATTATGAAGTTATTGTGCCCTATTATATGCCAAAGAATTTAATAATTTAAATGAAATGGATGGATACTTACAAAAATATAAATTGCCTGGAATAAGAGTGTGGGAAATAGAATATGTAGATAAATTCATTTTAGAAAAAAATAATAAATTGATCAGGCCACAGTAGAACTTCCAAAGCAAAAACATCAGGCCAGATGGATTTGAAAATGAATTTAACCAATTAATTTAATGATTATCTAATTCCAATATTAAAAAATGTATATTTAGAACTATTGGCAAAGAAGTAATCCTTTCAAACTCCTCTTATGTAACATGTATGGTGCTGATTCTTAACCAAGAAAAGCAAAAACAGAGAAAGGCCATTTTCATTAATGAATATACATGAAAAAATGTAAATAAAAATTAACTAGAAAACCAAAGCTATACATAAAAATGATTACATTTTAGTCTACCTAATTTATGCCAGGTATTCAGGAATTGTTTAATATAAGGAAACATTTTAGCATAATTGTTTGCATCAACAAAAAAGTAACAAAAATGATATTTATATCAATAGATGCAGAAAAAGCTTTTGACTAAATACAACTTTCATTCCTATTAAAATTTCTTGAAAACATATGTATAAATGGATTTTCTTTAGATTAATAAGTATATATTTTAAAACATCAGCAAATATAATCATGTAAGCAAATATAATCAGTAATGAGAATAAGTTAGAAACCTATATAAGATGAGGAGTAAATCAAATATGACCATTATCACCAATATTATTTAATATTGTCCTAGAAAAGCTAGTGATAGCAATAAAAGAAGAATCAGAAATTGAAGCTATTGGAATGGTTAAAGAATCAATAAAGCTATCTCTTTTTGTCAATGAAATGAAAAACCTAGATATTCAACTAAAAATTTAATCAAAATCATACATAATTTTAACAAAGTACCTGGATATAAAATAATTCCATATATATCATCAACATTTTTTCTATATCACTAACAATGCCTTGCAAGAAAAGATGAGGTAACCCATTTAAATTAACCATATGTACAATAAAGTACCTAGATATAAAACTTCCAAAACAGATTCAGAAAATATATCAACCTAATGATGAAGCATTTTCCTACAAATAAAGTCAGATTTAAATATTGGAGAAATATTAATTGTTCACAGGTGTGGAATAAAAAAAATAAAAATGACAATCCTACCTAAGCTAAACTATTTATTCAATGCCATCTCAATTAACTTACAAAAAGTATTGAAAATACCAAAAAATCATTTGGAAAAACAAAAGGCCAAGACTATAAAAGGAAATAATGAAAAAAGTACCAGGTTTCAGACTATATTATATAGCATCAATTACAAAAACTGTCTGGTACTGACTAAGAAATAGAAAAATAGGTCATAGGAACAAAATAGACATAAAACAGTCATAAAAGATTATAGTAACCTTTTGTTTGGCAAAGGTAAAGATCTAAGTTTTGGAAATAAGAATTCACTATTTGATAAAAAATGTTGGAAAACTTGGAAAGCACTCTGGAAGAAACAAGACATAGACCAGTATCTTACACTATTTATGAAGCTCAAAATTGTAATATGAGTTAGGTATAAAGGGAGATATTATAAACAAAATGGAAGAACATGGAACATATTACCTATTATATTTAAAGATGGGAGAAGAATTTATGAATGATTAAAAGATAGAAAGCATTGTGAAATGCAAAATAGATAATAAATACATTAAATTGATTAAATTTAAATTTTTATTATAAAAATTAAATTTTTTATAAATAAAATTAATGTATTCAAGATTAGAAGGAAATCAGTAAGTTGGGGAAAATATAGACAAATTTTTGGATAGAAGTTTTCTATCTATATAGACCACTTTTTAAAATAGATAAGAATATGAGCCATTCTTCAATTGATAAATGGTCAAGAGATATGAATAGACAGGTGTTTTTTTTAATTTGGTCAACTTCAAACATTATTCCTTGGTTACAAAAATCATATTCTCTTCCCCCATCCCCTCCCCCCACCTTTCCCATAGATGATGTGCAATTCCACTGGGTATTACATGTGTCCTTGATCAGAACCTATTTCTATGCTGTTGATGTTTGCACTAAGATGTTCATTTAGGGTGAATAGACAGTTTTTTGATAAAGATATCAAAGGTATATTTTAGCATATGA
The DNA here is from genome assembly GCF_027887165.1 of Monodelphis domestica. NCBI lineage: Eukaryota > Metazoa > Chordata > Mammalia > Didelphimorphia > Didelphidae > Monodelphis > Monodelphis domestica. The sequence continues at coordinate 106,587,588 of NC_077234.1, forward strand.
AATATGCTCTCAATAATTACTGATTAGAAAAATGCAAAAACAAAACAACCTTGAACTATTATCCTATTCCTTTCCCATTGGTAAAAATAATGAAAGGGCAAATTAACAAATAACTATAGGGGATACCAAAAAAATAGGCACACATATATTGTTTGTGGAACTATGAACAGATCCAACCACTTTGGAGAGCAATCTGGCATTATACTAAAACAATTATAAAACTATTTATACCTTTTGTCTCTGTTACTTCTATTCAGGTTATTTCCAAAGGTCATCAAAGAAAAAGTAAAGGAAATTATATGTTCTAAAATATTTACAGTAGCTCCTTTTTGGTGGCAAAGAAGTGGAAATTGAAGGAATGGAATGGCTGAACAAACTGTAGTGTATGATTATAATGGAATTATATTGTACCATAAGAAATGACAAATAAGATGATCATAGAAAAACCTCAAGAGACTCAGATGATGTGATGCAAAGTGAAGTGAACAGAACAATTGTGTCCAACTTTCTCCTGGTTCTGCTTAATTATATATATATATATATATATATATATATATATATATATGCTTAATTATTAACAGCTCAAGGATCCAGGACAACTCCAAGGGACTCATGATGAAAAAGGATATAAAAAAGAATATCCACCACCATAGAAGGTACAGACAGAATCTGAATATGGATTTAAGCATGCCATTCTACATTTTATTTTCTTCATGAATTTTTTCTTTAGAATAAACAATATGTGTCTTGTTTCACAACATGATAAACAGGGAAACATATTATGTGATTATATTAGTACAACATATATCTTATTACCTGTCTTCTTAGAGAGTGTGGGAAAGAGGAGGGACAAGAAAGGCAAAAATGTTTAGATATAACTAATATGAGAATTTGTTCCTCTTGGATAAGCATCTTTATTGCAATTAATTACATATTTATAAAAATGTATAATAAATTATTGTTTGATTACATATATTTTTGGTATAAAATGTCTACAAAGCATACTTTATCTCTGGGCAGGGACATTAAAGATAGATTTTTAATTGACATTTTCACTTTTCATACTGATCTTGGTTATTTTCATCTTTGGAACATGAATTAGTAGCAAGCTGGATAGTTGTGATCCTGGCAACATACTATCTTCTGTCTGAAGTATAGTCTAGCGAAGTCCTAAATTGGTTTATGACTTAGTTATATATTATTTAGTCATAGAAATTCACAAAACAAGTACAAAATTAGTCCCAGGTTTATGTAGTCCCCTTCTGATTTCTTAGTTATGGTGTCAGAATGGCAAAAAGGGGGTAAAGGATACTAGTAAATCACTTAGGTTTTAGTACATTTATCATTTCTTATTGAACTTGATTAGTGAACAATGAAATATTATTGAAAAAATTAACAAATATCTTTTTGTTGTAATAGATTAAATCTGAAAATATAAGAGAGTCACCCCCAAACTCAATGAAAATGTTCTACAAGATTTCTTTGAAGAGGCAAATAAAAGAATTGGGCTTAGTTTTGACTAAAGCTCAAAAGCAAGAAGCAACCTTATTTCATAAAATACTTGGATAAGTTAAGTTGAAGTTCTTATGATATGTATAATCAATAGACCACTGTAAAGGTTATTATTATTATTATTATTTTACTAATAATAGTAGTCAAAATAGTAACAATACATATATTTTTTAAAGGATAGAGATTAGATCTATGACTTCATTGGTCTAGAGATGTCCATGCAAGAATGCAGAACATTGGAAAGGGCTTTTGGTCTCTGAGTCCCTTGGGGAGAGGAGTGTGTGGCTTTTGGTCTCTGACTCTCATGGGGAGTGTAAGGATGATATTAGAAAATAAGTATTGTTTTATTAGTTTAAGGATAAGAAGTAGAGTGGCTGGCTTGAGAAAGAATTGGAGTTTGAAGCAGAGGTGAGAGAGAATGTTAATTTCAAATGCTGACAGTTACAACCATTTTTCTATGTCAATCACTCTCTCTGGCAGTTGGGAGTTGGTCTCTGGCAGTTGAGACTCTCAGTGCTGGAAGAAGTAACACCTTTGCCCCTCTCTCTGTCTGAGGGAAAGACCTGAAGGAGCTCAGTGTTTCCCTTTCCCAAATTGGGAAACACTATTGAATACTTATTGTGGTTTTTATAGATTTTTTAACACTGAGAAGACCAAAGAAAAACCTGGTCTTTGGTTTGGACTAAGACTCAGAATCCTAACTTGATTCTTGTTGAGACTCAACCAGCTAGCGTTTGCTATTTTATAATTTGAAGGCAAAGTTAAGATTTATAAGGATAATAGCTGTAGTTTTTATTTAGAAAGTATAAATTTGGGTTAGTCAGATCAGGGAGGAGTAGTATAATCTGTGAAACACAAGAGAAGTGGTTTCTTGTGGAAACTGGGAGATTATTTGGGTGGGTTTAGAATTCCTTAGAATTAGAAATTCTTTATTTATCCTTATATATTTCAATAAATATTTTATGTTTATAATAAGTCTCTTTAGCATCTTTCCACCTGGCCCTGAAGGGAAGTTCACATTTGAGCTTCACTTCATCACTGAAGATACTTTTGATTACCTCTATCAAAAATATTCAAACAGTTTTGAACAGTTTGAACCTGAATGGCGAGTTAAATATTTTGAAAAGTTTTGGACCTATATTGGAACAGTTTTTTCTATCTATTTTTGTAGTTTGCCATTGCCATTATTATTATATTTTATTATTTTTTACAGGAAAGGGTATGTTGCTAGCACTCTCTCTAGTTGGAGGCAGAAAAACAGAATAAGGCCTTGATAGCCTTATTGATCATTGATCATTGACTTTGGGAAGCTAAGGGAGATAGATAGTGGATATATCTCATTAGATAGAAAGAGTAGTAAGAAAAGGTGAGGGCTTCAGCCTAGCAGAAAATACTGCCCTCTGAGGCAGATAGATTTAGGGATTTTTAGAATAAATTTAGTTAGGATTGGGATCTTGGGTATAGCTACCAGCTATTGTAAGATTATTTTCTCTTTCCTCCTTCCTATTTCCTATCTATATTTCCTAATAATAAACTAAGTGTTTAGTATCTAATTAACTGGTCTACTGGCTTTGGATAAAACTCCTACCCACCAAAAATGTTTTTAACCCTTCATACCTGTGAATCATTATTATACTTGAGAAAGACTAATAGGAACCATGCAATTCTGTCCCACAGAATAATTTAGTGATCAATGTTAGGATGTTGGTCAGTGTAATATAATTCATTCTGTGTCAAGTAAATGGTTTTGGATAACATTGCCTAGACCTAACTGAGGTTATTGTAATGATCAACTTGACCAAGATAGTAAAACAAATTATATTATTTTATGTTCTCCTCTCATAATAAAACAAGTATTCAGAGCAAATGAGAAATTCCAATACCTCACTCACTGGAAATATTTAGTGTTGATGAAGATGACAACTATAATGAACCAACTAAGTTTGTGCATAAAATGGACTGAAGATATGAGTACTTTTATTATTTTCCATTATTACCTCATAATAAAATTGGAAAGAGAGCTCATCAACTACAGGAAAGGGTTTTATACTATTATTTTTTAAAGATACTCTCAGTTCCAAACCACACAACAGGGAATTGATGAAAAGAGCAGGGCAATCATAAAAAGTAACTACATCTCTAAGTGTAGATTAGAAGAAATGAGATTAAACCTTTGAGATAACTAAAACCTTAAGGGAAAAAAGTTAACAAAAAATCAGGTAATTGAAAAAAACAGGTAAACATGATGAGAAGTATATTTAGAAATGAAATATAAATCAAAAACAGCATTAAATTCTCAAATAATTTTGAAAAAGAGAATGGAATATTTAGATTTGAATTTCCAAAAACATCTTTTCAATTTCATAGTATGAATACAACTAACAGACCTATAATAACAAAATAAAAAACTCAATTAAAAAACTTTTATTTCTACTCACAATGAATAAAGACAGTCAAGATTATTTTAGATATGTTAAGATGTACAAACTGTATTGTGTGTGACTATATGGTAATAATTATATATATATATATATAGTTGTATGTTTATCTTTTTTCTATGTCAATAAACTAGATATATTTATGTATCTATTTACTTATTTACCTATATCAACAATCCAATCCAACTATTCATAAAATATTGAATGAAAACCTTTCAAAGTATAGAAACCAGTATGAATACATTAAAACCATCTGACAATATAAAAAGATGAATATTATGCCTGTTACCATGCTTGCTACTGTGGTGGTATAGATGATGATTTCAGCGAACCTATAGTGAATGAGTTTACAGAGTAATATTTTTATTTAGTCACAAAAAAGTAGTCATAATTATTATCCCCTTGTGCCATAGTCCAAAAATCATTTATATATAAAGGAATAATAGTGTGACAGAGACTCATATCAGGTTTGTTTTTATACATACATAATTGAAAAAGATGATAATAATGACACAACAACTACAACTACAATGGATATCTGCATTGAGTTTTCCAGGCAGTATAGGATAATGAATAAAGCTCTGATTCTCTGTTTCTAATATACAGTTGCTGTATGACAATAGATAAATAACCTAACCCTAAATTCCCTTGACCCCTTGGTACAACAAACTCATAGACAAATTGTTGCTATACAATCTGCATATATGGAGAGATTCTCCTGACTAGAAGTTCTTTCCCTACATAAAATAGAATCACCAGTCATAATATGCACATGAATAATGGAAAAAGTTAGGCACAATCCCAAATCTAGTAATTGCCAAAGGTCTCATTTTGTTCCAAATCTAGTACCCTTTCCAGCACATAAATCTGACAGCTTATAGCTTTTATAGCCATCTTTTGCAGAGGAAGAAGAGATAAAATAGTTTTAGGAAGAATAAAATAAAATCCTACAAATCAAACCAACATATTCATGAATATTTGATGAATTCTATGCAAAAGTAGAACAAACAATTACAAGTACAAGAAAAAATATTGAGAATATGACTAATGAAGCAAGCCAAAGGCTCATAGAATTCTCATAAAACTCTAAATTGTGAGTTATCAATACGTTCTTTGAAAACCAGAAGGCATTGGTCATGGAAAAAATGGAACACACACACACACACAAACTGAAATTGACTACATTATGACCAATATAAAAAATATGATGGAATGTGATTTCTTAAGTAGCCATATTCCTGCAAGTACGCAACTAACTAGATGAAGCAAATGTCAAAATTAGTAGCACATTAGAAAGAAAATAAAAAATAATAAAGCATCTATGAAATTAAAATGCTCCAAACTTAACCTATTCAGATTATTTATACCAAATGATGAAAAAAAGCATAAAGGAAAATACATTGACTCTGTTAATCATTATTTTTGTTGAAATTTAGCCATTATTGTTCACTTGCCAAAATTGTGGTATCAAAAAGAACACAGATACCAGCTCAGTCAATAAACTTATTATCTATTTCCAAGCAGGTAGACAAGCCAGCCATAGCCAATGATGGTTTGTTTTATAAAATCATCTGTAAAACTTTTCAAGAAATTATTGCAAGATTATAAGAATTAGTACCTGATAAAAATGTTGAAGAGGATTGGGGTAAAAGAAGTTCATAATAAACTTGGCATAAGATCCAACTAAGTCAGACCATGTGAAAAAACTTATAAATACAACTGAGAGGATAATAATTAGGAAAACATATTGCAAACTAATATTTTCTAGCATTTCACTGATGACAATATATTTGTCACCAAAATATTATTCTTTATACTTCAAGATCTCAAGTATTTGATATACCTTTATCTAAATGAAAAAGTCACTCAAGAAGATGAAGACCAAATTCACATAGAAGAAATAAATGCTGATATCAATACAATTTATAAACAATTGAAACACTGTTTCTGAATATATCTAAAATATATCGGAAAGAGTATAAGATAGAAAATAATGTTAATGGGAAATATAATACTACATTTCACACTGATTTCATCCTATTGGTCATTAATCATTTGATGTCCACTCAACATATTGTAGGTATTATATCTGTATAAGCCTTTTGATATTATATGTGTACCACTGTGATGAAGAAATCTTATCAAACCATTGTCTTTTGTCATTACTACATTTTTAGTTCCTTTCTCTTTCCAGTCTAAGAGATTGAAAGTTTTAGGTTATTTTTATTCTTTAGTAATTGTTCCCAAACTAATGCAGCATATTCGTGCCCACTTTATTGGTATTTATTGTGCTTTAAATAGTCAATATCTTTACCTTTCCTTCCCTCACTGAGAACTTTCAAGTTTGGGGAGTAAATGAGAAAACAAATCTATCAAAATACTTTATTAGGCCTCTGCCATTTCAAATAATAGGTAGAAAGCATAGGCTAGCTGTAATGCATAGTCTAAAATCTCCCTTAACCAAGTACAAAAACTTGTATGAAATACATCATGCTCCATTCTCTTTCGATCATTTTGAGCCTATCTAATTTTAGTTAAAGCTATAGGGAACATATTTGCTTCCCAGAGATGCTTTAGATCTCTATAGTATTATCTGGACCTATACAGAATCATGGGAAAGAGAGGAGACTAGAATGATATAACTAATATCTCTCTGTTTCTCCCTCCCTCTCTCTCTCTCTCTCTCTCTCTCTCTCTCTCTCTCTCTCTCTCTCTCTCTCTCTTTCTCTTTGAGTCTCTCTCCCTCTCTCTCCCTCCTTCTCTCTCTCCTTCTCTTCATATATCCATATATATGTACACATATATAACATATGTACACATGTACTTACATATATAAACACATAAACATTCTAGTTACTCTCTCTATACCTATACATGTGTGTATATTTATATGTATGTGTACTGTGTGTATATGAATTTGTATATATGGGTCTCTATATCTATTTAAATAATCCTGAATTCAGGTGCCTGGGGTATTTTTCATAGTAGACCTATGCCGTATACATTTGAGCTAGAACTATGTTGGATCAATATACTACTTAGATGTGCTCTAAGTTACTCCTTAATATTAAAAGGCATAAAATGAGCATCTTGTGGACAGGAGGGAGGAAGGGAATGATGGGTAGCCAAATCTTGACATAGTTAGCAGAACAGAAATTGATTAATTGTCTTCTGTGGTAGTACAGTTAGTTTTCAAACAACCTGGGACCCTTTATGAGTTGCTAAGATCTCTGTTGCAGATATGCCAGGGAGTATATTTAATGGGATATTCATGTTGATAGGCTATGAAAAAGTTTAAAATGAAAAATGAAGAAAACTGTGATCTGCCTTGACACAATATATGGGAAAAAATTCTTGTTTTGGGAAAGAGTATATTGTTCCTCTAGGAGAAACTTCAAGAGCATGAGAAAGACAATTTGTTGAATATTGCAGTCTTTAAAATTGGAACAATACTAATATGTTGCAGGAGAGTTGGACAGAGGAGCTTTCAGAGTGAATTTCCATAGATGCTGGCAGATAATTGAAAGGGAGGAATACTTAAAAGCAGAGAAATAAAAGTGGCATCCGATAGTGAACAAGTTTCCAGAGCAGTAAGCCACCTTAAGGAAGGAGATGAATTGTTAAAGCAAGCTGGTTACACACACGATTTCTGGAAGATGACTTCAAGGAACAAGAGTTAAGTCAGAGGTTGAGGGCAGAGAATGTGAAAAGTAAGACAACTATTTTTGAATATAAGCCATTAAAACATGAACATCAAGAATTGCAGTATGAAGAGCAAGACATTATGTCAAAGGAAGCTCAATTTTCTATGCTGGTAACAGAATGGATCCTGACTTGCTTTGCTGACTTGGACTTTCTACAAACCTGATTAAGAAGGCGGGAAAGGTTGGGGCACCCAGAAAAATAGGTATAAAAGGAATCCTCAAGAGATTGCTTCATCTATATCCCTAAAGACACAGGTCAGTGAATCCTTTGTTGAGGGGGAAACTTGGGAATACTCTCTGGTAGCTACTGACAAAGAAATAACAAAGAAAACAGGGGAGAAATTCTATCAAGGGAATGGAGACAACAATTCTAAGGGGGTTTCCATCTCAGAGACTGTTAACAGCCCAGGGTTTGGAAGTAGCAAGACAAATTTAAGGTTAACAAGGCTTTGGGATCTTGTTAGGTTTGGAGAAGAGCAAAAAGCAAAGTTAGATTGCCAGAAGACCAAGGCTCAGTCTCTGGCTTGGCTAGCTGCCTCTTGCAAGCACGGGCTAGCTTATCCACCAGAGACTGTGGACTCTTTATCACTGGTAAGAGCCCACATGGGGCCTGGCAACAGTGTATCAGGTAGGCAGGAATCAAATGGTGTGTGGAAAGGATATAGAAGAGGAAATACTGGATTAGTCCTAAGGGACAGGAATTATCCTAAGCAACACCCTGGGAATTGTAAGGCTTCAACATTACAGACTTCAAACACCAGCAGGCAAGTGTTCCAGGAAAAGAGGAGTCCCCTAAAGTGGTGAATCTTCTGAGCTAAGGGAAGGAAGGAAGGAAGGAGAAAGGGGAAAGTAAGAGGAGAGGGCTTTTCTAAGTTATAGTTTAAGAGTACTGGGAGATTTATATTGGCTTAGTTTTAGAGAAGTGTCCATGCCTGCATTTGAATGTGCACATCTTGACATACATTTATTTTAGTGTGTTCTTTGTTCTTTTGTAGGGTGTGTTCAACCCAAGTATGAATTAATTTGCTGTTTAAATAGTTTATGTTAATTTAGGGGTTAATTTGGTCTAGGAATTATACTTTCTGGTTATAGTTCAATAAAATGTTTGGGTAAATATAGGATTTAAATAGTTATTTAAATAACTATTAATAAATTTAAATTTAAATAAACAACCTACAACTTATAACTAAGAGAGGGGGGAAAGAACTAATTCTTAAAATATTAAAATATTATATTCCATGATTCTCAGTCATGTAATATCACAGGAAGAAAATGTATATTTAAAAGATGTTTTTATTTCAGGAAAAAAAGCTTGGGGTCATTAAAAGTGTTAAACAATTGTCCAAATGGAATCTAGCCCACTCTTTATTCTTTGTAAAATTCTAGGCCAGACTCCTTGTCCTTATCTAATGTTTCGTCAGGATATGTATATTGATGGACTAACTTGACATAATACTTATTGTTAGTAAAAAAAAATAGGCATGCAATCATAGACTATATAATTTAAGTTTTAAGGTATTTAGCTTTACTTTTCTACCTCTTGATAAGCATTACTAAATAATTTCTTAGTTTGTTTTTTTCTTTATTGAACATTACTCATTGTTCAATAGCTTCCCAACAAACACTTTAGAAATAAACGCATGCAAAAACAGAATATCAACTTTAGCAAAAGGAATACTGATTTTCAATATATCACAAGTAATATAACCTGTTACTGTACTATATTTTGATTATTACTAATAATAGATCATATTTTTATTGTATTATGCTTCCACATGACATATTTTCATCTACTCTCTTGTTTGTACCTTATGATATATCTGAAAGTGAGGAAGGATAGGGATTTTGATCCTTTGCTGAAACAGAAGAGACTGTATAGAAAATATTAACTACCATGGTTGCAGTGAAATGGGAATGGAGAATAAGAAGAAAGGAAGGGAAGGAGAAAAAGAAAGAGTTGAAAAGAAGAAAAGGAAGAAAGAAGGAAGAGGAGAAGAAGAAGGAGAAGCAGGAGGAAGAAGAGAAGCAGAAGAAGAAGGAGAAAGAAGCAGAAGAAGCAGAAGGAGGAAGAGAAGGAGAAAGAGAAGGAGAAGGAGAAGGAGAAGGAGAAGGAGAAGGAGAAGGAGAAGGAGGAGAAGGAGAGAAAGGAAAAGGAGAAAAAGAAGGAGGTGGAGGAGGAGGAGGAGGAGAAGGAGGAGGCAGTAAATAAAAACAATGAATGGAGTCTCTCATGAATAATAGTGTTTGTCCCACAAATTATTGACAATTTTAAGAAGTATAATAATGAAAAGGAAATGGAAAAGTAGAAATGAAAACCTTGCTATTAAATATTATTTTCCAGAAAAAGTATGATCACAGAAATGATTTATCAGATATATAATCCAGTGAGGGATTTAGAGACAAGGCAATCTAGTCAATGTGATACTAACATCCAGGGAATGTTAATGATGTGAAAGAATCCAATAATGAGCAAGTGGGGTATTTTCTATCTGAAATATTTATGGAAGGACATGTTAAGAGCAACAGAGAATGAGAAAACGTGACTGTATTGCAATCTTTAGGGATGAAATAAATAATCAGATCAAGAGACTGGTGGGTGGGTAGGATATCACACTTAAAGTTAGAAAGACCTGAAATCAAATCCCATTTGAAACATTTACTAGCTGTTACCTTGGTGGTCACTTATCTCACTCTGCTCCATTTTCATTATCTATTAAATGAGGATTATAGCACCAACACCACTGGATTGTTCTGAAAATGAAATGAGTTAACAAAGACCATCACTTTGCAAAACCTGAGGTGATATATCAGTACTGCTATTAATAATATAATGAATTCATCATCCTAGTCTAAGGCCTTCTAACAGGTGCTGTTATTATAGCTCCTTCTTTGTTTATTTATTTAAAACCCTTACCTTTTATCTCACAATCAATGTATTGTTTCCAAGGTAGAAGAGCAGTAAGTTCTAGAGAATGGGAGTTAAGTGACTTGCCCAGGGTAACACACCTAGGAAGTACCTAAGACCAGATTTGAACCCAAGACGTCTTGTCTCTAGGCCTGCCTCTCAATCCACTGAGCTATCAAGCTGTTCTTACTTTTACTCCTTCAAAATGCAGTTAGACAGATGACATTTGATATCTCTTTTAAGATTGAGTTTTTTTTATGTTCCTATATTCTAATGATAATATGTTCTTACTCTACAACAACCAAACCACTATGAACTGCTAAAATAATTTTCTTACAAGTACTGTTCTGACCCTGTCACTCTTCTCAATAAATTTTAGTGGCTCCCCATTACTTCCAAGAACAAATATAAATTCCTATTTAGAATTTCAAACCTTTAACACATTCCTGACCATTAATGTAATATCTACCAGCTTCCAAGGTTCACTAATTGGAAATACTGAAGAAATAAATTAACAAAACTATTTTCCTGTTGATGAATAAATGACTTTTAGACAATTTTAAATGCCTTTTGGATACTTCCAAGTAGAGGTTATGCTTGTGCCTCAAATGCTATATACCTAATTATTGATCTATCTTGCAAATTCCCCCATTATTGACATCACAAAACTGTTATCAGGGAAGAATTTTGGGTCAAAAGGTGTGATTTCATTAGTTCAGCAGATTTTTAGCGAGGAAAGTATCTGTCAAAGAATATTTGCCATATTTTTGAATCTTAGAGTCTTATAGAAACACCTGGAACACTGAAAGGTTAAATGACTTGCCCAGGATGATAATTGGCAGTATATGCCAAAGGTGAGAATTAAATACATGTTCTCTTGATTCAAAGTCTCTATCCAATATGTCTTAAGGAACTATCTTAATACATGTGGGTTTTTACTATCCCATGCTTAATCTTGCTTTTAATTATACTTATTCTGTTTATGGAGCCAGAATTTTCATATTAGTAAGTGTGTAACTAGAAAATCTTGTACCTTTGGACTCCATGTCTGGCAATTCTTTTTCATCTCCCAGCATCCATTTCCCTTTTCCACCACATTGAGTGTTCACATTTGTATATAAGTTTTGGTAACTCCTCCCTCTCACTCTCTTTTTCCCTTATGTGAGGGTGGGAAAGTAGGTTTTCTTTACTGAGCTTTTTCTTCTCTTGCTTCAAGTTTTATTATTAATAAATCTTATAAATATAATACTTGGAGTATTGGTTATTAATTTTAAAATCTACATAAGATAGTTGTGTTGCGGATTGGATAGAGCACTCTGCCTAGAGTAAAAAAAGAAAAATACATCAGTTCTAATTTTGTCTCAGACTCTTGTTTGTTATATGACTCCAGGCAAGTCACTTAAATTCTGTCTGTATCAGTTTCCTCCAGTATAAAATGGGGAGCATAATACCTTCTACCTCACAGGTTATTGTGTGAAGATTAAGTGAGACATTATCTTTAAGGATCTTTGTAGGTGCTTTATAAATGCTTGTTCCTTCCCCTCACTCAGCCATGCTAGAAATCTCCACGTAATCTGTGACTCCTTCCTTTTCTGTTTTCCCACACATAATATGAAAGGTCTTTGAGATTTTTCCTATTAGTCTTTCCTATCCTCTAACCTGTCACACCACAATTTTCATTCTCTCACTGTCACTTATTCTCACTGTTTTGATACTATAAGTAGCATCTACAATCTCTTCTCCAATCCACCTTACACCTTGTCAACAAAGACTTTTATAGAATGATCAGGAGTACACAAGGTGTTCAGGGAAGACTAGTACCTCTAATGTGAATGCTTATTTAGCCCTTTTCAGAGGTTCTTTCCTCCTTTTATGTCCACTGGTCACCAGCTCTCACTCATTGCTCCCAGTACCTGTAGCACACCACAGCCAGGTAAACTGTATTGGCAAGGTGGTGTGGAAAGGAAACAATTGGTGGGGGAAGGGACAACTGGTAGTGGCAGTTGGGTCTTGTGACTAGCACTTCCTTTCTGCAGGGGTGTACTTGCTTCCTGGTGTTGGAGGAGAGAGGAGATTTTTCAGCCCAGTCTGGAGTGGTGTGCCTCTTCTTGGTTCAGCCTGAAGATTCAGGCCCAATTACTTCTGAAGGTCAGAACTGTTCTTGTTTGCTTTCTGTCTACTGCTAAGATTCTGAATTAGACTAAGCAGGACTGATATAGAGTAGATGGGAGTGGGAGAAACCCTCCGCTGGCCTCAACTCTGAAGTTAAGGTAAAAACTCCAATTCCAACTGGGTATTAAACTTTATATTATTTGAATTCGCAGTCAGATAAGTGGACTATCTTTTCTGGTCATAGAGGGAGCTGAACTTCAGTTCAGCCATTCCAGGACAAACAGTCCTTATCAGACCCCTGCTGCTTCCTCTCAGCAGGGGGCATCTCCCTCCCTTGCATCACCAAGCAATATTCCCTCTCTCCCCTCAACTCCTCCATACCCCCATACAAACCTCCCATTATCCCCCATTTTCCAATCCTCCATTTCCTTTCCCAATAAATATTACAGTGGGCTAAGGAACTGACAGCTCTCAAACCCAAACATAGAATGATCATCTCTGGTTATATTACCTTCTTGCTTATTTAATTTAATTATTTAACCATTGATTTCATTTTATTTTATTAATAGTGACAAAACTCTTTGGCAAAACTTGTGGCTCTCAAAATTCTATTTATTACACTACTTTCTTCAACAGACTATTCAAACTATACTGGAATACTAACTCAATGGTCCATGAATCAGCAATTTTATTTTGCATATATTTGCTTTTGATCATCCGCTGTTCTCATTTAGAAATAATAGTAATCACTTATATTTGAAGATTTGAAAAGTGCTTTGAAAGCATTATCAGTTTTAATCTCCAAAACAAGCACTACTTCATAGTGAAGTATCAAATGTTATTATCCCATTTTACAAATGAGAAAACAGAAGCTCAGAGTGGCAAAAGAGATTTTCCCAGAGTCACAAATCTAGTAAATTTCTAATGCTGGATGGAAGCCCAAGTTTCTGACCATCCTACTCTCTGCACCTATTTCTATTATTTTCATCCTTCACACCCTAGATCATGTCACTTTCTCCAATGACTTCTCTTATTTTAGAAGTTGCTCTTTATTTTTAAGATCTCTCCTGGAGTTTTGTGTATGTTTTTTTAAATTTACTTTTCAAACATCAACTTGTGATCTATACAATATCCCTGTCTAATCACCCTAATAATGCCACCACCACCAACAAAAACAACAGCAGTGACAACTCATATTTATAGATCAATCTGATAAACAATGTCCCATAACTCTTAATGCAATTTTGGACTTCTGAAGCAGAAAACTTCACCATGACTCAAGATCAAGTGTCATATGCTTATTTCACAGAATAATAATTCTTTATTTATTTCCTATAATAATAGGAAAAGTATTATAAATTATAAGGTACCATATACGTGGGAGGTATTCTCCTGTATCTATTCCTTTGTTCACACTGTTTTTGACTATTGTAACATTCACCGTTTGATTGGACACTCTTCATTTGTTAGAGCCCAACTCAAATGCTAACTCCTCCATGAATCCTCCTCTTATGCTTCAGGGGGTAAAACCTCTTTCCCTTGGACCTAACTTAAATGGTACTGTGTTGCTCTCTTTAGCAGATTGCCAATGCAGGAGCCATGCATCATTTTGGTTTAAACCTAATATCTATGTACAAGTCACATCCCTGTCTATACTGTGAACTACAGAAACACAACATCATAGCCGTCTCTATACTTTGCATCTCTTGCTGCCCTTCTCCTCTGTGCCATCCACAATGCTTTACACACGGGACGTTTTTAAGAAATATTAGATGCAGTTGTTGAGAGGATCATAGATTTAGAGCTTGAAGGACCTTAAGAGGCTATCTACTCCAGCTTCCTCGTTCCTAGAGATGAGGAAATTGAGAACCAGGGAGATTAAATGTTTCCCTAAGATCTATTGGAATTACAGCCATTTTTCCATTTGAACCAAGGACTCTTTACTTCAAATACAGTGTCCTTCACCACTGAATCATGTTCTATCTCTAGCACTGAATTTATATAAATCTTGTTTGTATCTCTAGGATCTGGCACAGTGTTTTGTGCCTAGTAAGTGCTTACTAATTGCTTAATGAGTTAAATACACACATGTATGCAAAATTAAAACATAACATTACTGAAGATATAGCTCCCTGAATAGTTTGGGAAATATATGCATTTTACTAAATATAGCTGCATGAACACAGAAAAGAAATTTTATGGACATCCAAAAACATGGATTTCCACAATACTGTGGGGACAGCATGTTGTCTTGCAATAAAGTTTAGATTTATAGGCAGAGAAGACCTTAATTCTAATCTTACTTAAATCTTTATCACTAAACTGAGGATGAAAATATCCTTGACACCTACCTTATAGAGTCACTATGAAGTTCTAATACAATGAGGTACAACTCAATAAACATTTATTAGTTGCACCCATATGTCAGATATTGTATGAGGAACTAGGGATACAAAGGCAAAAAGAAAAAAAAAACAATCCTAAGCTTTGATGGACTTACATTTTCTTGGAGGATGTTACTGAAAGTACTTATATTTCATTGTAAGGTACGAGATAATTTCCTTAAAATATTATTGAAATCAGAGCTGTCATTATTTTCTATCCACATGCCTTGCTTTGTCTTCATACAAATGTAACAAAAGAGGAAAAAAATAAATTGTCCAAGTTGATCAGAAAAGCAGGATAAAACTTTATCTTTAAATAAATCACTTGTAATCAAAACCATGACTTTCTAGATAAAGTCCTTTCCACCTCAAAAAGAGAGATATTGCTAACATCTTCAGCTCCATTACTATTTGGATTAAATTAAGATTGTGCTTAGTTCCAATCCAAACATCTAATGAAGCACACCCAGCCCTACTAATAACCATCACCAAGGATACACTGAGATTTAATGTACTGTTTGTGGAGCTGAACAAGTAGAGTTACAATACTTCATTAGCTACTGCTGAAGAGCTGTGATTTCAGAACAGGAGGTCCCTAATTTCTATCTAAGAAGACAGTCTATAAACACCTCACAAATTTCTCCTTTCCAAGCAAAGTGAAAAATATCAAAGAATCTCTTTTTCATTCCTGAGGATTAAAGGTTTAGTTGTTTTGATGTTTTAAACAAAAATCCTTGCTTCATTGATTTTTTTTACAAGAAAGGAAATGATGCTAAAATGTTAAATTGAATTATTATGATGTATAAATTGAGTAATAAAATACAAACATGAATATGGTGCTATTCATATGTATACATGTATATGTATATTATATCTACATTAACACCTACATATAAATATATACATGCACACACACATACACACATATTTATATATTCTTATAAAATAGAAGTTGATGATGCTCTGTTGGATATATTTAATGGTATTTAGTGGTTTTGAGTTTGGAAAACTATTAATTTTTTCATATCTGACAATACAGGGAAAATGAGACAAGCAGCACTAGTGTAGCACTAAGTCATATTGTTAATAACCAAGTTAAAAAAATTCCCCCTAAAATAACTGTCCCAAAGGTCATTCCTAGGTAATGCTTTTATTTAAGTGGTATTAGTCATGAGGTTTGGCAACACATTTAGAATGTACAGGAAACTGGTGCAGTACATTACAATGTCAAAAAATATATATTTTTCAATAATCAGCTCTTGTCCAAGAGGTCACTTAGCCTGGAGGCTCCCTGTGTTTTCATGTAAATTCATAGTTTTACTTAGGACAGTAAGGACTTCTGAATGAATTGTTTTTCTTTGGGGAACTAATGAAGCATGTACAGAAAACTTAGTCAAGATCAAGCAGAAGCAGTTCTATACCATGTGGACTAATTATATGTGGCACACATTTTCTCAGGATAGTCAATAGCACTTAGATCAAGGTTTTGGGTTGGAGATTGTCACTGCCATGGACCTTGGCCAAATTCATGAGTCATTGTAAATCAATACCCTTTGTTCATAAAAGTATTTCTTTCATTCTTTTCTTTCTTTTTTCCCCTTTGCTCTTCCCTTCCATCTTCCCTCCCACTATTCTTTCCTTTGTTACTTCATTAGTTCCTTCCTTATTTCCTTCCTCCCTTTATCATTTCTCCTTCCTTTCTCTTTCTTTACTTTTCTTTTTAATTAAAAAACATGTTAATAATGATTTTAAATAATTATTTTCTGATTTTTTTTTGCAATACACATTTGTTCTTTCCCTCCCATCTCTCCTCTCTCTCCCTCCAAGATAGCAATGAAATATGATATAGGTTATACATGTATCCCTTCCTTCTTTCCTTCCTTCCTTCCTTCCTTTCTTCCTTCCTCCTTTCCCTCCATCTTTCCATATTTCCTTCTTTCTATTAGCATGAACTGTTTATTTTAGACATGATCTTTATAGGACACTAAAATAAATAGTGGCCTGTGGTATATTTCATCTTTTGGGTCTTTTCTCGTAGAATAACATTCATTTTACTAAATACAGCAAATAAAACCAGAAAATGTGCTAAAGGACTTTTTTTTTTCTTTTAGGCCTAAAGGATGTTGAACTTCACATTTAGATGTTAAGAATATACCATGGAATAAAAGATCTTACATATTTTTAAACTCTCCAACTATGAATAATTTTGGATAAAGAATATCCCCAAACATTTCCCCCCAATATAGGTATTTTATTAATATATACTGCTTTCAAAGGATGATGATTCATTATATATATATATATATATATATATACACACTTCCTCTCTACTCTACTCCCCACTTAGTGAAAAAAGTGGAAAGTGGACAACAAATGAAATAGCTAGAAAACCTGAGTTTGTACAATGTATGTATACTATGTATGTATGTATGTATAATAATAAATATATTAACTATTCTGCATTGACATTCTTATATGTCTGATCATTATTTGTTTAAAATAATAATTTTAGTTTTTGTTTCTTTCAACTAAACACAAAATTTGGGGAAGAGAGATAGGAATGGATTAAGTTTTGGTCATAGAAACACCTGACCAAGCAGGAAGAGATGGCTTTATGTGTGCCACAGCATATTACAGAATGAAGAACAGTAATTAGATAAGACAGCGACCATGTTAAAGCAGTGTATGTGTCCTCACCATATTTTTTGTTTTGATGTCAATACTTTGTCGTTAGGTAAATTCCCTGAGCATGAGCTGTGTTTTTCTCCCCTTTGTATTTATCACTAAGAAGAGACAATCTTCATCCCTTAGGAGGATTGGGCATAAACTATGTAAGGTTTATGAGTTCAACACCCTAAAATTATAGTTGATAATGTCATAATGCTCGATTTCCAATACTGACAGCATAAACCCCAATTTTTAGTAGTCAAATATAGACACATCTTTTACTGAAGACCCATGTGCCCATGGTTATTGATCCCTACACCATACAGAGGATTCCTTAGAGTTCTAAATTCTTCATTGTGTTTTCTTATCAGAATAATAAAAGCATTGAAAATTATCCTGTAATAAAATTCAAGCATAAAATATTGTAAATGTTCTTGAAATCTGAGTCCAAATTCAATGAACTCAAAATTATATTTATCATAGAATGAACAAACGTTGATACTTTACACCTTGGCAAATATATATATATATAAATATATATATATATATATATATGGGGGGAGTGTATGCACATATGTACACATATGCACACCACACATACACATGTAATATACATGCATATATACATATGCGCACACACACACACACACACATATATAGCTTGGTCATATATAGCTATATATATAAGTGTGGGGACACATATATGTATATATATCACCATTGGGGTTACTATTTAAATAGTAAGAAATAAATAATATAGCTGTAATTACTTTACCTGTTATTCCCAAGAACATAGCATGTCCTCAGGGAATAATTATATTAAAATTCATCATAAAATTTCTTTCTCATTATTCATGTTGTCCTTCAAACAAATCCTTTCAGTCAAAACTCAAGCTTGAGAACAACAAAAAAACAGATGTTGTTCATTTTGGTAATGCAATGGATATGTAGGAACGCTGTTTTTAATGTAACTAGTACTTAAATGAACTAAGATTTAGAAAACAAGCACCAAGGGGTGATGATTCCCAGGTTGCCATCCAAAGCTCTGCCTTAGATACATGTACACAAATCACATGCTTTACCTGAAAATGTTTTCATGTTGGATTTTAACTGCGGGTCTTTTTCAGCAAGCAAATGCAAGAATTGCAAATCCTTTATTGCATCACAAATAATTGCAATTTCACCAAGAGCCCAGCAGAAAATCTTGCCCATGCACTCCTTTCTTTGTAAACAAAGTGACAAGTAAACTGCTGGTACAAATACAGCATCATGGAATTTCTTCTTTTTCAGTAATCCTCTTTATGGGCTCACAGAAATAAAAAAAAAAAAGATAATATCAAGGTCTTTGGTGGCTCTGGGACATCGATTGCCAAACCAAACCATTCTTCCAAATATCAGTAAACCACTGGCAGCAGACTGCTATGAGCTATTTTTTTTCCAGCCAAAAGGATTAGATTTGTCTCATAGATGGGTCTGACATCTCATATAGATTTCCAATGGGGTGAGCTTCGCCAGTCATAGTGTGACTTTGCTTCTTTTCTGAGGGTGGAGTATGGCCCCTACTGGGGAAATAAAGCTTGCAGTGCAACCTCCCACATATATATAAATCTTTACTTGTGTGTTAGGAAGGGCTCTTGTGCTGGGTTGCTTCCATAGATAACCCTTCAGGGATTTGGACACAAGTTCAGATTGTTGGGATAATTTCAATTACTTCTTCAGAGGACAGTGGCTTCTGATTTCAAGTAATTAGATAGGTATTGCTCTTTGGGGTTTAAAAATCCAGATGAAGGAAAACATCATGATCACAGCTGTTATTTGGCTTTGCAATGTGTACGTAGGTACATGCAATAAATAGTAAGGAGAATTATGTTTATTTCCCCCCACTTTCCTCAGCAATGAGGATGTTGCCAATCTGTGTGTCCTCTTCTGATTAGATTCTGAGTCATTTTCCTTCAACTAAATGAATGTACTTTTTACAACATGAAATGCAATTTCTTGATGTCAGGCACAGTTTATTTTTCATCCTATCACCCTGTGCCTCAGAAAATGTTTGACACATAAGAGGGGACTGCTGATAACTGTTTTATATGTGACCCCAGTACGTGGGAAGAACCAAAAAGAATTTGGCAACAGAATCTTCAAGATGCTCTCGAATTGCCCAAACAGCCCTGCTCTTGTACACTTTCGGGTTATTAAATAAAAAGAGCACTGACTCTGAAATCCTAATTCCACCATGACCTGAGCTTCGTCTCTCACACTATTAGTCTGGACTTGAACAAAGCACTCCAGAGCCTCAGTTTCTTCACGTCGACGATGCCAGAATTGGACAGCACGACCTTTGAGGACTCTTTCCATCATAGAAAAATGAGCCAATAACTCCTTTCGATTGCGCTCAGCAGAAATATGGCTGGTTTGAGCATCTCCCAAGGATCCAATCTGAGTTACATGGAAAGGCAAATGAGAGCTATAGTATAATATTTAAGGAAGAGAAAAAGAAGCACATGCTAATGAAATGCAATATTGAACTGCTCTCATAAAAAGTACCAGCATTATTTATGTAAACAATGCTGACTGCATCTGCTATTTAGTTTCATGTGAGATTTTCCATATCACTGAGGTTTAGGGAATATCACTTAGGGGAGAAAAAGCAATTTTAAGGTTATCATAAGAGTGACAAAGACATTAATCTGACAAGATATGCTCAAGAGACCCAAGATGCAATTGTTGAATTCCTTTTGGCTCTCTCACCCATAATTTTACGGAGCTCAGCATAATTAACACACTTCATGGGATTTAAGTAACATTTGTTGCTTCTCTATCAGAATGCAAATTTGAGAATGATATGGATCTGTACAGGAGACAGCAACAACTGTTTCCTAGGTAATAACTTGTGCACTGCTTCCCAATGCAAAAAGAGGTGACAGATAAAGCATTACTCAGGTTTTATTAGGAAGTTAACATATGTTTTATTGCTGCTACAAATGCTAAAACCAGATATGTCATAAAATTAGTGAAAATTAAATGGTTTATTGTCAATTTGAAAATTTTAAGCTCCATTTTCTTAAAAGCTATATAAAATAATGGGGCCTGCTGTCATCAAGCAAGTGTATGTAGGTGGATAAATGGCTGTGCAGTCATCTAAACAAAAGAAATTCATTGGGTCAGCAGCATCTGTTAATTCTTAGATAGACAGAATGTATCACGGCAAAAAGAAGTCCTTACAGGTATGGAGTCTATAGTGTGTGTGTGTGTGTGTGTGTGTGTGTGTGTGTGTGTGTGTGTGTAAGCAAATGCAGTCAAGATATATATATTTAAGCTTCCTAACGCTGGGACTCATTTCTTTCAATAATAGGTCAGAACATGTGATAAAGGGAACGATTAGAGAGATTGTTTACTCCCTTGTCCTACATTCACTAAAAAGGAAAATAACATAGCCCAGTGCTTTTCAGTGTGCAGAGAGGAGATGGCCTCATTTATTTATTTTTTTCTTATTTCACAATCTGTTGGGGGGGGAGGTCCATTAAAAAGGAGACAGAGCAAATTATGCAAATAATTAATTACCTACCAGTGTACTTCTCCAGAAATATCCCTTTGATATGGGAAAATGACTCTAGCTAGGCTTTATACTTTCTTATGGAATAATAATTGAGTGGAAAATGACTACCATTAGAAATGCACAGAGGCGCCCTGGTTCATTGGAAAGCATTGGCTGCCGTCTCCTAGGACCAGGGTTTGCAGCCTAAGTTAGATGTGATCTTTCTGTCACCTTGGACAACTTGTTTCATCTTTCTGGCCCTCCCTTTTCCCATCTATAAGGTGAAGGGAATGGACTAAGCCATCTCTTAGAACTGTGTTAGCTTTATGTCCCTGATCCCATGGGTAATCCAGATACAACCTAAATAAATGATGGAGAGATGTGTCCAATAGGTAATATTTGGGTTATTATATAATTATATTATATATTAAAAATTATATATAATATAATTATATAATATATATAAACTATATACTATATACTATATAATAATAATTATATATATATATATATATATATAATTAAATTTTTCCTTTGGTCTCTATTGAACCTTTTATCTACTGTTTTCCAAAGGGATCGCCTTTGTCCATGTCTGTTGTCCTAAGACACAAACAAATGTATAAATGAATCAGGGAACGTGTTACAAATCCAGCTTCCCTTAAAATCCTTGGCTATGGCAGGATCTCCGTGCGAGAGAATGCTCCTACGCTTGTGTGCTCCAAATAAGTACCAGAGACTCATTTATCCCATATGCCTCTTATTTATTTAACCACAGTAAAAGTATTTTAAGCTCTCAGGATCATTTTAAGATACTACTATGGTACTTCTCTATGTCAATAGTGGATTTCAAAAATAAATTACAAGAAATGTAGCAGCTAAGCTAGCTCGAATGGCATACTAAATAGAACCAAAGTCTCATTATCATACTACATAAAAAGAGGATATGAGCCCCAAAGTAGAATTGGTGCATTTGAATTCTAAACCTTATTCTACAGACCCTATATCAAAGCCCATTGAAGAGTCAAAATCTACTAAAGAAGAATAAGAAATGAACTCCATTCCATATAGCAAAGGTTTCTATGGGTTGGCAGATAGATGGAAGTACATGCAGTGGAGCAGTGAAGCATCACCACTGACAAGAGTTCAGATAGGAGGAAAAAAATAGAAGTGCATTTAAAGAAGTCCCAGGTAGAGGCATGCTACAGTGAGAGGGAGACTGCTTATATGCACTGAAAAAAAAGTACTTTCATTCAGGGTAGCTTGGTGTCAGTGTTAAATTACAAGACTGAAGCTAACCTACCCAGCAGTTCTTCACTGAAGGTTTGTTTTGGCTAAAGAATATTTTTTTCTTTTGGTATTATTTGTTCTGGTCCTGGAATTTTCTCTTCTTGTGATGCAAATGTTTAAATCATTAAGTGAAATCATATTGCATTCATTGCACACATAACCTAATGGCCAGTGCTGGGTTGGGGCACAGAAATCCTTCCCAATGTTATATGAAGTGCAATGCCTCTGTTGGTTTTGCAGCCAAGGATTGCATTATGCGTTTATTTGGGAGTATTAGTGCTAGGTCATTCCATGTGAAATCATCCAGTGCCAAGCACTTAGGGAAGATAATTCTGAGGAAATGTCTTTTAATTGTGAGACATTTATTAAATGACATCTACAATTTTCAGCCTGTTCATTGCTTTATAACCTTCTGAAAATCAGTCCTGGAACCCCAAACAACTGAATTCTCATTTGCACATGTTTGCTGCTTCATGACTCCTGCTTCCAAATAATAAGCAATGCAAATAGCAGCCAGGGTTTAATCTATTACCCTGAGCCCAGGTTCCGGGAGCCTTTGAAGTAAGTGAAAAAGAAAATGAAGGAACTTGAACATGATAATCATCTTATGTGTACATAACTGCATGACAATGGATCCTGATTAAACTAAAGCCAAAGACCACAGATTATTTCACAGAAGATGTAGCCTTGGCATTTTGAGTCTTTCTTTCCTTAATCTGTCCTTCATATAAAAACCAAGTATTTGTTTTTCTAGAAGAGCAGTCTACTCTTTCCGATAAGGCCTAAAATTCTTTACATCATATTTTGCTAAGAAATAATCCTTAATTATTTCTTGAAGAAGGAGTCAAAAGAAAACTGGCTCTGCTGTTTGAGAATCTCACTTCTGAGGTGAAATCTTACTTCTGGCACAGACAACTTGATCTTGGAAATTCATTTAATTTTCCTAAAGCTCAGTTTCCTCATCTGTAAAATGGGAGAGCTGGTTTAGCTAGCCTCCAAAATCCCTTCCAGTTGTAGAGTAATAGCTTTATTTTAGTTCTTAGTCTTGAGATCAATGCTGCAATTTCAATTTTTTTCCTTACTTCCTGGTAATTTTTAGGTCTCAATTCAGAGTTTGGGATTTCAGGTTTCTTTCAGTAAGGAAAGTATTGGGCCTGGAGTCAGGGAAGACATGTGTTCAAGTCGGGTATCGGGATTTTACCAGCTATGCAAGTCATTTTACCTCTGTTTGTCTCAGTTTCCTCATCTATAAAATGGGGAAAAAATTATAGACCTTATTTCCTTGGTTGTTATAAGATTAAGTAATATAATGTTTGTTGTGTATTTAGCACAGTGCCTGGTACATAGTAGCTATTATATAAATGATAAATGTTATTATTTTTGTTTTGACATTTATTATTGTTATGTTAAATAATTAATAAGGAAAAAGAGGAAGTGGGGAAAAAGGAAATTTGTTGTTCCTACTATCTTATTCTTTCTTTCAATAGACTATTGAAGTACTGATCATCTCATTTTATAAAAGAACATTCTATTATTTCTGATTACACATAAAAATCTTTATACCATATGTTATGAAGAAGCAATCCTTAATTATTTCTTGAAAATGAAGTCAAGAGATGACTGACTCTGGTGTTTCAGAACCTACGTTGAAATCCTACTTCCGACAAAGACTATTTGACCTTAAATTCACTTAACCTTCCAGGAGCTTAATTTTCTTATCTGCAAAATGGAAGAATTGGACTTCCTCGCCTCCAAAATCCCTTCCAGTTCTACAGTAAGGGGTAAGGTACTCTGTTCTATTCTGCCCTGGTCTTGCTGTATCTGAGAGATCACACTCAGTTATGTGGAGAATAGATTTGATGGGGGTTGACAAGGCCTCTGACTTTCTTTACAACTTTGAAATATTTGTGATTCCATGATTTTCTGTTATTAGGGGAACAAGATGGCAGATCACTGTTTTTACTTTCTTCAGTTGCTTGATAAAAAAGTTTTCAGATTGTGTTGTGATATCTTCTACTCCTTTCTGACTTTTAAAAAAATTCAAACCTCTGAAAACATATGAGATATTTCCTAGGTATTACAGGGCATTGGACTTGGATTCAGGAGTATCTGAATTTTTTTTTTAAGTCTCCTATGTTTAATAGCTCTGTGACCCTAGTCACTTGACTTTTCTGTGCCTCATTTTTCTCATCTACAAAATGGGGATAATAACAGCATTTACCTGTGAGAGCTATTGTAAGAATCAAACAAACTAACACATGTAAAGTGCTTAGGAAATCTTAAAGTGCTATATAAATGATACCTATTAATATTATTATTATTGGAGTAAGAGATACAATTGCTATATAGAATTAATTTTGTTTTTGTTGGTTAGTCACTTTCATTCATGTTCAATACTCCATGACCCCATTTGTGATTTTCCAGGGAAAGATAAGGGACTGTTTTACTATTTCCTTCCTCAGCTCATTTTACAGATGAAGAAACTGAAACAGAATTAAATCACTTGACCAGTCACACGTAATAACTGTCTGAGGTTGAATTTGAACTCATGAAGAAGTCTTCCTGATTACAAGCCCAGTTCTCTATCCATTGTGCCTCACAGGTACTAGTTTACTGCCTTTTATAAAAATGATTAGTCCTCTTCTTTTAAAGAGACATGATATGGCATTGTTTTTAGAAACCCATCTTTAGAGCAAATATTTACAAATAATGCATATGTTCAAAGGCTATGATAAACTTAGATTTCTTATGCTTCTGAATTCTGCAGACTGCTCCTTCTGATGGGAGGGTCTTGGAGGGAGAGACAACATATCTGATGTATAAGAAGAGAAATTCAAATATCAGCTGAGGAATACTCATTCACCAAATGAAGTCTTGAAAATAAATAATATTTATTTAGCCTGAAAATCAGGGTCTTAATTCCCCATCACTCTACCTGGCCTTAAAATGTCCATAAATCCCTTTTTTTCCTTATCAATAAAATAACAATTCATTTGCATATCTTATGATCTCATAAGAATAAAAATTATTTCACAATCTGTAGTACAACTCCTTAATTTCATAGATTAGGAAACTAAGGCTAAACTCTCATAGCCAGCAAGCATTCCAGATGGGATTTAGACTCAGTTCTTTTGACTTTAAAGGTGATGCTTTTTCCAAGGTAACTTTAGGCCTTCATACTTCCCACCATGGTCTAAAATGAGAACTCACTGCCTCTCTCTCTCTACCCCTTCTCTATGTCATCACTCATAAACATCCAGACCTCTCCTGCTCTCTCTCCATCTCTCTGGCCTGCCTCTCATTCTTTTTTCTATTTTTCTCTCTCTTTTCCTCTCTTATATGAGTTGGTGAATCTTGAGGCATTGGAAAGATCTGAGTAGTGTCATGACCCTTTCCCTCTTTCTCATCATCATTTATTCCTCCAATAACAAATAAATCTAGAAAATGATTGATGAACCAGGCCTTAATTGCATTTTATTTGACTAATATTGACTATATAACCGTTATTGGTGTCTAGTCAATATAGACTAACCATAATTTCAAGGTTATAGTATACTTAAAGTAACTTACTTGCAAAACAAATCTTCCTATGTTATAAAAGGAAGGTTTTTAACTATTTGTTTAAAGTAAAAGTTCACTGGGCAGTGAATAGACATTAGGGGGAAAAGGCTCTGATGAAGTAAAGGTAGATAAATGAAATATAATTTACACTTTTTCTTCTAATTATATTTGATTCTACAACCAAAGAAAATGTTTGAGATTTGTCCATATGGAAAAAAAAAACTCTGAGGTACCACTTTACAACTGGCAGAGTGGCCAATATGACAGGCAAGGAAAATAGGAAATGTTGGAGGGCATGTGGCAAAGTTGGGGTACTAAGTCATTTCTGGTGGAATTGTGAATTGAGCCGACCATTCTGGAGGAAATTTGGAACTATGCCCAA
This sequence comes from Monodelphis domestica, assembly GCF_027887165.1. Classification (NCBI taxonomy): domain Eukaryota; kingdom Metazoa; phylum Chordata; class Mammalia; order Didelphimorphia; family Didelphidae; genus Monodelphis; species Monodelphis domestica. The sequence goes on from NC_077234.1 coordinate 106,614,075, forward strand.
AGGGCTTTAAAAGAATGCATATCCTTTGATCCAGCAACACCACTACTGGGTTTATATCCCAAAGAGATGAAAAAAAAAACTGGGCAAGGACCTCTTTTACAAAAATATTTGCAGTTGTGCTCTTTGTGGTAGCAAAAAATTGGAAAATGAGGGGATGTCCCTTAATTGGGGGATGGCTGAACAAATTATGGTATATGATGGTGATGGAATACTATTGTGATATAAGGAATGGTGAATTGATGAATTTCCATAAAAACTAGAAAGACTGACATGAACTTATACATAGAGAAATAAGTAGAACCAGAACATTATAAACAGAGACTGTAACATTGTGGGACAATCAAATGTGATTGAGTTTGCTACTAAAAGCAATGCAATGACTCAGGACAATTCTGAGGGGCTTGTGAGAAAAAAACACTATCCATAACTAAAGAAAAAAACTGTGGGAGTAGAAAGACAAAAGAAAATGTGATTGACCACTTGTTTAAATGGGTATGTGGTTTGGGGTTTTGGTTTTAAAGGATTACTCTTTTACATATGGAATAATATGGAAATGGGTTCTAGTGATAATATATGTACATATGTATATATGTATAACCCAGTGGAATTGCTTGTTAGCTCCAGGAATGAGGAGGGAAGGCAGGAAGGAGAAAACATGAATCATGGAAACATGGAAAAAAATTTAAAAATAAATAAATAAAAGTTTGAAATAATCTTTGACCTCCTAGAACTAGTAGACATGATTAGCGATCTTTTTTGATTAAGTATTCTTTTTAGAATGAAGAATGTTCCTCATCTCTTCTTTATTCTTTACCTTAGTTTTAGCTCATACTTCTTTTATCTGTTTTAGTCATATTTCGTTGTTTGATACTGAAGTTGAACCCTATGCCAAACATCTAAAAACTATTATAAGTACAGAGAATTATTTTTTTTTTACAAGATGTCCAAGGAAAACTAAAGAGATCAGTTCCCACACTGACAAAAATCATACCTCTTTCCCTTTATCAGAGGGCACCTTTATCTCAAACCAAATCTTCTTGACCCTTAATCATTTTGAAGATGTAAGTACTGATAATTTCTTAAAATGTATGCACTTCTACAAATCATGTTAATTACTACCATTCATCTCTCATCACTTTTCATTGGTATTGGATGACCTTTTTGCCGAGATTGTCCTCCCACCTTATTACTTTTTAGAATCCCCTTTTTCATTCCAAGATAATTTCAAATGTTACCTTCTCCAAGAAGCCATTTCTTATATCTCAAGTTATTGGAGCCTCCAACCCCCCTCCCGCATAACTATGTATTGAATTTTTTTTACATATTCCATACATTTTATATGCATACAAATTGACTCTGCAGTCTATAGAACAGTGATGGCGAACCTTTAAGGACAGAGTGCCGGGCTCCACTCCAACCCCACCCCCTAGACTGAGTGTTGTGCCCCTCCCCCAAACAAGTGCTGAGTGCTCCCTGCCCCCCCCCATTACCACACATAGGGGAGGGAGAAAATGCTTCTATTGGGGTGCTGGGTGGAGGGGTGGGTGAAGTAAGGAATGTCCTCAGTGAGTGTAGAGAGGGAGAAGGGAGTGGCCCAAGCACTCCACTCCCTGTGCACTACCACCTGTGAGCTGCCCACCTTACCCCCTGTGCACTCCCATTGGACTTCTGGGTGAGGGGTGGGGGATGAGAAAAAAAGGTCATCAGGTATGGTGGAAAGGGTGAGGGGAGCAGCTCCACCCGAGTCCTTCTTCCTTTTTAATAACAAATTGGCTAAGGGACGGCAGCCGCAAACCTACAGAGAGTGCTCTGTGTGCCGTCTTTAGCACCCATGCCATAGGTTTGCCATCACTGCTATAGAAGCTAAGCTCTTTGATGACAAAGGTTGTTAAATATGTTTGTGTATCTCTGACCTCACTCACACACTGAAGTTTGCTTATCGTTTTTCCTCTACCTCTAATATTTTCCAATTTTCAAACAAAAGCTTTTTTTCTTGTCCCTATCACTAACAAAACTAACATATAATGTCTTGCTTTCTTCTCTTAGATAGATATTTATTCATTTTTTTATATCTAAGACATCCTTATTGATATTTATTTGATGACTTTAGACCTACATTGATATTTCCTGGGCAATTTACTAACTTCCTCTAATTCTCCTTTAATACATACATTTATGCCTGCTAATATAATCCCTGATCAGGCTAGAAACCTCAATCAGCATGGTGACATTTTAATGAATAATAAATTCTCAGTATTACTTGCCTTTCCTTTTTAGTCTATTATATGTGATTTTGTTTCCAAATTCAGAGTTGATATATAAACAAACCTTTCTTGTCAACCATCCTAGAAGTATGGAGTTTCTGTCATCAAACTAAGGCCTTTAAAATGTTCTTAAAATGGTTTTGCTACAAAAAAATCTAGAAATTAACAGAATTATTAAACTTCAATGTCTATGTCCTAAGTATTATATCCATATTAATCAAAAAGGGATTAAATAACTATAACTGCTCAATCATCTGCCTTTGTTAGAGGTGATCAATATACCAGGAATTGTAGTAATTCATGGATTTAAAAAAATGGAAGGTACATGAAAAGTTACCTATTTAGAGGTAAGGAAAGAAATGGAGAGTCAAGCAGCTGTTCTATGACAAACTGAAATAAGGTAACCATAGCAGGGGAGGCAGAAAAAAATGCCTCAAGGATGCCCTGAAGCACAGCTTCAAACAACTTGGCATAACTCAGAGCCAGTGAGAAAAAGCTTCTGACAGACTAACTATGAGGAATGAGGTAGGTCTTTTTTTTTTTTCCAGCAAAAGCTTTGGGCTGCCTGAAAATCTAAAGGATAATCACAAATAACTCTGTGCTCTTCCCAGAGTGGGCATGAAAGAATACCCTTCACAACTGCACGATGTGGAAAGGATGCTTGGCTGCACCTTGATCTTTCCAACAACACCCATGAACATAAGCTGTGATACTCACCAATCCTGTCATCTTTAAGCCGAGCTCCTAGAGCATAAAGAAGATGTCTATAACCATTTGTTTCTGCACTCAAGGAAGAGAGGCATGACAAACACTCGGTAAACTTAGTTGACTATAATTTATTGATATCAAAGCCCAGATACAAAGGAGATATGTACCAGCCTCAGTAACAGGCACCCTGGGGCCCATTTGGCCTGATTCTAGCACAGCCATACTATGGGAGGTCTAACCAAGGCTGCCAAGCTCTACCAAGACTACAAGTGACTTTGAAGGACTCCCTGCACCTCCTTTCCTATTCCTTTATATAGGATGGAAAAAAATAAAGCTACTCAGGACTGAACTCTTAGAGATGCTTTAGCTGAGCAATTCAAATAAGGATGGTCTCTTAAGGTGGTACATTTTTAGTGGGACATAGTGGTGATAAGCTTTACAGGATCAAATGAAGACCCTCCTTCCTATTAAAAAGCACTCTTCCTACACATTTGTGTCTTAAATTCCTACCTAAAATTAGGATGGATAAAATAATACATTCATTTTATTCTTTGGGTCAAATCTAAGCACTTGTGAGTTTGACTTGTTTTACTTGGTGTGCCTGGTATATTTAGGAAAAGAATTGTGTTTCAATCTCTCTATGTAGGCTTATATTCCATACATCTTTTATTTCTAAGCAGTAACAAAGTTTCCAGAGATATTTTCATAACATGACATTACAATTAAGGCATAGAGCATTTTTAAGCTAACGATTGATTATGCTTCACAATAGAATTATAAATAGAATTCTAATCCATTGATTGGCTAATTATTCTTCCCTGTAGCAGACATTACCCCCTGTTTGATCTTTGGCCAAAAAACTAAGCATTGTCCTATGATCATAATCCTAGTATGAATCAACACTTGCTAAGCAGTTTTTGCAACATCTGAGGTCAATGAAAACCTATAACATTTTTTTTTCATGACTATTGCTTAACAGGTAATGTCCTTGCTGAATACATTTATCATTTTTCTGATTTAAAATAGATATCATTGGATAGAGGAGATTAAAAATACAGCTGATGATGTAAAGTCTTAAAAGAGATCCTCCCTTTAACAGAAAAGGAACAAATGAAAATATTTCTATAGCAGGGCACAAGCTTGCTAAAGGTATGTTACCCTGACTCAAATTATTTTAAACAAGTATCTTTCTGATGGAGATTTGTTTTTGTTTTGGGACATTTGAAATCAAATATATACATGCACATGCACACATAAGAACACCTGCAGACACACTTATTTGCTCTCTGCTAGATATGCATATAATATGTGTGATGCAAATATATATTCATAAATAATCAAAAATTGATTTCTGAAAGGAAAGCTTATGGGAGAACACCCATATGCAAAATATTTCCAAGGTTTGATTTGCTGGCTATTTCTCACCATAGATGTGTCTTGTACCTATTTTCTGAATGTATTGAATTGTACCAATTTTCTGATGGTATTGAATACAATTTCCCCTGTTTTTCTATTTTCCAAGTTCCAAATAATACAGTTGTCACCTGTGTGGAAATTGTTTTCCATAATAAACTTTTGATCAGGATTCTTGGTATGAGAATAAAAGCATGTGTGCATATACATGCATATGAAAAATGTATATATTTATGTATATCTACATATGATATTGCATCTAAGTCTATAATTATACACAAGCATGCATAACTTGCATATGTATGTATATATCTTACACTTCAAATAATAAAATCAATTACCCATGATGCCCAAATGACAAATGCCAGACCATTAAGTTTTTCAAAAATACCACCCATCTGTTAAATTGATATATATATGCAAGAGAAATTGTACAGTTTAGCAACATATTGCATAGTAATAATAAATGTGTGTTTCTTTGTTCTAACATTATTGAAGATTTTGAATATGATTGAACCTAACAGTCTCCATGACAAGAGTTTTAGACACCTTCATCTAATTAGATTTTTAACGAAACATAATTAGTGATCTTAGTAATGTCAAACAAAAACAGTGTGGAGACAACCTACAGGATCTCATTTTGTTAAATATGTGGTATTAAACATTTTCATGAATGGAATACTCAGATCTAATGCAGATACAGAATAAATTATGTCCAATCAACTATAGGTATTTTAGCCCTGTTAAGAATTTTCATTACATTCAGTTTCCATTTATTTTCTAATTAACGTGAAGCTTACATTCCCTGAAGCAACTAAAGCTGTAACATAGATTTTATCATGCAAGTAAACTAAGGTAAGTAATTGTTTGTACAACCCTTTCTTTCTATCTGTACTTAAAACTTACTATTTCCTAGTTCATTGGCCTGAGAAGTAATAATAATTATCTTTTTACCTAAATCATATTTTCTCGTACTGATGAAAATTCTGCTAATACATATTTCTCTCTACAGGGCAGATATGAGGGCCTGAGTCATCCTGCACTTGTTTACTGATTATTTAGCTGATAAAGCCATAGTAAAAAGAAAGGAATAGACCTTTAGAGGTTATCTAGTCCTCTTCCTAATTGCCCTTTAGTTAAGATGAGGTTTTAAATCAGACAAGAAAGGTGAAAATAATTGTTTGTATTTTTATTTGTATACTTTAGGAGTTTCTAAAAATACTAAAAAATGTACAACTAACTTTTCTAATGTAAATTTGCTTCATTGATAACTTGAATCCCTCATATTGTTAGCAATTTCTTCTTGTTTTGGTACTAAGGACATTGAAAATTCTTTATTTAGTTACCATCATATATAAGACCCCTTTTTAATGTTTACAGATAATGAGTCATGTTTCTCTCCTCAAAGTTTACAGTGATACCATTATGTTGAGATAAGACATAGTCCTTGACATCATAGAGCCTATGGTATAATGGGAATAAAACTAAAGTCAAATAATACATAGCATTACATGTGAATTAGACTAGAGAATTGAAAACCAAAATATATTGTGAAGACAAAAAGGAGGCAGTCATTAAAAGTAGTGATGAGGGAAATTTTCCTGGATGAAGGAAAATTTTAGTTAAACTTTAAAAGTTAGAAAATGATTCAGAAGAAAAAGAAAAGAAGAAAAGGTATTCTAGGAATAAAGAATAGTACCATATGTTATGGATGAGTTTGATAAAGATGGAGAGAACAGTGAGTGATCATCAGGATAAGCTTTAGACAGCAATGAGTCTTGGCGTGATCATGAGATTGAGAGAAGAAAGAAGATAAAGGTTGGACTAGAATCTGTCAGGAATGAGATAGTGAATCAATAACAGCAAATTGTAAGGTAGGCAGAAGTAATTATCATTTAGAGATATACCAAAAAAGAGTAAATTGTAAAAATTTCTCAAGCAGCATTGGGAGTTCAGCTTAAGACATATCACTATGAATTTGTAGTTCATGAATTCAATTTGACTTCATAATTTTTCTCTAGTGATGCTGGGCAACCCTAGAATTGGAGCACAAAATTCTGATGTAGTTACCAAGAGATGGGAGTTCAGTACAGAAATAGAATCTGGCAAGGGGCTGTACCAGGAAAGGAGTTTATGGTAAAAATAAAATATAATACTTGGCAATTATGGGGTAGTGCATGAATATAAACAAATGATGCCAGAATGGGAGACATAAGTAAGAAAATAAATAGTTAATCAAGGATACAGGGACTATAATCATGACTGAGTAGGTTTAGTATTAATGAGAGTAAAAGAGGTGGAAGGATAGGAGATTTTGGACTGAAAGTAGAAATACAATGTGTAAATTCTAGAGATAGTGTAATTCTGAGAGGCAATGAAGACTGGTGTGTAGGTATGTAGGTTTGTGAATATAATGGGACAAAGAAGGACATCTTTGGAAATGAAAGAGCTAAGGAATGAAAAGGTCAAGTTATTAGAGGATCTGTCAACATAAATGTTGAAATCCCCAAGAATAATGGTATGTGATAGGGTGGAGATGAAGCCTATGAGCCAATTATTGAAGTAACCAGAAAAATGATAACATTATCCGGCAGATAGTAGATGATAATATTAAGAACAAAGAGGTTGAGAAAGATGCAATTTCATTTCATTCACCTTTAAAGAGGAGAGCCTATTTAGTGAGAATGGGAGTTGAAAGTCTAGAAGCAACAATAAGAAGCAATTAGCATCCCACCCTTCATTTTGGTGCTGCAAATTAGGGGAGTGGGAGATAGAATGGCCTTTATATGACAGGGTTGTAAAGAATGTGGAGCTTTTATTGGAAAATCAACTCTCTATATACAACACCTACAATTTCAATCTTAATCTTTCATCTGTTTACCATGTCCAAAGCAGAATTCATTAAATTCTAAACTCTTCATTCCTACATGCTATTTTTCTAAACTTCTCTGAATTTGTTGAATACATCATCATCCTGGAAGCCACCAGGGATCATAATTTTGGAATTCTCTCTCTCTCTCTCTCTCTCTCTCTCTCTCTCTCTCTCTCTCTCTCTCTCTCTCTCTCTCTCTCTCCCTCTCTCTCCCTTATCTCTGCTAGTTAACATGATCACAAAATTCCCCTTTCTTCTAACAATATCTGTATTTATATAGCTACTACATAAGTTCAGCTTTTTATCATCTTCTTCATGGGCTAACAGATTATTCCTCTAATTGGTTTCCTGGCTTCTAGTTCTCTCCACTTCATATCCATACACTTCCCAATAGTTTCCAAAATAATATTTCTGAGGAGGAGCTAAGACAGCAGAATAAGGCAAGAAATTGGCTAAGTTCACCTAAATCCCCTCCCCTACAATTTTGCAAAATAACTCTTCAAAATGAATTCTAGAGTGGAAGAACCAGGAAAAGGACAGGATGAAAAAAAATTTCTTTCCTAAAATAATTTAGAAGGCTGGTAGTAAACATCTATCTTACTGGGGCAAAAGTGGAGGAAAATGAAGCTCAGGCCATACCCCTACAAACCAATAGCAGGGATTGGGGTCAACTGAGGCAGCAGGTGTAGTTTCTGAAGCTCTCACCCACAGATAGTAAGCGGATCAGACAACTGGTCAGAAGAAGTTGATAGGGGATGCTTTATGAGCATTGGGTGCAGGACCCTGTTGCATTGCCCATCCACAATTCTGGTCTCAGTCCCAGGGTGATGAGGGATATTAGCACACTTGAGCATGCAATTGCAAAGGAATGGTCACAGATCAATACCCTCTCATCATATTTACCCCTTCTTTTTTCCTGTTCATCCTCAAAGTATTTTGTTCCCAGAAACTGCCTCCTACAATTTACCTTCACTTCTATCCCCCACTAATTTACCTCCTATTTTCCTGTAAAGTAAGGTAGATATCTTTACAAAATTGCACAAGTATGTTCTTTCTTCTTTGAGCCAATTCCAAAGAGAGTAAGGTTCAAATGATCTCTCTTCTACTTCCCCATATTCCCCTCAATTATACAAGCTCTTTGGACCCTATTTATATGAAATGAATTACTCCATTTTGCCTCTCTTTTCCATCATTTCCCAAAGCATTCCTCTTTCTAATTTCTTCACTTTATTTTTTCAAGATATCATCCAATGTTATTTAACTCATACCCTTGCCCTCTTTGTATACTGCCTCTAATTTCCCTAATAATAATAAAGGTCTTCATGAGCTTCAAGTATCATCTTCTTATGAATAGATATAGTTTCACTTATTTAATCTGTTATGCTTTCTTTTTCCTTTGTACTTTTTCTGATTCTCTTGATTCTTGTATTTGAGATAATTCTACTCTGGACTTTTCATCAGGAATTTTTTAAATTTAATTTTATCTTCCAACTTTTCCTCTACCTATCTTATTTGATTTTTTAAAATCCTTTTTGATCTCCAATAATTCTTTTTGGGCTTGAGAAAAATTTTTATTTCTCTTGCAGACTTTTGATACAGCAACATTGACTTTGTTGTCTTCTCAGTTTAAGTTTACCTTTTCACCCAAATTACTTCCTATGTTGAGATTACCCTTTTTGTTGTTTATTCATTTTTCTGCCCTTTTTTTTTAAACTATTAAAGTTGGGCTCTATAACTGTGGTGAAGAGAGCACTCTTCCAAACTTCAGGTTCTTTGTGCAAATGCCTTTAGATCTGCCACTGGGGATCTTTAAGCTTTCAGTTCTTCCACAGTGACATGATATAAGGAGAAGTGTTTAATAGTCCCCCAGTTTGTACTCTGGTCTGTGAGGAAGCCCAAGCACTCTTTTACCCCTGGAAAAATGACCAAGGTCCCCTGTTCCCTTGTGGCTTTTGTGTGTATTCAGGTGTTCCTTCTCTCCCAGAAACTATGCCCAGGATTGCAACCTGGATCTGTATATGGGCAATGTGACAAAAGTCTTATATCCAGAGACACCAAAGGGACCCCTGTAATCTCCTTCTAAGCAGTTGTCTGCCCCTCTCTTACCATCTGTACCTGAGAGTTCTGAAAGCCTTGGCTGCACCTGTGATTGGGTCAAGGCCTCTACCCTGGTGCACTAGATTTTTTGTGATATCCTTCTAAGTTGTTTTGGGCTGAAAAATTACTTCACCTTGTCTTTTTCTGGGTTGTGCTACTCCACAATTCTTTTTGAGGTGTTATGTCACAAAGTTTTGGATGGTAATTTGGTAGACACCAGATGTGTCCCTGTACTTTTTTCCTTCATCTTGGTTCCCTCCCCCACCTCATCAGGCATTCCTAAAAGTCCTCTATATTGAGGGAGTTAGGTGGCTCAGTGGATTGAGAACCAGGACTTGAGATAGGAACTCCTGGGTTCAAATCTGGCCTTAGATACTTCCCAACTGATGACTCGGAAAATCACTTAACCACAGTTGTCTAGTTCTTAACACTCTTCTGCCTTGGAGCCATTATACAATATTGATTCCAAGATAGCCATTAAAGGTTTAGAAAAAGAAAAACAAATTTCTATTTCATTGAATGTCCATTTCCCCCCTTGAAGTATTACATTAAGGTTTTTTCTGGTTATATGTTTCTTTATCCTTTGAAACATCATATTTTGTGAACTCCAGTCCTTTAATTTTAAAAACTCCTAAATCATGTATTATCATAACTATGAGTTCATGATATTGGAATGGTTTCTTTTTGACTATTCACAATATCTTTCCTTTACCTGTGAGTTCAGTGCTGAAGTTTGTCTATAGTATGATCGGCAGTTTTCATTTTGGGATTTCTTTTAAGAGGTGATCAATGGATTTTTTTTTTCAATTTCTATTTTTTCTCTCTATTTTATCAGGGCAGTTTTCCTTCCTTTTTAAAAATTTTCTTTATTCTTAAAAAAGAATCTTACCTTTTGTCTTAGATTCAATACTATGTTTTTTTTTTGTTTTTGTTTTGTTTTGTTTTGTTTTTCTAAAACAGAAGAGCAGTAAGGGCTAGGGAAAAGTAGACTGAGTGGTTTGCCCAAGGTCACACAACTAGGAAGTATCTGAGGCCAGATTTAAACTAGGACCTCCCAACTCCATGTCTGGTACTCTACCCTCTAAGCCACCTTGCTTATCCTGAGAACTTTTTGAAAGATGATGCCTAAGCTCTTTTTTCTGATCATGGGTTTCAGGTAGTCAAATAATTCTTAGATTATATCTTATAAGGATAATATTAAGAAAGTAAGTCTTATAGCAATAGCTTCACGAGTAAAGAGCAGAGTAGTTGTTTGGAGGACAAATTGGATTTTTAGAAGAGATCTAAGACAAAGTTCTCTGGAATTCTAGGAGAGAGGGTCTGAAGAGCCAAATATAACACTGGTGGTTGGTTTGCTCCCTGGAGTGACAAGAACAAGCTACTGTTTATCTCTCTCTACTGCTTTGCCTGGAGTTTGAGCCAGAGGAAAATAGATCTTGAAGGATTTTGGTGTTTTCCTGTTACAAATCTAGGGAAACACTAGAATTGAATCTAGTGATTAATCTACTAGGGCTGATTATTGATTTCATCTTATGAAGACCACAGAAGTCCTGTTTGGCTCTAGACTCCCAGTGAATGCCTCAGCTCAGTCATTTGACATCTCTGCTCATTATAACTGGACTTATAGTTAATAATTATTTTATATTATATATTATACATTATATACAATTATGTTATATATTATTATTATATTATATTATATTATAATAATTATAATATCATAAGGATATAGTGATAGGTAGTATAGATTAAGGAAAATTTGGGTTTATTTAGGTATTAGGGACCCAGGGTTATCCTGGGAAATCGGGATCAAAAAGGATTCTTAAGAATCTAGTGGATTTGGATGGAGGTAGATTCCTGTATCTTAGTAGTCCTTGTTATATCCTTATATTATATTGTCAATAAATAGTCTACTTTTTATATACAAAGACTTCAAAGCATTCCTTGTACTAAGCCCTGAGGGAAATTCACATTTGGACTTCACCTCAAAACCAAACTGTAACATACTTTGGACACCATCTACCAAAGTATCTGATCACTTTCTCGCCTTATTTTTACAATCTTCTACACATTTTAACAGAAAATTGTTTTTCCAAAGAAAAAATTCACATTTTCTTCTATTTTTTCATTATTATGAATTTATTTCATTGTTATTGATGTCATGTGGAGTCATTAGCTTTTATTTGTCTAATTACAAAGTTTAAGAAAATATTTTCTTCAGTGAGTTTTTACACCTCCTTTCTATTTGACCAATTCTACTTTTTATGAAGTCATTTTCCTCTGAAAATGTTTGTGCCACTATTATCATTGGCCTATTCTGGTTTTTATGTATTATTTTATTCAGTATTTTTGGTATCTCCTTACCAAGTTGTCTCCTCTTGTTTTTCAAGTTCCCCTGCATCATTCTCATTTATTTTATTTTCCCAATTTTCCTTCTACCTCTTTTATTTGAGTTTTTTGAGTATTGCTTTTGGGGTTTTAGACTAATTTATGTTTTTCTTGGAGGCTTTGGATGGAGCAGTTTTGAATTTGATGTCTTCTGAGTTTGTGTTTTGGTCCTCCCTATAACCACCATTATTTGCTTATTTACCAGCATTTTTCTTGTCATTTAACTTAAAAATTAAACAAAAACTTTTATAGGTGTCTCTGTTTCTGTGGTGAAGAAGTGTTGTTCCAAACTTTAGGTGCTTTGTGCAGTTGTTTTCAATGCTAGCCTTGGGGAATCTTTTTCAGTTTTCAGTTAAGATTCAATTCAGAACCAGTTTTCAGTTCTTCCAAGATATTTTAATCTAAGGGGAGGTATGTTTAATACTTGGCCTATGCTCTGACCTTTGAGCAACTACAAAACCCTTTTTGCAACTTGAAACTGTGCCCAGGTTACCCTGTTCCCCTGCAACCCTAAGCACTGGTGTGTGCTAGTGATCATTTTCAACTTGGATCTGAACCTGATTCTGTATATGGCCAATGTAAAGCAGTTCTATACCCAAAGTCAGCAAAGGAACCCCTACAACCTCCTGACAATTTGTCTGAACACCCTCCTCTATGTAGCTCAGAGTTCTGAAAGTCTTTGCTGTTGATTCAGCTACACTCAAGACCTGAAAGTTTTTCCTGAAGATTGTCATGGCTTGGCACTCTGGCTGTGCCCTACTCCCATTGCATTGTGATAGACTTTTTGTACTACAAATTATTTTATCTCATTCTTTATGTGGGGTCACTCCACTTCAAAAATTCATTTTTAGGTATCATATCAAAGTTGCTTGGAGGGTAATTTGCTAGAGATCAGGTAGGTCCATATTGGTTCCACCCCCATTTTTCCTATTTATCTTTCCACTATTAATTCATATTATTTTCATCATAAACTCTATTCCAGGTAAATTGTACTATTAATTATTCACTGTAGCAGATATATATATATATATATATATATGTATATATATATATATATAATATGCCCTCTCATTCACACAAATTCTTTCTCATAACTGTAATGCATTCTACCTTTCTACTTTGCAGAATGCTTCTCTTCCTTAAAGGTTCAGTTTAAGAGGAGGGATTTGCATTTACAGATACTAGACATAGTTGGTATACTGTAGTAACAATGGAGAAAATATATTATCTATAACAACCCTTTGGATATGTCTGCTCCTCTCTGGGTGCTGTACTCATGATAAACAAGGAAACCTGTAATATTTTTCTGGCAGAATCTTCAGGATCTTATCACATGTTGTGGTTCCTTCTGCGCCTATGGTTACTCTTCATGCCTGAATTCAAAGTAATTGGACTATATTCTTGAGAAAGTGTTATTCTGGACACAGAAGGCAACTTGGGACATCATTGTTGTAAAGAATTATGTAACACAAGATGGAAATTTATCATGATATTTCTCCTATCCTGGAACAAACATGATAAGGGAATTGTCAAGATTTCAAACATAGGTCAGGACAATGGAGAAGAGTTATTGATATAAGGGCACTTGGGATATTATAGCCTTTTATATAGAATTGTACTTCATTCACCTAATCCAGTTGCCAGATATAATAGTAGAATAATCTCACTTAGTTGCCCCCACACTTTTAGTAAGACAGCATGACAAGCATGTGTGGCCTTTTCTCTAAATTACTAGGACAGGTCACTCCTACATATACATTAAAAAAAGTCATATTTTTCGCTTGTTCAAATATTTAAATATGACTCTAAATATAAGAATCCTAGTAAAAAAATCTCTCCATTCTGTCTCCCTCTCTCTCTCTCTGTCTCTTTCTCTGTCTCCCTCTCTTCTCTTCTCTATTACTTTCCCTTACTCTCTCACAATCTCTCAATCTTCCTCTCTCTCTCTCTCTCTCTCTCTCTCCATATATATATACACATATGTAACTGCTGTATAATTAGAGTCAAAATTCTATGGAATCAAAATGTCATAAGTAGCCTTTTAATGTCTAGGAGACCTCTTTATTTCTTAGTTGATGAGAATATTATTCTTTCATAAAACTTGAATCAGAGATTCCACTGTACTTTCTTACAGATTGCAGGTAAAAAGAGGGTTTTTTGCAAAAGCTTTACTCAAGGGATGCATAACAGTACCATGTGACTTAGACATTTTTATGTACAAAACCATAATTGTGGTAAAGTGAGAGTTGATCTTGACCAGAATATCTGAGTTCAAATTCTGTCTCTGATATTCTTGTTTTATGACTGTGGACCAGCAATTTAATCTCTCAATGCTCTATGCAACCAAATCATAAACTTTCAGGAAAAAAGTGTCATTATACATTGGAATGTGGTATTTCCCAAACTAGAACTCCCCAATACCAGTAAAATACTAGATGCAATCCTCATCCTTTTCCTTAAAATGAATCCATAGGAAATCATTCCGTGCCAAAGCCAGGAATCAGATAGAAAAATGGAGAACTTTATTGCTGGCAGAGTTGGCTTTCATTTCTAAAAATAATGGTTGAAGAATCTCTTTGAGAGAGCCTCAAACTCCAGAATAATTTCACTGTGAAGAACGAGTCAGAATAGTCTCAGTGCCCGGTATGTGAGAATATATTCCTCCCTGATTTAAATGAAATGATCCTGGTTCATGGTTGTCAGAGAAACTGGGTGTATGAAATCTAAGCTCTAGTGTCCCACAATTTAGTGTCTATACAAGTTGGATTGTAATAACTAGACACTTTTAAGGTATGGTCTTAAAATCAATATCTGGGTGCACATTTCTGCATCTTTTGTAGTTTCTAAATGGAATAAA